>NW_028252521.1:0-679825 GCF_964263255.1 Lissotriton vulgaris
TGGAATGGGATTGTGCTGATTTTGCAGTGTTTTTCGATTTTTGGGGGTGTTCATGGGGAGGGACATGCCATGTGGCTGGTGGCCATTTTGAGTGCAGCTACAGGCACTTGCCATGTGCTGGCAGGCAAGTGGCCATTTTGAATGCAGGCTTTGTTGTTAGGCCTCCAACCATTTTCCCTACTTTTCAACCTTTATTTATGCCAGGGGTAGTGAGTCTTGCATGGGCCTAGTATTTCTGTGGGTTGTCTTGAATTTAAACATCATGGAGGCCATAGATGAATTGGGATTGTGCTGATTTTTCTGTGTTTTTCGATTTTTTTTTTTTGTAAAATTTTGTGTTTTCGATTTTTGACCTGTTGTTGGGGCCTTGACCAGGGGTAGTGAGTGGTGCATGGGGCCTAGTCTTTCTGTGGGCTGTCTTGAATTTAAACATCATGGATGGAATGGGATTGTGCTGATTTTGCAGTGTTTTTCGATTTTTGGGGGTGTTCATGGGGAGGGACATGCCATGTGGCTGGTGGCCATTTTGAGTGCAGCTACAGGCACTTGCCATGTGCTGGCAGGCAAGTGGCCATTTTGAATGCAGGCTTTGTTGTTAGGCCTCCAACCATTTTCCCTACTTTTCAACCTTTATTTATGCCAGGGGTAGTGAGTCTTGCATGGGCCTAGTATTTCTGTGGGTTGTCTTGAATTTAAACATCATGGAGGCCATAGATGAATTGGGATTGTGCTGATTTTTCTGTGTTTTTCGATTTTTTTTTGTTGTAAAATTTTGTGTTTTTCGATTTTTGACCTGTTGTTGGGGCCTTGACCAGGGGTAGTGAGTGGTGCATGGGGCCTAGTCTTTCTGTGGGCTGTCTTGAATTTAAACATCATGGATGGAATGGGATTGTGCTGATTTTGCAGTGTTTTTCGATTTTTGGGGGTGTTCATGGGGAGGGACATGCCATGTGGCTGGTGGCCATTTGAGTGCAGCTACAGCACTTGCCATGTGCTGGCAGGCAAGTGGCCATTTTGAATGCAGGCTTTGTTGTTAGGCCTCCAACCATTTTCCCTACTTTTCAACCTTTATTTATGCCAGGGGTAGTGAGTCTTGCATGGGCCTAGTATTTCTGTGGGTTGTCTTGATTTAAACATCATGGAGGCCATAGATGAATTGGGATTGTGCTGATTTTTCTGTGTTTTTCGATTTTTTTTTTTTGTAAAATTTTGTGTTTTTCGATTTTTGACCTGTTGTTGGGGCCTTGACCAGGGGTAGTGAGTGGTGCATGGGGCCTAGTCTTTCTGTGGGCTGTCTTGAATTTAAACATCATGGATGGAATGGGATTGTGCTGATTTTGCAGTGTTTTTCGATTTTTGGGGGTGTTCATGGGGAGGGACATGCCATGTGGCTGGTGGCCATTTTGAGTGCAGCTACAGGCACTTGCCATGTGCTGGCAGGCAAGTGGCCATTTTGAATGCAGGCTTTGTTGTTAGGCCTCCAACCATTTTCCCTACTTTTCAACCTTTATTTATGCCAGGGGTAGTGAGTCTTGCATGGGCCTAGTATTTCTGTGGGTTGTCTTGAATTTAAACATCATGGAGGCCATAGATGAATTGGGATTGTGCTGATTTTTCTGTGTTTTTCGATTTTTTTTTTTTGTAAAATTTTGTGTTTTTCGATTTTTGACCTGTTGTTGGGGCCTTGACCAGGGGGTAGTGAGTGGTGCATGGGGCCTAGTCTTTCTGTGGGCTGTCTTGAATTTAAACATCATGGATGAATGGGATTGTGCTGATTTTGCAGTGTTTTTCGATTTTTGGGGGTGTTCATGGGGAGGGACATGCCATGTGGCTGGTGGCCATTTTGAGTGCAGCTACAGGCACTTGCCATGTGCTGGCAGGCAAGTGGCCATTTTGAATGCAGGCTTTGTTGTTAGGCCTCCAACCATTTTCCCTACTTTTCAACCTTTATTTATGCCAGGGGTAGTGAGTCTTGCATGGGCCTAGTATTTCTGTGGGTTGTCTTGAATTTAAACATCATGGAGGCCATAGATGAATTGGGATTGTGCTGATTTTTCTGTGTTTTCGATTTTTTTTTTTGTAAAATTTTGTGTTTTTCGATTTTTGACCTGTTGTTGGGGCCTTGACCAGGGGTAGTGAGTGGTGCATGGGCCTAGTCTTTCTGTGGGCTGTCTTGAATTTAAACATCATGGATGGAATGGGATTGTGCTGATTTTGCAGTGTTTTTCGATTTTTGGGGGTGTTCATGGGGAGGGACATGCCATGTGGCTGGTGGCCATTTTGAGTGCAGCTACAGGCACTTGCCATGTGCTGGCAGGCAAGTGGCCATTTTGAATGCAGGCTTTGTTGTTAGGCCTCCAACCATTTTCCCTACTTTTCAACCTTTATTTATGCAGGGGTAGTGAGTCTTGCATGGGCCTAGTATTTCTGTGGGTTGTCTTGAATTTAAACATCATGGAGGCCATAGATGAATTGGGATTGTGCTGATTTTTCTGTGTTTTTCGATTTTTTTTTTTTGTAAAATTTTGTGTTTTTCGATTTTTGACCTGTTGTTGGGGCCTTGACCAGGGGTAGTGAGTGGTGCATGGGGCCTAGTCTTTCTGTGGGCTGTCTTGAATTTAAACATCATGGATGGAATGGGATTGTGCTGATTTTGCAGTGTTTTTCGATTTTTGGGGGTGTTCATGGGGAGGGACATGCCATGTGGCTGGTGGCCATTTTGAGTGCAGCTACAGGCACTGGCCATGTGCTGGCAGGCAAGTGGCCATTTTGAATGCAGGCTTTGTTGTTAGGCCTCCAACCATTTTGCCTACTTTTCAACCTTTATTTATGCCCAGGGGTAGTGAGTCTTGCATGGGCCTAGTCTTTCTGTGGGTTGTCTTGAATTTAAACATTATGGAGGGCATGGATGGATTGGGATTGTGCTGATTTTGCAGTGTTTTTCGATTTTTTTGTGCTCTATAACTGAACTGATGTTCCTCTGTCTTCCATTTTTTTTAGGTGCACAAGACTCAAGAGAACCACCAGTGCCAGGAAGAAGTCCTTGCAGCGGTGTGTGTGTGCAGCATAACGTCACGCGACGTCACGTCTGGCCTCAGACAACTCTACAATTCGTGCAACTGCGGCCTGCTGTCTGACCTGCTCTGAAGAAGATGGCCCCAAAGAAACTTCTCCGTAGCTCCTCTAGCAAGAAAGTTGCTAGTAAGGAGCAGAAGAAGCAAGTTACCAAGGAGGCTGGTGTGCCACCCACCACTTTTTTTGGGAGCAAAAAAAAAAGTACGCCTGCAGCAGCAGGATCTGCTGGGGACCAACCTGAGAGCAGCACCCCTGCTCCATTGGGTTCAGTGCCTCCACCACCACGCCAACTTAAGTCAAAGCCCTTGAGTGCTTCAGAGGCAGTCAGTGTACTTCTCCAATCACCATCGACCAGTGATGTTGGCTCATCGCAAGAAAGTAGCAGCAATGTCCCTGAATCAACACAGGTTGTTGTAACTCATCTGACAAGTGTTGAACAACCACAGCCGCAACAACAACACCATGTGCAAGTACACGCCCAAGTACATGTGGAAGGAGAGGCAGCAAAAGGAGATGCGCAAGCAAAGGTGCATGGACGTTCACAAGTGCCCACAATAGTTGTTCCTCCCGAAGTAGGGGCACATTTGGAAATCGACAATGAAGCTGAGGTATCATTGGAAGCCACTCCTCCTGATGATCATTCATTGTCTTCCACATCCCTAGCAAGGAAAAGATCAAGGGGGGTGTCTACATCTTCTTCAAGCCCACCTCGTTCTGGTGCAAGTGATCTGTCTTGGGAACCACGACAACTGCGGTCTGACAGTGAGGCAGAGGCACACCATGATCTGCCACCGGTACCTAAGCGTAAAAGGAAGGTCGTCCAAAAACTCAAACCTATGGAGTGTGATGAGGCTCAACAAGAAGTGACAGATACTGCTGGTGATGAAGCCTCTCACGATGACGACGAGGCAGTCATCACAAAGGTCACTGCAGCCCCACCGGGCATGCAGCAAAGAGACATTTTGACCCTATCCCGAGAAGCTGCTGAGCGTGATGATGATGTCGGCGAGGAGGCAATGGAAATGGAATCATTAGATTTGGAGTTAAGTAGTACACCAAAACCTACCGCTTCCATATTTCTTCCTCGCAAGAAGGTACCCACCTCGTCCTCGACCTCAATTCGTGGTGGTGAAAGTGCAAAACGTACTGAAGTTCGGCAATCCACATCCTCCACTTCATCTGTCATTAGCAGCAGGACCACCACCACCAGTATCGCCGCCTCCTCCGGCCCCCGAAGACATTTCAAGTCTCCAGTTTGGACTTCTTTAGTGTTTGCCCAAAAAAGGAAAACGTAGCCATTTGTAGCCTTTGTAAGCTTCGATATAGTCGTGGTAAGCTTGGTTCTAACTATGGTACCGGAGGCCAGAGAGGTCATCTTGAGAGAAGGCACCCTGTCGAATGGTTTCCGCACCTAGAGGCGGTCAAGAAAGCCGGAATTGCACGTAATGAAAACGTTGATTTGTCATCTGCTGATGACGAGGAGGTAGAAGAAGACGATTCAAACACTTCACTTACACCCAGTTCCCATGTCAGCAGCACACCCCATGGGAGCCACACTAAGAGTGTGGGAGAGAGTGAGACATCAATGCGGAAAAGTTCATCAGCGAGCGTAACTGGGTCGAAGAGATCATCATCATCCCGTAAATCATTGGTCCAGGGCAACATTAAAAAGATGTTGTTTACAGAAGCGCAATATGAACGCAACCACCCAATGACCCGTCTGTATAACACTAAGCTGGCTAAAATGCTAGCTCTGGACCTTCTCCCTTTTTCTTTTGTAGAAGGGGTTGGTTTTCTAGAATTAGTGACAGTGCTCTGCCCTAAATGGAAGGTTCCTAGCCGGTTCTATTTTGCCCGAGTTGCGGTTCCAGCACTACATGAAGATGTTCTGAAGTTGATTGGGGCAGCTTTGGAGAAGAGTGCTGTTCACACTATACATCTGACAACAGACATGTGGACCAGTGGCGCAGGCGCTGATTACATGTGCATCACTGCACACTGGGTCTCTTTTTCAGGGGCTAAAGCAAAGCTAAACTCAGGTGTTGACACTAACATTGTTTTTAAAGGTGCTCGGAAACATGCAACACTAGCCATGTTTGGTTTGGAGAAACGTCACACAGCAGAAAACATTTTGGATGTCTTTAACACAAAGGTCCTTAACTGTCTGTCCCCACTAAAACGCAAGGTTGGTTATGTTTCCACAGACAATGGCTCCAATATAGTTAAGGCCATGAGGGACGGTTACTATTTCAGAGTGCCGTGTTTGGCGCACTGTATAAACCTGGTTGTCCAAAAATTCTTGGGTAATAAACGCAGTGCAGCGTACAGTGTATTGGACAACTGCCGAAAAATTTGCAAGCATTTCAGGCATTCTTTTAAGGCCCGCAAGCAGCTGAGGAGCATGCTATATCAAAGTCAAATGCCAGTGAAAGCACTCATCCAGGAGGTGGTAACACGTTGGAACTCAACCTTCTACATGCTTGAGCGTCTGTATGAGCAGTATACGCAACTCGATCAATTTTTCTTGAAAGAGGGTATAGAGGAGCTGAGGATGGGTGGGCCGCAATGGAACATAGTTGAAAGCCTAACACGCATGCTTCGTCCTTTTGAGGTCTTCACACGTGCAGTCAGCAAGGAGGACTCTAATTTGGGAAAAGCTATCCCATTGTTGTACATGCTGGAGGACCAACTGAAGGAGGTGTGTTCTGTGTTTCGAAAAGATGACAAAAAGAAAGACTCTTTGCTTCTGGCTGAGACATTATTAGAGCTCCTACAAGGTGATGAACGTCTTCAAAAGATCCACTCAGAACAGCATTACATTTGTGCTACTATTCTGGATCCACGCTACAAAAAGGCGCTGGCAGGCAGAGCATTCTTTCCTTTTGCTGATGAAGATGTTACAAAGTACAAACGTTGGCTAGCCTTGTCAGCCAAGAAGTTTGAAACAGAACGGCTGGAAATTGAAGGAAATGGCAGTACATCAGCAGGCCATCCCCAGTCAAAACAATCCACTTCTGCACCTGTGGCTGTGGCACAAGTGACCTCTCAGCCGTTAAAGACACCGGCAACCGCATCATCTGCACGAAAGGCAGCAGAAACATTGGAGGCTGAAGAGGATTGGCTAGCTCTGCGTGGGTTTGGTTCTCAAAAGGCCAGAGGCACAGCAAGAGCTACGCAAAGTGGAGGAACCTTGGAGGAGGACCTTGAGTCGATGGTGAAGGACTATCTGAATGACTCCACAGAGGTCTATGTTAATTCTGACCCATTGGCGTATTGGCATGGGAAAAAAGAATTGTGGCCACAGCTCACCAACCTGGCTTTAAACTACTTGTCTTGCCCACTCGCAAGTGTGTCTTCTGAACGGGTTTTCAGTGCGGCTGGTGGGATTGTAACTCCCAAACGGAGCCGCCTCTCGCCCAAAAATGTGGAGAGGTTAACAATGATCAAGATGAATCAGCACCTCATACCACCAGATATAAGAGTACGAGAGAGCGTGCCGGATGAAGAGGAGGTGGCCAGCACCATAGATGAGGGAATTTCTACTCTGTCAGGTGGCACTGACCTCACCCGGGCTGAATTCGCAGAGTATGATGACGAAGCCTTATTCTTATTCCTGGACCGTGATTCCGACTTCGAGCCCTGAAAATGAGACAACGAATCAATAACTTTCTTTTTCATCCTTATTCACTTTTATTCCTGTGTGTCTGTCTTTCTTTGTTGTGCACAGTTAATATAATTCAAACTTTAATCAGATAATCACAAAGACAAGCCCATCAGCAGAACTGTCTTCACTTGTTTGCTAATTTATTTGAAGGTGCCGCAGTCTGCATTCCTCAGGTTCACAAGTTCAGAAGAACATGCTCCTCTATCCTCCTCCTCCAGACTCCTATTTCCATCAAAGCAGAGGGCTGGTTTACGCCCAATGAAGAAAGACTCAGCACTTGTGGGGGTGTTGTTCTACCTCTTTGCAGGTGAGTTGACGGGTCTGGGGCCATTGCTGGGAAGCACTAAAAGTGGTTTGTGCCAAATCCGAGGCGGAAATTTTTTTGTGTTTTTGATGACTTGCTTGCCTTTGAGGTGCTCTTAGGGGGGGTTCCGTCTGTTTGTGGGTGAGTTTCATGGTCTGAGAGCATTGCTGGGACACTCTAATCTTGATTGCATTTGCTTTTCAGGAAATCCGTCGTGCCAACCCCGACTTATGGCCCAGCTACGCAGCGCGTTTGGACCGAAGGCCCAGAAATATTGCAAGTATGAGAGTTTGCTTTTGGCCTGTTTGGGGGTGTTATACTTCTTGGCGGGTGGGTTGCCGGGTCTTGGGGCATTCCTGGGAAGGTCTAATACCGGGTAGAAGTGGTTGGGACTAAATCCAGGCCGATTTTTTTTTGGGCTATTTCTGACATTTTGCTCTATGTAGCGTTTTCGGGGGCCTGTTTGGGGGGCTTCCTGGTGTTTGCGGGTGAGTTTCGTGGTCTGGGAGCACTGCTGGGACACTCTAATCTTGATTGCATTTGCTTTTCAGGAAATCCGTCGTGCCAACCCCGACTTATGGCCCAGCTACGCAGCGCGTTTGGACCGAAGGCCCAGAAATATTGCAAGTATGAGAGTTTGCTTTTGGCCTGTTTGGGGGTGTTATACTTCTTGGCGGGTGGGTTGCCGGGTCTTGGGGCATTCCTGGGAAGGTCTAATACCGGGTAGAAGTGGTTGGGACTAAATCCAGGCCGATTTTTTTTTGGGCTATTTCTGACATTTTGCTCTATGTAGCGTTTTCGGGGGCCTGTTTGGGGGGCTTCCTGGTGTTTGCGGGTGAGTTTCGTGGTCTGGGAGCACTGCTGGGACACTCTAATCTTGATTGCATTTGCTTTTCAGGAAATCCGTCGTGCCAACCCCGACTTATGGCCCAGCTACGCAGCGCGTTTGGACCGAAGGCCCAGAAATATTGCAAGTATGAGAGTTTGCTTTTGGCCTGTTTGGGGGTGTTATACTTCTTGGCGGGTGGGTTGCCGGGTCTTGGGGCATTCCTGGGAAGGTCTAATACCGGGTAGAAGTGGTTGGGACTAAATCCAGGCCGATTTTTTTTTGGGCTATTTCTGACATTTTGCTCTATGTAGCGTTTTCGGGGGCCTGTTTGGGGGGCTTCCTGGTGTTTCTGGGTGAGTTTCGTGGTCTGGGAGCACTGCTGGGACACTCTAATCTTGATTGCATTTGCTTTTCAGGAAATCCGTCGTGCCAACCCCGACTTATGGCCCAGCTACGCAGCGCGTTTGGACCGAAGGCCCAGAAATATTGCAAGTATGAGATTTTGCTTTTGGCCTGTTTGGGGGTGTTATGCTTCTTGGCGGGTGGGTTGCCGGGTCTTGGGGCATTCCTGGGAAGGTCTAATACCGGGTAGAAGTGGTTGGGACTAAATCCAGGCCGATTTTTTTTTGGGCTATTTCTGACATTTTGCTCTATGTAGCGTTTTCGGGGGCCTGTTTGGGGGGCTTCCTGGTGTTTGCGGGTGAGTTTCGTGGTCTGGGAGCACTGCTGGGACACTCTAATCTTGATTGCATTTGCTTTTCAGGAAATCCGTCGTGCCAACCCCGACTTATGGCCTAGCTACGCAGCGCGTTTGGACCGAAGGCCCAGAAATATTGCAAGTATGAGATTTTGCTTTTGGCCTGTTTGGGGGTGTTATGCTTCTTGGCGGGTGGGTTGCCGGGTCTTGGGGCATTCCTGGGAAGGTCTAATACCGGGTAGAAGTGGTTGGGACAAAATCCAGGCCGATTTTTTTTTGGGCTATTTCTGACATTTTGCTCTATGTAGCGTTTTCGGGGGCCTGTTTGGGGGGCTTCCTGGTGTTTGCGGGTGAGTTTCGTGGTGTGGGAGCACTGCTGGCTATATATACTTTACTTTGCAAGAGGTTTGAAGCAAATCCATGGTGGCTGAGGGGACTTAGGGCCTAGCTGCAGAGCGCGCGCGGAGTGATTTGGGAAATTTGTGAAAAAGTGACTAAGTCCCCATTTTTGTACTTTTGCTCTTTGGCTGTTTGGGGGTCTTCTACTCGTTTTCTCCTGGGTTGACGGCTCTGGGGCCATTGCTGGGAAGCTCTAATACCGGATAAAAGTGTTTTGGACCAAATCCCAGGCGGAATTTTTTTTGTGTTTTTGATGACTTGCTTGCCTTTGAGGTGCTCTTAGGGGGGTTCCGTCTGTTTGCGGGTGAGTTTCGTGGTCTGGGAGCACTGCTGGGACACTCTAATCTTGATTGCATTTGCTTTTCAGGAAATCCGTCGTGCCAACCCCGACTTATGGCCTAGCTACGCAGCGCGTTTGGACCGAAGGCCCAGAAATATTGCAAGTATGAGATTTTGCTTTTGGCCTGTTTGGGGGTGTTACGCTTCTTGGCGGGTGGGTTGCCGGGTCTTGGGGCATTCCTGGGAAGGTCTAATACCGGGTAGAAGTGGTTGGGACAAAATCCGCGCGGAAAAGCCTTTAGTTTTGGCACTTTTTGTAACTTAGGGTTCGTTAGGGTTAGCCCTAGCAGCAGGATTGCATGTGTTTCGGGGTGTTCTAGATTTTTCAAACTGAGTTCTGGGGTCTTAGAGCACTCGTGAGAATGTGTAATTTTGGTTGCAAGTCATTTGAAGAAAATCCATGGTGGGAAAGGGGGGATTTGGCATAGTTAAAGAAAGCCTTTGCCACTATTCTTAACTTAGGGTTCGTTAGGGTTAGCAGTATTTCTATTGCATGTGTTTGAGTGGGGGGGATTTCGAGTCTTGGAGCGATGCTGGCTATGGCTACTTTTGCTTGGTTGCTTGCAAGTGGTTTGAATGCAATCCACGGTGGGTAATGGGTAATTAGGGTACTTCGGCCTACTTTTACTTTCAAAGTAAGTTTTGTCACCAGTTTTCTGCTAGGCCTCGTTTTTTGAGATTTGATTGGGGGTCTTCTACATTTTTGCGACTGGCTTTAGTAAGGGTCTGGGTGGAAGCACTGCTAGGAAGATCTAATTTTGTTCTAAAACACAGTTTACAGTACACCTAGCTTGAGGGGCAAGATCCGATACATTAATTTGCCCATACATCCTTCAAAAGGTGACTCAGAGTACGCACTTTCAAAAACATTGTACTGTCTACTAGGAAAAACAAATTGTGACTTTTTGCACTCCACAGCCTACATGCCTTATATTTATTTATCAGTGGTGTTGTAATATTATATCACTTCCTGTTTTTCGTTGAATAATTACAGGCCGGGTTTCAGTCTCTGCAATGGGGAAAAAAGGATGGAGTCAGGCTTCACAGTAGCGAGCCACAATTCAGCATCAGGCAGGCAGTGGACAGGGTGTCTTCTGGTGACCAACATCGATGGACGAAGCGTCGGCTGCAATGGAGGAGTGCCGCTAATAGGAGGATTTTTTTTCTGCGGGCAACTTACTTACCACTTCCAACAGGACCACTACAACCACATAGATACAGTATCCCTTGCCTTTTTCTCTGACTGTGACTGCATTTCTTGGCTCTCTCTCTGCTTCTACATTGATCCCTTAACACATCACTTAGTCCACTCCACTATCACATCTGCACCACACATAGTCATTTGTAAGTGCTCCTACGTAATTCGCAAGTCGCAGCACGCCCCAGGCCGTAGAGGACTGGGATGGCCCCAATGATGAAGCATGTCACCAAGGGGCAACCCTGGTGAGTGAGGGGACACCTAGAAAAAAAGCAATTTCTCCTTTTCTATCTACTATACCTTCTGTCAGGTTACGCAGCCCCTAAGCGCCTACCGTACTATGAAACTACATTTCCCATGAGTAGGCGGGAGACTTGCAGACTATTTAGTGAGACTATATGAGAGTACCCTTGTATGTTAGGACAGCACTTCACTGATGCCTGTCTTGTCTTCTGTTACAGGTATCCTTTCCCTGCTGACCCTACCTTTACCCATCCCACATTTTTTATTTTAGTTTGTTATTTTTCTCCCCCGCCTAATGCCTCGAACACCCTGTGTTTACACTTCTGGGTGTTGGTGACATTTGGAAGTGGAACCATATTTGCATCGACTGGATCACGGGGAGTAAACCTGACACCTTCCAGACCAACCCCATTGAGTGTTGTTGTGAATGGATTTATAGTGACCAGCAAGGCTCTCAGGTATCTGGCTACAGAGACCTTATGTTGAATATAGTTATCAATATTTCCACCCACGCCCTGTACTGTCGCATTCTTTCTTCCACAGTTGTCGAAAGTACTAATTACTTTTAACTGACATGCATGCAGTTACAGTAGTGTATGCACTTTCAAAGATTGATGGATAGGTTTGTACCCAAAGATTTGTTTATGTTCACAATTGTTCGTCCATGCTGTGCTACTTTTTCTTGTCTCCCAAAACCTTTCCCAAAAACCCCCGTACCCATCCATTTTTCAAACCCTAACCCTCTTCCCCCGGGCTGTGTGGTTTTGATTGATGTGTGACTAAATTACAGCAATAAATCCACACACTTGCTGGGGAGGATAAGGTGATAGCAACAGGCTGGTGAAGAAATCCGATGATATATTCTTACTCTGCTTGACAAAGACCCATGGCTAATGTCAAAGAACTTCAACCGAATTAGTTATACTTTAACATTTGTTAGGCTACAACGTGGCACTGTTCTAGTGTACTTCTGTCACCTGCTATATTCTGTATTGTACCTTTGTATTGCTCAGGAGCACAAACCAGATTTCATTTTCTTTTTTTCATAGGCAAGCAACTGCCACTGTGTCACACCACTAGTACCACCGCTATGAGGAAATTTTATCCGCCCAGGATTGCCAACCTTATTTGCTGTTTCCCGTGGAGCCAGCCCTGGGCCTAGCCCTACTTGCAAACAGAAATTACAGGTAAGATAGGCGTTTGGTTGGAGGTAGTATAATGGAGTATTAGGAGAGACGAGAGATTTGATTGACGGTAGTACTACTAAAGTCCTAGGACTATTCAGGAAAACAAACTTACTGTTATGTTAAACCCCCACCCACCAGACTCAAAAGCAGTAAAAAACAGGTATGGTCAGATAAAGTTTCAAAAAGTATATTTTTATAGCCCTAACAAAAGAATCTCCCGCAAGACCCTCCCTAACCCCAACGATTGTCCTTCAAAAGTCCCCAAAAATCACAACTCCCAATTCCCACCCCCCAAAAGTCTCTAAAAAAGGGGCAAGGGACACTATGGCAGGGTGCTGTTGGAATTAGCAGCCAGGGCATCATGCTCCTTGCGGAGGGTGGCAAGTTCGAAGCGGAGGCCCTCCACCACGTTCTTATAATTATGGACCTCCTGCTCCAGGTAGGACAGTCTGAGGGATAAGCGGCGCCGGTGTGCCTTGCAATTCCTGTGAGGGGCAGCTGCTTTCTTTGCTGCTGGGCGGTGGCGTTTGGCTTTGGTAGCCCGGCTCCGTACCGCTGGAGCACTGCGCTGGCTGGCAGCCCGCACGGAGGAGGAGGCAGCTGTCCCAGTGGACGTTGTTGTTGTTCCAGACTGCGTCTCCTCCTCCTCCAGGGCCACCAGCCGCCGATATTCAGCAACAGTGGCATCCAGCCTCCGTTGCCGGGCCATTCGAGCCTGCTCCTTCCTCCTTGATGGTGTCTTGGATTTGGAAGGAGCAACTACATGAAAAAAGAAAGACATAGTCTGTAACCAATGCTCCTTAAGATTAACACAAAATGATTGAGCAGAAAGTTGTCACAGTACAAGTAGCAAATTGAAAGCACAGTGCATAACTATTGAGGACAGTATCTATGTAACCTCCGACTTCTTCATCCTTGCTCTAACATTAGTGGGAGTTTAAGGAACAAATTCTACGAGCACTATGGACTTCTATTACAGTCGACTATGACAGTACACCACTCTTATTCTTCTTCTTCTCTCTTGTTTAGGACAATTGGTACGTTATCTTATGCAAGCCGGCATAATGCCAGCGCAGTGAACTTGCACCCGAGAAAAACAGACGCACACCATGGTGAGTGAGACAGACTTGCGTTACTGTACCGGTCCAGTACATGCAGGTGGTGAAGCTCTTACTTTTCTATTACGGGTGGCACTGAGAATACTCTGTTAAAAGGGCTACTGCTTAATTAATTTAGCTTTCACCCTACAGTGCAAATGAGTATTAGAAAAGGAAAATGAAGAAGCTAAATTATCTGATTATCTATCACTTCACATGGGATGTATTTGATGACATATGGGATGACTTTAGGTGCTTTGCTTATTATTGAGTGAACAGTGATACCCCCACACATGAATGACGTACTACTACTAAACTAAAGTTATTAAGGGAGGTAGGGAGTGCCCACCGTAATAACTGGATATATGCTGTGCTTGCAGTTGCAATACAAACTACTGCTACTATTCATGGTAGTCTTTGGACAACGTTACAACTTCTTTTCCTTGCCTTTCCTACACTGGAACGGACGTGCGGGTGCGGTGTTACATGCTCTTCAAAGTAACACTTAGTTCATCCAGTGACCGTCTACTCTCTCTAGATTCACATATGCTATCTAAGAGTCAGATAGTACCATGAATGATCCAGGCATCCATCCATTCAAAGTATATTGCACACATACAGTTTCTGTCTCACCCACCCAGGCTGTTCTCCTTCCACCCATCCTTGCTTCATCATTCACCCAGCCATGCACCATACCATTTTCTTACCTTCCCAGCCACCTCGGGGACCAAGCAAACACATATCATTCTTCTTTGCCAGTCATCATTACATTTCTCGTGCTTCCACACTTACTTACACCCTTCTTTCGCTTTTCGTTCATCCCATCCATCAAGTTCACCTCAGATCTGATTGGGATTCTTCTCGCCAAAAACTTCACAGCTAAGTCGAAGTACATTTAGAGGAGGCTACTACCTGCTTTTTTTATAATACACCCGTGCAGAAAGCACACTCTGCAGTCTTCAATCTCAATGACTAAGGAATGTATAGCTTACCTCTGCCCGCCACCACCGTGTGAACCCTCACAGGCATGTCCTTTTCCGGCACTTGCACCGCCTCCTCCCCAGAGTTGTCCTCCTCGTCCAATGCCACCACCTCCGCGCTGGCCCCGTCTCCAGATGTTCCACCTACAAAGTACATTTAATAATGTTAGAATACACCACTCACTACTATATAATATTTGGTCTAGGAGGAAGAAAGAAATGTGAAAAAAGTGTACAATTTAATAATTTTTGACTGTCTACTCTAGAGTAAAAAGGTCCCTTTTTCCAGGGAAGGCTGTTGTCTTGCTGCACTTTTTGGCACAACTGATGAATGTTTGCTTTTTACTTTTTAACACGCACCACTTTTTCTCCTAACAGACAGAACCTTGACTTCTAAGAACACGAGCAGGATCAAGTTCAAACCAGGTGAGAGCTCGGCTCGACCACAAGAAATGTGTCCAATTAATCGTCAGCACTAAGCACTTTTCCATTTTCAGTTACACGTTCACTTTTATGACAAACTTGAATTTAATAAATGTGTTTACTTTTAATAAAGCTTTTAAACTTAAATAGAGTCTGTGGTTTTTGGTCATCCAGACTAGAGTGGATGAGCTAAAGGTTTTCGAATTTTTGCAAGCATGAGTCCGTGCCTCTGCCATCGGTGACTTTGGGAGCTAAATGACTCTGCCACACTATCTAGTCAGTAAGGAGATTGGGGCCGGGGTTCAACTACAAAGTCTGTTATCACTGAGGTATGTGGAAAGTCTAACAGTTACAGCACCTATTATAATTGATAAGCTAAGCGATGCATTATTTAGTGTCCATAGTTCTGTTTGTGCAGATTTGTCCCTGCAACAGTAGTAGAATGGATTGTCCTATCCAAACCAAAAGTAAAGTAGTATCTTATTATTTCTTGGTGGTGGTCATTCACCTTTTTATTGTTGGCAATGGTCAAAGCATAAACATTTAGAATACTTGAAAAGACAATATGGACAATCCCAGAGGACTACACTCAGTGCATAGAGCTATTGCTGACTAGAATGGGAGTCCAATGGAAATGCCAAATGTGCAATCTTAGTTAGCTACACAGACAGACTAATAAGAATAATCTAGTAATACCACACGGAGTCATAGGGATAAGAATTTAGATCCTGTCTACAAGAAGATCAAAGACGATTTAGAAAAAATCGAATGAGGAACGCTAGGAAAAAATAAGTACTCTATATTAAAATTAAAACTTACTGGGGCCAGCAAAGGAGCCCTCGACTGCCCGGTCCTGGCCTGCATCGACAACAGCACCCTCCTCCTCCTCCTCCTGTGTCCTCCTCTTGCCCCTGGGGGAAGCTGATGTACAACATGAAAGAAAGAAAAACAGAAAACATGGATGATATTTATTTCTCAACCAAATCAAACATTTAAAAAAGAACTAACAAAGTAACAAAATATTTTTGCGAAATAGCAAATAGGGAACGACTCCACGGGATATATTATTGACCAATCTCATGTGGTCGACTACGTCATTACTTTAGTATTGCTTGATTTGCGGACCGTCGAATTGGAAACTACCCTATGTAACTCACTAAACAAAGTACTAAAAAGGTTTGCCTAGGATTGGCAGGCAGCAGTCCGCAGCACGCAAAGTGACAGCCAAAGTCCATTGTGATTGAAGATCAGCGACAACACTAAAGTTTCCTACTACATTCACCAGTCATTAAAATACTCAAACTATTAATCCACCACCACTATTTCTTCTTATCGCCATGTGTACAAAGGAAGGACTGGACTTGAGTCTGTAGGGGCTGATTTATAAGGCCCTTGCGGCTCTTTTGCTCCATTGTTGCGTGACTTTTGTGACGCAGCGACAGCACATAAGAGGCGCAATGGTGCGGCGTATATTAACAACGTGACGCATCTGGGAGATGCATCACGTTGTAAAGCCCTGCGCCAATAGGGGTGTTCCGGCGCAAGGGAGGGCGTTCCTGCGCAGGAACGCATCCTAAAAGTGGCTGAGGGAAATCTACAAGATTTCAATCAGTCACTTTGAGGACAATGATGCGTGACTCAAACCCTGCGCCTGCTTGAAGCAGACGTACGGCTTGACGCAGCATTGGGGAGATAGGGCACCCCAGAGAATTGATGGAGCTGCACCATCGTTGCGACGCAACTCCAGCAATGCGCCACCTTTACGGCACAGATGCGTAACGCTTTGGTGACGTTTTGGGCCCATGGCGCGCCGCATTGTAATACGGCGCACCATGGGTGATGGTGGCGTGACGCACAATTACTGGCGCATCCCTGCAACTTTGCAGGGATGCGCCGGTAATTAAAAATCTGAACCTTAGTGTGTAGCATTGCGCAGTTCTTTCAACTACACTCATACATAATTTCACAGGCCAATGAAATGAACACAAAATCTAAAACAAATAAGCATAGTAGCAACACTACTGAGAAGGAGAGCAGTGTACCTGAAATGCACAGAAGATTTTGAAATAAAATGTACCTACAATGTAATGAGCAGCATTATTGCTCTTGTAAAAAAAACAAAAATTTGCAATATAATAACACAGCAGGAGAAAACATAGTAGTAAAGACATAGCTACTACTACTCACCAAGCCCGGGGATCTCAAGGCCAAGGAGGTCGAGCAGATCTCGCTCACGGGTCAGGACATCCGTCCAGCGGTGGGTGGCCTGGTTGTAGGTGCGCCAGACCCGAGAGTGGTGGTAAATGGCCTGGCACACCTTCTCCCACCGCTTCCGGCGCTCCCGGGCCCCGTACCCGGCACTGATCTTGCCGCCTCCCATGATGGTCCTGGGGAGGCGGCGCTGAACATAAAAAATGAGCTGGCCCACCTCCTCCGGGGTAAAGATCTCCCGTGGCATCACTAGCTCCCCCCTCAAACGCCCGCACGGGAGCCGGACACGGGGTGCGGGACCCTTCCCCTTCTCGGGATGCTTCCCGGCTCCCTTCACCATGGTCTGGGCGGAAAGGAATAAAGAAAATAGAATAGGGAAGAGAAGAAAAGAAAAGAGTTTACAAAAGTAGTTTAAAATTAACCAAAAGTAGCAGTAAACACAAAAATATAGGGCTAGAAAAATAGAGGGATAGATAATAAGTAAAATAGATAAAAAAAAACTTCAAACAAGCAAAGGATGGCAGAGATTGACAGAGGATACAAAGACCATGCCCAGAACCATAGCAATGAATGAGAAACAAGATGGCCGCGCCCGTTCACGACCGCGCGGGTAAGTTCGCGCGAGATTTTCCTTGCGAACACGCGCGAGACTGTACTGGCAAACCGCGGACTTTGCGAGATTACACTTCGCGCCCGGAAACGGAAATACGTCAGGCAAACAAGATGGCTGTGCCCTTGCACGACCGCGAGGGTAACTTCGCGTCTTGCGCTACGAGCGGCTCGCAAAAACGCACAAAACCTTGCCAACTAACACGCTGCAAAAAAAACAAATTGCATATTCGCACGAATTTGCGGCTTCCGAATCCGATCTTGCGCGTGTTCGCACCCCGCGAACCCCGCGAAATTGCAGAAAAACGAATTTTTCAAAAGTGAAAGCACTCGGCAGGGGCAAGAGTTCAAACTCATCATTAGTAACAATTCCCGGTAGTGCTTCCTGACTGGGGCCCCTCCAGAATTCAGTTGCTAGTTGCAACAATTGTATGACCCTGCTCTGACCCTCACAGCAGGCTCATACAATAGCTACAAGTAGGCCACAAAGAAGGTCCTGGGGAAAAAAAATGCACTGCAACAGAAAGCAAAATTACAGATAAGGAAGCAGGTGCCAGACTGGAATTTTAAAACAGTGACACATTAATAAACTAACCCCAAATTAATTCATCTGAGTTGAAGCAGGGATGGTGTGCTTGCTTTTCCCCCCCATAATCTACAGTAATGATGAACCAGAGGGTGGCATTGATGTAACAGAGGGTTGCAGTGGTGAAACAGAGGGTGCTGGGAACCTGTGATGATGAACCAGACGTAGAAACAACATAATTCGCGACCGTTGCGCGACGAAATGTAAGTTCGCAATTGCGAACTGGTACGAAACCCTCGCGAACTGGCAGAAATCCTTGCGAACACAAAAAAAAAAAAAAATCCGCAAATTCGCAAGAATTCGCGGATTTTGCGGATTGCGAGTTCAAAAATCCGCAAATTCGCGAACGCGAGATCCGCAAAATTCGCTCATGCTTACATTCAACACAACACAACCCACAAAAAATCCCTTACAACGAATCCAGCAAACATTAGCAAAACAGTGTACATCGCTAAAAGGAATAGGCATGTTTAGAGATCTAGGAAAGGTGTAAACAATTAGCAATGCCCTCCAATCATAAGCCATAAATGCGAAAAACACACACCGATAGCTCCGTGACTAAGGGCCAGATGTGCAAAATTGTGTGTTTGCAATTTCCTAATAGCGAATTGTAGCGATTCGATATTATGAAATTTCTAATTTTGATGTACAACACTGTGTTTGACATTTTTTAGCGATGCGCAGTGCGTCGCAAATGAACCTGCGTCATTAATAGTCATGAGGCAGGTCACAATTTGCCATCTACTGTGAATGGCTACAATCACAGGGATGGTGGCCTGCTGGGGTCAGCAGACTACCATGTCTGTGACTACTTTTTAAATAAAGCAATATATTTCTTTTTAATGCAGCCCATTTTCCTTAAAGGAAAGCGGTATGCATTTAAAAAAAAGTTATCTCTTCATTTTTTAAGATTAGGCAGTGGTCGGTGGGACCATTGCCTGCTCCTAAAAATGTTGGTGCCCACATTCACTAAATGGAAGGGGTCCCTTAGGGGCCACTTCCCATTTGCGAACAGGTTACCACCAACTTGAAGTTGGTGGTAACAACGAATATTTTGGCACCGCATTCCCGCTTGCATAACATTCATACATACCAGTGCTATTCAGTATTAGGAAGGGACGCCCTAAGCACACCCCTTCCAAATAACGAATCGCAAAAGCAAAATGCGATTCGGTAACAAGTTATCGACTTGCATGTTGCCTTCTGTACAAGGCAAACTGCATTTTACCAACTGCAAACGGCCCGATGGGGCATTTGTGACCGGTAAAATGCTTAGTACATCTGGCCCCAACACTCAACCACCTTTATCAAATTCCCAAAATAAATCTTTATACCCACCCTGAATCAGTACCTGGTCTGCAATGGTGACTCAAGACCCATTTGGAACATTAGTGACCTACTGAGAAGATACGGGTCATGGCCGAATAAGGGCTATACAAACGTCAATAACATACCACAACAAAACATAACACAACAACATAACGTAACATATATAACATGAAATAACAACATAGCATATATTGCATAACATGACAGCAATATCACTTATAGTATCTGTCTAAGCGCCAGGACGCCCCTTTGCGGGGGCAGCTGTGCGCTATAAAAATAATATTAACATAACATAATATAACACATAACATAAAATAACATATTTTGCATTAGGTATGGAGTTTTTTCAATGTTACACTATTTCCTCACATAAGTACTTCAGCTCTGACATTCAGATATCAAGTATTTATGGCAAACGCCTGCAAATGAGTTAGCACCTCTGTGTCGAATCTGCTACACGTGACCTGTTGGCCCAGTCTCTTAGAGACCCACCTCCTGCCATTGACGCCAGACCCCGCCCACCCTTAACTTTTGGAGTCCTGAGTGTGACTCTGATGTGCTTTTACCCGCTGCAGCATTTTGAAGTAGGAAATTGCAGCTGCGCAGTCCATATGTGCAGGTCACACATGGTTGCTTGCACAGCACTACGTAATCAAGACCTGCTGATGTCACGAGGGGTTCCCGTGAAGAAGGTAAGTCAGGAACTGCAACGAAGGATCCAATCTGCAGACACGATTGTTGTTCCATGTCAATCGCACACACAATCTCCTCTCCTGACATATTGCCTTGAAATGAATTGTGGCAGTAGCCTGACAGCTGTCGAAAGCCCTGCTGTGCACCCATTATCCATTAATTCCCAGTGACGGCCTCCGGATGAAGGTCACAGATTCACACAGGTGGCAGGCACGTGTCTTGTTTGTATAAACAGATCCCCACTAATGGCGGCAGCCAAGGGGAAGGTCACTAATGCAGTGTTTGCTGGAGGGACCTAACATGAAGAAAAGACCTAACTCTCCGCTGCACAGCGGCTCTCAAATGTGCAGTCTAAAGGTCACTTTTAGAGGAGACACATATTTGATGACCAACACGGGTGTTGGAGACAAATTTATCAGCTAATATTTCGGCATCATAAACAGCATCCTGTAGAATATAAAAATGTAGGGGTGGATATATCAAACTTTCATGCAACGCAGAAAGGCATTTTGCTGCACTATGTGAAAGGAAATGTGTTGCATTTCACTTTATATGGTTATTCCTGTTTTGGTGCCCTTTTGGCTGCCTAGCACCAACGCAAACACCATTGCGCCGCGGTGCAAGGAGGCCTCCGTCGTAGGCAGGATTTTTTTTGTGCACCGTACTGCACATCAACATTCCTTAGAGACATTTTCCTAGTTTTAAGTGTGCTTCAGATTACAGCACAATTAGGAAGAGGAAACATTGATGAGAATTATAGATTTTTCTCCACGTTGTACCTTCCCACGGGAGGCATAGGCGTAGCATTTAGACACAATCGCTGGTTTACCAGTGTTGGTAAATCTGTGTGTTTGCAGTTTCCCCTCACTTTCTGCCCCATTTTAGACCCCTGGATGCTGGTTTTCTGAGTCAGAGAGTGCCCTGGTCTCTGCTCTGAGCAGGCTTATGGCCAGTGCTACGTTGAAAACACCAAGTGAAAACACATACTTGCATTATGGTACACTATGTGTTAGGGTACACCTATGATTAGCATGACCTACCCTATACGTTTCTAGTAGATATTAGGGTATGGGGATTAAAACTACATCTAAGGCCCTAGTAGATAATAGGGCATGGCAGTTTAGAGGCCAGCAGCCTTTGTAGCACTTGCATGTTTGCCGTGCTGAGGACAGAGGTCAGTTTAAAATCAGCGCTGAGTTCCAGGACAGCTTTTAAATGTAAGTTGTGTCCAAACTCGAGTTTGGTGATAGGGGCACTTAAAAAGTGATAAAGTACAATATTCTGCCATTTTAGGTACCCCCAGTGGTAGATGCATATTTACCACTACTATTAACCCACTTTCAAACACTGACGATACGCCAAACTCCATGAGTGGACAGGTGAGACCTCCCATGCTCCACCCAAGGAACCTTTTGTGCTGGGTTTCGTTACTCTAGAATGATCAAGCCAGGCTGGGCCATCCAAGGTGGCCATGCACGGCTTGTTAAATCTGACTCAGTAGTTGCGTCGCCCTTGCGCCCCCTTCGTGGTGTTACTCAATGATAAGTCTGCCCCTGAGTTCCATTTATCTTGTGTCCCTTTATTTGCTTGGTGAGAGTTTGTTTTACTGGAAATTGTGGACGTCCTTTGGCAATATTACTCTCTATTGGTGTTGTGAAGCCTCATTTCGCTCTGGCCAACAATACACCATATCCATCTATCTAGCAGTGTTTCTGTGTGTTTTAAAAGTATGATTCTACAAGACCTCAGAAAGTAGGGTTGAAAGTGATGTTTTCTACTAAGGTTTTAGCTTTTCGCTGTCTCTTGACTGTAACAGGCATGTTGCTGTGGCATTCTCACTGAACAGACTAAACAAGGGAGGGGGCAGCAGAGGGCAGGAGAGCCTCTTTGCCCCATTGTGGTGACTGCAGACGCCGGCAGGATGCAAAGGTCTGTTGCAGAATATAAAGTTGGGTTGGCTATAAAACCATTATTGGCTTAAAGTATTGTATATGCAGGGATGTCACATGGCAGATATGTACGCTTCTCTTGCCACAAGTCTAACAGGTCAAGCAGTGACCGCCATTAGAACTACGGCTTAAATGACTTGAATCAAGCTATGGCCTTGGTTTTAATTTTTCAATCTCACAATTTCACCTGCACTTTTCTGTGCTAGGTGAGTGTCTAGCTCTCCCAAGTTTGTCACACCTGGTACAACAAGGGGGGAGTGGGTGGAACAACTTTTTATCTTGTGATTTTAATAAAATAAGAAATGTTGTCTTTTTCTTTTCCCTTTTGCCTCTTGCTCTTTTTCCCTCCGCTGCTGCCCCCACTGACCCTCCCTCTCCCATGTGCTCTTGCTCCCGCCTCCCATCTGTCCCACCCTCCCTCTGACCCCTTCTTAATGGTGGCCACTGCTCGATAGTGTGAGCAAGACTTCTGACCTCTTAGTCAGGAAACAGCTATCCCCTGCTCACGCAGCTCTGTCGTAAGTGCCTAGTCCCCAGCACTGCCTCAGACTGGAGTTCGAAGCCCCTCTGCCTCACCTCACCCATGGTCCTTCCGCTGCTCAGGCAGTGTCAGCATCTGTTTACCACTCTCCATGACTTTTTTTTTCTTTTAGCTTTTTTCCTCTTTTTTCTCAACTCTCTTTGCCTTTCTTTTCCTGAATCACTGACAAAATATTGAGAGTCAGAATATCGACCTACAGAAATATCGACGTAAAAGTATCGAAGTCAAGAATATCGTCATATTATCTACATTATGGTAAGTACAAAAATATCATACAAATTTATGTTAAAAATATTGTCTTTTTAAGTTACAAAAATAACATAAAATAAAGTGAATAATACATGATAATGAAAATATACATAGTTAAAAACTATTTTAAAATGTTTAACAATCATAACTAATATATATAATGTAAAAAACAAATTAAACATATACATATAAATATATACTTCATAATATTTGTTAATATTTATTTAATAACTTATAACTTTGTTAAAAAATATCTTATAAATTATGAATACATCTCTACACCAAAACAATAATATAAATAAATATATATGACAAATTAAAAAAAATAGAATTCTTTTTAATATTTTTAAAATTTATTATACACTACATTAACTAAAATAATACAAAAATTATTAGGTAGCAGAGGGAATAAAATTAATATTCCATAAATATATGTATACATAATATAAATCAATTAATTAAAATTAAATTAATTCCCATCCTATTCCCCTATAAACATACAACCCGCTCTGATACTAAAACGCAAAATTTACTTTAAAAAAATGACTAATTTCTAAACATTTTATACATATATTTTAAAATAATTAAAACATATTTTAAAAAATGTTAAACACATACACATAAAATACATACTCAAATACATAACGGTAATATAAATATAAATATTTATTAACAATATTTTTGCTAACGATATAACTTACTTCGACATTACTTACTTAGATATAAAAAAAAAACAATATTACTTGCCTTAAGGTCGATATCCTGGTCACCATTATTCTTGACTTCAATATTCTGTCCTTACGATATTTAAAACTCAATATTAGTGTAGGTCGATAATAAAATCTCGATATTATGGCTGCCTACCTGTTATCCTGTTACTACAAACTTTGCAACAGTATGGTAAATGTTGGAGAGCGTAGAGGTAAAAATTACTATTCCCATTCCAGTGAGTGCAACAGTAGGGAAAGTGTTGGATGGCCTTGATGTAAAAATTACTATTCTCACTCCAGTGAGTGCAACAGTAGGGAAAGTGTTGGATAGCATAGGGGTTAAAATTACTATTCCCACTCCAGTGAGTGCAACAGTAGGGAAAGTGTTGGATAGCGTAGGGGTAAAAACGTACTATTCCCACTCCATTGAGTCCAACAGTAAGGAAAGTGTTGGATAGCGTTGGAGTTAAAATTACTGTTCCAACTCCAGCAAATTTAACAGTGTGAAATTGTAGGATAGCATAGGGGTTAAATTAACATACTTATTAATTAAATAATTTTTTCAAAATAAATAACATAATAATAATTCAATAACAAAAAAACGTATAATAAAAACCAATACAATTAATATTTACTTAAATAACAGTACATTACTTCCCACCCTATTCCCCTATAAACGCACAACCTGCTACACATAAAAAAATAACACAATTAATAAAATGATCAATTAATCAATGAATAAAAATTAATTATCAATTCATAATTAAATGACAATACATTAATAATCGATACCAATCAATAAAAATTAAAATGTACCTAATTATAATAAATAACTTCCCACCCTGTTCCTCTATAAACTCAGAACCAGCTGCACATAAAACACACACTTAATTTAATTATCAATTAATAAAAATGAATTACCAATTATTAATAATTAACAATAAATTAATAATCAATACAAATTAACGACAATTAAAATGTACTTAATTATAATAAATGACTTTCCACCCTATTCCCCTATAGACCCACAACCCGCTACTCATAAAAAATAGCACGTTTAATTTAATTATCAATTAATCAATTATGAAAATTAATTACCAATAAATAATTGATTAACAGTAAATGAATTAACAACAATAAATAAAAAATCATAATAAATCAATCATTATTATAATGATAAATTAATTAATTCTTAAAAATGAATGACCAATTAATAATTAATTAACAATAAATGAATAATCAATAGGAATGTATACATAATATAAATGAATTAATTATAAATAAATTACTTCCCACCCTATTCCCCTATAAACCCATAACCCGCTCTGATACTAAAACGCAAAATTTACTTTAAAAAAATGACTAATTTCTAAACATTTAATACATATATTTAAAAATATTTAAAACATATTTTTAAAAATGTTAAACACATACATATAAAACACATACTCAAATACATAACGGTAATATAAATATCAATATTTATTAACAACTATATTTTTGCTAACGATATAACTTACTCCGACATTACTTACTTAGATAGCTTAGATATAAAAAAAAACAATATTACTTGCCTTAAGGTCGATATTTTGGTCACCGATATTCTTGTCTTCAATATTCTGTCCTTACGATATTTAAAACTCAATATTAGTGTAGGTCGATAATAAAATCTCGATATTATGTCTGCCTCCTAGTTTTGCCTTTTTCTTTTCCCTTT
Organism: Lissotriton vulgaris; assembly: GCF_964263255.1. Lineage (NCBI taxonomy): Eukaryota > Metazoa > Chordata > Amphibia > Caudata > Salamandridae > Lissotriton > Lissotriton vulgaris. The sequence goes on from NW_028252521.1 coordinate 25,030, forward strand.
TGCCACTTGCTCTTTTTCCTGCCGCTGCTGCCCCCGCTGCCCCTTTCCCTCCTGTGTGCACCTGCTCCTGCCTCCCAGTTGTCCTGCCCTCCTTCCGACCCCTATTTAATAGCATCCACGCCACTGGCATGCCAAAGGAGGTGCACCAAAGGCTAGCCCATCTGCGCCCATCTAAGACCAGCGCTAGAGACACTGGTCCTTCAACCTGCCAGTGCTACAGCTCCTTGGCCCTCCTCGCACTCAACACTGGCCAGGACAACGACTGCGAGCGTTAGTCGCTTATGGATAGCCACGGATCCTTCACCTGCTGCCACTGTCGCCACTCCTTCGCTTTCACCAAGACCCAGGACCCACCTCAACCCTCCAGCTACAACTCTACTGATCCCAAACCTTGCAATGCATCCTCCTCAACATTCGCTCCCTCCACAGACTTGCTGGGGAAATCTGGGACCTCCTCTACAGCACCACTCCTGACGTCACCTTCTCCACAGAAACCTGAACGAACGCTGCCTCAGGACCTGCCATCGTGATCACTATCCCCAAAGGCTACAAGATCACCCAGAAGGACTGCCCCAACCAGCCTGGAGGAGGCAGTGCTATCACACACAAATCTAACCCCCAACTGAGCACCCACACCGATGGGCCTACATACCTGATTGCAAATCTTCATTTCATGATACAGCCCAACCCGACCACCACCCTCTGAGGCACCCTCATTGATAGATCCCCTGGACCCTGCGCGCCTTTCTCTGACTCCATCACCAACATCACCCAGCAAGCCATCTCCTCCACCGACTACTCCTTGCTGGGAGACCTCAACTTCCATCCTCGACAACCTCCAAGACCCCAACTCCACCTCCCTCCTGGACAACCTCCTCAACATCAGACTCAAACAGATCATATCAGAACCCATGCACTCAGCAGGACACACCCTCGAACCCATCTTCAAATCAGGAAACTTCATCACCTTCAGCCACTCTTTCAAACTCCCATGGACGGATCATTGTTGCATCCACTTCACCTTCAAAATAACCATAGCCCGCAAACATCCACACCAGCTTCAGCGCAGGAATTGGAACAAGATCTCCGACGGCCTGCCTACCACCTACCTCAGCAGCTCTGCTCCCACTGCCACGGACAATGACCCAACCTCCGTCGCCTGAACCCGGCATGATTGGATCACTGACTGTGCCAACACCATCGCCCCCCACAAGGAAACCACCAACCCACACCCCAAGAGTGCTAGCTGGTTCTCCACCGAACTCTGAGTATCTAGAGGAACCTGAAGATGCTATGAAAAGATGTGGAGGAACTCCAAAGCCACAGCAGACATTGACAACTTCAAAGCAGCCAACGCCGCCCACCACAAACTCATCAGATGCACAAGGAAGAAAGCACTTCAAGACAGGATTTCCACCCCCGCACACAACAGCAAGTAACTCTTTGGCATCATCAAAGAGTTTGCCCAACCCAACAGCAAGATAACTGGCATCCGCACTCTCCCAGGATCTCTGCCACAGACTCAGCGCATTCTTCCATCAAGACCTTCTATGACAATTTCGACAACCACAACCTACACGTGGAACCTACATCCACCATTCCTGAAACCACGCAGCCTACTGTCTACTCTGTGGAAGAGGTGTGGTGCCGCGGCTAGGTCGACTGACTCCGGCATCTGGGGATCATGGTTCGATCCCCAGGACCGGCGGCAGATTAGTCCAGCACCATGTGACTCTGGGCAATAGCTTGCTTAATCTTCCCGACGGCCCGCAGCACCTAGAGACCATTACGGGTGATTGTGCGCTTTACAAATGTGGATTATTATTATTATTATTATTACTCTTGACATTTGGACCGCCAGTCACCATTGAATACACCCTGAAGACTATGAAGTCAACCCACTCCAGGGCCTCCATAGACCCCGGCCCCCGCCACACCTACCACAGAGTAGCTGACATCATCGCCCAAGCTTCAAAAAATCATCGACCGCTCCTTTGAGACTGCCTCCTTCCCTGACGATTGGAAACATGCTGAAATCAACCCTCTCCTGACCCCACCAACCTAAAAAACCTCAGATCAATCTCCTTACTCCCGTGCCCTGCTAAAGTAATTGAAAAAGCCGTCAACATCCTCAAACCCTCCTAATCAAGTTTCAGGAAAAACCACAACACCGAAACCGACCTTCTCGCCACAACAGACGACTTCCGCTCCCTTCTCGACAGAAGAGAGACTGTGGTCCTCATCCTCCTGGACCTCTACGCAGCCTTCGACACAGTCTTTTACCGCACCATATCCCACAGACTTCTAGATGCAGGAATCCGGAACAAGGCCCGCGACTGGATCCACTCATTCCTATCTGGCTGAACGCAGCGGGTCAGGCTCCCACCCTTCATCTCGGATCCCACACCAACCAAGGATCTTTCATCAGCCTCACCCTATTCAACATCTACATGGCCCAACTTGCACCCACCGTCAGATCTCACAGACTCAACATTGTATCCTGCACAGACGACACCCAACTCATCCTCTCCCTATCCAACAAACCCAACATCTCCAAACACAACTTTCAAGAAGGAATGGAATCATTCACCAGGAGGATGAGGAACAGCTGTCTACAACTAAACACAGAAAAAACCGAAGCACTCATCATGGGCTGACAACCGACACCTGGAACAACACCTGTTGGCCCCTACCCACGAGAACCCACCCTCCCCCATGGACCACACACAGAACCTCAGAATCATCCTGGACTCATGACTTAAAATGGACCGCCAAATCAACGCTGTCTCTTCCTCCTGTTTCCACACCCTCCATCTCCTACGAAAGACCTTCAACTGGATTCCCTTCAAACACAGGAAAATTGCCACCCACACCCTCCTCAGCAGCAGACTATACTACGGCATTGCACTCTATGCCAAAATCAAAAAGAACCTCACCCGTGAATTACAGAACCTCCAGAACGACTTGGCCAGACTAGTCCTCAACCTACTGCACCCCTGCTACATCCCTCAACACTTTCGGATACTACATTAGCTCCCGGTCAAGAAGAGAATCACCTTTAAGCTTCTCACCCACGGCCATAAAGCTCTCCACAACACTGGACCTGCAGACCTGAACCAACACCTCTCATTCTACCCAGCCCATAGCACCCTCTCCGTCCTCATGGACAAGGCATGGAACACCATCCCTCTTCACCACTAACAGAGGCCAACACTCTCCAAGTTAATGAAGGACCTCAAGACCTGGCTCTTCGACAAATTGCAGTGAACGTCCAGGAGCTGCACCCCCCTCACAGCACCTTGAGACCCTATTGAGTGAGTAGTTGCGCTTAACAAACCCATGGTTGATTGATCAAAGCTCCCCAGGCCTAGGACTAATGCATGCGACCTTGTGTAATGTAATTAGTGCTCATGTAAAGCTCTTGGTCAGCTCCTGATGTATTTAAAAACTGCAGAAAAATGAACTAAGAGGTAAAAACAAAGCTGTACCATCAGGAAAGACAAACAAGGCTTGCCGCATTCTTGTCCTCAATCCATTATTGTGTTTATCTTGCAAAAGGGAGATAAAGGGGACCCTTGCTGTTACAGTCTCATTCCCTTAATTGACTCGCTAGTAAAGCTGGTGTGTTTATTGGTGCCGATCCATCTCAACACCTGGACAGAAACAAATGGGATACATTCTGACCTTCCGTTCGGGTTTAGGCCTGAATGGAGCACTCCTGGTCAGTGCCTAAATTAACACATACCTTTTATTAAATAAGCAGTAGCAAAGTGGGGGGCATTACATTTGGCCGTTATGGATCTCTCTTCCAGTTCTGATCATGTCAATAGATCCAAACTTTAGTCTCTGTTGATTTCCATCAAATTGGATATTGACATTGACCTTTTTTTGGGGGGATCTGCACAAGGACATGTCGGCTGTTATAAGATATGATCTTAATGGCAAATGCATAGCCAGTTTTAGGGTCAAAGAGGAGGTTAGACAGGCTTGTATTCTAGCCCCTTTTATACTTACCCTTTTCATCAACCACCTCAAGCCGCCCCTTCTCCAGGATGCCAGAAACTTGCCCATAGCTCATGGTAAACCAATCCTGGTTTTAGTGTACGCTGATGATGCAGTCTTGTTAGCTCGTACCACCATTGGCCTAAAGCTTCTTTTACAGTCTTTTGAGGTGTTTCTGGCCTCCTCTGACTTATTGATTAACTCTGCCAAGTCCCATTTCATAGAGGCTGGCCCTAAGTCCACTATAACTACTTTGTCGCTGGTTGCAAAATGTTGAATGTTTCTGCATTTTCCTATCTCGGGGACCACTTCGACTATAAGGGTATGCAGTCCTCGGCTCGATTAAGGAACTTTCTATGATTATGTCCATCTCTTCTATTTCTAATTATTCCCCACTAGATTGGTTTTTTAGCCCTTTTCTATTCTGATGAAAAAAAAATCAGTCAAAATGCCTCTCCGTTATATCTTATGGAAGCGATATATAGAGTTATGAGGAGGCTTCAATCTTTCAATCCCTAGATCCTTTTAAGGATGGCTCTCATACTCAGAGCACATCAGCTTTTAGAAACCATGAAGAGCTTGGCGTTTGGTATCTTTCCGATGTCCTTGTCCTTTGTCCCCTCCTTAGTTGTCTATCGGTGTGGTTGCTGAGGGGGTCACTTCTTAACAAGACCATGATTAAGGACTATCTAAAGTTAGATGGCCAACAAATTAAGTGGCTGACTTATGTTAGGGACTTGCTTTGTGTTTTAGGTTGACCTGCTCTCTTTATTAACCAATATTGTATCACCAGTTGCAGCCAGCATGACTCACAGGTGGGGGGTGAGGGAATTGCGCTGGGAGGGTGATTAGGGGGGTAATTAAATATATATAATTTTTAATTACCTTCGCCTCCATTCCTTCTCTCTCTGCTCCAAGTCCTAGGAAGGAGGCAGCCTCCCTCCCCTCTCCTAAGCCAATCACAATGCTGCAATGGCAGCATGGTGATTGGTTGGGTGCCTACATGGAGAAAATGGGAGAGTGCCTATGACCGGTTTAGTCGGCCCTGGGGCCAACCAAACAGTCAGTGCCCACAACAGTGGGCAAGCCACGCCTCCTCTGCTCTAGAGCAGGACCGCCCACCCGCCCCCAACCAGACCCATCTGCTTTCTCGCAGTGCGAGAAGCAGAAACATAAAATGCTATTCACAATACCATTTTATGTTTCAGCTTCTCGTACTGCGAGAAAGCAGTGGGGCGACACTCCTCCGCCCATGAGGAGGAGCCGCCCCTGCATTTAATGAGAGCTGACATGAAGAAGATGAAAATTAGCTTCTTTAACTAAGAGGAATAAGGGAGAACCAAGCAACTTTTGAAACCCATTTTCGAGCCCACACCCTTGTGCAGTCTACTGGTATGCAGTGTGAATACTCGCTTCTTTCTTACAAGATTTCGGTGAAGCTTGCTGCATCCTTTGTTAGCAGCACCAAGAGGATGACATAAGGTCGAAGACCTGGCTCCTTGCTCATTGGACTCAATTGCAATCCAGGATACCTTGCATGTGGATGTTATATTGTAAATGTTATGCTCCCTTCAGAGCAAAATGTAATGTACCACTTATAAAATATCAAAATGTCATTCAAGTCATCACTTCCATATTGTTTTTACAGTCACTGCCTTCTGAGCGTGTTTGCTTTTCTGTGGCGGATGTTCTGAGAGAAGTTATTCAACTGAGGCTTGTTATGAATAAATAATAGCCTCACCCAGACTGGTGCATTATCTGTTCGGATGCATCCAATCAGATGGTTTTTAATTCCTTTTATATGTGGCCAAGAGTTTAATCATATGTATTGTTTAATTATGGCTGTAAGTTAATATGCTAATCGAATAATTTTTTTATTGTTGCTGAACGGTGTGTTTATTTTGTACTTTTATGATTTTTCTTCTTATGAAACGAATAAAAGGTTTAGTAAAAGGTGCACATATTAGCTTTAGGATTTGAATATAATTCAACATGATTTCCTCAAACAGAATAGACTGGGCTTACAGAAAATGAAATACTTAATAGTATGGGTAGGAAACACCATTTGTATCCGAAGTCATAAGAACATTAAACTCTTTCTTTATATCTATGCACACGGAATCCAGGATAAATACATCATGGTAGATGCTGAGTTTATTAAACTAGAAGCTGCAACATATTTTTCAGTTATTGTCTGAACAAAAATAGAACTGCAGAGCAGCGCTGGCACAACACAGTAATTACTTGGGTAAAGTGTCAAAATGAGAAAATTAAGTACCTGGAGGGAAAAAGAAGGTTCCCTTGGGACAGTGTAAGCATGCTTTATTACAAGCCAGTGAAATGATGTACCTCCAATTACCAGACCATGTCTGTTCAGCAATAGCTCGAAAGCATTTCACAATGGAAGAAGTATGGCAGCCATCCAAGCAATGAACACACAAATTGCTTCCTGGAAGTCCTTTTGTGAGCACTGGTCACCCCTTCCAATATCCTTCCTGGCTATTTTAATGGTAATGCTGTGCCAGCTGTCTAGGGAAGTAGTGAAAGTAGTGGAAATTGTTAAATTCACTTGGGTATTTTTTTTACTGGCTGTCTCATCTTTTTTCGTGTTTAGAAACTATTTTAATGGTACGCTCTACAAGAAGTTTTGTGGTAAAAAGGGAGGTTAGACTGGTTTGTATTCTAGCCCCTTTTTTAGTTACCCTTTTCATTAATCACCTCGAGCCGCCCCCTCTCCAGCATGCCTGAAACTTGCCATGGCAGCGGATGGTAGACTAATCCTGGTTTTAGTGTACGCTGATGATGCAGCCTAGTTAGCTTGTACCGCATTGGCCTAAAGCGCCTTCTACAGTCTTTTAAGGACTCCTTGGACTTATCGATTCATTCTGCCAAGTCCCATATCTTGGTGGCTGGTCCTAGGTCCACTAAAACATGTCACTATTGTGTTGCTGGTAGCAAAATTTCAAACGTTTCTGCATTTTCTTATCTTGGGTTCCACTTCGACTATAAGGGTATGTGGTCCTCGGCTCCTTTAAGGAACTTTCTGTGATTAGGTCTATCTCTTCTGTAGGAAAATAGGATCTGCGTTCATGTTTACCCCCACCTTCTGCTGGTGTTATACTATTCTCTGACAAGTCTGACTGTGATACTGCTAATCAGGATCCCAGTCACTGTCCTCTATCCCTAAATTTGACTACGGTAAATCCTTTGGTACCTTCCCAATTGGCTACTGGTGTACCTTGCTACGTCCCTGGTACTAAGGTACCCAGGGCATAGGTAAACCATTGTCTGCAGCATGCATTATAGCACGCATGAGAGACCATTCAAATTGTGACTACAGGCCTGCCATTGCAGCCTGTTTGAGTTGGTGCTAGTACCACTTACAACAGATACATGTTTCCTTATATCCGAGGTCACTGAACTTAAAACCTATTAGTCACCCCTAAGGCAGGACTTTCAATCCTGAAAGCAGGGTGCTAGGTTATAAGTGTGAGGGTGCCCTGCATGGGTAGGACACCCCCTACAAACACCGGAGTCGGTTATCCAGACTTTGTAAGTGCGGTCAGCCAGTTAATACATATAGTTGACATCAGGGCAATTACGAGATGTCTAACTATATATTGGCTGCACCAACACTGGTTGTGTTTGGTATCAAACATGTTGGAATCCTACCCCAACACCAATTCCAGTGTTGGATGGAGGATCCCAAGTACTGCCCTGTATTCTTGCTACCAGCCTTTCAGAGTCTAACAGCAACCTAGTGCTGCTGCTGACCTCAGACATGATTCTGCCCTCCTGTTGCTGTGCTGCACTTAAGCAGGGGAAGGTAGAACAATAGGTTTAGTGTTACAGAGAGGTGTAACCCCTTCCCAGACAGGACTTAGTGTATTAGGTGGGTTTGGGATGCTTGCCAGGGCCAGGAGACTGTATTGAAGGGCATATTTGGTGCCTTCCTTGCATACTCCAGTTGGAACCAGTTCAGGGAGCTGTTGGCTCCCGCTCTGGTGCAAAACTGGACAAAGGACATGGGAGACTCCTCCCTTCTGTCCAGCCCCTCTTCTGGGAGGGATCCCTGAATCGTCCCAACCTTTTCCCTAGGATACTTAAGAGCCTACCTGTAGGCAACTCTTCAGATTCATCATGAGACAAGATTTAGATTCGTAACCACTTGTAAATGTAAATGTAAATGTACATGTATTTATATAGCGCAAATCGCCCACATCGCAGGCATCTATGCGCTTGCTTAGGGAACCCGTCCTGGTATTCCCCTGTGAGATACCCCGGCAGGGTATCCACAAGGTGAAAGCCAGGCATCCCGCCGCGAGGGGCCATTGTGGAGATTAAGCAAGCTATTGCCCAGAGTCGCAGAGTGTGAACCCGTGAGTCGAGTAGGCACCGGAGCGAGAATTATCGAGTCCATGGACTTATTGAGCCCAACCCCCGTCGGGGCGGGGAATTGAACCCTGGTCCAGGGCCGATCTCAGCTTCTGGGTCTGCTGCCTCTAACCCCTGAGCCACACTTCAAATGTCTGGGCGCCTTTGACCTTGTTGGACTTTGCCTGGAACAGAGACTGCATCAAGGAAGACTCCTGCTGCTCCTGGTCTTGTCTTCCTGCCAGTCTTCTGTTCCATCTGTGCCTGTGCTTCATCCTGGTTCTTCTCCAGACCTTTGGGCATCAAAGACACCCAAAGTAATCTCCCTTGGAGTGAAGAAGTCACTCCTCTGCATCTGAAGGTATCACAATGAAGCTGACCGATCAGCTGCTTCTGAGGTCCCACAGACTCTGAAAGGCTCAGCAACACAGGTGGCAATTTTGCAACTACCGCAAAGCCTGCACTGTCTTCCCAGCAAGTTTGAGGGCTGTATCCCTCATCAGAACTGCCAGAACAGAACTCCTGTGCACCACATTGACTTGCTGTTGCCAAGGCTTGTTTACTCTGTCCTCCAGAGACCTTCAGGCTACAAGAAGCTGCACTCTCCAGAATGTCTTGCTACAAAGATCTCTATCCTTGCCACATCCTCTGCGCCGCGGACCTGCATCTTTGGTGAGCAGCTTGAGGTCCTCTTGTGACTCCTGTGCCTTCGGCCTGTGGGTTCTCTTGAGGGTCATCATTGGCTTCAGTAGGCTCCACTGCTTGCTCAGGCCTGCTGAGACTCTCCTGTATTTGGTGAGTCCCCTGGACCTTGCTGGTCCTGACACTGCACCGTATTTGTTTACCATGTCTGTTACTGCTGCCAAGGCTTGCTGGTGCTCATGCCGGACACCGACCCCCAGGTTCTCAACTTCCGACATGGGACAGCTAATGAATGGCTCCTGGTCTTCCACAGCCTATCCTGGTCCTCACAGCTGCAACAAAAAGGTTACTGTCAACTCTACTGCATCTTCCGTCATCGGTGGTCATTGGTCTTCTGTGCCTTCTGGTCACTCCTGGGTGACATAGACTCTGACCCCTCTGCTTTTAGGTGATTCTCTTCAAGAATCCATCTTTGGATTCTACCAGACTCTTTCTCCTTCTTCGCAAGTGGCATCTTCACTGAAGTCCTCCTTAGTTAGTCTATGGTGGTTTCCGGTGTCAATTCACACCTATGCTACCGACTTCCATGGTGTAGGTATCCTTCCTCTAGGGGTGACTCTCTAACCTTCCATCTTTCACTTAGTTTCTTCAGGTTCCGCTGGGAATGGTCCTTTTCCTTCAAAACTGCAACTGCGACTTTCACATTGACTTGCATTGAGTACCCGGCTGTGTTTCCATTCTGCACACAGCCTCTGTGGGGTTCCTGGGTACTTTATTTATTTATTTATTTGTAAAGCGAAACATTCATCCCCAGGGATAACAAGGCACGTTAAGGCGAAAAAAAAGGCCAGGCTGCAGATGAGGTAGAACGAATGGGTGTTAGTCTTTGGGGAACAGATGGGTTTTTAGTTTTTTTCAGAAAAATAGGTAAGTGGTTGTGAGGCGTAGATCCTGGGGGAGTTCGTTCCATTTCCTAGCCGCCAGATATGAGAAGGAGTGCCCTCCTGTCCTCACTTTCTTGATTCGTTTGGTTCTGGCTAGTGCTTGGTGGAGTAACCTAAGGCTCCGCGTAACTCGATTTTCCACTGCAGTATTCTGGGGCCATTTTGATGTAGTACTTTATGTGCATGACTCAGCACCTTGAATACTGCTCTTTGTCGCATAGGTAGCCAATGCAGGTTTTTCATGCACATTGATGCAGAGCTAAATCTTCTTTCGTTGCACACCAGCCTGGCTGCAGCATTTTTCAGCACTTGTAGCCGTGTGAAGAGAAGCTCGTTCATGCCCACAAATAGGGCGTTTCCGTAGTCAAGCTGGCTAATAAGCAGGGCCTGCGTGACTGTTCTTCTACAGTCCAGCGGGATCCAAGGGAAGAGTCTAGTCACCAGTTTCAAGGTTGCAAAGCCCTTTCCACAGAGGGCCCGCACATAGTCCTTCATGGAGAGGGCATTGTCAATGGTCATGCCCAGGTTTCTTGCACATTGCTTGGGGGTTGGGGCGGTACCAAGGGTTTGCGGCCACCATGTGGCATTCCAGATTAAATTGGCGCCTCCATTGGCACTTTGGTTGGTTCCTTAGTTCCCCACCTCTTCTGAGTCTTCTGGGTCAAGTCTCAACTTTGGTCACAGTTCGCATTTAACTTCTTTCAAATATGGTTTGGTCTCCCCCTGGAGACCACTGTGTATTTGTGATGACTTACCTGTTTCCTTTCTAAATGTTCTGTGTATTGTGTTGATATCTCCAGTTAGGAGATATACCAATTTGCTAGTGTGTGTAGAATAAAAATAACTACATTTATAACTACATTGTGTAGTTCTGTTTCATTTAACCTGTACTACATGATTAGTTCTGGTAAAATAGGCTGCTTAACACTCCTGGACTAAGCTCGAAGGCTGCTCTCCACAGGCACCTCTTAAAGAGCTTTCTAGGGTATTATAAATCCACTAAAATCACCATAAGGGATGTGTGGATCAGTGCAAGGCGCTTCACTTAAAAGTGCACAATATACTAAGCCAGCCTCCTCCATATTCTATTTGTAATTTTTCCACTAGATTTGGTTTTAAGCCCCCTTCTACTCTGATTAACAATTTTAACTCAAAGTGCCTTTCCGCTTTATCTTATGGAAGTGATATATGATGTTATGAGGATTATTTAGTCTTTAAATCCCTAGAAAATCCCTTTTACAGACGGCTCTTGTACTCAGAGCACACCGGCCTTTGTAGACCATGAGGAGCTTGTTGTTGGGTATCTTTCCTATGTGCTTGTCCTTCATTCCCTCCTCAGGTGACTATTGGTGTGGTAACTGAGGGGGGCATCGCTTACGAAGATTATCATCAAGGACTGTCTAAAGTTAGATGGGTCCACAAATTAAGTACCTGACTTATGTTAGGGACTTGTTTTGTGTTTTAGGTTGACCTGATCTTTTCATTAACCAAGATTATATTACGGGGGCCTGGCTTAAACTTCAGAACAAATATTATTTTCGGCTACTCTGAGACCATGCCTAGCAATCTCAAAACTGGTTTCCTGCAGCACACTGTTCTGGCACGATATTGAGTTAACGGGAGACTCTTTAAGCTCGTTCTTCATAACTTTTTGCCACAACAACGTTTTCTCACTCACGGGCTGCCGACATTTTGGATAGCGCGTCCCCCACGATACTTTGTCTCTGTTTCCTCCTGCAGCCAATAACTCCTGCCGCTATGGTGCTTTACTTATTTGGTTTCTTCAAGCCTTTATTTCCAATTGGCCCTACATTGATATTTCTAAATACTGCAGTGGCGAAAGAAATTAATTTGATGGATTAGGCACATACAACTGTGATCTGGATCTGGTTTTTAGTACTTCTACATATTTCGCGAAACGCCTACTGTGCTTAAGTACCATAAACTGTCATTGGATCAATTCTACTAGCACCTTCTCCTACCTGATTTCGAGGGGTAGTGAATGTGATTACACATGCTGTGAAGTCTTACTTCAGGAATCCTTTTCTATACATGTCACCTTGCATGTGTCACAGTCAGTGGGATTTTCTTTCATATCTCCTCACTTCATAGTGGTGCACGTATCCTCGCACACTTATACTGAACTATCAATAACTTTATGGGAAGACTTGTTACTATTAAAAAGCCTCCTCAACGTCAAACACGCAACATTAAAATGTCTAGCGACTCACTTAGACTTGCTAAGTCATCCTCCTCAGGCACTAAACCTAAAAGAGCCAAAAATGACCCTCCATCTCTGGTCCAGTCATCTTCAAATCCTGTCCTGGATACAATTTTGGAAGAACTGCGTGCACTCAAACTATTCATGAATGCCACCAACGAAAAACTGCAGTTTATTGAGGACCAGTGGATGAACATGGAAGGCAAAGTAACTAAAATGGATCAATGTGTGGGCCACCTTTAAGACGTAACAACTAAAATTCCTCTGCTGGAACAAGAAATCCAAAAGCTTAAGCTCCACACCAAGGACATTGAAAATCGCAACAGAAGGAACAATCTGCGCCTTTATGGTTACTGGAGAACATTGAGGGCCCTGGTCTTCGCTCCTTCTTAAAGAAATGTTTGACTGAACTTTTAAGTCTTTAGTCGTCTGCTCCTCTAAACATCCAACAAGCGCATCGTCTTGCTCATCCCCAGCTTCAGTCACCCAGCCCGCGTGGTATTTTAATGCTCTTTTTAGAATTCACTGACCTGATGCGTGTATTGAAAAGTGCTAGAGAGAAGCGTTGTTGTTTGGTCATGGTCATAACATCTTTATCTCTCATGATCTCTCTAATGCAACCAATGCTACATGTACGGGATTTGTGGCACTTCGTTCTCAAATAAGATCTCTGAACATCCGATATGGCATTTTAAACCCTTGTCTCTGTAAGATTACTTACGAAAGTGTTTCCTGCTCATTTGAATATCCGACTAATTTAAAACTGTTCTTGCAAACCATCACCAGAACACCTATGGACACAAATGTACAATCTACCTAAAGCTGCAACATGTTTAATGTTGTGTCGTGGGACATGCGTGGTCTGGGTCATGCTGTCAAGTGTCAAAAGGTACTTACTTACTCATTTATCTAAACTCAATTGTCAAATTGTCAAATAGTTTTTTTTACAAGAAACTCATGGTAACAATATAGAATCATTTCAACTCAAACGCCAATGGGTGGGCCAAGTTTTCTTACCTGTTGTCAACCGTAAGGGTGGTGTTGTCATCCTATGTCACAAATCCATAAAGATTCTAATTCTACCTACTGAATGTGACACAAGTGGATGATGGACAATACTTAATACCATGGTCTTTAATAAAATGGTCACCTTTTTTAATATTTACGGACCGGTTAAGTCTGACCCAGATTTTTGGCATATGATCCAACAAAAATTGTCCTCTATTACTAATCCCAACATCATTGTTGCTGATCAATCCTGCATCTCAGAGGCTACCTCCTTTATAAATGAATTTTTCCGTTTAATAAGCCCAGTAATACTTCTGTCCACACCAACGGGGATGCCTTTAAAGCCTTTTTTAGAGCCTTCACAGTTGTCTACACTGCCAGGAAGAAAATATTATTTAACTCCCAATACCTCTCTATCCTCAAACATATTAAAACTCTTGAACACTCTTACATTATGTCCAATTGCCCCGCTCACCTCCGGGACCTTGTCAAAGCGAAATCCGATTTAAATAAACTAGCTACAAATGATGCTTTCACTATCTTGCAGAAAATAAAATCCAAATAACATGGGTGTCAAAACAATATCTTTAAAGTTAAAAAGGAAAACCAATGGGTCTATTCGTAATACCCTCACTAACAACTTATTATACTCTGATTCAGACATTGTTAATGCTTTCGAATCCTACTACAACTCATTATGTATGGATGATACTCATCCTTCTGAAAGCAATACCCAGTCATTCTTTGATAATCTTCCTTCTCCTCCCTCCATGCTGGATGTTATGGCTCTCCATGAAAATAATATATCTCTTCAGGAGATCTTAGATACATAGTTGGATTACTTTTGAATGCTCTTTATTACCTGAATTCTCTTTTTATGACATGTGTTCTATGTCCAACTTTACTTTTATTTCCAAGTATCCCATTTTAAAATATTACAAACACTTGATACACTCACTATTCACTGATGGCGGTTATTTTCATCAAGCTTTTCTGGCCTCATTGTACTTCAAATATTGGAAAAATTGGCTCACCAACTATTATCACATAATTCTGTCATATCCTTTACTACATTACAAGAACATTATAACTTACCCTCATCCTGCCTATCCCAATACTCACAACTATCACAAGCACTTCAATCATTCTTGCTATCCAAAGATTTTCCGGATGACTCTACTCCATTTACGTCCCTGACTCCTTTGTACAATGTCTCCTCTGACTCTAACCCGAAACTTCATTTATAGATAACCTTTTATCTACTCCTATATCCAATGGACCAAAACCCTTAATTGAAATAGCCTGGGAACAAGGCCTCCTGTTTCCCTTTCCACTCAAAGACGGAATAAACTATGGCACAAAATCTTTACCACGTCCAGAGCCGCTAAGATCACTCAATCCCTATTTTATTTTATGTAATAGAGTGGTTCATACTCCCGTTTTTATTCATATAATTAGTCCCTTTTCCTCTCCCCTTTGTTGGTCTTGTCTTTCCTCTGATGGCACACCACTACATTTAATACATTATTGCCCTAATGTTTTTAAATTCTGGAAATCCATTTGGTTTACGTCTTCTCAGATATTTCAATGTTGTATTCCATTATCAATTCAAAATGTTTTTCTTCGATCAATTTCTGATGATTTTTACGACACCTCCTCAAAGTTGAAATTGTTTGATCTTTTTATTGCTCTTGCATTTAAAGGTATTTTAACCTGCTGGAAAGATAATTCTAAAGTATGCACATTAACATGGTGGAACCTTATCTGTAATGAACATAGAGTTGCTACTGTTTCAATGTCAGCGTTATCTCAGAAAATCAAGTCCGATTTATTCTGGCTTCCTTGTATGGCCGGGATGCCTATCACCCCCTCCCAACACAATCCCCAAGGATGGGAAGACGGACACAGTTCTGAACTTTTGGAAGGCGGGAGGGAGTTACCCTCCCGGCCGTATTTATTAAAATATGAAACAAAATTAAAACATTAAAATAACAGTTTCATATCAAGTACAATTTTTCATTTATACATTTCACTGCAGTCATTTATTGGCTAACCTTAACAAATCTCTAATACAAAGGTTCTCCTAGCCGAGTCTAAACATCCTGCAAATGCATACTTTCTAAATAAAAATTGTACATCCTAACATTACGGGCCAACGGCAAGGTCGTAACCGGTGTCAGATCCCTACTACCAGAACTCCCCCCTCACGGTGTGAGGGGCGGTCGCACAGAGGACTGTACCTCTGTGCCAACTTGAAATTTCCCTTGTCTTAGCGGGGGCCCCTTATTTAACTCGACGCCATCTTAGTGGTCGTCCGAGGACTCGTGTGAGGTGTCTAGAAGGTAGTGTGGACCCCCCTCCCATCCCACACTGTTCACCATATCCGCCGTCGCGGATATCCTGGCCCCGGGAAATTCTTAGGAGGGGCATCGAGCCGCCTCCTCCCCTGGGAGGGGCCTATGACCGCCTTCCCTTCGGCGACCCCATACTTAGTGGGTGCCGCCTCCCCGTGTGAGGGGCCAATGGCCGCCTCCCCCCGGGCGCTCCCATCCATAATGGGTGGCGCCCCCTCTAGGGATCTTGAAATTACTGCTCACTGATCATGACCTTACCGCCCGACCAAAATAAATACGACGTTTTTTAACCTAATGAAGAGAGCGATAAAACGGTTAACTGGACATTGTCCTATTCATCCACTTATCTACACATGCCACACATTTAATTAGACTGTGAAACTTCGCTCAACTGGATGAGAAAATAGTTATGAAGCAAATCACTTTATTGCAGTTCAAACATTGACACCTTTATTACACACTAAAAAACCTTGGAAAAAGATACTATCAACGCAAATCAACTTTATTGCATTTACTAACGTTGCCATAAGGGGCTGGTGGGTGGGTCAAAATTGCTCCTTGTTCCGTCTAGGGCTCACGTGCAACGAGAGGGTGTAGCTTCCAAGCACAGGAACAAGAGGATGCTTCTCTGGATTGTTGCTCCTTTTATTCCTCTTCGGGAGGGCGTGTACCCTCCTCTGGTACGCCTACGGGGCGTGACCAACGGTGTAGGTGTCTAGGACAACCCCTTCTTGGGCGGGAAAAGGCGCGCCCCGGCTACGCCGCTTCGGGCATACCAGCCGAGACACGCCCCCCCGCCCAAAATGGTTTCCCGGGGGGATCCGGGCACCCTGCCATACGTTCGGGGGGACCGAGTGGTCGCCACTTTCCATATGGCCGGGATGCCTATCACCCCCTCCCAACACAATCCCCAAGGATGGGAAGACGGACACAGTTCTGAACTTTTGGAAGGCGGGAGGGAGTTACCCTCCCGGCCGTATTTATTAAAATATGAAACAAAATTAAAACATTAAAATAACAGTTTCATATCATGTACAATTTTTCATTTATACATTTCACTGCAGTCACGTTTATTGGCTAACCTTAACAAATCTCTAATACAAAGGTTCTCCTAGCCGAGTCTAAACATCCTGCAAATGCATACTTTCTAAATAAAAATTGTACATCCTAACATTACGGGCCAACGGCAAGGTCGTAACCGGTGTCAGATCCCTACTACCAGAACTCTCCCCTCACGGTGTGAGGGGCGGTCGCACAGAGGACTGTACCTCTGTGCCAACTTCCAATTTCCCTTGTCTTAGCGGGGGCCCCTTATTTAACTCGACGCCATCTTAGTGGTCGTCCGAGGACTCGTGTGAGGTGTCTAGAAGGTAGCGTGGACCCCCCTCCCACCCCACACTGTTCACCACATCCGCCGTCGCGGATATCCTGGCCCTGGGAAATTCTTAGGAGGGGCATCGAGCCGCCTCCTCCCCTGGGAGGGGCCTATGATCGCCTTCCCTTCGGCGACCCCATACTTAGTGGGTGCCGCCTCCCCGTGTGAGGGGCCAATGGCCGCCTCCCCCCGGGCGCTCCCATCCATAATGGGTGGTGCCCCCTCTAGGGATCTTGAAATTACTGCTCACCGATCATGACCTTACCGCCACAGGCCGGATAGTTGACCGGCTATACGGACCCCCCACACTCCTACTAAAGGTCATGACTATACAAACACCGTAACCATGCTATGAAGTCTCCTATGAGTAAGACATTCCCCTCCCGGGACAGATGAACCCCTTCTTCGAGATACATGCTATCCCCCCGGATACATCCATGCGGAATACAGTGCAACTGTCCTGAACGAAACAATCTACCCAGCTTGTTATTAACTTTCTTTACTGAATGATTCAAAGCTGACACAGAGAGGGCCCCCGCCACACCTTCCTTAGAATCATGTGTGACCATGCTATCGTGCACCCCGGAATCCTCTTTGCCAACCAGCTATCAGTGGATAGAACCCGCTCGAGGAGTACTCGCCGACCGAGCGCCGCCAAGTCATTGCCCTCCAGATGCACTATGATTATAGACGGCGGTGACCTTGTCCGCCCTAACAGTTCCTCGACAAAACACTGAAACCGGTCAATACAGAGCCCGCCTCTTCCATGGAAGGTCACCCTGTACCCGTATTCCCCAGCTGCGTGAATCATGTCACCTGCTTTGAATACGTCCGCGGCACGCCTCACGTATGAGTGGCCCACGACCCACACCACTCTTTCCTCAGCCTGTGATCTTTGACCGCTGGTTCCTAGGTGACAGGTCGACTGCACAGTCCGCCCCGCCTCGCAAGCTCGCGAAACTGTAAACCAAACAAAAGACAAGAAGCGTGAGTGCATGACATTAGCTTCACAACATGTGCAACCGCACATACCTTTTATAACAGTTCGAGGACCATCGTCCCACGCCGAATCGTTTCATGAGATTGCAAAATTCAAGTAAAGCCTGCGCACATTCCGTGTCCCCGGCTGGCCCCAAGAACAAGAAATCATCTAGGTAGTGCATAACCTGTGTATAGCCCGTAGCTCTGGTGAACGCCCATTGCAGAAAACAGCTGAATTTCTCAAAATAAGCACAAGAGATGGAGCAACCCATTGGCATACATCTATCCATGTAATAGCGTCCTTGAAACACAAAACCCAACAGACGCTGATCCTGAGGATGTACCGGGAGCAACCGGAATGCTGACTCAATATCCGATTTAGCCATCAGCGCTCCGGGCCCCAGGCGATTCAACATGGCGACGGCCTCATCAAAGGATGCGTACCGCACCGAACAGACTCCTGGATCGATCGCATCGTTTACCGAAAGACCCCTAGGAGCCGACAAGTTATGAATTAACCTAAACTCACCTGGGTCCTTCTTGGGGACCACTCCCAACGGTGAACAAATGAAATTAGGAACAGGCGGGTGCCTATATGGGCCGGCGACCCGGCCCCGGGCAACTTCCTTCGCAATCTTGCTTTCTACCACCATCGGGTGCTGCTGAACGGACAGTTGATTTCTGCACAGTGAGTCCCCCCGAAAATCCCCCGCCGGGATGTGGAAACCATACGAGAAGCCGTCCCGTAACACCCCAGCGGAGACATGATCAGGGTATTCGTTTAGCCAGGGGATCATTGCCATGATATCTACGGGGGTAGGTAGTGGTACCCCTTGGCCGATATTAGACCTGTTTGGTACCTCCTCTACCCCCGGTATCCCCATTCTTGGCTCTGCACGAACTCTCCGGGTGTGAAGAATGTCCGCAACCTGCACACTCATGCCTGAACTTACATGTCCCATGTGGCCTCGTGCACTTGACTCTGTTAAAATTCCAGCAAACCCCTTTTCTACCCCCATTCCCACCACTCCTGGGTTGGTGATCACCTGCGGGGTTTGTTCGAAAGGGCGCCGCCGATTGATGGCGGGAAGGCGCCGACCCATACTCGCCAAGCGAGGACGACTTCGTCGTGCCCGGCAAGAGCTGCTTCTGCCAAGAGACGGAGTCGAGACAGTCCCACGTCAGAGACGAATCGTGCTCCTTGGCCTTACGAAACTTACTATCATAATCCCTCCATAGATCGCCCTCATATGTCTCATAGAAATCCATTATACGTGTCTGATAACAGGCTAATTCAGTCATAATCTCTGGTTTACGTTCACCCATGATAGCAGTAAACATCCCAAAGGCCTTGGCCCAATTAGAGATCGTCTCATCCACCCTGAAGCCCGCCATTTTTGCGCGCCACACACTCGGATGCAACAAATCCTTCTGAGCCTTAACATACTCAATCTCATGATGATCAGTCAGGAGCGAAAACATATTTACATATTTATCAGCCCAAATCATCTCTTTCGTGGCCAGAGGAATATTCTGAACTACTTTCTCCCTCCTTGAGGGCAAAGACCCCCCATTTGCCATTGGCAATGGCTGCTTAACAGACTCCATAGCTGGTCCCGCTGATTTTCCACCGCCAGCCACTGGTTCTTCCGAGGGAATCTGTAAGGGGACAAGAGGGACATTCGCCTTCGCAGCATCTCGCGATTGCCGCAACTGCTTCATTAGTAACCTAGCCTCTTTAGCCGTGTCTCCGGGCGCCGCTGCACCCTCGGTATTCTTTCCAAGCCATGCGGTCAACTGGGCGGCCAACTCAGGAGGCATTTCCTCCTCGCTGGTGGGCGTAACTACTACCGGAATCGGCTGGCCTGCATCCGGGATCGGTACAGGTACCGGGGCCTCGACTGGACTAACCGGGCTCACCTGGGGTGACTCGGGAACTGGGGACTGCCGCCCTATTCCTGGCCCTTTTACCTTTCCCTGCGGGGACTACTCCCGGCAATGCTGGTCCGATGACCTTCTTCGGTCTGCCCGTATTATTCATTGCCGCCATTTGCTTTTTCATATTCGCCATGTCTTTCACCAGCATGCGGAGCATCTGCTCTGTCCCTGCCTTCTTTCCGACCTTCTTGCCAGGCATCGTTGTCAGAGACTCGACCCTTGTTGCTTAGCTGTTCGACGAGGTCCTGGATCCGGAGGTCCGCAGACGCTGGGAGAGAAGGCTCCTGGAAGAGAAACACAAAAAATTACAAGTTCTCAAAATTGCTCCTTGTTCCGTCTAGGGCTCACGTGCAACGAGAGGGTGCAGCTTCCAAGCACAGGAACAAGAGGATGCTTCTCTGGATTGTTGCTCCTTTTATTCCTCTTCGGGAGGGCGTGTACCCTCCTCTGGTACGCCTACGGGGCGTGACCAACGGTGTAGGTGTCTAGGACAACCCCTTCTTGGGCGGGAAAAGGCGCGCCCCGGCTACGCCGCTTCGGGCATACCAGCCGAGACACGCCCCCCGCCCAAAATGGTTCCCGGGGGGATCCGGGCACCCTGCCATACGTTCGGGGGGACCGAGTGGTCGCCCCTTTCCATACTTCTTTCTTATCTTTACTCCTGTTTTTACACTAATCACTCTTCTATTACCTCTTCCCCCTCCCTTCTCCTACTCTCTCCCTTTCTCTTCCCCTCTTTCTTCTTGCAATCTCTATTCTAGAAATTATAAATACATTATTATTTGATTTGATATGTATCTGTATTTCTTCTTACTCATTTTCCTGCATAAGGTTATTTATCTTTATAACTTCTTCTTACCATACTAGTATCATCTTTATTATTGTACATTTTTTAATAATATGTTTTTTATTTTGCTATTGTTTCACCTCATGCTAAATGTAACTTTGGTACTTTCTTATTATACCAATAAAAAACCATTTAACAAAAAAACCAAGATTGTATCACGAGAGCTGATTTGAAGAAGATGAAAACTAGCTTATTTAACTATAAGAGGAATGAGAGAGAACTGCAGCAACTTTTGAAACCCACTATTGGAGCCCACACCCGTGTGCAATCTACTTTGGGTATAGAGCCCAATGTGATACTGGTATGCCGTGTGAATACTCGCTTCTTACAAGATTTTGGTGAAGCTTGATGCATCCTTTGTTAGCAGCACCAAGAGGATGACATAAGGTCGAAGACCTGGCTCCTTGCTCATTGGGCTCAATTGCAGTCCAGGATACTTTGCATGTGGATGTTCTTTTGTAAGTGTTAAGCTCGCTTCAAAGCAAAATGTATTCTACCACTTTTAAAATATCAACATTGCATTCAAGTCAGCCCTTCCATATTGTTTTTACAGTCACTGCCTTCTGAGCGTGTTTGCTTTTCTGTGGTGGATGTTCTGAGAGAAGTCATTCAACTGAGGCTCGCTATGAATGAAGAACAGCCTCACCCAGACTGCTGCATTATCTGTTCGGATGCATCAAATTAGATGGTTTTTATTTCCTTTTATTTGTGGCCAAGAGTTTTATCATCTGTATTGTTTTAATATTTTATCGCCTGTATTGTTTTAATTTGTCTTCAAGTTAATATGCTGATCGGATTATGATTTTATTGTTACTGAAAAGTGTGTTTATTTTGTACCTTTATGATTTGTTTTTAATAAATCGAATAAAAGGTTTAGTAAAAGGTGCACATATTAGCTTTAGTATTTGAATGCAATTCAACATGATTTCCTAAGTCAGAATAGACTGGGCTTACAGAAAATGAAATAATAGCATGGGTAGAGAACACCATCTTTTATCAGAAGTCATAGGAACATTAAAAGCTTTCTTTATATCGATGCACACTAAATTCAGGACAAACATGAACATCTTTCTTTACATCTATGCACACTGAATTCAGAACAAATACTTTATGGTAGATGCTGAGTTTATTAAACTAAAAGCTGCAACATATTTTTCAGTTATTGTCTGAACAAAAATAGAACTGCAGAGCAGCGCTGGCACAACACAGTAAGTAATTGGGAAAAGTGTCAAAATGAGAAAATGCTTGTAGCTTAAAAGAGAATTTCCTTGGGACAGTGTAAGCATGCTTTTTTACTAGCCAGTGAAATGGTGTACCTCCAATTACCAGACCATGGCCCAGATGCATCAAGCAAAAATCCACTCGCAAAGAGGCAGATTCTCAGAATCTGCCCCTTTGCGACCTGTATTTTTGCATTTGGGATGCATCATCACAAATGCATAAATCGCAATTTAAGAAATCGCAAAATTGCGATTACTTAAATTGCTATTGCATTTAAGGAATCTCAAATTGAGATTCCTTAAATGCAATGCATTAAAGTAAAAAAATTAGCAATTTCGCTAATAGGGGACGCAAATTACCATGAAGTTGAACTTCATGGTAATTTACAAAAACTTTGAAAAATGCACTAAAGTGCATTTTTTAAAGTTCCATTTTACACACAGACATGCCCTTAGGGCATGTGTGTGTGCAAAATGTACCCATATGCAGATTTCAGGGGTGTAACAGGGTGTCCTTTTGACACCCTGGCACACTTGAAATTGCAATCTCAAATTGCGATTCTCTAATTGAGAATCGCAAATTGAGATTGTCTTCCCATTCATTCCTATGGGCCTCTAGGCCCATAGGAATGAATGGGGAGGTATTCCTTAATTGTGACTCGCAATTTGCGAGTCGCAATTAACCTCTTGGCTGCTAGGCGTTTTCCCCCTCCTGTGCTGGGATTTACCATTTTGCTGTTTGCATGACGAGCTCAGCTCGTCATCAGCACATGGCACCCGTGGGTGATGACGAGCTGAGCTCGTCATCAGCATCGAAAGGGTTAAGGAACTTTAAGAATTCGCTATTTTTTAAGCGATTTCTTCTTGCATAGCATTTTGCTATTCCTTATTAGCGAATCGTTATTTTTCGCTAATAAGGAATTGCAAAATGGATGCTTGATGCATCTGGGGGCATGTCTGTTCAGCAATAGCTCGAAAGCATTTCACAATGGAATACGTATGGCAGACATCCAAACAATTAACACATAAATTGCTTACTGGAAGTTCTTTTGTGAGCACTGGACACCCCTTACAGGTAATGCTGTGCCAGATGTCCAGGAAAGTAGTACAAGTAATGGAAATTGTAAAATTCCCTTGGGTACTTTTTTTTGGCTGTCTCATCTTTTTTCGAGTTTAGAAACAATTTTAATGCTCAGCTCTACAAGAATTTTGAGCTTTTTATCTTTACAAATGGGTTGAGCAGGGTAGGGAGTGGCACAGCAGCGCTACAGGACAAAGGGAGCAGTAATGCACCGATTACTTATGGAAATCTTCAGTAATCTGATTACCCTACCTTGTCTAGTACTTACATGAGGTATGCGGTTTCCTATAACCACTACTCCCCTGGTTTAGAAGCCAAGACATGTCTTTCACTCTCCTGGCTCCCTCCAGGACTCCTACTGATCTGAGGATCCATAAAGGGAGGTAAGTACGGGAACAAGGAAGGTTAATTGAATTAATAACGATTACTGGTAAGTAATCTTTGCTTTACCTCCTCAACCGTGCCTCGTCCCAATCTTTACATGCATGAGAATATATCAACGGTTCTGTCGGGTGCGAAACATCAGTGATTTAAAATCCTATTATTTTAGTGGAGAACCCCCTCTGTTGACAACACAATTCAGAACCTCACAATAAATGACTTGAGGTCTTATTCATTGCATTTTCAAATTTATATGAATTAAAGTCATTCATTTGACATTTCATGTAATGTAGAAAAAGACTGTCAAGGTTGATTTTTGTGCAAAACTGGTGACAGTAGTGAATAGTGAACAAGTGATGAAGAATATACAGTGAGAATTACACATCTATACAGTCAATATATACATATATACACAGTTGTTTTTTTGTACGGCCATTTCTGAATTGTGTTGTCATCAGAGGGGGTTCTCCACTAAAATAATAGGATTTTAAATCACTGATGTTTCGCACCTGACAGAACCGTTTATTACATTAACCAATAACTACCCAGGTTCTGAGGGACACAGGGTTACCCCGTTTTCTTTAAATATGAGAATATATCAAAGCAGGCCATCAATTATCAGATCCCAACAGAGTACACAGACTCCAAAGTAACGCAACACATCTACATTTTTTAAAGAATACAACATTTACACAAGAAGGCGTTAGGAAGAACAGATGGCAGTACACAGCTTTCAAACTCTGGGGCTCTCCCATCTGCCTTACTAGTAGTGCAAAACAAATGCTTATCCGCTGTTGACAAGAAATTGTCAACAAATATCATGGAAAGCCACAACTCCAGCTCTAGCCAAGAAGTTGCCACCTTATGAGTGGGCCTACCCTAAATCATCAAAGCAGGAGCGCAACCTGAGCAGATAAGGGTGGTGAAAAAACTGTTTTGATTAAGATGTCGAGCTATTCTGGTTTACTTGTCTCCATAAGGTAGTGTGTAGTGAGAGGTGCCGCATGCACACAGAAGTTTCTGAAATTATAACATTTTCTTTGCCAGGATAGTGTGTTTAATCTAAATTTTTGTGTGTTTAATCTTAGCTCCTAAGTGTACGGGAGTAAGAGCATTAAGCAGCATGGACTGCCGCTGGACAGGGGTCTGCCTAGTGTGAATTCTGATTTTAGAACATTACTGTGAAAGCGGTTTCCATTAATCTCTTTTGGCTATTAGATGTGAGATTTGACTTATCTTACTTTAACCTGTTGCCTATCTCCCTATTTGAGTTAAGCAGACACGTGTTTAATAAGAATAACGTTGTTTACGAAGGTTCTTCAATTGTTTTCCATGTTCACAAACAAGTCACGCTGTGATTGATTAGTCAGCCTGGGAGCCCTGCTGAGATTAGTGAGCCTCTCTCTCATTGGTTGTTTGCTGCCAGAGACGTGCTGTGATATGCTGACCCTTGACAGAGCCGTGCTGAGATTGGTTGTTGTTTGCTGATTTGCTTATTGTGATTTTGAGTATCTTCTAAGTGAGAATAAAAGGGAATGTTTTTAAAAAAAAAGCCTAAAGTTTCTGGTCTACCTGCCCTAGAGGATGAGAAAATCCCAGCTGAGGAAACACCAGCATACAATATGATGACGAAAATTGGGGTTAGACATATAACTGGATTTCTGAATAGCATGGTTATAACATTTCTAATAAAGATTTGCAATTTCCTTTAGAGGGTACCTTTGACATTAAAAAGCTGTAATTCCTTAGACAAGCTATGAATATCATTAAACTGATCCCCAGGCCAGCACAGTTCAAGCAATTAAACAAATGGTATTGAAAGGTGACTGAGAAAAATAGAAAGAAAATGTCAAAGCAGGTGAAGGGATCTTTTAAGCAATGGTTGGAGAAGAACTGGGATTGAAAAGAAAAGCGCTGGAGGGAGGTCGCAATGGATGTGGTGAAAGTGTATCCTAGGTGTATCAGATGACCAAAGCGAGATGAAAGAGGAAAAGAAACAGAATGATGATTCTGATGAGGAGAATCATTTATTTAACGATCTCTTGAATTCAAGACCTCCCACGTATACTATTAGAGCAGCAGGGATAGTTGGTTCTGGATCAGAGCCAGACATGAGAGCGGGAGGAGATGGTACTACTGTTCAATCTCCTACAGCTGTGGGACTGTGTGAACCCACTGAGGTGGCAGTCATAGCAATACATAGTACTAGCAGAGATGTCCAACCTCAAGTTGATTCACCTGAGAAAATAAATGTGATTGCAGAGCTTCTATTGAAATTGACATTTTAAAAATTGAAATAAAGCGGGGGCAAGATGGCGGCTGCATGATCAGTGCAGGTGTCACTTCCCGACCACTATGCTGACTGACTGGTTGTACATGGAGCTATCGCCCTGCTGAGTCCCAAGACTTGCGATTTTTTGCAGAGAACTGGTTTTCAAAACCCCCCGGATGATCTTTCTTCAAGGATTGAACGATTTCTGGTGATGCGTGGCGGAACTCTGTTCGTTCCACGAAGTTGGACTTACCTGGGCTCCTGGTGGGCGTGGATTGCTAGCAGGCTGTTGGGAGAGAACGTGAGCCTGAATAGTATGGCGCCACGAAGGTCGGCTCCAAAGGAGGGAGCTACTGGGCAAAGACGACTGTGCTGCCAAGAAACTGCCTGCCACGAAAGAATCCAAAGTGGTCCTCACTCCCGCTCAAGGAGACAGGGGAAGGCAGGTGAGCCGGAGGGGAGCAAGATCGGGACTCCCGACAGAAAAAAGAATGTACCAGGTGAGGGTGCAAGAAAAAAGACCCCAACGGTTCCGGGGATGTTTTCTGGCAAACTGTCAAGCGGGAAACAGAGTAATCTACTCAAGCCACCGCTTGAGGGAACCCTAAGCCATAGGGCAGACACAGGCATAAGGCATGGGCTCCGGTATGATTTCTACCTCCACAACAGGCACTGTTTCTAATAAAATATGCAATATTTTATCTGACTTGAAGGGGGCTTGTACACAGGACTACCTTGGTATCAGAGAAACTGGCTGTGTTTATGATATCCCTGAAACAACAGATATTCAAGCAGGAGAGCTAGAAGGATCACCTGTTAGGAGGGATCAGGAGAGGGGACCAGGCATGATTGCTACTCTCAAAGAGGGGATTGGGGAGTTACCGGAACTGGGAGATATAGTACCTGGCACTTCGGATTGTGAAAATTTCTCAATGGCAGAAGAGTCGGATTTAAACATGGCCAGTGAACCGGACAAAACAGATATAGATGCTACAGGGGATGACAGTGATAGCGACAGTCCCCCTACGACTGCAGATACCTTTAAGAAGGCCACAAATAGACCTGGAAAGGAGAGCCATGTTGGTTCTTGGCATGAAAGCTCTTGCTCTGGCAGCAACGAACATCTTCAATGGGACTACTTTACCACTAACCTGGAAGTTGGTGGGGAGGGTAGATCGTGGATTTCAGGAGGAAAATCTCAGTGATTCTGATAAAACGACGGAACCTGTGCACTCAATCATCTTAATCTACGTAACTCTTAAGGCAATGCAGGTAGAGGCTCGCCAGGAGCATAAAAGAGCGCAACTAGCGACTAGAAAAATCCAAGGGGCTATCCGTAAAACAACCAAAGCTTGCACGGAGGTAGTAGCAAGAACCACTGCCCTGGAGGAACGTGTTGTGGAACTGAAGGCTGGCTTAAAGAACACCGAGCAAAAAACATCTGCCAATGATGGTAGATTGACGGATATTCTGTGGAAATTAGAAGAATCCGAAAACAGGCATCGGAGGAACAATCTGCGTCTGCTGGGTATCGATGAACAAGCCGAGGGGAGCGATGGACGAGGCTTTGTGCTTAAGCTCTTTAAATCAGCTTTCCCAGAATTATCACATTGGAATTGGTATGTAGATAGAGATCCAGCGTACTCACAGATTTCCCCTAATGGGAAAAAGCAATCCTGGCCCTAAACCCAAGCCCCGAGCAATTTTAATATTCTTTGGGAACTTCTTACTGCGGCAGCCGATATTTGGAAAGGCCAGACCGGATGCTATGAAAACTGCGGAGGGACAGATTTTTTTTGTGCCGGTGGACTTTTGCCACACAACTATGGAGAGAAGATGGCGGCTCTGGCAGCTGATTAGCCCCTTCAAAAGCATGGATGTGAAGTGTACTTGATGAACACTGCTCGGTTGAAAGCTATTTATCAGGGGCGGGTCAGGGTATGTACCTCTGAGATTCAGGCCTAGAATTATCTTAAGGAGATTACTGGTGGCTGATTGAGTCCGAGTTTTGTGGGGATGGGGTTTCTGAGTCTCTTCGGTTGTGCTGTGGCTTATTAGTTGAAAATGGGTAATTATTTTGTATTCTCTGGGCTGCTTGACTCTGCAAATATGCTGGGCAGGGCAAGGCAGAGATTGGCTTGCTTTTAGTGTTTAGCTTACTTTGATTGTGGGGGATTTTGCTAAGGTCGGGGAGTGACAGGGGGCCCACTTAATGCAGGAGGCATCACAAGGGTCTGAGGACCTTTCTTGTCTTAGTGAAGGGCCTGGGGTGGGTTGTGAGGGGGAAGGGAGGTGGATTCCATTCAGAGCAGAGGAGACTTCATGGGATATAGGTTTGGGGTGTTTAGATGTGTTTTTTCTTATGATGTCTATGGTTATAACTTACTCAGATATGTTTAATATTTATAATGGGGTGTATTAGGATAGCCACTACTAATATTTGTTGTCTAAATGACCCTGTCAAATGACGTAGGATTAAGGAAGATGTTCGAATCTTGAAGGCAGATATTATCTGCCTCCAAAAAACCCATATCAAAGCAAGGTGAAATAAAATTATGGAGCTAGATGAGTTGCAATTAATTGTGTGGACTAAGCAGGAGGTCAGACAAAGGGTGTCGCTATATTTGCACATCGGGGTACGGCAAGCTTTACCCGTTCTATTTCTGATAAATATGGCAGATGGGTAATTACACAATGTTTGATTGATAGGAATATGTTTACATCATGTTCTGTTTTTTGGACCGGTTAAAGACGATCCTGAATTGTATAATTGGTTGTGCTTAGAACTGGTGGGTTGGCAATCTCTGTTTATACTGTGTGGTGATTTTAATATCAACCTGGGTTGTGCGATATCTTTTCATCCGGAAATAACTTACCAGGGGAGGAAACCGAAGGTTTATAGGTCTCTTAGGCAAATGAAAGAAATGCATCGGCTCGTAGATATGTGGACATCGACAGAGGGCAATGATCCAGGATTTACCTATTTCTCAGCCCCTCACAAAACACACACTAGATTGGATTATTTTTTATTTCTCAATGCTTGGTGCAGGGCAGTAAAATCATGAAGTTTCCTAAGGTAATGTCCGACCACAATCCGCTGGTTCTGGAAGTGAATATTAAATGTCAGAAACAATCAACCAGGTGGACTTTTAGCAGGGCATTGTTGAGTGACAATGTATTTACAGAACATATGGCCTTGTGGATCACTAGATTCTTAAATGAAAATTTGGGAAGTACGTGTATCCAGAATGTTTGGGACACCCTAAAAGCTGGGATTTGGGGTGAGACTACACAATTTGGCTGGAAGGTTCAGAAAAAAGAAAGAAAGAAGTTAAAGGAATTGTATGAAGTACTGACGAAAGCAGAGATTAACTTGGTTAAGGTAACTTCAGAGGGAGGATGTGGAATTGGCTCAAACTGGGATCATAACCATGAAAGCTGCCATAACAGTGATCTCTTTTGCGAAATTCGTGGGCAGATATTTAGCCTGGAGGTCTAAGCTATATGACAGTAACGAAAGGGTGGGACACATGTTAGCAGGGCGGATCAGAGAAAAAGAAGCACAAAATCGGATTACAGGTATTCTTGATCCAGATATTGGCTTAGTAACTAACTCAGGAGCAGTTCTATCTGCTTTTCAGGAATTTTACCAGAAGCAATATTCAGAGGCGTTAGGAGACAACTGTGGGTTACAGGGTGAAATCAAGAGATACCTCGAAGAGGTTAAATTGGATCAACTGTCTTCTGAGGATCGGCATATTTTGGATGCCCCAATTAGCTTGGGAGAAATTCTCGGTGCGCTAGATTCACTGCCACTAGGTAAAGCTGTTGGGCCTGATCTCTTGCCAGGTGAAATCTATAAGATCTTTTGAACACAATTGGCCTCAACAATGCTAGAGATGTTCTGTATAATACAAAGGGGGGGGGGGGGTTCCCCTCCAGAGTCATGGAGGAATGCAAGGATTGTTATATTTATAAAGAAAGGGCAAGTGGCAACCAACCTTGGGCATATCGGCCTATCACTTTCAAAAATAGTGATATCACGATTTATTCCAAAGTCTTTGCAAACAGATTGGCGTCAGTCATTAAAAAAATGGTTACTCCCCAACAACATGGTTTTTCCCTGGCCGGGAAACCATTGATCATATATACGACGAACAATAACATTGTTTGATTACTCCAAGGTTACAGGAGACCCTATAGATGCAGAAAAGGCATTCAATAGGGTCTCCTGGCCTTTTTTATGGGCCGCAATGAAATATTATGGGATAGGGAGAGGATTCCTAAGAGCAATCCAAGGCATGTATAAATACCCAACGGCGAAAATTGCTTTGATCGGTGCACAGTCAGGGGAAATTAAGATAAAGCGAGGAACTAGACAAGGCTGCCCCTGTTCCCCCTTGTTATTTGCTATTTATATTGATCCTCTCATTAGGAAGATCCAGGAGAGTAAACAAATTCAACCTATTCACTCTAGAGGGGGAGATATTAAAATTTTAGGATATGCAGATGACTTAGCTATAATAAGAGCCGGTCCTCATCAGGCTTTAGAGGAAATAATCATCTTAACATTGCAATTTGGTAAAATTTCTGATCACCACCTGAATAATAGCAAAACACAAATAGTTGTAAATTACAAGATTACATTAGCTGATCAGCGGATAGTATCTAATGCTAGATATTTAGGCATAGAGAAAAGCTCTAAAGCTGAAAATTTTGTTGAGATTAATTTAAAACCGTTATTGCAAAACATCAAATCAGACTCCCGTAGAATGAATAATCTACACTTGACATTAATTAGGAGAAGTAATGTTTTTAAAATGATCTTCCTCCCAAAAATCTTATACTGTTTCAGAGCAATACCTTTAGATATCAATAAAATATGGTTTCAGAAGTTAGATCAGTTGATTTCATGTTTTTTATGGGCTGGACAGCGTCCAAGAAGGGCGCTTAGATATATGACTCTATCTAGAGATAGGAGAGGCTGCTCCGTCCCCAATTTTCAAATGTATTATTGGGTAACTATGCTGAATCAGATAGGGAAGCTGTTAAATGGGGGGATCCTGGGAGGCTCTGAGATATCAATCTATCGTTTAATCTATAGGGTTGAAGCCAGGGAACTTCTTTTGTGCCATATAGATTTAGCATATTTCAAGCGGGTGAATTTTAAGGTTCTGCTAGGTGCCTACAAGGTGTGGACTGCTATCAAGAAAAAGTTTGGGGTTGGGCGGCTACATCTATATTCCCTGTTAGTAAATAATTCCCTTCTCCCGGCAGTTTTTCAAGACGCTTATTTCAACAGCTGGCTAGGGAAAGGGATACAGTGTTTAGGGGATCTCATATCAAATGTCGAAATGCTCACTTTTGAAGCTATCAAGGAGAGATTCGGAATTGAGAACAAATACTTCTTTAAATATTTACAGATCAGGGATTTCATTGTTAACAGATGTAATAATCGGATCCAAATCCCCTCACTAGATTTGGTCAATGGTGGGAAATCCACAATATCTTCTTTATATAAACTTGTCAATGAAAGAATGGGTGACGAGTTGGCCAAACCTTTTGATAGATGACAAACAAGTTTACAAGCTGGGCAAGGAGAATGTGAAGACTCCCTGTTGTTTAGCCAAATGACATGTATCTCTGCTAACCTGCAGGTTCAATGCTATAAGACCTGGTGCAATCTCTATATCACCCCGGCTCGTATCCATCGATGGGGGGGGGCACTACGGTGTGGTGGCTGGCCGCAGATAGTACGCATATGTTTGCCACCTGTTTTTGCCTTTCTCAAGTCTTGTGAAAAATTGAACAGAGGTTGGAATCCATACTTGGTTATTCAGTTTATTTGGCCCCTCAGGTTATTATGTTAGGGATTTCTAACCAAGTAATGGAGGAAGCAGACAGGAAAATGGTGTTTATTGTAATGGCGGTATATCAACTGTGTTTGGCCACGGTCTGGCTTGATCCGGAACCCCCTTCGGTTCATGTTTGGTTTAGCAAATTATTATTTACATATAACTGGGAGATGTCAGTGTTCAAAAGAAGGGGTAGTAGGGCAGGGGTAAAGGAGAAAAGCTTTGGAGTTCTTTAGGTAAATGGCTAAATAAGGATTAGTTGTTAATATGATTGGAAATACCCTTATGTCCATGTTAATTTGGTTGTAACAATTATGTTTTATTTTGAAACCGCCATTTTTAGGTTGGCAGTCTAGTTTTTCACCGCCCTTACCCCCTTCCGGTTCCGGTGAAGGGGGCATATGAATCGGAGGCTTCCCCAAGCGCGCAGCGGGAGCGCTGCTGGCGCGCCAAATGCAAGCCCGTCTGCACCCGTCCGCGCCTGTTCGGCGCCAGGGGACAGGCATGCTGTAAGTTCCTCCATAGATAGTATCTACCCGGTAATTAGGTATACAGGGACCCAAAAACTTGCACTCCACCCCAAACACCCATTCAGTAAGTGTGAACCTAGTATTAACCTAATTAATGGGGAGGCTGACCAGTGACATTCATGCAAATTTCATCCTATTAATGGTTTGGCCTCCTCTCTGGCTCCCTTTGACTCGTCGTAGGTGAGGGGAGCTACAGAGATGCATACTCTTGAGCCTCCGTTTTCCAGCAGATCTTCTGTCATCAGGGGGGCACTGATTAATGCCCGGGCTACGATCAAGTACAAGACAGATATTGCTTTAACCATTACTAACCTTGATCTGGACTGTCTCTTTATTACTGAAACCTGGGCTAAGGAACACTCAGGGCCTAACCTGACCAATGCTGTTCCCCCAGGCTACACCATTCTTAGACATGACCGTCCCTGCAGAATGGGAGGCGGCCTAGCCCTTGTGGCTTAAGATTTTCTCAACTGTACCCTCACGCCGCTGGTGGGAGCTCCGGGTTCGCCTCTTGAAGCGGCCACTTTCTGCATTAAAACCAGAGGAGATGGTAGCTTCTCAGGCGTTTTGGTCTATCACCCTCCAGGGTCCAGGGCAAACTTTCTTGAAACATTGGGTCAGATCTTGAACCCTATGCCATTATGACATATTATACAATTCTTGGGGATTTCAACTTTCATCTTGATTGTAATGTGAATACTGAGTCAGCATAACTTCTTGACCTCATGAAGTCCATGGGTTTCGAGCAGCTTATTCATTCTACTACACACAGGGCTGGACACACTCTGGATGGCATTTTTGTCAATCACAGCTATCTTAAAGTCAAAACGGTTTGACCTCTTGGTTGGGCAGATCATGGGCTGGTTGAGTTTGCTATCACATTTCCCTCCTATACTAACATTCCATCCAATCTGGCTTCTAAGAATATCTTCAGCGGAAAAATGCAAAAGGTTACAGCCACGGACTGGAGGTAGGCTCTGACTTTAACCTCTGCCAGTAGTTCTAATGTTTACCCTACTACGGCTAAAGACTTCCCGGATTGGATTACCAATACATTGGATACTGTCGCTCCTATTAAATGCTGCACCACTAAGAGAGTAAAACCTTCAGCCCCGTGGTTCTCCAATCAACTTAGAGCTCTTAGGCAGTGCTATCGCAAACAAGAACGAAAGTGGCGGGCAGCCCCCTGTCCATAAGAAAAATTGATACAGAGGTCCTTGCTGAAGGATTATAAGCATGCCATCTTCAAGGCAAAATCCCAGTATTTTACCGATAAAATCAGTTCCGCGGATGATTCAACTAGCACGCTTTTTAAAATCATTCAAGAAATTACCGAAGCATCAGGAGCTCCACTCCTTAATCCTACTCAAGACCTCTGCGATGACATAGCCCTCCACTTTCGGCAGAAAGTCTTGAACATTTTTCATGAATTTCCACCTTCTGTGGAAACTAAACCCGCTACGGGGGGTACTCTGGCAGTCCTGCCTACTATGCCTAGGCACTGTTCCCAGCGTATTATAGAACTCCTTCTTGGTCTCAAATCTGGGTCCCCTACTGATCCTTGTAGAGTCTCCACACTTAAGCTGGTGCCCAATCTTATAGCAGAGTCTTTGTGTAAAATTTACAATAACATTCTTTTATCTGGACATTATCCAGCTATCTGGAAGGAAGCCACTGTCTCACCCCTCCTTAAGAAACCTAATGCCGACCCCCTAGAATTGAAGAACTATAGGCCTATTTCTCTTCTCCCCGCCCTTGCCAAAATGTTGGAAACATTTATTAATTCGGAACTCATGAAATTTATTGAAAGACACGACATTCTGGATAACACTCGGAATGGGTTCCGGGCAGGACACAGCACAAGTCCGCCTTGGTTGCAGCTTCTGACTGTATCCGTATGCAGGTCCATCAGGGCGGGTCAGCGGTGCTGGTCCTGCTCGACCTTTTGGCGGGATTGGACACCATACCTCCAGTTCTCATGATTCAGCGACTGCAGGATGTTGGTGTCACGGGGAATGCCTTACAGCTTCTTTGATCTTTTATGCACAACAGGACTAATGTAGTGAGCCTAGGCGGGTTCAAAGCAAAATCCTTCAGTCTTCCTTGTGGGGTCCCCCAGGGCTCTTCGCTTAGCCCTACTCTTTTCAATCTGTGTGTGACCCCCTTGGATTCATTGGTGAGATTTTTTGGCTTCCAATTCCTTTCCTATGTGGACGACACGCAAATCATTACTTCAATCTCTGATGATTTGCAGTTGGTTGCTCAAAGGTTTAACACCTGCATGACCAGCATAATACACTGGATGCAGGACAACTCTTAAAATCAACACGGAGAAAACTGAAGTTTTGGTTTTTGGTACTCAGCCTCTAATCTGGTCTGCCATTTGGTGGCCTGATACCTGTGGCCCCCTCTCTGTTCCAGTAACAACTACCTAAAACCTAGGTGTTATCTTTGGTAAGGGGCTGGCCTTTGACGCCCAGGTAAACTGTACGGTTAGCACCTGTTTTTATATCCTTAAAATGCTTAAGAAAGTGCTGCCCTACATTCCCCAAGAGCATGATCGACCTACCATCATTGCTCTAGTCACCTCACGGACTGCCTACTGCAATG
The DNA here is from genome assembly GCF_964263255.1 of Lissotriton vulgaris. Classification (NCBI taxonomy): domain Eukaryota; kingdom Metazoa; phylum Chordata; class Amphibia; order Caudata; family Salamandridae; genus Lissotriton; species Lissotriton vulgaris. The sequence continues at coordinate 59,665 of NW_028252521.1, forward strand.
CCTTGTATCTTAATCAGTAAAGGCTCACTGAACAAGCTGCAGGTTGTTCAAAACGCCGCAGCAAGATTCATCCTGAACATTCCCAAATATCATTCCATCAGGGATGGAATTTGGAATTTACATTGGCTTCCGATCAGGAAGCGTATCACCTTTAAGGCTCTGAATTTGGTTTACAAGGCTATGCATGGTATTAAATCTTTACACATTGCAACCTTATTCCACTGTTACACCCCAGGATCCTTCACCCAGAAAAGGCTTGCCCTGCCTAGATTTTATCATTCTAAATTGGGGGGGTCGCTCTTTTTCTGTTGCGGCCGCTAACTATCTTCCTCTTTCCATCCCATCGGCTAACTCTCTTGCCTCCTTTAAGAAGATGTTAAAGACCTGGAGTTTTGCTTCATAATTGAAAGTTGTCTGCCTCCCAATCGTCCTGCTTAGCGCCTTTGAACCTATTTTGGTTTAGTGAGCTTTAAATGTAAATGTACATGTATTTATATAGCACAAATCACCGACCCGGTATCTAAGCGCTTGCTTAGGTAACCCGTCCTGGTATTCCCCTGTGAGATAACCCCGGCAGGGTATCCACAAGGTGAAAGCCAGGCATCCCACCGCGAGGTGCCGTTGTGGAAATTAAGCAAGCTATTGCCCAGAGTCGCAGAGTGTGAACCCGTGAGTCGAGTAGGCACCGGAGCGAGAATTGTTGAGTCCGTGGACATTTTAGGACTCAAGACCCCGCCGAGCCGGGAATTGAACCCTGGTCCCGGGCTGACCTCTGCTTCCAGGTCTGCCTCCTCTACTCAGTGAGCTACACTTCTCACACTTTACAAACGTTTATCCTATCCTATCCTAAGTCTGGATCCACCCGAGGGGGGGGACAATATACCTTGCAAAATTGGGGCTTCAAATATGAGTTTTCTTCTTTGATTTGTGAATACATGTCACATTGTCCTTTTCTTTTCTCTCTTGTATTTGATGTACTAATAACAATAAATAAAAAAAAAATTAAATTAACATTTAAAAAATTTAATTTGGTAAAACGTTACAGGAAAACATTGAATTATACAGGCTGTTGACATACAATGCTGATGAAATGAGATATTTAATCAAAGAAGCAACCAAATGTGCAAATGCAGCACATGAGAAATTGGATCAATTTGTGACCTACTGGTTCCACCGGGTTGCTAGGTACACTGAGCTAAGGGTGTATGGGGGGATGGTGTTAAAGAGACAGACCTTTTTTTAAAGGTTGAGGAATGATGACACAATTTAAGTTATAGTAAGCTTTCATTTCCAACTCAGGACTAGGTAATAAATTGTTGTTTGGTATTAAAATTTTAGAAAAATTAAGCTAAATATAGGTTTGAACTCCAGTTTTGTTTCGCGATCATTGTGAGTATATCTGAAAAATAACAGTATAGTATTGTGGAAAGTTGCAATCAGCAACTAAGAATGTTTTAAATGTCTAAACATCATATGCAGATTAGAGACATCTGTTAGTTGCATTGTAGCAGTTGTAGTACCTTTAGTAATACTATTAAACAGGAGAAAAGATAAGCATTCTTTTTGCCTTTTTATGAATTCGAAAAAAGAAACACTTGTTAGGTATGTTTTGGGAAGTATTTATCAATGTGATTTTTATTTTATATGACCGCTTTGCATATGCTTAGATGCTGAGATAAGGTTCTTGAGGTTGTACATAGCTATATTTGTCGAGGGACTTTTGAGTTTACTTAACGATGAAAACAGGTATATATTCTTTGATAGATGGTTCAAAGGTGTACACCTATTAAGAAATAGAATATTAATTAACATGGTAATATATGTTCAGTAAGGCCGATGAAAATTTCATGTATATGGTGAGCGTGGTATTTTTTCCTTAAACGTGGTTTATTTAAAATTGAGGAGGATTAATAGTGCAGAATGTCTCAAAAGTTCTTCTGCTTGCTTAATTTGGAGGGTAACTTTTGTATGGGAAATGCTGAATATATGTTTTAGAAGCAGAAGTATTTAGGAAATGATGTGGGTATGCGTTTCACAAAAGGTTTTGTGCTTTGAAAAATGTAAAAATGCTGTTTTCCATTTTAGATACTTACTGATGCATGTGCACACTCAGTAACAAAGCAATGTATGCTCCTAGAGAGCCATGTATGTAATTATATATCGAGTGTGATATCTAGACTTCACTCACACATAGCTCAGTAAAAAAACATATATATATATATATATATATATATATATTATGTGACCAAGGCCTCTGGGCAGGCCGAAATGTTATGCTGGTGGCGAAATTTAAAAACAAATAAATTATTCACCTGGAGCCTGGGTCGGCTCTCGTTTCTTGTCTCCGGTGATGTCCTTTTCGAGGGAGTTCTGCTGGAGGTGCTGGTGCGAGGATTAGCAGTATATATATATATATATATATATATATATATATATATATATATATATATATATATATATATATATATATATATACATATATATAAATATTTTTTTTTTCAAGAAAACAACTTTACCCTCACAAAGTTGACTCGAGCCCAGGTCCTTTTAGCGTGTTATTTATTTCACACACAGAATGTCAATCAACACCCGACGCGTTTCGGTGCAGCCGCACCTTGGTCACGGGTAACGGTGTTTACACACATCAACATTTTTAAAGTGAAAAGAAATATAAACATAAACGTAGGACTACTCGTCCTCACACCACTGTTTGTTCTACCACTATATGGCGGCCATATTTGAATGTATAACTGGCCACAGTTGTAATATACATTATATGCAAGTGAAACTGTATAAGGACCACAGAGATTAATTATTGTAACTTTAAATCAATTTGTTACATGTAATTGCTCGAAGGTGTTACCGTTTTGTCAAATCAAAGGTTTACAAAATTTAGCCCAAGTGGGCGAATGTACCAATGCTCAGATACATGTATCATGACAATTCCGCCCCAGTGGGCATGACTGCATCATTCCAATCTCATGTCAATGTCCTCGAACTTCAACAACCTAGTTGAACTCCAAAAGTTTTTCAAATTAACAAATGTATAGTCCTGTGATTCCATCCAATCAAGTAAAATCAGCAGCAACCAGTGGTATTACGTCATCCCTGTGCGGCGACATATGTGTCTCCTACAAACATAAAAAATATGATCACTTTAAAATATACTCAAATATTTAAACATCCAAGACAGCTTCAAATTCATGTTTTTAAGGGATTACATCACTAGAGTATTATCAGTACGGTGAATATGTTACATGGGCTCCTAAATGGGCTCGAGTCAACTTTGTGAGGGTAAAGTTGTTTTCTTGAAAATTACGAGGGTCGCCTCCTCACTCGAGCCCGCCGCCGTGTGTGGCCGGGAGACTGGCGGACATATGTTGATTTAATTCATTCTTCGGAAAAGTCTCCCTGCTCACCCGTCTGCAACGGACGTTGAATTACGAAGACACGTGATCAACATTTTCGTTTGTTTGGACGCGCTTGAGTCTCCCTGAGTGTCGGGTCCCGAACCGGTCGGCTGACTGGTTTACATCTACGGGCTTGGAGACAGCGTCCGGACACAGAGGTGGTTGGAAATGTGAGTAAGAACCATCAACTCTGCAGCGGGAGGCGGAACCACTACGGCTGCTGGTGCGGCTGTAACGTGGAAAGCGTGGACAGCCAGTGATTTGGCTGTGGCATCTCACGGACAGTGAGAAATACAAACGACATGGATCTGTCAACTCGACAAGCTTCAAGGCGGGAAGCAGCTGAGACGCTGTTTGTCCCGTTTTCTGGTGATTCTGCTGCGAGTACAGCGGGGAATACAATGGCTCGAGATAAGGCAACCAAAAAGGAACTTTGGGACAAACTGTGGAAGAGCGCAAAAATGGAGCAGGTAAAGTGGTGGGAGGCCACCACTCTACAAAAATACGTGGATTGTAAACGAGTACCACGTGGTTTGCGCATATTCATAACTCCCACGTTTACTGACCCGGACCCTGAACTAATAGAGGAATGGGTAGAAAATAATCATAACTGCTCAACAATTATGTTGAAATTACTCATCAAGTACGCACAAAAGGACACTTTAAGGCTGTCAGAGGAAATAGAGCGGATTACAGCAGAGTTAAAGGGGCAATATACTGAAAGTGAATTTGAAATAGAAATGAAAAAATTGACATCAAGACTTCAAAAAGCTGAAGAAGAAATCAAGCTAAAGAAACAAAGCAAATTCCACCGCGACCAGTTGGATTATGAGAGGGGCCAGATCTTCACTTTTGGAAGAAAATTTGACCAACTAAGAGAACTGAATAAAAAACTACAAAAGACCCCGGATAAACAACAACCAGCCCAAACAGATCAAACAGGGTCTATCCCTGATGCAAACATGGGGGTTGAAGATGGGACAACTCCGTCCACAAGTGGTGAATTAACAACCACAGAAGGAGTAAAAAACAATATTTTAATCGAATTCTCTCTGCTGGCACAAGGGAGACAAGGGCTTGCCAGCCCCGGCCCGGACCTGCAGAGTCTCCAAATCCAGGTCGTGGAAGAGGCGCCAAAGGCGGAAGCAAGAGAGGCGCCAAAAGACAGGGATTGATAGATGCCTTCGTGGGAGTAACAACAAGAGGCAAGATGGCAAAGAAATGATGGACACCCACACAGTGGTAAATCTATCTAATTTGATTTTAACTTTTGATCAGATTGAAGTCTTATCTTTGGGATTGACATTCTGCCCTTCCAGTCATTTTAACTATATTGACGGAAGAATTGACTTATTTCATTTTGTACGAAAATTGAAATTAAGAAAATGGTTTCAAAATAGGAAGTCTGTGGGGGGGGCCACTCCTGAGGTAAATACAGGAGTTGCTATTGGTGACATTAGCCTTTTGAAAACCATGAAGTGTTTGGGCTCCGACACTGACACAATCCCGAGCACGTTAGAATGTCTATCCGACGAGGAACTAACTTATGACTGTCCAAGTGGCAGTGGATTTAAGTCTAAATCTAGGTTCCTACCACAAATTCACTGTGACACGATTGATGTATTTGAAAAGGGTGTCATTACTGAGTTTAAAAAGATAAATCAAATTCAAAAACCCACTCATGACAATTTAACTAGAAAACAAAGAAAAGCCATGGTTGATCTTAAAAACAACAACAACATTGTATTAAAAATGTCTGACAAGGGCGGGAATGTTGTCGTGTGGCCCACTGAAATGTACCTTGCTGAGGGCAAAAGACAGCTTGATGACAAGGACAATTATGTAATAAGCTCTAGATCTGCTTATGAAAGAAATAATCTAGATTATCAGAAACAGTTGCATGAGTGGAAGAATGACAAACTTTTATCAGAAGATGAGTACAAATTTTTGAAGTGTGACCATCCGAAACTTGCGGTTTTATATCTTTTACCCAAGTTACACAAGAACACCACAATACCCCCGGGGAGACCCATTGTTTCCGCCATTGGCAGTACATATGAGAACACGTCCAAATACATAGACCACTTTTTAAGACCCTATGTTGAACAACTACCATCGTATCTGCAAGATACACGTGATTTTTTGAGAATTATCGAACCCATAATGTGGGAGGAAGACATGTGGCTTATGACATTAGATGTCAACAGCCTTTATACATGTATACCCCACAATTTGGGTGTGGGAGCGAACCAACACTTTTTAAAGAACAGGGATGTGAAGTATCTGATGCATACCAATATGCTTGTGTCCATGATGCGTGCTTGCCTCTCAAGCAATTATTTCTTGTTCAATCATGTTGTCTATTGCCAGGCCAGGGGGACTGCGATTGGGACCTGCTTTGCCCCCAGTTACGCAGGTTTGTACCTGGGCTGGTGGGAGGAGCAGGTGGCCAGTAACATCTTGGCCTTTACCCAGAACGTGGTCCTCTGGGCCAGGTACATAGACGACGTGTTCTGTCTGTGGAAGGGCAGTAAAGAGGCAGCTTTGCAATTTGTCAAAGAATTGAATCAGAACGAATGCAACTTACAATTTACCAGCACTATTGATAAGCAATCAATTGAATTTCTGGATGTTTTGGTATCAGTTAACAATGGACGACTCATTAGCAAGCTGTATCGAAAGCCTACAGCAGGCAACAGCCTGTTACATGCGTCGAGCTGTCATCCCAAAAACTTGATTCACAGCATACCTTTTGGCGAGTTGCTACGCGCAAAGAGGAACTGTGCAACCAACACAGACTTTCATAAAGAAATGAATATCATGAAGGAGAGATTCAGGGAGAGGGGCTACTCGGCCAAAGTGGTCGAACAAGCCTATAACAAAGTCAGAGACGTAGACAGAAAAGATCTTCTTGTATCCAAACCACCAAGTGACAGTGAAGAGGGACCACTTAGATTTATCACCACATACTCTGACCAAACATGGCAGGTCAGAAAAAGTCTGAAAAAATTTTGACATGTACTCCAGTTGGACGAAACATTAAAAAAGGCTGTGGGGAATCAACCTATGATCACCTACAGAAAATGTCCAGCTTTGAAAGACGTGCTATGTAGCAACATGGTAAGGGACAAAGAAGATACCAGGAAGGTAGAAGGTTTCTTTACCTGTCGCTCATGCAAAGCCTGTAAGAACAGTGTCAATAGGAAGGAAATCACTTTGTCCAAAAATAACAAACCTTTTAGGATTGTAAAACATCTGACGTGCAAATCTGACTATTGTGTCTATGCACTTCAATGTCCTTGTCCATTGACTTACATTGGCAGCACGATACATCCCTGCAAAAAACGTGTGTTAGAACACATGAGGGCCATAACCAATGAGGACAAAAACTATCCAATTGCTAAACATTTTAAGGACTTGCATGGAAAAAATCTAAGTGTATTCAAGTTCTGTGCACTAGACAGAGTCCCACCGTCGGAACGAGGTGGAGACAGACTGAGACAACTACGCCAGCTTGAATCAAGGTTCATAATTAAATATGACACTGTACAACCGCTGGGGTTGAATAAGGATGAGGAGTTAGCAGTCCACTTAATTTAGGAGCCCATGTAACATATTCACCGTACTGATAATACTCTAGTGATGTAATCCCTTAAAAACATGAATTTGAAGCTGTCTTGGATGTTTAAATATTTGAGTATATTTTAAAGTGATCATATTTTTTATGTTTGTAGGAGACACATATGTCGCCGCACAGGGATGACGTAATACCACTGGTTGCTGCTGATTTGACTTGATTGGATGGAATCACAGGACTATACATTTGTTAATTTGAAAAACTTTTGGAGTTCAACTAGGTTGTTGAAGTTCAAGGACATTGAGATGAGATTGGAATGATGCAGTCATGCCCACTGGGGCGGAGTTGTCATGATACATGTATCTGAGCATTGGTACATTCGCCCACTTGGGCTAAATTTTGTAAACCTTTGATTTGACAAAACGGTAACACCTTCGAGCAATTACATGTAACAAATTGATTTAAAGTTACAATAATTAATCTCTGTGGTCCTTATACAGTTTCACTTGCATATAATGTATATTACAACTGTGGCCAGTTATACATTCAAATATGGCCGCCATATAGTGGTAGAACAAACACTGGTGTGAGGACGAGTAGTCCTACGTTTATGTTTATATTTCTTTTCACTTTAAAAATGTTGATGTGTGTAAACACCGTTACCCGTGACCAAGGTGCGGCTGCACCGAAACACGTCGGGTGTTGATTGACATTCTGTGTGTGAAATAAATAACACGCTAAAAGGACCTGGGCTCGAGTCAACTTTGTGAGGGTAAAGTTGTTTTCTTGAAAATTACGAGGGTCGCCTCCTCACTCGAGCCCGCCGCCGTGTGTGGCCGGGAGACTGGCGGACATCTGTTGATTTAATATATATATATATATATATATATATATATATATATATATATATATATATATATATATATATATATATATATATTACCTACTGGCGGTCGCCAGTAGGTAGTTATAGTTAGGATTTTTTTCAATGTTAAATCTCAAAATTTTATTTGGAATAACTTTGGCACCGGTTGACGAATCTGCCTGAAAATTTCCTGAAAATGGCCTCGTCAAGCTCCGGTCCTTCCCTGAAAGTTTGGGGGGGATACGTCAAGCGGGGGCCGAGATAAAAGGGGGGTCCCAAAACGCATTTTCCCCATGTTAATTTCCATAGGGCGGTCAATTTCACTTTTAGCCCGAACGGCTGAATGGATTTACACCAAACTTGGCAAAATTGTAGGGACTGGTAGCCCGATGTGCCTTTGCTATGTCTCAAGATATGTGCTCCAGTGGATTTTGAGTAATTTAGGTTCAAAAAAATATATATATCTATAGGCGCTCTCCGGTGCGCGCACTTGAGTGCGCTCCTGGCGCGACACGCGACTTGCGCGCAGAAAGCTGATTGGCTCTTGGGTGTCTGTAAACATTCTAAACAGTCTGGAGCGGCCGCCATCTTGTGTCTCGGTAAAATCGAGACACAAGGGGTTTGAAAAAAAAAGGGGCAAATGACCATAAGGGGGAAGAGTAGACCCCCTCTGACCCCCTAGGTTTGATGTAGGGACTAAAATAGGGTCCTGCAGGGCATTACATTTTTTTTTCGTTTTGCGCGGGGGAAGCGCATGGTACGCGCACCGGCGAAGCACGGGGAAAATCCAGGACCATATTTATGAAGGCCTTGCGCTGTTAGTTTTGCGCCTCCTGTGCGTCAATTTTTGTGACGCACCAGCGGTGTAAAAAAATGCGCATTGTTATGCAATATTTAAAAAGTGACGCATCTATCTAGATGCGTCACTTTTTAAATATAGTGCAACGAGGCACATTTTATTACACTGCTGGTGTTATGCGTCACTTTTCTGTGCGCACTCCTTATGACTTTCCAGATGTGTCATATTTAATGTATGACGAATCATGTTGCAAGGAGTTACAGATACGTCAGTATTTCTGACATATCTGTAAACATAAAAGTGATGCGAGGCAGGTGCAAGATTTTGACGCAACAGCATCCTAAAAGTGACGCAGAGAAATCTTATAGATTTCAGTACGTCGTTATTACCAAGCTTTTTGCGGGGGAATGCCCCCTTTGCATACATTATACCTGACGCAGATATAATGTGGGGCAGAGTTTTAAAAAGTGACCCATGTACCTAGATGCGTCACTTTTTAAAAATAGCGTCAGGTATAATGCATGCAGAGGGGGTGTTCTCCCGCAAAAAGCTTTGTAATAGCGACGCAGTGAAATCTTTGAGATTTCACTGCGTCAGTTTTAGGATGCTGTTGCGTCAAAATCTTGTGCCTGCTTTACAGCAGGTGTTAGACTGAGGCAAGACCTTTCACATGCTGCTTTCCCCATTTGAAAGGACGCATTACTGGAGTTGCGTCACTTTTGTGACGCACTCCAGCAATGCGTTACTTGGAATGTCATAAGGAGTGCGCACAGAAAAGTGACGCATCGCACCAGTGGTGTAAAAAAATGTGCCTCGTTGCGTTATATTTAAAAAGTGACGTATCTAGGTAGATGGGTCACTTTTTAAAATGAAGCGCCACATTATATCTGCGTGAGGTATAATGCATGCAGAGGGGGTGTTCCCCCACAAAAAGCTTTGTAATAGCGACGCAGTGAAATGTTTGAGATTTCACTGCGTCACTTTTAGGATGCTGTTGCATCCTTTAAATATAGTGCAACGAGGCACATTTTATTACACTGCTGGTGTGATGCGTCACTTTTCTGTCCACAGTCCTTATGACATTCCAGATGTGTCATATTTAATGTATGATGAATCATGTTGCAAGGAGTTACAGATACGTCAGTATTTCTCACATATCTGTAAACATGAAAGTGACGCGAGGCAGGCGCAAGATTTTGACGCAACAGCATCCTAAAAGTGACGCAGAGAAATCTCATAGATTTCAGTACGTCGTTATTACCAAGCTTTTTGCGAGGGATTGCCCCCTCTGCATACATTATACCTGATGCAGATACAATGTGGCGCAGAGTTTTAAAAAGTGACCCATGTACCTAGATGCGTCACTTTTTAAAAAATAGTGTCAGGTATAATGCATGCAGAGGGGGTGTTCCTTGCAAAAAGCTTGGTAATAATGACGCAGTGCGTCACTTTTAGGATGCTGTTGCGCCAAAATCTTGTGCCTGCTTCACAGCAAACCTTTCACATGGTGCGTTTTCCATGTGAAAGGACACATTACTGGAGTTGCGTCACTTTTGTGACGCACTCCTGCAATGCGTTACTTTTGTGTTTACAGATACGTCAGAAATACTGACATATCTGTAACTCCTTGCGAATTGATTAGTCATATGTTAAATATGACATATCTGGAATGTCATAAGGAGTGCGTCCAGAAAAGTGACGCATCGCTGTTTTCACGTAGCGATGCGTCACTTTTCAGAAATGAGGCCTCCAGTTTATTCACTGTGTCATAACTTTCTTTTCTAACACTCACCTTCTTTCATTCCTCCTACTTCACTTCCTTTCACCTCTCATACCTTTCTGTTCTTTCTTACTCATTCTCCTTTCAATTATCAATGCACTATATTTCACTTACTCTTCATTTTTTAAGAATATAGCTCTTTGATGAGAATTGGAGGTAGTTCTGAAAAGAACTTTTGGTTTTCTTCTTTTAACTGAACAGGAACAAAAACAGGGAATGGAAACTGCTCAACAGGAGCAAAAAGAAAAGAAAAAAATTAGGGGTGGGAAGGGCAGCGATGGTTCTCCAATGCTCGAACCATGAGCAGGACACTTTGCTCCCCATAGGTGAGGAGTTGATTGCAGTATCTGCATTTGACGACCCCATGGTTAAATGCAGGTTGTATGTTTGCTACCTGCTCCTGTGATTGTTCTCTCCCAGAAGAAGTTGCTCCTCCTGTTGATGTAGAGGCCCCATCTCTGGGAACCTCTTGTGCCAGAGCCCTGACACTTTCCCGGGCAAAATTCTGGGGGTGCCTCCTCTCCACATGGCGAATCATGGTGAAGTTGCCAAAAGAGTATTTTTTTGGGGGGTTACCCCGTGACAGGACCTGTTTGCAGATCCTGCACTCTACTTTTGGTGCATTCACCTTCTTCTGGTCTGCTGGAAACTTAAAAAATTTCCAGATGAAATGTTCTTTGACCTTCGGCTGAGGAGGCTCTTCATCAATGAAATCATTGGAGTCATCTTCACTGCTGGATGGTCTGGCAGCCATGATTAATCAAGGAATATGGAACAGCAAAAAAGGCAGGTCTTTCAGTCACAAAAGTGAAAGAAGAAGTGAAGGAAATGGGTGGGGATTTCATTCATTGTAAAAAAAAACTGTTAGCAACCAATAAAAAGTGTTATTTTAGGGTCACATGACCCGACGCGTTTACGCTGCGCGCTCCGGAGCACTTCCGGTGCGTTTACGCAGCGCGATCGTAGGCGCTTCCGGGGCGCAAACGTGGCGCGATCGTAGGCGCTTTTGCGTGCGTTTATGCGCCGCGAACGTAGGCGCTTCCGAGGGCACTTACGTTGCGCGCCGAAGTGACGTCATCAATCTTTTATAGAAATGCATAATCATTTTCCTTATTAAAAAAAAATAATTTTATTTGTATGGTACGAAATGTTTTGCATTATTATTAACTTTTCATTCATATTTTTTTTCACGAACGACAGTTGCGCTCTGGGTGCGCTTTCAGATGAGCTCACGGAAAAGCTTACCGGAGAGCTTAGCTGAAAGCTTCCCGGAGCGCGCACCCAGAGCGCAGAAGAAAAAAATTATATAAAAAAAATGAATACTTAAAAAAAAACAGCAAATTGTAAAAAAAAAAAAAGGTTAGAAACTCGATATACAAAGGAATTAGCATTTAAAAAACCTATGAAATTCACTGAAAAAACCATAGGTTTCACACCAGTTATAGTTAGGAATTAGCATTTAAAAAACCTATTAAATTCACTGAAAAAACCATAGGTTTCACACCAGTTATAGTTAGCTGGAAATTTTACTGATATAAAACCATTGAAATTCCCACGTTATAGTTAGATGGACTCACTATAACTTGCGCGTGCAATGCACTGCTGATGATGTCTTATTAAGCCAGTTAACCAATCAATTTTTAAAAACCATCCATTTAGACACTTATTTAAACATTTATTCTTCCATCAACTTTTACATATACATATATAAAATATATTTATTTTTCAGAAAGACACACATTCACTGGATGGTGTCATCAGTGATGTCATGAGTGATGTCACTGACCATGTCATGAGTGATGTAATATGTGATGTCATCAGCAGTGCATTGCACGCGCAAGTTATAGTGAGTCCATCTAACTATAACGTGGGAATTTCAATGGTTTTATATCAGTAAAATTTCCAGCTAACTATAACTGGTGTGAAACCTATGGTTTTTTCAGTGAATTTAATAGGTTTTTTAAATGCTAATTCCTAACTATAACTGGTGTGAAACCTATGGTTTTTTCAGTGAATATATATATATATATATATATATATATATATATATATATATATATATATATATATATATATATATATATATAACCTATTGGCGGTCGACTGTAGGTAGTTATAGTTAGGATTGTTTTCTATAGGAAATTTGCAACATTCTATTGGGAATAACTTTGGCGCCGGTTGAGGAATCTGCCTGTAATTTTCCTTAAATTGCCTTGCTGCGCTCCGCTCCTTCCCTGAAAGTTTGGGGGGGATTCGTCAAGCGGGGGCCGAGATAAAAGGGGGGTCCCAAAACGTGTTTTCCCCATGTTAATTCCCATAGGGCGGTTGGACTCACTTTTAGCCCGAACGGCTAAATGGATTTCCACAAAACTTGGCAAAATTGTAGGGACTGGTAGCCCGATGTGCCTTTGCTATGTCTCAAGATATGTGCTCCAGTGGATTTCGAGTAATTTAGATTAAAAAAAATATATATATCTGGGCGGAGCCTAACCACACATCTGATCTGATTGGCTGTCAGCACTTCATCCAAGAAGTGTTGGCAGCCATCTTGGGACCAATATACATGATAGCACCTCATTAAAAAGCATTGTAGTTAATAGAGGGTTTTAGGACTTTAGTTACATTATAAATCATTTGTTGATGGTACCATACTCATTTTAGGAATTGTGGTGTGTTCAAAGGTGATTTTACCATGTGAAAAAGCCTTCTGCTGTGATATCATGAATCATGTTTGAAAGAAAACTAATATTGCATGATTTTCCCACAGTGGTTTGGAAGGGGATCTATAAGCTAAACTGAAAGCATATTTTCTGTATATTCACATTATCTTTCTCAGTCGTGTGAGAATGAAGTCTGACATTCTCAGTAAAACATGTACATCCAACAAGGACAGAGACTGTCAGTTGATTCCTTTGTGTTCTACTGCAGCCTCCTAGAGTGTTCTAAAGAACAACTAGAGCGCTAACAGTCCTACTCATTACAAAGGTATAGCACACCTGAAGCCATCGTGGTGGGAATAAAGTGGTAACTCTTAAAACATTTAATTTAAAAAGGAATAAAATGAGGGGGTATATTATGCCATAGAAAGTATTATTAGTGCTGCAGAAAGAAAAATGAGGGCACATTTTGAGTGACTTCTCAAATCGTCTTCTATTTCATTAAAAAATTCTGACATGCAGTCTCCCAAGATGGCCACCAGAGACAAAAGAGCCCAAATGTAGCCCAAATATCACCCAGATGTAGCCCAAGATTAGCCCAATGACAGAATGTCCCAGAGTGTTCTAAAGAACAACTAGAGCGCTAACAGTCCTACTTATTACAAAGGTATGGCACACCTGAAGCCATCTTGATTGGAATAAAGTGGTAACTCTTAAAACATTTAATTTAAAAAGGAATAAAATGAGGGGGTATATTTTGCCATAGAAAGTATGATTAGTGCTGCAGAAAGAAAAATTAGGGCACATTTTGAGTGACTTCGCAAATCCTCTTCAAATTGGAAAAAAAAATTCTGACATACAGTCTCCCAAGATGGCCACCAGAGACGAAAGAGCCTAACTGTAGCCCAAATATCACCCAGATGTAGCCCAAGTATAGCCCAATGACAGAATGTCCCAGAGTGTTCTAAAGAACAACTAGAGCGCTAACAGTCTTACTTATGGAAAGGGGCGACCACTCGGTCCCCCCGAACGTATGGCGGAGTGCCTCGATCCCCCCGGGAAGCCATTTTTGGGCGGGAGGCGCGTCTCGGCTGGTATGCCCGAAGCGGCGTAGCCGGGGCGCGTTTTTTCCCGCCCTAGAGTGGGCTGGCCTAGACACCGACGTAGCCAGCCCCGCCCTAGGGGCAGGCAGGGGCGGGTTTACGCCCGCCCTGAAGACGGATAAAAAGAGACGCAAGACCAGAAGACGTCCTCTTGTTCTTGTGCTCCGAAGTTGCACCTCCTCGCTACACGTGAGCTCGGGACAGAACAAAGAGCCAATTTTGAGCGTTTTGATCTTTTTCTTTGTCTTCTAGATACTTCGTCGGAGAGATGCCCAAGAAAGGCGCAAAGAGAATGACGACTGAGCAGATGGTTCGGGCCCTTTTTAAGGATATGTCCGACATAAAGAAGCGGCTGGCGGAGCGAGACGGGGAGGAGGGATCGGGCCAACCACCGGCTGGAGGGAGACCTAAGAGGCCGAGAAGGGTTCCAGCCGGGGGAGGTGTCCCGGCTCCCTCTGCCCCGCTCGAGGTGCCGACCCCGCTACCGATGGAGGGGAATCCAATCCCCGTTGTCATCACCCCGACATCCAACGAGGATATGCCCCCCGAGCTGGCAGCACAGCTAGCAGCGTGGTTGGGCGATAGTACTGAGGGCGCCACGGCTGCCGAGGCACAGGCGCTGATAAGAAAGCTGCGTAAGGAAAAAGAAGCAGCCAAGGTGACCGCACCGGTGGCGGTGATAGAAAAGCCACAAGTGGCAGAAGCAGCATCCGGTTCAGGTAAGCGGCCATTGCCGATCGCAAGGGACGAGTCAGCACCCTCTCGTAGAGAAAGATTGGGGCAGCATGTTCCGTTAGCAATAAAAGAAAAGATTTGGGCGGGGGAATACGTGAATATATTCTCCTTGCTTGTCGATCATTATGAGGTAGAGCATGTCAAGAGTCAGAAGGACCTAATGCATCCAAGTGTTTGGCGCGCAAAAATGGCCGCCTTTAAGGTAAATGAGAATATTGGCAACTGGGGCAATGCGTGGGGTATTTTTACATCGATTTTGGGGGAACGTAGGCCCGAGTTGCTTCCTGAGTTTCCCATTTATCAATCACGAATTATGGGTTACTCGACAGCGTATCAAGGTAACCATTGGTTCTGTTATGACAATCTGTTCAGGAAAGAAAAGGAGCATAACAAGAGTTTGACTTGGGATTGTTACGATTCCGTGACATGGGATAAAATGAAAGAATCAGGAATGTTAAAAATGCCATTGGTTGGGAGCAATGTGGTTGATTACTCCCGCCAAAATGTGGGGACGCCCTTTCGACCAAGTACGAGCACCGACGATTATTCGAGACCCGCAGGCAATACAGGAAAAAAGGGTTTCTGCTTTAATTTCAACAAAGGGAAATGTACCAGGCCTCCGGGATCGTGTAAATTCAAACATGAATGTAGTACTTGTGGGTCGTCCCATCCTGAGTCATCGTGCAGAGCCAGAACGGGTGAGAATGGGGGTAAGGGAGGCGCCAAACAGGTCTAAGATAGTCCGAGGGGCGCCTTTACCAACCCCGATTGATACCTTGGCAATGATTCCCTGGCTCAGCGAATACCCGGATCGTACTTCTGCTGGGGTGCTGCGGAACGGTTTTACACATGGTTTCCGCATCCCGGTGGGGGACTTTCAGGGTGTAGGGACGTGCAAAAATCAACTTTCCGTTTTACAACATACATCTGTAGTGCAAGAGAAAATTCAGAAAGAGGTTAGCCGGGGACGGGTCGCCGGCCCGTTTAGTGTACCCCCGGTACCGTATTTTGTCTGTTCTCCGTTAGGGGTGGTCCCCAAGAAGGACCCAGGTGAGTTTCGTTTGATCCATAATCTGTCTGCTCCACATGGTCTTTCGGTGAACGATGCAATTGATTCAGAGGTTTGTTCGGTGCGATACGCATCGTTTGATGAGGCAGTAGCCATCTTGAATCGCCTGGGGCCCGGGACGTTGATGGCGAAATCAGATATCGAGTCAGCGTTCCGGTTGCTCCCGGTACACCCAGACGACCAGCGTCTTCTGGGATTCGGGTTTCAGGGGTCATTTTACATGGATAGGTGTATGCCAATGGGATGCTCTATATCATGTGCTTATTTTGAGAAATTCGGTACTTTCCTGCAATGGGTGTTCACTATGAAAACGGGTTTCCGAAATGTAATGCACTACCTTGACGACTTTCTGTTCCTTGGCCCCGCCGGAAATCCCGAATGTGCCCAGGCCTTAGCTGAATTCTGTGTGTTGATGGGTCATTTTGGCGTGCCATTGGCACCAGGTAAAACTATGGGTCCCACGACTTGCCTCGAGTTTTTGGGGATCGAGTTGGACTCTAGGGAGGGGTGTTTCCGTTTACCAGCTACCAAAGTGTTGAAATTCAGGGCAGCCCTCCAAGTATGTTTAACTGCATCTAAGGTTACACTGCATCAGTTGCAACAATTGGTGGGGAAGTTGAACTTTGCCTTGAGGGTGATCCCAATGGCCCGCCCCTTTTCCCGCTCAATCGCCCAAGCGATGGTTGGCCTAAAGGAGGGTCATCATCGCACGAGGTTATCGGCCGAGGTCCGCCAGGACATGCGTATTTGGTTAGCATTTTTGGCGGACTTCAACGGTCGAGTCGTCTGGAACAAGCCAGCCGTATCCTCCGAAGAGCTTGGGCTATGGACAGATTCAGCGGGAAGCATAGGCTTTGGCGCCATCTTCGGCACAAAATGGTCGGCACAAAGGTGGCCCCTATGGTGGCATGAGAAGAGGCTGACGAGTAATATTGCTTTCCTTGAACTGTTTCCCATTCTGGTGGCCCTGAGAACCTGGCCTGAAGGGTTCAGAGATCATTCTGTCGTGTTCTGGTCTGACAATATGACCGTTGTAGAATGCATCAATAGTCAGGCAGCCCGTTGTAAACTGATTTTGAGGCTGCTCAAAGAAAATGTCCTACTGTGTATGCAACTGAACGTGATATTCAGAGCAAAACATGTCCCGGGGGTGATGAATCAGGCGGCTGATGCACTGTCTCGTTTTCACATGCAGGCTTTCTCGGGTTTCCTTCCTTCAGCGGACCCAGAGCCGGCACCCTTCCCCGAAGCTCTCTGGTCTCTCGGTGCCCCGAACTTCGTCACCTCGTGGGAGAGAGTCTAGCACCCAGGACAAGGAAGGCATATGAAGGGGCGTTTCAGGCCTATTTAGCCTTTTTGGGGACTGAGAGAGGGGGACTTTGGGGTCAGGAAGAGTGGGTAGTACATTTTCTGATGTCCTTACGTAGGGCTGGGAAATCGGTGGCTACGGCCCAAAGGCATCGTGCCGCCATTTCCTTTGTTGCCAGGGCCCATAATATCCAGGACCCGACAGCGTCTTTTGCAGTACAAAAGGCGCTGCGTGGGTGGCAACGCCTTGAGGGTCGCAGAGTAGATGTGAGACGACCGATAGGTCTGGATAGGTTGTCCCAGTTGCTGGCCACACTCCCTACCACATGCTCGTCTCCTTTCGAGACGTGTTTGTTCCGGACTGCATTTACGCTGGCATTTCACGGGGCTATGAGGATAAGTGAGCTGGTTGCAAGGAACAAACAGGATGTGGTGGGGGGGTTGTGCCGGGAACACGTTCAGATCAGGGACGATGCGATGATTGTCTCCTTTCTCAGGTCCAAGACCGACCAAGATGGGAGGGGGGACTGCACGATCATTCGCAGGACCCCCGGGTCCTCCATGTGTCCGGTACAGTGTTTAGAAGATTACCTAGCACGAAGGGTGGCATCATGGGGGGGGGGACATTGTTGAGGCATGCAGACGCCACCCCGCTGACGAGGTTTCAGTTTCAGCGGGTGCTTGCAATGGCCATTGCCGCAGCGGGCTTGGACCCGGGCGAATTCGGGACCCATTCCTTTCGAATAGGGGCTGCCACTGAAGCTACAGCCAGGGGTCTTAATGTAGAGCAAGTGAAACGAGTGGGGCGTTGGTCCTCCAATTGTTATAAGAGATATGTGCGATTGCACATGTTGTGAAGCTGTAATCATATACTCACGCTTCTTGTCTTTTGTTTGTTTTCAGTTGCGCAAGCCTACGCGGCAGGGCGGACTATGCAGTCGACCCAACACCAGGCCAGCGGTCAGACATCACCGGCTGTGAGAAAGGAGGTGTGGGTCGTGGGCCACTCATACGTGAGACGGGCCGCAGACGTATTCAAAGCAGGTGACATGATTCACGTACCTGGGGAATACGGGTACAGAGTGTCCTTCTACGGAAGAGGCGGTCTCTGTATTGACCAGTTTCAAGCATTCTTTGAGGGTTTGTTAGGGCGGATGAGGTCACCGCCGTCCATAGTCATAGTGCATTTAGGGGGCAATGATTTGGTCACCACCGGTAGACGACTTCTCCTGGAGGCTATGCTTTCCACGGTAAGTTGGTTAGCGAGGAGAGTTCCGGGGTGCATAATTGCGTGGTCTCATATGATCCCACGAAAAGTGTGGCGGGGGGCTATCTCGATCCCTGCTTTGAATCATTCTGTTAGAAAATTGAATAACAAAGTGAGTAGGTTGTTCCGTTCCAAGACATTGCATTCGATCTCGCATAGTTGTATTAACGATGACAGTATGTATTTGGGGGATGGTGTGCATTTGTCAAGGGTGGGGAATGAGTTACTCATAGGAGACTTCTTAGCTTGGTTAAAAACGTTAAAACATGACCTTTAGGTAGGAGTCTTGTGGGGGGTCCGGATAGCCGGTCAACTATCCGGACCTGTGGCGGTAAGGTCATGATCGGTGAGCACTAATTAGAAGATCCCTATGAGTGGGCGTCACCCAACACGGATGGGAGTGCTCGGGAGAGGTGGCCATTGGCCCCTCAGTGGGGAGGCGGTCCCGTCTAAGGGTGGGTCGCCGGAAGTAAAGGAAAGGCGGTCAAGGCCCCTTCCTTTGTAGGAGGGGTTACAGCCCCCTCCTGGGCAATTTCCCGGGGCCAGTGTCATCTGCGACGGCAGATGCGGTAAGTTGTGTGGGGTGGGGGAAGGTCCACGATACCTTCTAGATACCTCACACGAGTCTTCGAACGACCTTTAAATGGCGTCGAGTCTTAAGTGCCCCCGTCAAGTCAAGGGAAATTGTTAGTAGTTGCACTTGAGGTAAGCCTCTGTGCTGTCGCCCCTCCCAAGTGGGAGGGGTAAGTCTGGTTAGGGATCTTGACACCGGTTATGACCTTGCCGTTGGCCCTTAAACGTTAGGATGTACAATTTCAGTATTTCTAGAGAATGTTTTGTAGGATGCTAGTTCGGCTAGGAGAACCTCTGTATTAGAGAATATGTTAAGGTTAGCCAAACATCGCAATGTGTTAATGAAATTGTACATAACATGAAACGTTTAATGTTTTTTAATTTTGTTTTAATAAATACGGCCGGGAGGGTCACTCCCTCCCACTTCCAAAAACTTTAAGAACTGTTTCCGGTTTCCCTCCTTTTGGGGATTGTGTTGAGAGGGGGTGGCGGGTATCTCAGCCATATGGAAAGGGGCGACCACTCGGTCCCCCCGAACGTATGGCGGAGTGCCTCGATCCCCCCGGGAAGCCATTTTTGGGCGGGAGGCGCGTCTCGGCTGGTATGCCCGAAGCGGCGTAGCCGGGGCGCGTTTTTTCCCGCCCTAGAGTGGGCTGGCCTAGACACCGACGTAGCCAGCCCCGCCCTAGGGGCAGGCAGGGGCGGGTTTACGCCCGCCCTGAAGACGGATAAAAAGAGACGCAAGACCAGAAGACGTCCTCTTGTTCTTGTGCTCCGAAGTTGCACCTCCTCGCTACACGTGAGCTCGGGACAGAACGAAGAGCCAATTTTGACCCACCCACCAGCCCCTGAGGACAGCGAGTTGTCTTGTAATAAAGTGAATTTATAAGTATGTTTTCCGTTTCGTTTACAGGCTGTGAAGGTATCAGTTTGATGTTGAGCCTAATAAAGAATGGTGAATGTCGTGTAGGTTTTTTACGATTAAAATGATTTGATATAGTGTTGTATTTTTAAGCATGCTCTTTCGGTCGTAGGGACCAATGTTTACATAGGTTTGAGTAAGAATTGTCGTATTTATTTTTTGGTAGGCGGTAAGGTCATGATCGGTGAGCACTAATTAGAAGATCCCTATGAGTGGGCGTCACCCAACACGGATGGGAGCGCTCGGGAGAGGTGGCCATTGGCCCCTCAGTGGGGAGGCGGTCCCGTCTAAGGGTGGGTCGCCGGAAGTAAAGGAAAGGCGGTCAAGGCCCCTTCCTTTGTAGGAGGGGTTACAGCTCCCTCCTGGGGAATTTCCCGGGGCCAGTGTCATCTGCGACGGCAGATGCGGTAAGTTGTGTGGGGTGGGGGGAGGTCCACGATACCTTCTAGATACCTCACACGAGTCTTCGAACGACCTTTAAATGGCGTCGAGTCTTAAGTGCCCCCGTCAAGTCAAGGGAAATTGTTAGTAGTTGCACTTGAGGTAAGCCTCTGTGCTGTCGCCCCTCCCAAGTGGGAGGGGTAAGTCTGGTTAGGGATCTTGACACCGGTTATGACCTTGCCGTTGGCCCTTAAACGTTAGGATGTACAATTTCAGTATTTCTAGAGAATGTTTTGTAGGATGCTAGTTCGGCTAGGAGAACCTCTGTATTAGAGAATATGTTAAGGTTAGCCAAACATCGCAATGTGTTAATGAAATTGTACATAACATGAAACGTTTAATGTTTTTTAATTTTGTTTTAATAAATACGGCCGGGAGGGTCACTCCCTCCCACTTCCAAAAACTTTAAGAACTGTTTCCGGTTTCCCTCCTTTTGGGGATTGTGTTGAGAGGGGGTGGCGGGTATCTCAGCCATATGACAAAAGTATGGCACACCAGAAGCCATCTTGATTGGAATGAAGTTGTAAGTCTGAAAACATTTAATTTAAAAAGGAACAAAACGAGGGGGTTCATTTTGCCATAGAAAGTATGATTAGTGCTTCAGAAAGAAAAATTAGGGATCATTTTGAGTGACTTCTCAAATCCTCTTCTATTTCAGTAAAAAAATTCTGACATGCAGACTGAAACATGCACTTTGAATACCAGCAGCAGACTTCCCTGGTGAGCAGTAGCTTTACTACAGTGATCTAATGAGCAACTAGAGTGCTAACATTCAGAATTTATGGCAAATGTGTGACACATCTGAATGCCTTCTTGATGGAACCAAAGTAAACAAGCATTGAAAATGCAATAGATCTCGCCCTCGTTTAAGTTAAAGCCATTCTGTTTGTAATGAGGTGGCTTTTGAGCTTTGCTTTTATTAGTGTTTTTAAACTTTCATGTAAATAACATGCATCTGTATGCATATATGTATATGTATGCATGCATTTATATTTGTATTTATATAGATATACAGATTATATATGTTTATATATGTATGTATATATATATATTCACTGAAAAAACCATAGGTTTCACACCAGTTATAGTTAGCTGGAAATTTTACTGACGTCAAACCATTGAAATTCCATGTTATAGTGAGTTGGACTCACTATAACTTGCGCGTGTAATGCACTGCTGATGACGTCACATATTACATCACTCATGACATGGTCAGTGACATCACTCATGACATCACTGATGACACCATCCAGTGAATGTGTGCCTTTCTGAAAAAAAAATATGTTTTATATATGTATATGTAAAGGTCAATGGAAGAATAAATGTTTAAATAAGTGTCTTAATGGATGTTTTAAAAAAAAAATTGATTAGTTAACTGGCTTATTAAGTGTATTTTAGTGAATACATATATTAGCGAACATTGTTTAAATATTTAAATGTTTGTATCAGTGTTTCACTTTGTGTATAAGTGGCTGCATGGGTTGGTGAGTAGCTACATGTGTGTGTATATGGGTTATTAGATGTTTTTTTTAGTATCAGTATGAGTGTCTGTATGGTTTGGTGGGGGTATTACTTAGCACATAGATGCATCAATGACTGACTCACTGTTTGTATGTGTTTGGAAGACGGCATATGTGCAGGACTATATGGATGGATGAGTGTGTATATGTGTGTGTTAGTGAGTGAATGACTGTCTCACTAGTGTCTTTATCAGTAACTACATATGTTTTAATCTAGTATATGTGAGTATTGATGTATATAAGTGAGTATATGTGAGAGTGAGAGATTGTAAGAGTTCCTGTTTAAATAAGTATGTGTTTTTATAAGTGATTGTTTAAGAGAGTAAGTATGTGTACGTTTCCTTAGAAGTAAGGTGGTAGTGTGTGTATAGCTGTATATGCAAATAAATGGATGCTCAATAGTTTATTTGCATGTGTGAGTATGTGTGTGAGCAACTTTTGGAAGACTGTCGATGTGTTACAGGATGTATAGGTGAATCACTACATATGATGAGTGAGTATATGTATGAGTGACTATATAGAACTGTTGGTGAATTAGTGGATGTGTATATAAATGGTGGACTTACTGAATTGGTTGTTGTAATTGGTATTGGTTTCTCCTTTTTTTTGAAAATGTTAGTTTCTATTTTTGAATATGTGTTTCAAGGGTTACAGTGAAAGGAGGTCTGTCACTCTGTCACAAGGATGGTGTCATCAGTGATGTCATGAGTGATGTCACTGACCATGTCATGAGTGATGTAATATGTGACGTCATCAGCAGTGCATTACACAAGCAAGTTATAGTGAGTCCAACTAACTATAACGCGGAATTTCAATGGTTTTATGTCAGTAAAATTTCCAGCTAACTATAACTGGTGTGAAACCTATGGTTTTTTCAGTGATTTTAATAGGTTTTTTAAAAGCTAATTCCTAACTATAACTGGTGTGAAACCTATGGTTTTTTCAGTGAATTTCTTAGGTTTATTAAATGCTAATCCCTAACTATAACTGGTGTGAAACTATGGTTTTTTCAGTGAATATATATGTATATTAATATAATACCTTTTTTTTAAAGTATATTCATTTTTTTTTATGTTTCACTCTGGAGCGCTCCCGGTGCGCGCCCCGGTGTGCGTACCGGTGCGCGTACCGGGAGCGTACCAAAAAAAAATAAAAAAAAGATAATGAAGGAGTGAGCATGAGCAAAGGGCACAGAGATAGTGGTGTAAAGAGAAAGAGAGCTAGAAGGAAGAACACAGAGGGACTGTGTAATAGATAGTAAAACAGAGAAAAGGTATAAGTGGAAGTAACTGAGAAAAGGAAAATTAATAAGGGAGCAAAAGAAGAGAAGAAAGAGGAAGAAGACTAAAGCAGAGGTTCTGGGAGAATGTGAATGGGTGATGAAAGTAAAAGGAAGGAAAGTAAAGGATGGGGAATGACGGGTAGTGACGGAACCAGAGAAAAGGAACAGCGGTGAAGGAGGGAAAGAAAAGAGCAGTGAGTGTAAGTAAAGAGGGGTGAAAGAGGGTGGATAAAAGTGAATAAGAGTAAGACATGGGGAGTGACAGAGAGAAAGAACAGAGAGAGTAAAGGAAGAAGTGACAGAAAGGCACTAAGTGAACCAGAAAAAAAGGTAAGTGAGGGAGTGTGGGTGAGCAGGGGCACTGAAAGAAGTTGAATGTGGTAGGAAAGTAAGGAAAAGAGAAGTAAACATGGAGGATAAGAATAAGTGAGGGAAGCAGAGTAAGAAAACAGGGGTGAGGTAGGGTGAGAGAAAAGTAGTGAGGTTAAAACAAAGGGTGATGACAAACTACATTTTTAAATTTTTTAGTCACACTTACCATATAATTAATGTAAACTTATCAAATGTGGAAATCAAGTGGATTGGCCAGAGAGGATTGAGATGTCACCAATTGATACCATTGGTGAAAACCTTTTTGCATCTGCAAAACCCTGACCTCTTAATAGTGCAATGTGGTGGAAATTACTTGGGCACTTTGACTGGGGTTGGTCTGGAAATGCTTTTAAAAGACACCTTTGATCAATTGATGACACTTTTTCCACAAACTGCCTTGGTATATTCCAATATATGCCAAAGACAGAAATGGAACTGGCCCAACCAATTTTGTCCACAATTTGAGAAAGCACGAAAACATGTGAATAAATCTGTTTCTGCTTACATGAGAGACTATATAATGGGTTCAATATACAACAATAACTTCAACATGCAATATATCTACAGAGGAGATGGTGTGCACTTCTCAGGGGAATAGAATATTCCTCCTGAATTTAAAACTGTGCATTGGAACCTACTTGTAGGTACCTAAATCAGCCACAGAACCCAAAGCTCTTTTCAGAGCTACCCTACCTCTGATCACTCAAAATGACCATCTTTCTCTAACTTTTTTTACTATTTTTCACCAGAGTACACTCCCCGGTATGCCCCTCCTAAACTCCCCTCAGAAAACCTAGAGGGTCAGGGGGTGTCTACTGTGCCCCTTTTTACCCATTCCCAACGTTGTTTGTTCTCCATCTTGTGTCTCAATTAAACCGAAACACAAAATGGCGGACTCCCGTAGCGCTCCCGGTACGCGTACCGGGGCGCGCACTGGTGAGCGCTCCGAAAACAAATGTGGGAAACGAAATTACATAAAAACTACTGGAAAGACTTTCACCAAATATAGCATAGACCCTACTATAAACCACTCCCTACCATTATCCCACATTTGATAGTATTCCATTCAGCCATTTGGGCTGTAGCCCTGTCTAAATATCCTGAGGTAAATTACATGACAAAAACACATATGAAAGTGTTGGAATTTACAACCAATTAAAATGTTACTTTCATTTCCTACTTTTTTTTCTTAACATTTGATTGGTTATGTACATGAATATAAATGGAAAATGAGAGGGAAACATGGCCATTTTGACTACAACTACCTGAGATACATCTTAAAAAGATTAACTCATTTATCTTCATCACCTTTCTATAAGGTAAGTTATAAATTTGTGAAGGGGCACTTTAAGTTTGTTTGTAAAAACGTTTAATGACAGTTATTTACTGTCCCTCTGTTATAATGACAGATTGAGATAGGCTTCTCTGTTATAGTTATAGATTGAATTAGGCTTCTCTGGTTCTAATTATGAATTATATTAGGCTTCTACACATACACTTTTTTATATTTCTACTTCCTACCTCATACCATACACTGCCCAAAGATAACTTCACTGTTAAAAACTCACAAGTACCTGTCTGAACTTAAACCCAACAGTGCCCTATCTCTACTGATATATTTATTTTTTATGCAATTTACAGCAGGAAAATGGAAGGAGAACACAATAAAATTATTATTTCATTTGAAATTGATTTGGAAAACAATCCTAAGGAAGACATTGATGAATTAGACTTATTGGATCAGTCTCTGGACCAAGACTTACTAAATTGTGTAGAGGATTTTGAATCTTGGAAACCAAATGAGGACATACCTGATGAATTAATGTTGGAAATACTTTTAGATTTTGAAAAATCACAGCAATACATTTTTATTTAAAAATTAAAAATTGTTTGAGACATTATACTTTTTTATATGTAAATTATAAAATAGTACCAAAATAGATATAATATAAAGTGAGACTTAAAATATACTGTGCAACTTTTTTATGTTACATAGTAATTTTGCTCATAGGTACTTCCTTTCTCCCACTATATTATCTCCAATGTGTATTTAACATCTCTTTATCATCTCCTGCCTCCATGTTGTTTCTGCTTTCCTGACAGACTATGGCATGAATTCCATATACCACAATAACTTCTGTAACAACATGCACGATCTCTACAAAGGAGACGGTGTATATTAAATTTTAGACTCTGCATTGGTACTTACATGTTGGTACTTAAATAAAGAAATAAATAAAAAAAGAACAATTAATAAACATACAATTTTTGAAAAGTCTGTCATTCTTTTTTCGATTTTGGAAAAGGGGGTGGTGATGGTCCCCGGTAGCTTGTCTCCTTCCCAGTATAAGAATTGGCTTGGTAGTTTGGTTTGCCCTGTTCCCATCATGCACTGGGACAGGAACAGACTAATTTGCATATAGCCAGGTTCTGAAGCTGGGATGGTGCAGTGAGCTAAAAAACGGTGATGGATCAAGCCCTGATCTCTTGACTGGGTAGGAGTATTCTGCATCATTCAGAAACTCTGTCCATCACCTTTTCCAAAATTGTCATTCTTTTTTCCCCATGGTACGCTCCCTGGTGCGCTCCCCGGTGCACGTACCGCGCGCTCCCCCCGCAAAAATTGAATTTTTTTTTTTTGCCCCGCTGAGCCCTTTTATAGCCCCCACATCAAACCTAAGGGGTCAGGGGGGGTCTACCCTGCCCCCTCATGGTCAATTCCCCCTTTGTTTTTGCCACCTCTTGTGTCTTGATCCTACCGAGACACAAGATGGCGGCCGCTCCGGACTGATTAGAATATTTACAGACACCCGACAGCCAATCAGAATTCCGCGCGCAAGTCCCGTAGCGTGCCCGGTGCGCTCCCCGGTGCGCTTACCGAGCGCGCCTATAGATATATATATTTTTTTGAACTTAAATTACTCAAAATACACTGGAGCACATATCTTGAGACATAGCAAAGGCACATCGGGCTACCAGTCCCTACAACTTTGCCAAGTTTGGTAGAAATCCATTCAGCCGTTCGGGCTAAAAGTGAGTTCGACCGCCCTATGGAAATTAACATGGGGAAAACATGTTGTGGGACCCCCCTTTTATCTCGGCCCCCGCTTGACGAATCCCCCCCAAACTTTCAGGGAAGGACCGGAGCTCCGCGAGGCAAATTTGAGGACATTTTCAGGCAGATTCGTCAACCGGCGCCAAAGTTATTCCAAAAAGAATTTTGAGATTTTGCATAGAAAAAAATTCTAACTATAACTACCTACTGGCGACTGCCAGTAGGTAATATATATATACATATATATATATATACATACACATACATATATATAAATGCATATGCATATATATATGTGTATATGTGTGCGTGTAGAGAGAGGTAGAGAGGTAGAGGTGTAGAGGTAGAGAGGTAGCGGTAGAGAGGTAGAGACTAGTAGAGAGAGAAGTAGAGAGAGGTACAGAGGTAGAGAGTAGAGAGTGAGTAATAGAGAGTAGAGAGTGAGTAGTAGATAGTAGTAGAGAGCAGTAGAGAGAGTAGCAGAGAGTGAGTAGTAGAGAGTAGTAGAGTGAATAGTAGAGTGAGTAGTAGAGAGTAGTAGAGAGTGAGTAGTAGAGAGTAGTAGAGAGTA
The DNA here is from genome assembly GCF_964263255.1 of Lissotriton vulgaris. Lineage (NCBI taxonomy): Eukaryota > Metazoa > Chordata > Amphibia > Caudata > Salamandridae > Lissotriton > Lissotriton vulgaris. The sequence goes on from NW_028252521.1 coordinate 86,971, forward strand.
AGTAGTAGAGTGACTAGTAGAGAGCAGTAGAGAGTGAGTAGTTGAGAGTAGTAAAGAGTGAGTAGTAGAGAGTGAGTAGTAGAGTGAGTAGTAGAGAGTGAGTAGTAAAGAGAGAGTAGTAGAGAGTGAGTAGTAGAGAGTGAGAAGTATAGAGTGAGTAGTAGTCAAGTCAAGTCAAGTCAAAGAATTTATATAGCGCACTACATACCCAGAGGGTCTCAAGGCGCTTAGGGAGGGGAGAAGGATTACTTGTCAAATATCCACGTTTTAAGTTGCTTTCTAAATGCTAGGTGGTTCTGGGTAAGGCGAAGGTGAGTGGGGAGTGAGTTCCATGTCTTAGCTGCCAGGTATGAGAAGGATCTTCCTCCCATGGTGGTCTTGTTGATGCGGGGTACAGTGGCGAGTGCTTGGCTGGAAGAACGTAGTTGGCGGGAGGGGGTGTAGAAGGACAGTCGTGAGTTGAGGCATTCTGGTCCGATGTCGTAGAGTGATTTGTGTGCGTGGGTTAGCAGTCGGAAAGTGATCCTCTTATTGACGGGTAGCCAGTGGAGGTCTTTCAGGTGGCCAGAGATGTGTTCGTTACGCGGGATGTCTAATATGATCCTGGCTGAGGCGTTTTGGATTCGTTGGAGTTTCTTCTGGATTTTAGCGGTAGTACCTGCGTAGAGGGTGTTTCCGTAGTCCAGTCGGCTCGTGACCAGAGCATGGGTGACTGTTTTTCTGGTTTCGGTGGGGATCCAGCGAAATGTTTTTTTGAGCATGCGAAGAATGTTGAAGCAGGATGAGGATACGGCGCTGACTTGTCTGTTCATTGAAAGTGAAGAATCCAGGATAACGCCTAGGTTCCGTGCGTGGTCTGTCGGGATGGGTGCTTTTCCAAGGTCTTCCGGCAACCAAGAGTCGTCCCATGCAGAGGGGGATGTACCTAAGATGAGGACTTCTGTTTTATCTGAGTTCAGCTTCAGACGGCTGTGTTTCATCCATTCGGCAACTTCTTTCATTCCTTCGTGTAGGTTGGTTTTGGCGGTGCTGGGGTCATTGGTGAGAGAAAGGATCAGTTGAGTGTCATCCGCGTAGGAGATGATGTTGAGATTGTGTTGGCGAGCGATGGCCGCAAGGGGGCTCATGTATACGTTGAAGAGGGTGGGACTGAGTGAGGATCCTTGTGGTACGCCACAGATGACTTCAGTGGCCTCGGACTTGAATGGTGGAAGGCGGACTCTCTGGGTTCTTCCGGTGAGGAACGAGGTGATCCATTCAAGTGCTTTTCCTTGTATTCCGATGTTTTTGAGGCGTTGTAAAAGGGTGCTGTGGCAGACTGTGTCGAAGGCTGCAGAGAGGTCGAGGAGGATGAGGGCGACTGTGTCTCCATTGTCCAGTAGAGTTCGAATGTCGTCTGTTGCTGCGATGAGGGCGGTCTCAGTGCTGTGTTTTGCTCGGAAGCCAGACTGTGAGGAGTCGAGGGAGTTGTTGGCTTCGAGGAAGGCGGCGAGTTGGTTGTTGACAGCTTTCTCGATGTGGGTTTTTTCAGAAGGGCGGTGAGTTCAGCGTGTTTCCAGCTTTCCGGAAAGGTGGCGGAGTTGAAGGAGCAGTTGATGACGTCTCGGAGGTGCGGTGCTATGACGGAGTCTGCTTTGTTGAAGATGTGGTGAGGACATGGGTCTGTGGGGGATCCTGAGTGGATGGAGTTCATCAGGCGGATGGTGTCCTCAGTGGAGATTGGGTTCCAGTCGTTGAGGGTGTTCAAGGGGGGAGAATGTTCAGCATATGGTTGGGTGGGTTGGTCTCCGGGTTGGTTGTCGAAGCTGTTGTGGATGTCTGCAATTTTGTTGTGGAAGAATAAAGCCAGGGAGTCGCAGAGGGCTTGAGAGGGGGTGATGTCGTTGGAGTTGGCCGAGGGGTTGGTAAATTCCTTGACGATGTTGAAAAGTTCCTTGCTGTTGTGGGCGTTGTTGTCTAGTCGATCCTTGAATGCTGTTTTCTTGGCCTTTCGGATTAGTTGGTGGTGTGTGCGGGTGGCGTTTTTGAAGGCGTCCTTGGTGCTAGTGGTTGGGTCTTTTTTCCAGGCCTTTTCAAGGGAGCGGCAGAGTTTCTTGGACTTCTTAAGATCATCGTTGAACCATGAGGCCTTCTTGCTGCCAGGTTTGCTTTGACGTTTTTTCAGTGGTGCTAGGATGTCGGCGGTGTTGGATAACCATAGGGTGAAGTTAGCGGCGGCTTGGTCTGGGTTAGAATAGTGAGCTGGGGTGTTTAGAAGGAGTGATGAGGAGATCTGGTCGATGGTGATTTTGTTCCAGTTTGTTTGCAGAGTTGGTTGGAGGTGGTTGGTGGGTTTCGGCTTGTTGTAGGTGAAGTGAACGCAGCTGTGGTCAGTCCAGAGGAGATCCGTAGTGTGGCTGAAGGAGACATGATTACTGGAGGTGAAGATGGGGTCGAGTGTGTGACCTGCCATGTGGGTGGGGGAAGTGACCAGTTGTTTAAGTCCGAGGTTGGCGAGGTTGTCCAAGAGGGTGGTGGTGTTGCGGTCGTTGTTCTTTTCAAGGTGAAAGTTGAGGTCTCCCAGAAGGATGTAATCTTTGGAGGGGAGCGCGTGTGGAGTGATGAAGTCCGTGATGTCTTCACTGAATTTTGCGCAGGGTCCTGGTGGTCTGTAGAGAAGGGTGCCTCTGAGTGTGGTCTTGGGGTCGATGTGGATCTGGAAGTGAAGGTGTTCAGAGTTGGCGAGGTTGACGTCAGAGCTGGTAGAGATGTGGATTGATTTTTTATGGACGATAGCGATTCCTCCTCCTGTGTGGCCGGTACGGTCCTTGCGAGTGATCTTATAATCATCTGGGATGGCAATGGTGATGTCTGGGGCGGAGGAGGCGTTCATCCATGTTTCTGTTAGGAAGGCGACGTCTGGAGAGATGGTGTCTAGAAGATTCCATAGGTCAATGGCGTGTCTGTGGACCGATCGGGTGTTGAGAAGGATGCATTGTAGGTGGGTGGGGTCGGGAATCTGTGGTGTGGACGTAGCGGAGATGTTGTCGGTGCCGCTGAATTTGCAGGAGTAGCAAGAGAAAGGTCCATGGGTGTGTCCAGGAGCGGCTTGGACGCAGTTGGGGGCGCGACCGGGGTTAAGGGCTAGGAGGGTGAGTAGTAGAGAGAGAGTAGTAGAGAGTGAGTAGTAGAGAGTAGTAGATAGTGAGTAGTAGGGAGTGAGTAGTAGAGAGAGAGTAGTAGAGAGTAGTAGGGTAGTAGAGAATGAGTAGTAGAGAGTGAGTATTTGAGAGTAGTGGAGTAGGAGAGAGTAAGTAGTAGAGGTAGTGGAGAATATTCCAAATTTTGGCACAGCACCACTTGCACAATAAGTCCAATCAAATCATATCACTTAGAGTCCTTATTGAAGCGCTGAATCTTGGTGTATATTCAAATGCTTTTATTTTCCTTAAGTTTATGTACCACAGCCAGCCGAAACGTTTCGTTCTGTACAACAGAACTTCTTCAGGGCGTTCTTATTTCCTTCAAGTTATGTCGGTATCCTGTTGTCATATAACTAGATATTTCTTCCAAATGTTAGACGAGACGTAAGTACATTCTTATTCAACGTGACTAGGTATCAATTTTACCCACACAATTCGGGCAGACTTCAGTAATTTATAGCATCCTCAAAGTCAGTCTTTCAAAAATTCCAAAGTATAGGACATGATAATCCAAATCCAAATGTTTCTCAAGAAAAGTAATTTTCAATAGTTCGGAATATCGGTGTTTGGGCAGATATGACCCAGGGACCCCCAGTATGCAAGGGGAATTAGTGCCCCCTCTGCAAACGCGCCAGTGGCCTGCGTTGCAGAGAGGTGTCAAAAGGGGCATAGCCTCATTACACCTCTGTGCAATGCAGCCCCCTAGCGTATACTGGAGGTTCCAGGTGGGCTAGTTGGCCCCCAGGGACCCCTAGTATGCAAGGGGAATTAGTTCCCCCTCTTCAAACTTGCACAGGGCTGCGTTGCAGAGAGGTGTAAAAAAGGGTGTGGCCTTATTACACCTCTCTGCAATGCACTCCCCTGGCGCATACTGGAGATTCATGGTGGGCTAGTTGGCCACCAGAGACCCCGAGTATGCAAGGGGAATTAGTTCCCCCTCTGCAAACGCGGCAGGGGGCTACTTTGCAGAGAGGTGTAACAAGGTGCATAGCCTCATTACACCTCTGCAATGCAGCCCCCTGGCGCATACTGGAGGCTCCTGGTGGGCTAGTTGGCCACCAGGGACCCCGAGTATGCAAGGGGAATTAGTTCCCCCTCTTCAAACATGCACGGGGGCTGCGTTGCAGAGAGGTGTAAAAAGGGGCATGGCTTCATTACACCTCTCTGCAATGCAGTCCCCTGGCGCATACTGGAGATTCCTGGTGGGGTTTCAGGTCTTATATAGTTAGGAATTAGCATTAAAAAACCTTAGAAATTCATTGAAAAAACCATAGGTTTCAGGCCTTATATAGTTAGGAATTAGCATTTAAAAAACCTATGAAATTCACTGAAGAAACCATAGGTTTCACACCAGTTATAGTTAGGAATTAGCATTTAAAAAACCTATTAAATTCACTGAAAAAACCATAGGTTTGACACCAGTTATAGTTAGCTGGAAATTTTACTGACATAAAACCATTGAAATTCCCACGTTATAGTTAGTTGGACTCACTATAACTTGCGCGCCTGCAATGCACTGCTGATGACGTCACATATTACATCACTCATGACATGGTCAGTGACATCACTCATGACATCACTGATGACACCATCCTTGTGACAGAGTGACAGACCTCCTTTCAGTGTAATGTAACCCTTGAAACACAATTCAATAATAGAAACTACAATTTTCAAAAAAATAGAGATACCCATACCAGTTACAACAACCAATTCAGTAATACCACCATCTATATACACGTCCACTCATTCACCAACAGTTCTATATAGTCACTCATACATATATTCACTCATCATATATAGTGAAACACCTATACATCCTGTTACACATCGACAGTCATCCAAAAGTTACTCACACACATAATCACACATGCAAATAAACTATTGAACACCCATTTATTTGCATATACAGCTATACACACACTACCACCTTACTTCTAAGGAAACTTACACATACTTACTCTCTTAAACAATCACTTATAGAAACACATACTTATTTAAACACGAACTCTTTCAATCTCTCACTCTCACATATACTCACTTATATACATCAATACTCACCTATACTACATTAAAACATATGTAGTTACTGATAAAGACACTAGTGAGACAGTCATTCACTCACTAACACACACATATACACACTCATCCACCCATACAGTCCTGCACATATGCTGTCTTCAAAACACATACAAACAGTGAGTCAGTCATTGATGCATCTATGTGCTAAGTAACACCCCCACCAAACCATACAGACACTCATACTGATACTAAAAAAAACATCTAATAACCCATATACACACACATGTAGCTTCTCACCAACCCATGCACCCACTTATACACAAAGTGAAACACTGATACAAACATTTAAATATTTAAACAATACTCGCTAATATATGTATTCACTAAGATACACTTAATAAGCCAGTTAACCAATCAATTTTTTTTTTAAACATCCATTAAGACACTTATTTAAACATTTATTTTTCCATCGACCTTTACATATAAATATATAAAACATATTTATTTTTCAGAAAGACACACATTCACTGGATGGTGTCATCAGTGATGTCATGAGTGATGTCACTGACCATGTCATGAGTGATGTAATATGTGACGTCATCAGCAGTGCATTGCAGGCGCGCAAGTTATAGTGAGTCCAACTAACTATAACGTGGGAATTTCAATGGTTTTATGTCAGTAAAATTTCCAGCTAACTATAACTGGTGTATATGTATATATTTTTTCATGGAGTTTTATATAGCACGGACTTGACCCGGTATCGGGTATCAGAGCGCTTTACATAGCACCAGTTGCGTTACATGAGGGCAGACATTCATTTTTGTTAGGCACTGGGAGATTAAGTGATTTGCCCATAAACACCGGATGTTCAGTGTCATTGCCCAGACTCGAACCAGGTTCCCCGGATTCGAGGTCGACCGACATGCTGTAGGCATATATACAGTAAAACAGGTAGTTTGATAGTGACAGTTTTGCAGGGATTCTTCTCAAATAAAGAACTATGCGCAGGAAATTGGACCTTGGTGTATAGGGACTGAGTCTTCCTACCACCTTAGTACCACCGAACCCAGGACCGACTAGCTATAGTGTCACACTTGCTCTCTATTAATTTACGGAAACTGTGTAGTTTAGAAGTACATTTATATATAGGAGCAACCACCGACTTTTCAGCTTACCTTGATGCGCAAAGCATCAGATAAGCGTTATGGAGATATACTAAAGGACACCTGGCATTATCCATGGACTCAGCCAAGCACCCAGGCACTATACATGCATTCATCCAATCACCCAGGCACTACCCATGCACTCATCCAATCACTCAGGCACTATCTAAGCACACACCCAATCAACCAGGCGCTATCTATGCACTCATCCAGTCACCCAGGCACTACCTTGCAATCATCCAGTAAAGCAAGTTTTACACTTGCACACATCCATTCACTCAGGCCCTACTCTTACACTCATCCATTCACTCAGGCAGTACCCATGCACTCATTCATTCAATTAACATATACATTGCTTCCTGGACGACCTTTTGTGAGCACTAGACACCCTTTCCTATATCCTTCCCTGATGTTTTAATGTGATGCTGTGCCAGATGTACAGGGAAGCAGTACAAGTAGGGGAAATTGTTAAATTCACTTGGGTACTTTTTTTTATTGGCTGTCTCATATTTTTTCGAGTTTAGAAACTATTTAAATGCTCAGTTCTACAAGAATATATGAGGTAAAAAGGGAGGTTAGACAGGTTTGTAGTCGAGCCCCTTTTTTAGTAACTCTTTTCATCAATCACCTCGAGTCGCCCTTCTCCAGCATACCAGAAACTTCCCGACAGCTGATGGTAGTCCAATCCCGGTTTTAGTGTATGCAGATGATGCAGTCTTGTTATCTTGTACCGCATTGGCCTAAGTCTTTTCTGGACTACTTGGACTTATTGATTAACTCTGTCAAGTCTTATATCATGGTGGCTGGCCCTAAGTCCACTGAAACCTTTCACAATTTTGTTGCTGGTAGCAAAATGTCAAAAGTTTCAGTTTTTTTTATCTTGGGATCCACTTTGACTATATGGGTATGTGGTCCTTGGCTCCTTTAAGGAACTTTCTATGCTTAGGTCCATCTCTTCTGTAGGAAAGTAGGCTCTGTGCTCATGTTTATCCCCATTTTTTGTTGGTGATATTTTTTTTTCTGACTAGTCTGACTGTGATACAGCTAATCAGGACCCCAGTCACTGTCCTGTCTCCCTATATTTGACTATGATAAGTTCTTTGGTAACTTCCCAATTGGCTACTGGTGTACCTTACTAAGTACCCAGGGCATAGGTACCCTAAGGGTCTCCCATTGGCTGCAGCATGCATTTTGTTACCCATGAGAGACCATTCAAAGTGTCATTACAGGCCTGTCATTGCAGCCTGTGTGAGTTGGTGCTAGTACCACTGACAACCTATAAGTCACCCCTAAGGCAGGCCTTTCAATCCTGAAGGCAGGGTGCTAGGTTATAAGTGTGAGGGTGCCCTGCATGAGTAGGACACCCCCTACAAACCTCTGAGTTGATTCTCTAGGCTTTGTAAGTGCGATCAGGTAGATAATACACATAGTGGACATCGGGGCATTTACGAGATGTCTAACTATATATTGGCTGCACCGAAACTGGTCGTGTTTGGTATCAAACATGTTGCAGTCCTACCCCAACACCGATTCCAGTGTTGGATGTAGGATACCAAGTACTGCCCTGTATTTTTGCAACCAGCCTATCAGAGTCTAACAGCAACCTAGTGCTGCTCATGACGTCGGAAACGATTCTGCCCTCCTCCTGCTGAGCCAAGCTCAAGCAGGGGAAGGAAGAACAAGGAGGTGTAACCACTTCCCAGACAGGGCTTAGTGTATTGGGCTGGGTTGGGGGTGCTTGCCAGTGCCACCAGACTGCTTTGAAGGGCACATTTGGTGCCTTCCTTGCATACTCGAGTTGGAACCATTTCATGGAGCCATTGGCTCTCGCTCTGGTGCAAAACTGGACAAAGGACATGAGACTATACTCCCCTCTGTACAGCCCCTTCTATGGGAGGGGTCCCTGAATCCTCACAACCCTTTCCCTAGGGTACTTAAGAGCTTACCTGTGGGCAACTCTTCAGATTCATTGGGGAAAAGATTCAGATCCGTAGCCACTTCAACTTCAACCCTTCTGGGCACCCTGGACCTCGTTGGACTTCGCCTGGAACCTATACTGCATCAAGGAAGACTCCTGCTGCTCCTGGTCTCGTCGTCCTGGCCAGCTTTCTGCGCTATATGTGCCTGTGCTTCATCCTGCTTCTTCTCCAGGCCTGTGGGCATCAAAGACACCCCAAGTAATCTCCCTTGGAGTGAAGGAGTCACTTCCCTGCGGCATCGCAATGTAGTTGACCGATTAGCTGCTCCTGAGGTCCCACAAACTCTGAAAGGCTCAGCAACACAGGTGGTGATTCTGCAACTCCCTCAAGGCTGTCACTGTCTTCTCAGCAAGTATGAGGGCTGTATCCTTCATCGGAACTGCCAGAACAGAACTCCTGTGCCCCGCGCTGACTTGCTGTTGCCAAGGCTTGTTTACTCTGTCCTCCAGAGATCCTCGGGCTACAAGAAGCTCCAACCTCAGCATCTCTTGCTACAAAGATCTTCGTCCTCACCACATCCTATGCACCGTTGGCCTGCATCTTTGGTGAGCTGCTTGAGGTCCTCTTTTGAGTCCTGTGGGTTCTCTTGAGGGCCTTCTTTGGCTTCAGTGGGCTCCACTGCTTGCTCAGGCCTGCTCTGACTCTCCTGTATTTGGTGAGTCCCCTGGACCTTGCTAGTTCTGACATTGCACCGTCTTCATTTACCATGCCTGTAGCTGCTGCCAAGTCTTGTTGGTGCTCATGTCGGACACCGACCCCCTGGTTCTCGTCTTCCGACATGGGACAGCTCGTGAATGGCTCGTTGTCTTCCACAGCATCTGCTGGTTCTCACAGCTGCAACAACAAGGTCACCATCAACTCTTCTGCATCTTCTGTCATCGGTGGTCATTGGTCTTCTGTGCCTCCTGGTCACTCCTGTGTGGCATAGACTCTGACCTCTCTGTTTCCTGGTACTTCTCTTTAAGAATCCATCTTTGGATTCCACCACGCTTTTTCTCCTTCTTCACCAGTGGCATCTTCACTTAAGTCCTCCATTGCAGTCTATGGCGGTTTCTGACGTCACTTATCACCTATGCAAACGGCTTCCCTGGTGTAGAAGGTATACTTGCATTGAGTACTTTGGTGTGTTTCTACTCGGCACACAGCCTCCGTGGGGTTCCTGGGTACTTCCCTCGGGTGGTTCCTTAGTTTCCCACCTCTTCTGAGTCTTCTGGGTCAAGGCTCAGCTTTGGTCACAGTTCGCATTCCACTTCTTTAAGATATGGTTTGGTCTCCCCCTGGGGACCTCTGTGTATTTATGATTACTTACCTGTTTCCTTTCTAAATGTTCTGTGTACTGTGTTCATATCTCCAGTTTGGAGATATAACAATGTTTTTCATTGTGGTTTTATATTTTGTATGCGTAGGTGCTGTTAACTATTTTTATAACTACACAGTGTTATTCTTTTTTAATTAACCTACCCTACATGATTAGTTCTGGTAAAACTAGCTGCTTAACACTCCTTCTGGACAACCTGTAGCCTGCTCTCCACAGGTACCACTTAAAGAGCTTTCTAGGGTTGTATAAGTCCACTAAAATCACCATTATGGTGCAAGGTGCTTCCCTTAAATAAATGTGCACCATATACTAAGCCAGTCTCCTTTATCTTTTATTTGTACTTTTTCAACTAAATTGGGGTTTAAGCCTCCTTCCAACCTGATTAACAAGTTTCAGTCAAAGTGCCTTTCCGCTTTATCTTATGGAAGCGATATATGAAGTTTTGAGGATGCTTCAATCTTTGAATCCCTAAAAAATCCCTTTTACAGGCAGCTCTCTTACCCGGAGCACATTGGCCTTTGTAGACCATGAGGAGCTTGGTGTTGTGTATTTTTCTGATGTCCTCATCCTTCGTCCCCTCCTAAGGTGACTATCGGTGTGGTTACTGAGGAGGCCAGCGCTCAACAAGACCATCATCAAGGACTGTCTAAAGTTAGATGGGTCCACAAATGAAGTTCCTGACTTATATTAGGGTCTTGATTTTTGTTTTAGGTCGACCTGCTCTTTTTAATAACCAAACTTGTTTCACGAAAGCTGGCATGAAGAAGATGAAAATGTGCTTCTTTAACTCTAAGTGGAATGAGAGAGAACAGCAGCAACTTTTGAAACACACTGTTCGAGCCCACGCCCTTGTGCAATCTACTTTGGGTATAGAGCCCTATTTGACACTGTTATGCAGTGCGAATACTCGCTTCTTATAAGATTTAGGTGAAGCTTGCTGCATCCTTTGTTAGCAGTAACCCTGGGCGGAGTTTGGGTAGTGCCACCATGCAGAGTTCCACGGAGATATGAAAAAAACTCTGTGGAACAGGAGCCTATGTCCTGCGGCCAGTTGAGGGTCCGTGCGCTCAGAACGGGGTCCCTTATGTCCAGGCACGCTCCTACCGCCTGGGTAGGTTGAGAGGCAGAGACCGGCCTGGGACCTGGGATTCGGGCAGGGTCTGGGGTTTGGGAGCCCCCATCCTGCGGCTTGCCTAGGGTCCTTCTGCCCAGGACAGGACACCTGGTGCCTGGGGAGGCACCTCCACTCCCCGGCCTGGCTGGGTTCAGAAGCAGGGACCGGTTCCGGGGCTCAGGTTGGTCCTGGGGTGTGGGAGCCCATGGCCTGTGGCCAGCAGAGGGTCCAGGTGCCTGTCACGGGGCCCATCGGGCCAGGGCAGGCCTTCCCTGATTTGCCTGCGTGTCAAGGTGCCTGCGCGCCCCAGGTAAGAGTTCCGTCTCACAGCCCCAGCTAAGGGATCTGATGAGCTCCCGGGAAGCAGAGCCCCGACCCCTTCAAAAGGCAGGCGGGAGCCCTCCCAAGAAGGCTCAGGGCAAGCAGAATGACCTCCTCCAGGCCCGGCCATCTGGTCACACCTTCCCCCACGGTCATCTGGTTGCCCGCAATGCTTTCCAAAGGGGCAACCAGATGGCCGAGCAGCCCTAGAAGTCCTGATGAGGGCTTGTTTGCCTCCCCGATCCCAACCTGGGTTCCAGGAGGTCATGCTCATTTGCAACTTGGGTCCCCTCAGTATAGCGGTGCGCACAGGTTACAAGAAAAGGGGGTACCCTTCCTCTGGATTACTAGGGAAAGGGTACTCCGGAACCCCTCATTGGCTGTGAGCTCCCAGCCGGTGACCAGATGGGCTTGGGCCAGGCAACCCTCCCCCCCCATCCTGGGCTCCGGCCTCCGGCCTGCCGTGTAGCAAAGTGCCTGGGACGGGCTACATCAGGTCCAGATTCAGTCTCCTCGCCTGCCGCTCTTCCAGGGGCCCGATACAGTGGTCCGCCGGGTCCAGGGAGCCTGCCCCTGCTTGGCTGGGTAAAAGTGCTCTGAAGGTCCCCCGAAGGGCTCTGGGGAGGGTGCCCTCTGCACCTTTGGCTCCGTCCTTGGGCCTGCCGCGTGGCAGAGCACCTGGGAGGGGATGCTGTGGGCCCAGAGAGGCCCCACCCTTCGCCTCTGGGCACAGGAGCCCCGTTAGGGTCAAGGGGCCCTTCCGGGCCTCGTTGAGGGGGCTCCCAGCCTGGGTTTCATCTCCCGGTCGTGCCCGGGGAGCCTCCCTTACTTGGCTGGATCCAGGAGCTCCAGCTACTGAGGGGCCTGGGGAGGGCAGCCTCCCCACCCCGGGCTCTGTCCGGGAAGGCTTCCCTCGTGCCTCTGGGCCTGAGAGCCTTGGATGGGTCCAGGGGCCCACCGGGCCCGTCATGCCTGGGAAGCCTCCCACTGCTTGGCTGGGTTCAGGAGCTCCAGCTGGTGCCCCTGAGGGCTCTGGGAGGGCAGCCGTTCCACCCCAGGCTCCTTCCTCAGGACTGCTGTGTGGCAGGGTGCCTGGTTGGGGTCCCGTGGGCCTGGGGAGGCTTCCCCTGTGCCTCTGGGCCCAGGATCCCAGATGGGGTCCAGGGGCACGCCCGGCTCCAGGTCAGGACGCTTCAGCACTGGACCCCATCCTCCGGCCTGCCTCTCTGCCAAGGGCCCAGGACAGGGGTCCATCGGTCCCGTGCAGACCTCCCCCGTTTCATCTGCTTGTCATGGTGTCCGCAGGGCCCTGGTCGGAGGGCCTGTCGGCTCCCCCCTTGCAGTCCCATGGCTGAGGCCCAGCTGGAGCCCAGGGCCTCTGGCCCCCTATGCCTCAGCACCCGCTCGCCCTTTTGTTAGGGCACAGAGTGACCAGATGACCACCTTTCAAGCACGGCCATCTGGTCGCGCCTTTCCCCTCGGCCATCTGATCGCACCTATCCCCTCGGCCATCTGGTCACGCACAATGCTTTCCAATAGGGCGACCAGATGGCCGGGCTTCCCTGGAAGTCCTGATGATGGCTCATTTGCCTCCCCAATCCCACCTAGGGCTCCAGGAGGTCGGGCAAGTTTGCGCCTTGGTTCCCCTCCGTCACTCAGTGCGAACGGATTACAAGAAAGGGGGGTATATTTCTTCCGGATTTCTAGAGAGAGGGTCAGTCAGACCTCCCTGAGATTCAGCGATTCCGAGACAGGGGATGGCAGGACCTGGGCCCATCCGCCGGTGTCTCCAGGGGCCCAGGTCTTTGCCTGTCTCTTAGCCCCTTTCTGATGGGCCTTTCCTCTGAGCCTTCTTGTCCTCGGGAGCGGGCATTGATGCAAAGCCGACATCCCCCGCACAGGTCGGCCTGCCTGGGGAGGCCCCGGCCTTTCTCCGATCGATTGGGCACTCTTGGTCTGTTTAAGGATGGACTGTTTGGCTTGTTTCCAGCAAAGAGCTTCTAGCCCGCATGGACCGTCCGACTCGAGGGCCTGCCTCCTGGTGGGAGGCCCTTCACCCTACCCAACAGAGCGAAGGCCGAGCGGCCTGGGCAGCTTGCGCCCCCCCATTGGTCTGACCCAAGTGGAAGGGGTCAGGTGGCGCCAGGCCCTCGGACGCTGCCGCCCAGCAGGTTCATAGGCCCGGGGCGCCACACCGTCACCCCTCTCCGCCCAGCGCATTTCCACAGCAGCTCAGAACGACCATTCCGAGGGGTGCCGCCGCAGCCAGGCTTCAGCACCCCTGAGTCTTGCTCAGGCTGCACCTTTGCCCGCCTCTCCCTTCCGGGGGAGACGGCTGAGCCAGCCGGTGCCCATGCAACCACACCTCTCCATCCCTACAGCGAGCCCTCCCACCCAGGCAGGCAGGCTCCTTCCCTAACACTCCCGAGAGGGAGGGGTGTGCGAAGGTTGCCAGTCAGGGAGACGGCCACGTGGCTCTTGAACCCACCCTGTCTGCAGGTGCGTTACCTGGTTGATCCTGCTAGTAGCATATGCTTGTCTCAAAGACAAGCATATGCTACTACTTGTCTTAAGCCATGCACGTGTAAGTACACAAACACGGCTGGTACAGTGAAACTGGATATGGCCCATTAAATCAGTTATGGTTCCTTTGATCGCTCCATCTGTTACTTGGATAACTGTGGTAATTCTGGAGCTAATACATGCCAATGAGCGCTGACCTCCCGGGGTGCGTGCATGTATCAGACCAAGACCAATCCAGGCACGGCCGGCTGCTTTGGTGACTTAAGATAACCTCGGGCGACCGCACGTGACGGCGACAATCTATTCAGATGTCTGCCCTATCAACTTTTGATGATACTTTCTGTGCCCACAATTGTGACCAGGGGTAACGGGGAATCAGGGTTTGATTCAGGAGAGGGAGCCTGAGAAATGGCTACCACATCTAAGGAAGGCAGCAGGCGTGCAAATTACCCACTCCCTACTCACGGAGGTATTAATAAAAAATAACAATACAGGACTTTTTCGAGGCCCTGTAACTGGAATGAGTACACTTCAAATCCTTTAACAATGATCCATTGGAGTGCAATCTGGTGCCAGCAGCCTCGGTAATTCCAGCTCCAATAGAGTATATTAAAGTTGCTGCAGTTAAAAAGCTTGTAGTTGGATCTTGGGATCGAGCAAGCAGTCCACGGTGAGGTGAGCTAGCGGCTGTCCCAGCCCCTCCTTCTTGGCGCCCTCTTGATGCTCTAGACTGAGTGTCTTGGGGGTCTGAAGCATTTACTTTGAAAAAATGTGAGTGTTCAAAGCAGGCTGGTTGCCCCAATAGTTCAGCTAGGAATAATGAAATAGGACTCCAGTTTTGTTGGTTTTCGGAACTAGGGTCATGATTAAGAGGGACGTCTGGGGACATTCGTATTGTGCTGCTAGAGGTGAAATTCTTGGACTGGCGCAAGATGAACTAAAGTGAAAGCATTTGCCAAGAATGTTTTTATTAATCAAGAATGAAAGTCGGAGGTTCAAAGATGATCAGATACCGTCATAGTTCCAACCATAAACGATGCCGACTAATGATTCAGCAGCGTTATTCCCATGAGGCACTCCCCGGCCTGGCCTAGGGTTCGGAAGCCACGACTGGGACCGGGCCCGGGGCTTGAGCTCTGTCCGGCGGGCCCTGGAGTACAGGAGCCCCCCATCGTGTAATCCAGCCGAAGGTCCGGGTGCTGGGGACAGGGGGGTCCATCAGGGCCTGGGGAGGCTTGGCATAGGATTTGGGAGCACAGAGCAGGCAAATCTTCATACACTCGGCTGCCGGAGCAGGGTTCTCTGCCCGCCCCTAGTTAGCTTTTTACAACAAAGGGAGTTTGGCCCATGCGGACGGAAGTGGGGTAAGGGCCCAAATACTGTATGAAAGAATGAAACCCACACTTCGATAATTTCACACCAATTAACTTTAGGATGAAAGAAGATAAACAAAGTTTAATATGTTCATCTGGGCGATTAGTTGCGCCGTTTTATTTTTCAATTTTATCAAAGAGTAAAAGTCACTTAAGTCTAGAGAAATCACACTGTCTTGCACGTACTAGCCACAAGCGTACGACAAGAAACTTAAATCAAAAGGTGCATCATAACACAACAATTTAACGCAACATACAACACCAATTGTAAAGACATATTACTAATGAAAAATACAATGTGCAAAAAACATGTGATATTGTTTCACAAAAAAAGAGGGAAAAAAACCAATATATAACCATATATTTTTACATGCCAATATTTACAGAATTGTTAAATTTGACCAATACGGAGTCTATTAATAGATCTCCAAAAAAGAACAAAACGACCTCTCGGTAGAAATGTTAGCAGGCTTGTAGTTCCTAGCAATCTAATCTGTTTGTCAGAACTGAGGACTTGATCCTGTCCGCCTACGCGTTTCGAGTTTGTGAGGTGTCTTCTCAAACTCTCCTCAGGGCCAAATGAATTCTTTTCCCCGTTTATTAAACCTATTAATAAAAAACACAAAAAAGGTTTTTGGGACACTCGTTACCATTTGCTCCCATCAACCTACTCTCGCTTTCTCATGTATACCACTTTACAATGTGACATACCTCTGGGGAATTGAGGTGATTCTATTCATCCAACCCACTATTGCAGATTTGCGGGAGGTTGGTGGGTTCTGTGCGTGCAAGGAAAATCAATGATTTGCTGCGATTTTCAGGTTTGAATTCTTCACTTTCCACATAGTGAACTGCAAGTAAAATGAGCGTATTACTCGCTGTTTTCAATGTGGGTAACAGTGCACTCTCGGATAGTGTATTATGTTTGACAAAGATTCACTTACTTTGTTGTAATCAGCTCTTCGAAAGTCAGAGTTGCCTTAGTTCTAAAAAGAGACCGGGGGTTCTGCCGGTAGCTTCTTCTAAAGCGACCAGTGCCGTGAGTCTGTTGAAAAAAGCACGGGCGGCAATTAGGAGTCACTCGGGAGCAACGATCTCTGTTCTGAGGGCACGGAGCGCGCGCTGGGTGTTTACACAAGCCGCGCTGTAAACCATGCCCGGGTCGACTATTAATGGACACTTGTGCCCTGTTTGAGTTATTTACATCTTATGCGGGCCTCGCCTCGTTACGCGCTGCCAGTTAACTGAACGGCTGTCCTACCTTGCAGCTTAGCAGCGTTCTTCACTTCCTCATTCCTTCACTGAAAGTGAGTGCGGATTCGGTTGCCTCAGTGATTCAAAGAGGTGAGCTCATCCTGGATGAGCCAATCAGAAGTGGGAGTGTTTCGCATGCTCGTACTGGTGCATTACGGGACCTGAAGTCCCTACCATGGTGAAGCCGGGCTACAATCTAGAAACTTCACTCATGGAGTTCAAACCGGTATTTATGGTATTAAACCGGAGTATCAAGTAGGCTTCTTTTCGTAGTAGCGCTTTCTCCACATCAGGTGATCGGTGCTGTGGGTCAATGCCGGCTAGGACTGTCCATGTAAAGTCAGTTTCCTTGTGGTTTGCAGACACGAAGTGTTTGACCATTGGGGCATTTTGCACTTTTCTCTTAAGCCGAGAGCGGTGTTGAGTTATTCTGACGTTCACTTGCTGACATGTTTTGCCTATGTATAATTTATCACAGGCGCACAGGATCCCATAGATTACATTTTTACTTTTGCAGTTTGTTTGTAAACTGTGTCTCCATCTGATGCCATTATGACAAAATTCATCTCCCTCCACAACATTTGCACAAGCCACACACGTACCACATTTATGATGGCCTGTGATGGGTTTGAGGTTCCATTTAGAAATTAAGTCACTTTTGGGTTTTGGTGAAAAGCTATCAGCTCTGATGATTTGTTGACCGATACTTGGGTTTTTCCTCATCGCGAAAATTGGTTTTTGCAGGGGGAAGTCTAATCCCTCCAACAAATGCCAGTTCCGCAGAATAATCTGTCTGAATTTATTCGTGTGAGCTCCATAGGTCGTGACACACACGAGCTTGTCCAACTCTTTTTTAGTTTTTATTTTGAGCAGTTCCTCTCGGGGGGTGTAGCGCGCTCTTTTTTTAGAGTGCTTAAGGAGTTTTTTGGGGTAACCCCTTTTGCTCAGTTCATCACAAAAGGTCTCAGCATGTACATTAAATTCGTCAAGGTCCGAACAGTTCCGCCTAATCCTAAGTAATTGACCATAGAGTAGGTTCTGTTTCAACCCTTGTGGGTGGAAGCTCTTATAATGTAAGATTGTATTTTTATCTGTGGCTTTTTTGAACAAAGTCGTGGTGAACTTGCCCCCTTCGGTGCCCACGGCCACATCAAGAAATGTCATCCGCTGATTACTGCAATCAATAGAGAATTTGATGTCTGGGTGTCTCAGATTTAACCATTCGTGGAATGCCATGAGGTCCGTCTGGCTCCCCTGCCACAGGAGCCAGACATCGTCAATGTACCTTAGCCATTGTATGATGTTTGCATCATAGGGGTTGTCCTTATAGATGAATTTTTCTTCGTACTGTGACATGTACAGTACCGCCATTTCTGGAGCGTAAGGACAACCCATGGCTGTGCCCTTGGTTTGTACAAAGAACTCATTTTCGAATTTGAAGTAATTGCTTTTTAGTGTAATCTGGGCCAAGGCTAGAATAAAAGAGGTTGGAACTCTGTGTGGTCTCTCGCGCTGGTCTAAGTAAATTTCCATTACCTCAAGAGCCTCATCTTGGGGAATTTGTGTATACAGTGAGGTAACGTCAAGCGTTACCATCAGCTGTGTGTCAGGATCAAATGTCATTTCTTGAAGTTTATTGAGGAAGTCAATAGTGTCCCTTAGGTACGATCTGACCCCAGTCAGAAAAGGTTTCAAGAAAAAATCAATATATTTCGAAGCTGGTTCAAGGGCCGAATCACAACCGGAGACAATTGGTCTCCCCGGTGGTGTCATGCTGTTTTTATGGATCTTCGGTAGGAAGTAGAGAACAGGTGTTCTCGGTGATTTCTTGTTTAAAAATTCATATTCTTTTGGACCCAAGAAGCCATTCTCTAGTGCATCTTTGGTGATACTCAGGATTTTATTTTGAATTTCAACAACAGGGTCATTCCTGACCGCTCGGTACCATTCTAAGTTGTCGACATGTGTCCTTCCTTCCAACAGATACATTGGGCGCGGCCACACTACCACCGCACCACCCTTGTCAGCCTGTTTGATTATAATAGAGGGGTCTGTTTTTAACTCTTTTATGGCTGCGAGTTGTCCCTTGCTTATATTGTAGTTGACAAATGATTTGCTTTTCTCTAGTTTTGTGAGTGCTGACAACACTGCTTGCTCAAAGGCATATACCTGTTTAGGAATATTCGTGGTGGGTAAAAAATTAGATTTTACTCTAAGGCCAGTAGTCAAACCCCTTGTGGGAGCTTCTACACCGGCAAAGTATGTTTTCAATCTGATTTTTCTACAAAAATCCAAAGCCTCTAGCTTCAGTTTTGTAAAGTCAGTTCGTCGATTTGGGACAAATTTGAGGCCCAAATTGAGGATCATGCTTTCGTCCTTAGTGAGGGGTCTGTCAGAAAGGTTCACTATTGTTGATAAATCTAATTGTTGTAGTACCTGTTCCTCGTCCGCATTTCCCAGCGGGGTTTGAATCGGGCGTTTTGTTGTCCGCCCTTTCCTAAAAAAGGTTGGTTGGAGCCCTTTTTATTTTGCTGACCTTGGTTGGAATCAGGGGACGATCCTGATGAGGTGGAAGAGAAGGTGGTAAATCTCGTCCTTGATCTGCCTTGGTAGTTGTTTAAAGCTCTTTTTGACTCTACCGTGGTATAATAATCTTCTTTTAAAAAGGGGTAAACTTGGTCTATTTTAAACGCTTTAGAGTCTTTCTCAAATTGGGCAGTTTTGGTGTTAATAGTGATATCTTTAAAAGTCTGTATTTCTTTTTCGATTTTCTCAATCAGGTTTTTTGCTTCTACTTCAGTTTTGTTATCAGCAATGGCTTTCAACAGTTCAGCAATTTCTTTTTCTTCCTCACTACATAGACGTTGTGCCGTCTCAATCGTGTGGACCATAAGGTCTCTACTGCATTTAGTATTTATAAAACTAAAGCCTTTCTTATATTCCTGATCTTCCACAAATATCACTGGTATATTTTTTACTTGTAGGCCCCAAGGTATTGTGCCGGCCCGCAAATGCTGTAAAAGAAAATAACCATGCAATTCTGTCCTAATATGTTTCTTTTGGAGACGAGTTAGTTTAACAGCCTCATTTTGATGTTTAGCAGTAGTACTTAGAGAAAGACCCTAGTTAGCAGCACCAACAGCATAAGGTCAATGATCGGGCTTCTTGCTCATTGGACTTAATTTCAATCCAGGATACTTTGCATGTGTATGTTTTTTTTGTAAGTGTTAAGCTCGCTTCAGAGCAAAATGTATTGTACCACTTAAAATATCAAAATTTCATTCAAGTCAGACCTCCTATATTGTATTTACAGTCACTGCTTCTGAGCTTGTTTGCTTTTCTGTGGCAGATTTTCAGAGAGAAGTCATTCAACTGAGGCTTGTTATGAATTAATAACAGCCTCACCCAGACTGTTGTATTTTCTTTTCGGTGGGCCCTCCAATCAGATGGTTTTTATTTAATTTTGTATGTGGTGAAGAGTTTTATGATCTGTATTGTTTTAATATGTCTTCAAGTTAATATGCTGATCGGATGATGTTTTTATGGTTACTGAACGGTGTGTTTATTTTGAACCTTTATGGTTTTGTTCTCACAAATTGAATAAAAGGTTTAGTAAAAGGTGCACATGTTGGCTTTGGAATTTGAATATAATTCAACATAATTTCCTCAGACTGAAAAGACTGGGATTACAGAAAATGAAATACTTAATAGCATGGATATAGAACACCATCTTGTATCCGAAGTCATAGGAACATTAAAAGTTTTCTTTATATCGATGCACACTGAGTTCATGACACACACATCATGGCAGATGCTGAGTTTATTAACTGGTTCGGAGCTTATGACGAGCTCAGCTCGTCATGATGCACAGTGGAGCTGTGCTCATGACAAGCTGAGCTGTCATAACTGCCGTGGAACGCCCACACGGGGATAATTCCCCTCCTGTGCGGGGCATTTCATTGAGTGGGCGGAGTCATGACGAGCTCAGCTCGTCATGATCACAGCTCCACTGTGCCTCATAACGAGCTGAGCTCGTCATGCTTACTGCGGCGCCGCGCGCCGCCCCCCTCCCCCCGCGCTGTGGGGGAATTAGCCCGGCGCCGAAGGGGTTAAACTAAAAGCTGCAATATATTTTTCAGTTATTGTTTGAACAAAAATTGAACTGTAGAGAGGCGCTGACACCGAACAGTAAGCAATTGGGTAAAGTGTCAAAATGAGAAAATGGAGTGCTTGTAGGTTAAAAGAGGGTTCTCTTGTGACATTGTGAGCATGCTTTTTTAGTAGCCAGTGAAATGATGTACCTCCAATTACCAGACCATGTCTGTTCAGCAAAACTCGAAATAATTTCACAATTCAAGAAGTATGGCAGCCATCTAAACAGTTGACACATAAAGTGCTTCCAGGAAGTCCTTTTGTGAGCACTGGGCACCCCTTCCAATATCCTTCCTGACTGTTTTAATGGTAATGCTGTGTCAGATGTCCTGGGAAGTAGTACAAGTGGTGGAGATTGTAAAATTCACTTGGATACCTTTTTATTGGCTGGATCATCTTCTTTCGAGTTTGGAAACTGTTCTAGTGATCATCTCTACAAATATTCTGAGTTTTTTTATCTTAACAAACTGGTTGAGCGGGGTAAAGAGTGGCACAACAGCGAGAACAGGACAAAGGGAGCAGTAATTCACCAATAACTTATGGGAAATCTTCAGTAATCTGATGACCCTACCTTGTCTGGTACTTACATGAGGTATGCTGTTTCTTATAAACACTACTTGACCTGGTTTAATAGCCAAGGCATGTATTGCACTCTTCCGGCTCCCCCCAGGACTCCTACTGCTCTGAGGGTCCATAAAGGTACTGGGACAAAGAAGGTTAATCGAAGTAATAACGATTACTGGCAAGTATTCTTTGCTTTACCTCCTCAATAGTGCATTGTCCCAACCTTTACAAGCATAGGAATATATCAAAGCAGTTCATTAATGACCAGATCTCAACAGAATACACTGATTCCAAAGTAATGCAACACACCTAAATTTATTAAAGAATACAGCATTTACAAGAGAAGGCATTAGGAAGAACAGATGGTAATACACTGCTGTCAAACTCTGGTGCTCTCTCATCTGACTTAATGGTAGTGCAAAACAAATGCTTATCAGCTATCAGCTGTTGACGAGAAATTGCCAACAAATATCACGTAAGGCCACACCTATAGCTCTGGCCAAGAAGCTCCCACCTTATGAGTGGGCTTACCCTAAATTTTCTAGGCAGGAGCGCAACCTGAGCAGCTTGGGCTAAGGAAAATACTGTTTTGATTAAGATCTCGAGATATTCTGGTTTACTTGTCTCCGTAAGGTAGTGTGTAGTGCGAGGTGGTGCATGCACACAGAAGTTTCTGATATGAAATTTTCTTTGCCAGGATCAGTGGTGGTTCCTCTATGGGGGCGTTTGGGCGCCGCCCCCCTGCTTTCTCGCCGTGCGAGAAGGCAGAAACAAATGGTAGCCATTACCGTAATAACTACCATTTGTTTCTGCCTTCTCGCACGGCAAGAAAGCAGAAGTTTCTGGTTGAGAGTGGGAGGTGTTCCTTGAGGGCAGGGGGGAGCGGCTTTCCCAAACAGACAGTATTAACAACAGTGGGCAAGCCACTCCCGCCTGCCCTCGAGTAACACCTCCCACTCTCCCTGTTCTCTCTGTATGCTGCAGCATACTGAGAGAAAATGACGCTGGTGGGGCAGCGGCCGGACCAATCACAAGGCTGCGGTGCGGTGGAGGGGAGGGAGGCTGATGACGAGCATCCTGGTAATTAGAAACGCAGGACGGCAGGAGTCTGGAGTCTGGGGACAGTAAGGTAAGTTTTATTTTTGTTATTTAGCCCGCCTACCCCCCCCCCGAAACCCTCACGGCGCGACAACCCCATTTCCACCAACCCCCCCACCCGCCCTTAATGCCGGCCGCGACTGCCCACATCTTGGCGGCCCTTGCAGTGTGTACGTTGAGTTTGCCGATGGCTAAATCTGTTTAAAGTGCTCACAGCAGGTTATTGCACAAGACACTGTAGTGTCTGTATAATAATAAAAACGTGTATTTTTATATAGTGCAGCTCGGCACATTTGCCACTGGCTGCGCAGCGCTTTATGTAACGGGTGGTAATGCGATTACCCAGCCTTGTGGTACTCAGGATCACGTCGGTCGGGGTGAAAGGCTGGGATGGCTGGGCAGGGATTCCCCACTGTGACCTTCTGGATGCACCCACATCTCGGCGGCCCTTGCAGTGTGTACGTTGAGTTTGCCGATGGCCAAGTGAAATCTGTTTAAAGTGCCCGTGGCAGGTTATTGCACAAGACACTGTACCTGATATGCCTTTTATTATACATTCGTTGGTGCACCAGCTCGTGCAGAGACACACCTGCGTGTATATAGGACTGTCAGTTTGGGTTGAGTCACAACTCGGGTTACCCTGGCAGCCCTACAGGTATGGGGACCCCACAGTTCTCTTCAGATCTCTTAAAATTACAGGGATGATGTCTTCCTTACACAAAGAACACTAGCTTTGTATTTAGTGTTTTTGATTGGCGCAGTTACACATAAAACAACAAGTGTGTGTGATAAAGATGAAGAAATTAAATTGCAAAATAGGCGCGGAACGCCTGCACAAACTAAAGAAATGTCACATTTCAGACATATTTCTTTATCAACCCCGACCCTTCTCTGGTGGCGATGCAGCATTCTGGGGACACAACGCGGAATAGGTGCTCACAGCCCTAAAAACACTGCAAACAGAGACTCTGGCACAGTCATATTGTTGCAAATATCAGCAGCATGCAAGGCATGTACTAGTGTTTTCATTTCAATTCATCAGCAGACACCATTGTGGTTTTATATTTTGTATGCGTAGGTGCACAGTTACAGTCTGCCAGTCGCTCCACTGGGCACAAATGTAGTTTCACCGGTTGGCAGTAAGGGTGAGGAGGGCAGACCTGCATTATGAAACTACTAGAGGAGAAGTTGTTATGGATGTTATGGACAGAGGGGTCCCAGACCTGAGGAAGCAATCAGTCTATAGTATACCAAAAAAGTACTTAATTACAAATGGAAAAGAATGGAAAAGAAAGAGCAAATCGCAAGTGCAATGTTTTTATTCACAATGCACTTATATCAACCTTTGTATGGTTAAACGTCAAAAGAGACATTGGTATTTCATCCAATAATTTTTGTGCCCACATAGGAAGGGGGGGGGGGGAGGGAAGGGAGTGCTGGTTGAGGATTTGAGTGAAATAGTTGTGACTCAGTATTCAATAATATGTGACATAAACAACATCCATTAAAGTTCATGTATATGTTCTTTAGGATGGTACCCATAAATCGGGGCCACACGGAATATGCAAAAGTCAATACATTATATACAATCAAGCTCCTAAACGGCTGTATATATCCTGCTGATGATAGGAGTTGATAGAGTAGGCAGCAGTCTACGTTTCGACCCTAATGGTATGTAGGGTGGATTGCCCTTACAACGCGGGTCTTCATCAGGACAAACGGGGGAATGGAGGTTAGGGGATGGGGCCGATGGGCTGACCTCCTTGCCAAAGTTGCAAGTCGCATGGCGTCGGATGCGGCAAATATCGCTCCGTAGGCAATCTTACTATCAGGAAAAAACGGCTGGAAAGAATCATTCAGCTGTCCGTATCTTTTCAATCGAATTTCTAGGGCTTCGCGTCTCCCTACGGCGGACCCAGGTCCCTTTGACTTTATGGGTATAACCCTGTTGTTTGTAACATACTAGAGGAGAAGGGCAGTGTGATGAATTTGTCGCTGTTCTTGGTCTCACAGAGACCTCTGCCTCATTGCTTCCTGTTTGCTTTGTAAGTGGTGCCAATTTCCTGATCTTTGACATGACCACACAGTCCAGCTGCCTTCTACATGGGCCTGAGTCCCAGCGCTGCTCCTGGCCTGTGATGTGTACCCTCTGGCACCTAGGCTTGTCCAGCTGTCTGTCCCGTTGCTGGAGTCTAGAGGTCCAAACTCTTGGAAACCCTAACCTCCCACTTTGTGCACTACCTGTGCTTCTTGCGTATGCCTCTGTGCTGTATAGATTAGTATTGTTTATTTCAATCCTTATACCTGAATTTTCATCACCCTGCAAGACTACATGTTCCTAGTCAGCCGTTTCTTAAACGTTCTTATGCTTTGCTTTGGAATGTTTGATTTATAAACGGCCCGCGCACCCTCTGGGCTTCTGGGTTCTAAACTGCCAATACAAACCATCTGCCAGGACATAAGCACGGGCCTGCTAACAAATGGCAGGCCATATGCCTCGCTCTCTGGCTGTAGTCTGCTCTGCTGTAGTGTAAACAATATAAATGCAGTGCAGAGACAACCCTTGTGCAGGTAAGATAACTGAAAGCCTTGCTTGCCACAATTAACGATTTTAATTCAATGTAAATGTGTAAATGTAAATGTATTGGCATTTATATAGCGCACTACTTACCCGGAGGGTCCCAAGGCGCTTCGACCGCTGCGAAACCCTTCCTGGCTTCCCTGAGAGATGGTCCCTTAATGGGTATCTCCAGGGTGAGACCAGGCATCCCCGGCGGTCTGGTGGGGCCGTTAGTGAAGATGAGGCAAGCTAATGCCCAGAGTTGCCGAGTGTGATCGCTGATCAGAGTGGGCACCGAGGCGAGAGAATTATCGAGTCCGCTGACCCTGGTCCAGAAACCTGCCGCGCCGGGAATCGAACCCTGGTCCCGGGCCGTCCTCTGCTCTAGGGGCTGCCGCCTCTAACCAGTGAGCCACACTACTTCACAATAAGATACGTAGCATTTTTTATGTGTTCATTTTGTTTAAATATTTCAAGGCTGCACTTTCACCATTGCTTTATAAACTTTAATGCTTCCTAAAATTAGCTTCAAGTACCATTTCCCCACTCTATTGCCAAAATATTCCTCCTGGGTAGAACCCCATGAACTCACCTTATGATTGTAGGACTCTCTCGCGACAAAGCACTCACTGCCAACTTTTTCACCTCGCCACTTTAAAAAGTCACCAGCCGCCACTGGCCAGGATAGAGTGTTTAATATAAGTTTTTGTGTGTTTAATCTTAGTTCCTAAGTGCACGGGAGTAAGAGCATTAAGCAGCATGGACTGCCGCTGGACAGTATTAATTTTAATTTAATTTTAATTTTAAAACATTTCTGTGAAAGCGGTTTCCATTAATCTCTTTTGGCTATTAGTTGTGAGTTTGACTTATCTTACTTTAACCTGTTGACTATCTTCCTATTTGAGTTAAGCAGACACGTGTTTAGTAAGATTAAAGTTGTTTAAGGAGGTGCTTCAATTGTTTTCCATGTTCACGGACAAGTCACGCTGTGATTGATCAGTCAGCCTGGGAGCCCTGCTGAGATTAGTGAGCCTCTCTGTCATTGGTTGTTTGCTGCTAGAGATGTGCTGTGATATGCTGACCCTTGACAGAGCCGTGCTGAGATTGGTTGTTGTTTGCTGATTTGTTTATTGTGATTTTGAGTATCTTCTAAGTGAGAATAATAGGGAATGTTTTAAAAAAGCCTAAAGTGTCTGTTATACCTGCCCTAGAGGCTGAGAAAATACCAGTTGAGGAAACACCTGCATACGATATTGTTGTAAATAAGATGGTGATATATGACAGGATACTTCTAGTTGATTACATGTAGATTTATTCCAAGACACAGCTGAGTAAAAACCTCGCCAGCTGACCAGACCATCAACTGACACATGTAGAACACTCTGGAACAATTTAGAACACTCACAGGTATTCTGGGAGGCTGAAAGGGCGAAAACACTACAAACACTAAGGAAGGGCTGATGACTACTGTCAGCCATATTACAAGAAGAATCAATAAACAACAGATATGATGACGAAGATCGGGTGTTAGCCATATAACTGGATTTCTGAATAGCATGGTTATAACACTTCTAATAAAGATTTTCAATTTACTTTAGAGGGTACCTTTGACAATAAAAAGCTGTAATTCATTAGACAAGCTATGAATATCATTAAACTGATGCCCCGACCAACACAGTTCGAGCAATTAAACAAATGGTATTGAATGGTGACTGAGAAAAATAGAAAGAAAATGTCAAAGCAGGTGAAGGGATATTTAAAGCAATGGTTGGAGAAGAACTGGGATTGACAAGAAAGGTGCTATAGGGAGGTTGTAATGGATGTGGTGAAAGTGTATCCTGCTATATAGTGAAAGAATCAGAAGACTAAAGCGACATGAAAGAGGAAAAGAAATAGAATGATGATTCTGATGAGGAGGATAATTTATTTAACAATCTCTTGAATTCAAGACCTCCCACATATACTGTTAGAGCAGCAGGGATAGTTGGTTCTGGATTACAGCCAGTCATGGGAGCGGGAGGAGATGGTACTACTGTTCAAGCTCCTACAGCTGTGGGACCGTGTGAACCCACTGAGGTGGCAGTCATAGCAATACATATGACTAGCAGAGATGTCAAACCTCAAGTTGATTCACCTGAAAAAATAGATGTGATTGGAGAGCTTCTATTAAAATTGGCATTTAAAATTTTTAATTTGGTAAAAAGTTACAGGAAAAATTTAATTAAACAGGCTGTTGACATACAATGCTGATAAAATGAGATATTTAATCAAAGAAGCAACCAAATATGCAAATGCAGCACATGAAAAATTGGATCAATTTGTGACCTACTGGTTCCCCTGGGTTGCTAGGTAGACTGAGCAAAGAGTGTATGCGGGGAGGTTATTAAAGAGACAGAACTTTTTTAAAGGTTGAGGAGTGATGGCGCAATACAAGTTATACAAAAGGGGGGGTGGTGATGGACGGAGCATCTGAATCAATCAAACACTCACACCCAGTCAAAAGATCTGGGTTTAATCCATCACCGTTCTTTAGCCCACTTTGCCACCCCAGTTCAGACATGGCTATATGCAAATCAGTCTGACCCTGTGCCTCATGGGAACAGTCCAGCCCGAACTGCCAAGCCATGTCTTCCCTGAACCTGAAACAAGCTTCCGAGGACCGGTTTCTGGCATTCCAGCCGTCTTCAGCCCGGTTTGCTTGAATCCAGTGGCAAAGTGAGCAAGGGACTCATGTCTGAGCATACCCTGCCACACTTATGGCGGCCAAAAGCGGTACAAAAGGGGGTGGTGATGGACGGAGCATCTGTATCAATCAAACACTCACACCCAGTCAAAAGATCTGGGTTTAATCCATCACCGTTCTTTAGCCCACTCTGCCACCCCAGTTCAGACATGGCTATATGCAAATCAGTCTGACCCTGTGCCTCATGGGAACAGTCCAGCCCGAACTGCCAAGCCATGTCTTCCCTGGACCGGAAACAAGCTTCCGAGGACCGGTTTCTGGCATTCCAGCCGTCTTCAGCCCGGCTTGCTTGAATCCAGTGGCAAAGTGAGCAAGGGACTCACGTCTGAGCATACCCTGCCACACTTATGACGGCCAAAAGCGGTACAAAAGGGGGTGGTGATGGATGGAGCATCTGAATCAATCAAACACTCACACCCAGTCAAAAGATCGGGGTTTAATCCATCACCGTTCCGTAGCCCACTCTGCCACCCCAGTTCAGACATGGCTATATGCAAATCAGTCTGACCCTGTGCCTCATGGGAACAGTCCAGCCCGAACTGCCAAGCCATGTCTTCCCTGGACCGGAAAAAGGCTTCCGAGGACCGGTTTCTGGCATTCCAGCCGTCTTCAGCCCGGCTTGCTTGAATCGAGTGGCAAAGTGAGCAAGGGACTCACGTCTGAGCATACCCTGCCACAGTTATGCACAGGTGGTAGTAAATAACAGGGTTTTGGCGGTGTTTACTCTGGGGCGAGGCACCCGACAAGGCGGTCCGCTCTCCCCCCTTTTATTTTCATTGGCGCTGGAACCATTGGCAGCGTGGATCCGCTGGGAGCCATCCATCCAAGTTATAGTAAGCTTTAATTTCCAGCTCAGGACTATGTAATAAAATGTTGTTTAGTATTTAAATTTTAGAACAATTGAGGCAGATATAGGTTTGAACGCCAGGTTTTTTTTCACGATCATCGTGAGTACATCTGAAAAATAACAGTATAGTATTGTGCAAAGTTGCAATCAGCAACTAAGAATTTTTTAAATGTGTAAACATCAAGTGCAGAATAGATACATCTGCTATTAGCATTGTGGCAGTTGTAGTACCTTTAGTATTACTATTAAACAGGAGTAGTGTAGTCACAGATAAAAGATCAGCATTGTTTTTGCCTTTTTATGAATTTGAAAAAAGTAACACTTGTTAGGTATGTATTGGGAAGTGTTTATCAATGTGCTTTTCAACTTATATGACCACTTTTTATATGCTTAGATGTTGGGATAAGGTTCTTGTGGTTGTACATAGCTATATATGTGGATGAACATTTGATTAGAATATATATTTACATGGTGATTTATGTTCAGTAAGGCTGATGAAAATTTCATGTATATGTTGAGGGTGACATTTTTTCTTTAAACATGGTTTATTTACAATTGAGGAGGATTAATAGTACAGAATGCCCCAAAAGATGTTGTGCTAGCTTAATTTGAAGGGTAGCTTTTGTATGGGGAAGGGTGAATATATGTTTTAGATGCAGGAGTATTTAGGAATTGATGTGGGTATGCGATTCACAAAAGGTTTTTTGCTTTGAAAAATGTAAAAAATGTAGAAACTTACTGATGCATGTGCACACTCAGTAACAAAGCAATGTATGCTCTTAGAGAGCCATGTATGTAATTATACATCAAGTGTGATATCTAGACTTCACTCACACATAATTCATATAATTAATTAATTAATATAATTCATATTCATATATATTTTTTTTAATGGAGTTTTATATCACACAAACTTGACCCGGTATCGGGTATCAGAGCGCTTTACATAGCACCAGTTGTGTTACATAAGGACACACATTCATTTTTGTTAGGCACGGGGAGATTAAGGGATTTTCCCAGAATCTCAGGATGTTCAGTGTCATTGCTGAGACTCGAACCAAGTTATGTTATGTTATGTTATGTTATACTTGATTTTATATAGCGCACGGCTACTCAAAGAGTGTCCCGGTGCTTTGGTTTGCACACCTATCTCCTAACATAACAAGTAAAAGACAGAAAAAAAAGAGGATCCAGAAAAACAACCCCAGGGAACAGCTAAGAAGTAAAAAGCAAGGTTTTGAGACCCTTCCTAAAAGCCAGTAAGTTTGATGTACTGCGCAATGCCGCTGGAAGCGTATTCCATAGCTGGGGGGCCAGCAGTCTAAAACAACGGCCTCCAATACGAGCCCTTTTTACACGCGGAACCGAGGTGAGGAACAAGGATCCTGACCTCAAGGGCCTGGCTGGATGGTAAAAGGCAAGCCTTTTTTGAAGGTATTTCGCTCCTGAGGCATGCAGAGCTTTATGCGCCAGAGTCAAGGCCTTGAAAATTATCCGCTTCCGGACGGAAAGCCAGTGCAGTGACTGCAGGAGGCCCGAGGCTCTGGCACGGCGAGATAGTCCAAAGATTGCCCGTGCTGCCGAGTTCTGGACCACCTGCAGCCGTTGAAGCAGATATTCTGGCAGGCCGAGATAAAGAATGTTCGAATAATCAATTCTCGAGCCAATTATCGCCTGCACTGTAATCTTCCTATGCTCCTCCGATAGTAAGAGGAGAAACTTGCGCAACATCCGGAGCAGGCCAAAACAGGTGCCAGTAAGACCGATTATCTGAGATCGCAGTGTTAGGCCGTTGTCAATCTTAATCCCTAGGTTTTTAGCCACCTGGGACGAACTTGCTGGTGGAAACATGTTCTCTGGCCACCACACCTTCCAGTCCGGATCTGAGCTGCACCCAAAGAAGAGGACCTCGGATCCCCTGATTCGAGGTCGACCGTCCTAGCTGTAGGCATATATACAATAAAACAGGTAGGTTGATAGTGACAGTGTTGCAGGGATTCTGCACAAATACAGAACTATGCGCAGGAAATGGGACCTTGGTGTATAGGGAATGAAACTTCCTACCACTTTAGCTTCCCCGAACCCAGGACCGACAAGCTGTAGTGTCACACTTGCTCTCTATTAAATTACGGAAACTGTGTAGTTTAGAAGTACATTTATATAAAGGAGAAACCACTAACTCATCAGCATGCCATTCAGCCACGGAATGGCTGATCCCTTTCAAAATATGCGCAAAGCATCAGATAAGCATTATGGAGATTTACTAAAGGACACAAGGCATTATCCATGGCCTCAGCCAATCACCCAGACACTATACATGCACTCATCCAATCACCCAGGCACTACCCATGCACTCATCCAATCACTCAGGCACTATCTATGCACTCTCTCAATTACCCAGGTGCTATTCATGCACTCATCCAATGACCCAGGCACTACCTTGCACTCATCCAAAAACTCAGGCATTACGCTTGCACACATCCATTCACTCAGGCCCTACTCTTGCACTCATCCATTCACTCAGGCAGTACCAATGCCCTCATTCATTCACCCAGACACTACCCATGCACACATCCAATCACCCAGCCACTACCCTTTCACTCATCCATTCCCTCAGGCACTACACATGTGCTCATCCATTCACTCAGGCAGTACCCATGCACTCATCCAATGACCCCGGCACTAACCATGCACCCATGCAATCACCCATGCAATCATCCATTCAATGAGGAGGTACCCAGTAACTCACCCAATCACCCAGATACTTCTCTTGCAGTCATCCATTCACCCAAGCACTACTAATGCACACATCCAATCACCCAGTCACTACCTTTGCACTCATCTGTTGAGTCAGGCAGTACCCATGCACTCATTCCCTCACCCAGGCACAACCCATGCAGTCATTCAATAACCCAGGCACTACCCTTGCACTCATCCATTCACTCAGGCACTACCCATGCATTTATTTATTCACTCAGGAACTACTCATGCAGTTACACATTCACTCAGGCACTACCTATGCACTCATGGATTCACTCAGGCACTACCCATACACACTGATTCCGTTATCAATGTACCACACTTGCATTCATGTATTCTACAATATGCCACTCATCCAGTAATCCACTATCGCAAACATTAATAAACATATTCATACACTCATTCATTCAGTCCGTTTTTTGGGGTGAGTTTTGGATTTTTTTGTGATGTTTCAACTTTTTTTTTCATTTTGAAGCAAAAATTTACTGCAGTGGATAACCTTGAAGAAGCTCTCAACAACATGTGAAAACCACAAGTACCTAAAGAAAAAAATCGACATTTGAGTCCTGCAACTGTTGCGGAAATCTGTTATGCTCTGCTCATCAGCACTAACCACAACTCAACAGTCCATACAATAAGTAGCCATCCGGCTGCTTACAGGTGCGATATCTTGAGACTGTTGTTGAACTTTAGAAGGCACTCTTTGTCCAGGTGTTGATGCACTTGCTAAATATGTAGATGGACATTCAGCCTCTCGATGTCTCTTTGCAGCTTTTATTCCCTGGCTGTTGAAAGTGTTAAGATTGTAGAGCAAGATTCTTTTTTATTTGTACCTCTTGACAACCTCTTATCATAAATTGTGCATTGCATAATTTTTGCCACAGTTTTCAATTCTCCAGAAGGAATTGGGAGGAACTCCCATGCAATGCTGATTTATTTCTGTGAAGGCCCCTCATCTTCAGAATGTACTTCCTGGACTCCCTGGTTTTCCTGTTGTTGCTGGTCTTCCCCCTGTTGTTGTTCTGTTTTCTGAGTTGCCTATTGTGTAATAAAGTTATTAAAATGACACCAGTAAATTGCAGACACCTTCTCTCACTGAAGTGCTCTCAGAGACTGAACCAGAAAGGTGTATGGGTGTGTTCTTCCCAATGTTATATTTGAAAAGTGTATCATCCAATCAAATTTCTTTGTTTCCGAGTCACATGATCTTAGGGATGATCAGTGTCATCACGAAGACCAAAAATTGAACAGAATAATATTTTGTTTGAAAATAAGTAGTCAAACATAAATGTTAATCGACTGATATTAAACCCCAAATGTGTATAATACTATAAATTATGTATAAATATGTGTTATACACTTTACCACAAACACGCGTTCATCGTGACTACAGGCATCACCGCGATCACATAAAACACCAAATAAAAATATTTTAATTGAAAAAATTCATTTAAATTTTAGGTATAAAGAGAATATCATTATACAACTTGTATAAAATATTAAATAAAATATGTCTAAGTATGCGTCCCAAAGTTTTGAAAAAAACACGTGCACTACGCAACTACCGATGATACAGCGGTCTGTAGAGTCATTGCGAATATATGAAACACCACATTGGAGACTTTTTTTGTGCAAAACGATTACACAAACTCAAATAGAAACTCTACATTACTAAACAACTAGTGTATGATATTAAGTAAAGTCTGTCTACATATATGTTTAAGACTTCCTAAAAAACATGCACCTTTTGCAACGTCACCACTGATATCGCAACATTGTTGGCAAATATAAAATATGTAAAGAAAAAAAACAATATCTATCAATCCACTTAAGAAAATACTGGCTGAAATAAATACACCTTTTGAGCCATTTTAGATGGAAAATACAATTTAAAAAGCTTAAAAATTCAATAAGCAAATCATAGGTGACATGGACGTTATAGTTGGAAAATAGAATTTGAAAAATGTTAGAACTTCACTGAAAAAAACAAAGGTTACAGGGACGTTAATGTTAGGATTTAGCTGTGGGTGAGGGGCAGGGTCTTTCACTGGTGTTCAGAGGCAGGTACTGGGGGGACTCCATCTGTCACCTCAGCGTAGATGCACACAATCTCCAGGTGCCCGGCTGTATAGCCTATATGGAGCCTCACAGTGGCCAACCTCTAACCTATTGCTGCCCTACGCACCATGTTCACCTCGCAGTCCATGCAGAGTGGGAATTTAGCCGCCAACCGCTCCTCAAATTGCTGCCAGTATCCACAGTGAGCCTCCTCCATCAGTAGTCCTGGGGGTGCAGGGACTGCTCACTCTCCAGCAACAGCTGATTGGTTTCCATGTGAGCATTGTGGCAGCCACCATCTTGCCAGCCACAGCTCTGTGTCTGGTCTTATCTCGTACCTCATAAAGATAGAAGGTCACAGGTGCCACAGCTGTTTCTCTGGCTGCTTCTGCTCTCAAATGAAGGACCCTATCTGTGGATTTAAGAGGGCCTCAGGATCTACAGAGACCTTCTTTCTTGGCCCCGGGCACTAGAGCTTGGCTCTTATGTTGCTGATTCCATATTCCTCAGGCCACGCCCCTCCAAAAGCTGAAAGATTTGATCTGTCATGAATTTGAAAATAAGGGACATTCTTCATGAAAATAGGGTGACTATTAGGGGGCAAGACTCACAATGTTTCCACTGTCTGTAATTGTATACCTCCTTTGGGGAACTAATTCTATATATGGAATAGATAGTGTGCCTTGTGATGATAGCAATACATTTCTTTGAAATTTGCTAAATTCAAATAAGGATCTTTATTATTATTCAAAGTAGCATATCCCTGTAAATCAGGCATCATTCTCTGTGTCCCAGTCATCTGAATTAGAGCCTGAGTAAGAATGCCATTCATTGAAACCTTTAACACATAAGGTCCCATTATCTAGTTTGTAACCTTTTTCCATGCTATGCCCTCAGGCATAAAATAAGCTGTGACGTTTGCGGTTTAGATATTTCTTTGATCTCTCTGGGGTTAAGAGTTGTTCCTGCACGGATGAAGTGTCCATTCAGTAGCAGTAGAATGATGGTCATCACTGATAGCCACATGATGAAATGAAAAGTTGCCAGAGTGATCCAGGCATAGGACTAAGGGGGAATGCTCATCACTGCGGACACTGAATCCCTGCTAAAAATGACCAAATCTGCATCTCCTTTAGACCTAATCCCAGCCAAAATCTCCAAATCGCTCGCCACTCAGCTTGCTGCCCCCATTTGTTCCACTTTAAACTGTTCCTTAAAGGAAGGAAAGCTCCACAAGGAATGGAAAGCAGTGCAGATCCTGCCCATCAGGGAAAATGCCAAACTGCCTCCAGACGTTATCACTAACTATCGACCCATCTCACTACTCCCCCTACAAAGCAAGCTACTTGAGAAGCACATTAACACACACCTGTCTAAATTCATTGAATTCTCCGACTGCTTCGATTACTTACAGTCAGGTTTTCGTCCTAGACATAGCACGGAATCAGCACTGGTGATAGTCACAGACAACATCAGAATGCTTGCATACAATGGTCAAGCAGTGCTTCTTATACTGCTCGACCAGTATGCAGCATTTGACACCATCTCCCACCATATCTTGCTAGAGAGACTTAGAGCTATAGGCATACAGGATAACACACTAAAATGGTTGACCGATTTTTTGGCGTGGAGAACCCAAACCGTCAACCTCGGTCCTTTCAAATCTCAGACCACCATTGTCTCTAAGGCTGTACCCCAGGGCTCATGTTTGAGCCCTACCTTATTTAACATGTATGTTACTCCACTTGCGTCACTTCTGAGAAATTTAAGATTCATACCAATATGCTACGCTGATGACACACAACTACTCCTCTCCTTTGACAAGAGCAACACAAAAGTCCAGGCCACCTTCTCAGAGGGCATGAAAACCATCACTGAATGGATGAGTAACAACTTCCACCAGCTGAATGCAGATTTTTTTTAAATTATGTTATTCAAAGAACCAGTAGCTAGGTGGTCACCCAACTGGTGGCCTGGTGACCGTGGCCCAGCCCGTCCCCAAAACAAGTGGTTAAGAACTCAGGGATCCAAATTGACCAGAAACTAAGCTTGGAGGAGCATGCTACCTTAACCACTAGGGCCTTCTTTCATTAATTAAGCCTTCTTCCCAGAGTCTTCCCCCTTCTCCCATCATCCACATAAAAAACCCTGATACAAGCATTGGTCCTAAGCCCCCTGGACTACTGCAACGCTCTGCTGATCTCAGCTAAGGAAACCTCCCTA
This sequence comes from Lissotriton vulgaris, assembly GCF_964263255.1. Taxonomy (NCBI): domain Eukaryota; kingdom Metazoa; phylum Chordata; class Amphibia; order Caudata; family Salamandridae; genus Lissotriton; species Lissotriton vulgaris. Next base: position 122,222 of record NW_028252521.1, read on the forward strand.
AACAGACTGCAGGTAGTCCAGAATACAGCAGCCAGCTTAGTGATCAATGCTCCCCCCAGAACAGCTTTACTCCCCCTACTCCGTAAACTGCATTGGCTACCCATATGCAAAAGAATCAAATTCACAATTTTCTGCATGGCGTTTGAAGCCCTAAACAATATGGGGCTAAGATATATGACAGACAAGTTGGTAAGATGCACTCCCTCTAGAACCCTCCGGTCGGGGTCCAACGATCTCCTCCTTGTACCCTTCATAAAACAAGATAGATTAGGAGGCAAATCCTTTACTCATCGAGCTCCTCAACTTTAAAAGCAACTACCCAGTGACATCCGTCTCTGTACCAACTACCTATCATTCAGAAAAATGTTAAAAATTTCGCTGTTCTGATCTTCCTATTGTGGCTGTCTAAAGGCTGTTACAGCGCGGAGATACCCCGATTGGGGTGATTCATTCGCTCTATAAATGTTATAAATAAATAAAAAGTATCTGTCAAGAAACCATTGATGAGTGAAAGGCAGTCTCTGGCGTGAAGTAACTGTACAATGTTTTGAAAAGTCCTATGTACAATATCCAGAGTCTTTCTTATAATTTGTTGCTCTTAAAAAGGCATCATCTTGAGTCAGGTGGTAGTTCATCGTAAAGCATATAGTAACAAGTGTGGTGATGGCAGTATTAGATTTGTCTTTGAAAATTATTGCTCTTTGCAGAATTGGAGATGTAGTGTGCTCTGACATCCCCTGCTGAGTACTCAAGCTAGTAATTTATTTATTTATTTATAAAGTTTTATATAGCGCAAACTTAATCTCGGAGGATATCAGAGCGCTTTACACTTGAGGGAGTGAGGTAATATAACAGTACAAGAGTCAAATTGGGAATATTCAAAAGCAATACAATGGTGCACATAGAAGACTCAAGATAGACCTTGGCTAGGAGTATAATGCGCTATGCAATGAAACAGAATTACCAAGGGGAGCCAGTCCAATAGTAAAGAACCAGAATGATGTCCTTTCTTGAAGTGTGATGAATGCGCTAATAGATGATCTTCGCTCCTCTTATGAAGGTAAGAACTTGTTCATGAGGAATCGTTTTGCTTCCGTTTTGAATCCAGCCTTGGAGGAGATTCTCCGGATTTCCTGTGGGAGTCAGTTTCAAATTTTTGGCGCAGAACACGAGAAGGCTAGTTGACAAGTTCTCTTTTTGCGGAAGCTCTTGGGTTTCAGGAGGTGGGAGTTAGCACTCCTAGACGGTCTACCCCCTCTGGAAAGTATTAACTTTTGCGCCAGGTAATTGGGGATTTTGAAGTGGATGGCCTTGTGCGCTAGGCATGCGATCTTTAGTTGAATTCTAGCTTCGTCAGTATGGAGATTTTAGGACCGGGGAGATGTATGCATTTTGCTTGGTGCCCGTAATGAGTCTGGCCGCAGCATTCAATGAAGCCTTTAAAGGAGCCAAAGTGCATTTGGGGAGGCCGCCTAGTGTAGAACTGCCATAATCAAGCCTCGGTAGAACAAGCGATTGGACCACTTGTTTGAAATCTGCTTGAGGTAGGAAAGGCTTGAGATTCCTGAGAGTTCTCAGAAGGTGGTTAACTCCCTTGCTTTTGTTCAATGGGAATTTCATTCAGAGTAGGAAGAGGCTAAGAGGTTTTGCTCTAAATAAACCTTTCTTGGTGTTTGCGATGGTCAGTTGTAGAGGACGACCACATAATGCTTTTTCATGTGGTTAATGAACACATGTCTGTTTTTCCTTTAACAAAACAAAGTCGGCAGAATGACAGTTCTGTTGCCTTTTATCCCCAAGAACTGGATTGGGTGGTCTGTATCGTGGTTCAAAGGTTTCCTTGTCGTGGACATTTTTATGAACTAGGGGGCTCATTAGGATGGCGGGCTGAGGCACCTTCGCTGTGCTGGTGGAAAATTTAATTTTCCACATGCCAGCAGCGATTCTCACATCCACCATATTACAATGGGCAAACATAGCCCATTTCCCGTCTGCCGTGGTGCGAGGTGAACTGCAATAGAAATGCACCTGCCACCGCGGCGGTGAGGTCCCGACTGCCGTTTAAAATCAGGATGCCCCAAACAGCCCGTCACACCGCAGCAGAGAACCCACCCAACCGGAGATGGCGGAAGCACGTCAGCTAAGCGTGAAACCAGCCTCCTGGTCCCCTCAAACCGGTCCGGACCGCAATGGATCCAGCTTTACAAGCCTTTCCGGTGCTGTACCTGATCCACTAACAGCAAGTAATGGACCGACGAGGACATTGTCGCAGGTACGCAATCACACAACTCCGCACACAAACACAATATACAACCCCTGTGCTGACATACGGTTCCTGTCCACATCAGACACTCTGGTGGAGACAGGAACATATCCCCCAGTGTACCCACACATGTACTACCTGTCACCAAATCACCCCTCCACATCCAGGTCACCCATCAACCGCAAAATCACTACAATCTCCCGGTTATGTCACCGCAGTGGTGAAGACACAGGAAAACCTGAAAAAAATGTAGTAAGCAGAGCCTGCACCAGGCATGGGCAGTCCACAGAGATCATAGAGCCACACCTCCACCCTACAGACACTAGGCCTCCACACCCATTAGGGCACTCCTGTGCCCCCCTTGCACAATTAACTGGCCAGGTGTACCCAGACCCTACACCTCACATACCAAACAACCAGGGAACCTGTCTCAGAAGGTGGGGGTGAAGAGCAACACCCTGCACAGAGGTTCAGGACATGGCAACCCTCCTCCCCTCACCTACCCTCCACTCATGTCAAGCAAACTGAGTCCAGTCACAAAATTAACACTCACACTGTATATGATCAACCACTGAACTGTACACACCGCCTGTCAAGTCACGCCGACACACCCAACACTGACACACAGCCACATACACATACCAGATGTTAGCAGCAATGGAGGACAATAAATGGGATTTCCAAAAATTTAGGTGGACAGTGCTGGAAAGCCATGGAGCACGCCACAAAGCATGTGTACATCACATGCAAGAGAAGAAACATATCACAACACCCCTAGGCCATGAAATCAGATATGTCTTGCACAGTGAGTGCAATTAAACCACAGTGACCACTGTACAACAACTCAGGAAGATAGCAAGGCAAGCCATGCATAGGCACAAGGATGGTAGGAAGTGTCTTAAGTAAAACAGTGATCAGCCACACATCTATCTCAACTTACTTGACATGTGTATGTCATCAGCACAACACACATGGCTCATTGTCACACTCCATGACTGTGAAACACATCTTGGATCTTTCACCCATTCCTCTATTCAATCCACCTCACACCTGTACCACTGAACACCAATGTCAAACACACAGAATGGTGCAAATAATGTCCTGTCAGTACACTGACAAACAATCACACTCCCTGAGGTGTATCCACAAACACCACACACACACACACACACACTCAGGGATGCCTGAACCGATGTTGACACAAAAGCAATAGCTAAACACAAACCTCAAAAGCAAAATACACAGAAGTACAATAAGTCCACATATGACCAGCCAAACAGTGGAAAGGCAAAGGGAACCCAGACAGAACTGGAGCACACAACATTGCCACTCAGGACCAATGCGCAGACACCATGCCCCAACATAAACAAGAAGTGCAGCATCTCAAAACAATCATGGACACAAACTGGGATCAATGGGACAATAAGAGAACACAGACAGACATACTGCACCACCCATCAAGTTAACATGGTGTCATAGTGTAACACATGCATGCACAATCCTGACAAGTGACAGGTCAAAAAGTAGGAGGACAAACCACCAATGTGCACTCAAAACAAGCTCAGGAATAAGAATCCACCTTGCTGCATTTGACACATACAAAAGTAATGCACACTACACCTGCTGCAACACACATCTGAATGTATCACAATGCACAAACAACTCTCACACAATGTAATGCAAATAGAACATCACACACAGAGCATCTGTCAGCTGAAAGAGCCAACAAAGGCCAAAACCTGCATACATCCACAGCAAAAACACAACAGATGCACATGCCAATCCACCACATAGCAAACTCAGCTGGACATGCAAGGGATGCACACTAGGCAAGTACAAGACAACATACACTCACAGCACTGCATGCACACCAAGCAGAGTGTGCACATCAACCAAATCAGTAGTACACACATCTCAAAGCCACTACATGTACTCACACAACACAAATCAGCGCAGCACACAGACAACTTCGCGCTCAAGAAGGGTAGCAGTACCTCAGCAAACTCACATACTGCTATCCCAACAGCCACAGATGCTCAACTCAGGGACACACAGGTGCAAACAACATGATCAGAGGAATGTGCTGCCCAAATAGTTGCCCTGTACATGAGCAACCAAGACTGCAAAACAGTACAAGAAAAGAACACATTACTAATTGGGAAACTGTCATGAGTGGCACATTGGTCCTGTGCACAGTTCAGCACCAAAAAGCATAGCGTTGCAAATGAAGTGGTGGGGAGGCCCATACACAGCCAACCCAAGGGGATAGGTGACATGAGAGTGAAGTGGTGTGTACGTCAGTAGTGGACAGGTCAGCAATGTACTATACACAAATACATGGAGTAGTCACTCACAATGGGTAGGCATCAGAAGAAAAGCTAGGGGATAGAATAACTCCACATCCCACATACCCTACTGGATCCAGAAATGGCTCAAGTGACAGCAATGCATGAGAAAACTCACCCACAATGTCAGTGTGGCTGAGCAGGTCTGCACAGTGAGCACAAACAGTAACAACACACATGGCTAATCAACAAAACACAACACAGACTTGGCTGTCACACACTCTTCATACTCACAACTGGCACCAACAACAAATAGGTGTCACACAGGAGTGCAAGGACATACCAATACAATGCACAGTGCACAACCTATAATTACCACACGTGCACACAATCACAAGTACAGGGCTGACAAATCAAACTAACAGGCACTCAGCTTCTGGGTGACACATGTGTGCATGTAGCCATTACAGGGGCACACACACATCAACACTACTGACAGTCCCCCTTCACACTGCACACTTCATCACCACACAAGTGCACACATCAAAATTTACCCATGTGACTAGGAAGACAGGCCATCACAAGATGACCATACACTAACACTGATGTCCACACATCAAGAAAGATCACACCGATATGATGGACCCTGGCCAGCCTGCCTGCTAATCCTGTGGATGGAATCCCCCTCTGTGCTGGCAGTGCATCCAAACATGACATGTGTAAAATTTAGCAAACCTGGCCATAGAATGATTAGGATGACAGTAGGTCATCACAAACAACCATCCGTGCACCCCCAAGCCCCAGATTCAAGAAAACCTGAAGTGCATGTCACCTCTGCCAAACTCTGGAAAAGTGAAACAAGCCTTTTCCAATATTAAAGTAGCATACAGAACATGTGTCATATTAAACCATACCCATGCACCAAACCATTTATTTAGCAAGGACATTGACAAAGCAGACAACAGGAGTAACTGTCTTTATTACATATGGCACCTACAGGCATCAAAAGTAGATATAAGCAAGGCCATTGGCCAGTACGAAGTGCAAAGTATGTACATGAGAACCTGCAAGGGAATGGGCGACAACAGTGATGAACATCAAGGCCAGTGGCCAGTACAAAGTGCAAAGTAGGCACATGTGTGCTTGAAAAACTGCACAGAGAATGGGCATCCATAGTAACCAACAGCAAGGCCAGTGGCCAGTACAAAGTCCAAATATGTACATGAGATCCTGCACAGGGAATGGTCAGCAACAGTGATGAACAGCAAGGCCAGTGGCCAGTACAAAGTGCACAGTAGGTAAGTAGGCACATGAGAACCTGCACGGGGAATGGGCAGCAACAGTGATGAACAGCAAGGCCATTGGCCAGTACACAGTTAAAAGTAGGCACATGTGTGCATGAGAGGCTGCACAGGGAATGGGCATCCAAAGTGATAAACAGCAAGGCCAGTGGCCAGTACAAAGTAGGACAAAGTACATGTGTTCTTTGAGTAGACATAAGCAAGGCCATTGGCCAGTACAAAGTGCAAAGTATGTACATGAGAACCTGCACAGGGAACGGGCAACAACAGTGATGAACAGCAATGCCAGTGGCCAGTACAAAGTGCAAAGTAGGCACATGCGTGCTTGAGAAACTGCACAGAGAATGGGCATCCATAGTAACCAACAGCAAGGCCTGTGGCCAGTACAAATCCCAAATATGTACATGAGATCCTGCACATGGAATGGTCAGCAACAGTGATGAACAGCAAGGCCAGTGGCTGGGGGGAAGGACACTCTTCCCTTCTTATTGCTGCGAGCACGTGTAGCACTAGTGGAAGTAGCTGGGAGGGCGGGCACTGGATGATGTGTGGTGGAAGAGGAGGCAGATTTCCCACTCCCTATGCCAGACAACATAAAGGAGTCGCTGCTGGCATCAGATGATGTTGAGTTTGGTGTCTCTGGCTGTGATTCCTCAAGTAAATTCATGTCCCCCTCTGAGGCGCTGGTCACATCAGTGTCAGTGTGCTCATGTGTAGCAGTCGTGCCTGATGCCTCACCACTGGTGTATATTGTAAATTGTAATTGTAAATTGTAAAAATATTTGTAAAGCGCATGGCTACCCGTAGGCCTCCCAGCGCTGTGGATTATTGGCTGTGACTGATCTATTTAGCTCAATGGAAATAGCAATGTTTTCAAACGTTTGTGGAAGACCAGATGGTCATCTACCAGTCTAATGTGGTCAGGAAGGGTATTCCACCATCCCATGTCCTTCTGTGCCCTCAGTAGATGCTGCAAGAGACAGAGACGTAGGTTCCGGTTAATGCTATTCACACAAACATCATATGCAAGCAAAGCACAAAACAAGATGATGATACCCCCATGTTGCACAACACCCTGCGCACTCACATTGTGCAAGCTTTATTCCAAAGTCAAATATTGCCTGGTATCATGCAAACTTGGCATAATTGACCCATGTGATGTTTACACAGCCAAATATCTTGCCCGTGCCTCCGTGTTACCAGACTTACAGATCCCCCTGAACATACCTAGGTCTCTGAGGCTGCAAAAGATGCATCTCCCAACATGTAGTCAGTCACATATGGAGTCACCATAAGGGGACAACACAGATACAGACTCCCAAATGAAAGTTTGCAATGGCCATGAGCTCATGCCATCCACCATGTTGTACTTTGGGGCACAACTACAGTTGCACATTGGTGTCAGATGTGTAGTTCTCACAATTTTGAAGGTCAGGCACTGCACACATTGATGTGCTCCTGGTACATTGTAATCATGGTCAGCATTGTACATCCTGTGATAAACATGGAGTAGACACAAATACATAGGTGTGTAAGGAGTATTTATTTACAATGGGTATAGGTGACAGGGAAGTGAATATTTACAAAAAGGTGCATAGTGAATCAATGATTTGTCAGTGATGGAAGATGAGGCAATCGAGTAGTTACCACGTTGACGTGGTGACCCAGTCCAACAGACACCTGCCAACAAAGTGGCAGTGTGGATAAGGGCAGTCAACAAAGTCAATGTCAAGGTGAAGAGGGGTGCCATCATGGCTGGCTCCTTTACTGGTGTTAGGCAGGTGCTTTGCTAGGGGATACTCCCTAGAATTTCTTTGGACAGCCCCTTGGTCGTTTGGGTGGGGGGCCTCTGCTGCAGGCCCAGTTGGGTCTTAGGACTCCCTTCTCTCTATGGCTGCAGGGTAGGTTGGAGAACTGTCATCCCGCAGGCCACTGGAGGGAAGTGGAGGTGTTGTTTGGGCCACAGGCCTGTCTCTCAGAACCGCCATTAGCTGGCCCAAGAGGTCCACGATTTGGCAAATGCAGGTGTCTATAGACATCAGCAGCAGACAGAGCTCACAGGAATCTTCCAGAACCTGACCCGTTTCTCCCTGGGCTCCTTCATAGGCCCCAAGGACTCTGGCAATGTTGGCCAGAGCTTCGGTCCCAGGGTCCGGTTGTGTTTGACTCCCACCTGCCCTGTTGTGACGGACCTGTTGCCTAACCACTCTACGCACCCGCCTATTCTCCCTGCCCTCCTCAGTCAGTGAGTTGGGGTGGTCATCCTCTGGGGAAGGGAGAGTTTTGCAGGCCGCACTGGTGGTGGGGGTGGAGGCCCACATGTTGTTACAGTAGGGGTCTGCGTAGTTGCTGTTCCTGATGTTGTGGTGGGGGTACAGTGTTCCTGAGGTCTGATGCGTCCTGGCATGCCTGATGGGGCAGCTTCTTGCTCCACATCCTCGAAATCTAGGGAATCATTATCAGAGAGTCCATGTTCCGAGGGTGGAGACTGGCTCTGCAGGTTGGTGTTGTCATCCTCTGCTGTGAGTTCTTGGTCACCTGTGGGACAGAGTGGAAATGGTCATTGCATTGCACCCCACATGCTTGGTGATAGTTGTTTGGATGTTACATGTTATACACCACACAGTTTACATTGACATCACTCTGTATGGCTGCACGGTATTGAGCATCATGACACGATGTGGAGGTACATACAGTACTTGTCCATGGTGTGACATGTCAATGGATACCATGCGCCACGTGCAGATATTGTGATTATGAGTACATGTTGTCATTTAACGACTAGCGGCACAACGACTTTATGTGAAGCATCTATGTTGATTACTCCGCCTGGCAGACGTCACATCTGAGCATGAACTAGCCATTGTTATCCCATGTATACCTCCGTCATGTCATGTGCATTGCTTTATTTGTTCTACAGACCATTCTTGCTTTGTTTTCATATTGTTGTAATATCTTGTCCGTTTTGTGGAATCCATTTTGTATTTCTGTCAGCCATTTTGTTTGCCATGTGCTCGCCATGTGCTTTGTCCTACCTTTCTGTTAACTGCTCTTGAAATCTGCCTAGAGACGAGATATATTTAGCATCTTCCACCTTCGCACATTCTCAGTTGAGTTTGCAGCTGCTGTAGTCTGTAACTGTGAGGATGCGTCCACCAGAATTAGCAAACTGTTAGCTCCTCCCACTTGTTGCCTGTACACTTTCTGTATGAACTTATACGTACCTGAAACCAGCATTTTGCACTTGTACCGCCTTCATTTGAGCTCCTGTGTGGGTATAAAAGGACCAAGCTCCTTCCATTCAGTGTGCTACTTCATACATTACCGAAGGGTGCTGTGTGAATGTAGTTTCACCTCATGAGGTTTAATAAACGTTGTACTTTCTATTCCAGTTTCTGTGCCTACTTCTATTCTATGGTCTGAGGATGCTGTGCAGAGAAGGGAGAACCCCTAGCACTGGTAGGCCTTGCTGAGGCCCACCACCACAAATTGGCGCTTCCAACGTGGGGCTCATCGGCGACTCGGATGCCGAAGGAGTGGTCGAGACGAATGATTGGAATCTCGCTTTGGACGCGATCGCTGCTTAAGGAGACCCGAGTCTTGGCAACCACAGATTTTTTCCTTTCTTTCTGATCTGACCATTCAGGTGGCACCGGTCCTATACTGAGATCTCTTCTGTTGATTCGCCGTGCAGTGACCATTTGGCCGATTTGAGAACTTGGCAGTTGGAACCTGGACACCATTTCATTGGTAAGAGCCGTTCTGCGGCACTTGCTGTTGGTTTTTTGATGCCTTTGATTGGTAAGGTAGTTTAGCTTTTGGTCAATATTAGTATTTGTTTGATAATTATATATGCATTGCAATTCATATAGGCAGGTAATGAGATTTTTCTCCATTTGAATTTGTTTGACCGGTGCAACATATGAAGAGTACCTTAAGCGCTACTTTGATTATAATACTGCATATTCTGCACTATTTTTGGCATGCCTGTTTCCAGCACACTTCGTAGGATGTGTTGCTTTTGTAGTGGTACCAGTTTGAAACTCGATGAATCACAACCGGCCCCCCCGCAGGGGACGCCTAATAGGGACATGTATATTAAGTATGGTATTTCTTCTATAATGTACAGCACGTTATGGAATAAATACACTCGTATGGATCCTGAGTTGCGTTGGCCTTTGCATGGGTCATTTGATTTGCGAAAGATTCAGTATGTGGAGCAACAAATGTTTAAGCGAAAGGCTAGGCAAGATATGATTGACTGTGTGCGAATGTGGGAGAAAGAAGTGCGTGAGCGAATGAAGCGTGAGCAAGCCTTAAATGAAAAAGAACAACGTAAGACCATTCATGCGAAAGCATTGGAAATGAAAAATAGGGAAATTAAAGAAATTAAAGAGAGTCAAGTCAAGTCAAGTCAGAAAATTTATATAGCGCACTACATACCCAGAGGGTTTCAAGGCGCTTAGGAAGGGGAGGAGGATTATTTGTCGAATATCCACGTTTTAAGTTGAACAATTAAACAAGTAAAGCGGTACACAAAGCGCACAGCAGGCAATTCTATTCACACAGTTCTCAGCAAGAAGCGCTATGCTACGATACCGGAGCCAAAGGGAGCGACCACTCAGCTGGGAAGCGTCGAGTGAAGATAGGAAGCGTCATTTACAGGTACATGGTCAATACGCTGTTCGTAGGCCTCTTTATCCTATTCTTAATAAACCCCAAGATGATTCTCTCTTATTAGATCGTTGTCCACCTCTGTATACTCTTCCTTCTGCTCCTTATGAGTCAGATGAGGACTCTCCTGCATACCAGGACAAAGCTAGAGAAACTCGCTCGATGTTATCTGCTGAACATGAGTCTCAGATTAGATCTGATGCGCGTAAAGTGGTTCGTAGTACTGCCACTGCTTCTGAACTTTTAGATAGTATAAAAGGTTGGCAGAAAAGGGAGCAAATATATTTTACCGATACATTTGCCACAAAAGTTATTGAACGGTTTGGAAAATATTCGGCAAAAATGGAGCCCGATGTAGCAGTTGATTGTAAACAACTACGTGAAGGTCTTTTTGTCTTCTCCCCGGTGGCTGACACGATCAGACGCTTGGTTAAAGTACGTGTTGAAGCAGCCCGTTTGCGAGGGGAGAAAAAGGCAGCAGATGTAGCTGCAAAAACATCTCAAATCAGCATGGCACGAACTTCGACTCCTGAAACAGATAAGAATGTTGTAATTAATGTGAAACCCATGTGTGAAGCCGCGCCTTTATATTTTCCTCCCACAGGAATGGGTACAAGTGATTATAAGACTTCTATTGATGCAATAGGTTATTTTATTTATAATTGGGTTTACACTCTTTGGAATAGAGCAGATGATATGGCCCTTAAAAAGGCATTGCCTGATCCGCGAAAGAAACCAGCAGACTTTTATGAGGAAGTTGAGGGTGCCATTAGCTCTTGTACTATGACTGTGCCTGATATTGACTTGTTTTTTGGACTAATATTACTGCCTGATATGTGGAGAACTGTGCATAATATTGATGATTGTGCGACGTTTGGAGCATTGTGGAAAGATTCAGAGCAGACAGATGAAAATAGATAACCTGCACAGAAACCGTGTCAGTTAATTCTAGATCTCCCAACAGCTATATTAGTTAAGTTAAAAATAATTATTCCCCCTAAAAAGATAGATTGGACTGTATTAGCGTTGTGTAAGCAAAAGGCAGACAAATTGGTTTCAGATTTCTTTACACGCTTTGAGGAGGCATTCCACGATTTCAGTGGCCAGTCATTGACAGACGACACAGGTAGGCATCTGTTTGTCGATAAATATGTCGCAAACCTTTTGCCAGGAATAGCTAGTCCCCTGAAGGCCAGTGAGAGTTCATGGACTACCTCTTCTCCGGTTTCTCTCCTAACTATGGCTCAGTATTATGAACGACAAGAATTAGAAGCTAAAAGTAATGAGGATAAAAAGACTAAAGAGTTGAAACTGAAGGTTATGTTGGCCCAAGCTTATGACCCGCCTTCTAGAGGTAATGATAAAGGTGGACGTGGTTCGTCCTTTCCTTCCTATACTTGTTCGAATTTGTCTGTTGATCAGTGTGCGTACTGTAAGAAATTTGGACATTGGTTTTCTGATTGTCCAGTACTGCATGCTCAGCAGTGTCCACGTGGTCGAGGACAAATGAGAAATCGCTCAGGATATTCAGGGCCTAGAGGAAGCACGAATGATCGCAATAGGTCTGATGCTAATATACATGGGCAGAATGGGTTTAACACTTTTGATAGAAGGAACCAATATCAAATGTCCGACTATGTGCCGTCTGATTTACGAGATTCTGCTTATGCATAGGATTGCCTAAGATGGGGTAGGGAATCAATTGAAGTTCCAGTAGATCAGAGGGGTCCCTATGTTACAGCACATGTTTTGGGTTCTACTGATCAGTTTCTGGTTGATACAGAAGCTACTCGTAGCGTCTTGTCTAAACAACTGGTTCCTAGGGCTCCCCTGTCTGGCTTAACAATTACATCGATAGGTTTTAATGGAACACCTTCCCTTAGCCAACTGTGGCAACCACTTGCATTACATGTTGATAAGTTTATTGCTCCATGTCCGGTTTTGCTCTCTCCAAACACACCAGATAATATTGTGGGTCTTGATATGCTCAAATATTTCATGGCTACGATACGATGTTCTACGGAAGGAGTACGGGTTATTTTGAATGACAACTACCCTGTGCTTGAGAGATCCTGTATTGTTAAAGAGGACATTGCATTAGCTTCACTCCCTAGTACTTTGTGGGCTACTTCAGACATCGATGTAGGGCAAATGGTTATTCCGCCAGTGCATATTAGTGTCAAGGAGGGTGCTTCTTTGCCAAGACTGCCTCAGTATAACATTTCTAGAGAAGGAAAAGAAGCATGATTTGATTAAAGTGGGGGATGGGGAAGAAGTTCCTTACAATGTTTGCAATAATCCGATTCTTCCCATTTTGAAAAAAGATACTGACACCAGGATTTATAGATTCATCATTGATTTAAGAGAACAAGATTGTAGTACCGCAGTACCCTGTGGTTTCCAACATAACGACATTACTTACTCTGGTCCCTCCAACAGCAACTACATTTTTTGTAATCGATTTGAAGAATGCTTTCTTCTTGATGCCTATTAATCCTAATAGCCAATATTTGTTCGGTTTCACTCTGAATAATCGATCATACAGATTTTTTAGAGTTCCTCAAGGGTACACTGAGAGTCTGAGTATTTATAGTCAAGCCTTAAAACGACAACTCAATTCCTTTACTTTGTCTGAAGGAGTGGCTCTCATACAATATGTTGATGACAACTTGTTGGGAGCTGATACGCCTAAGCAGTGTGAAAAATGTACTTTGTCTTTGCTTACTTTTCTTGCTACACACCATCATAAAGTATCACAAAAGAAATTGCAATGTTGTAGACTGAAGGTAACCTACTTAGGCCACTCTCTGTCTAATGCGGGCCGTGCATTGACACCAGATCGTATTCAAGCAATTTTAGACACCCCAGTACCTTCCACACAGAAAGATGTCCGTGCGTTCATTGGTTTGACTTAGTTTTCTAGGCAATGGATATTGGGCTTTTCACACATTGTTAAACCCCCGCTAGCGCTTTTGACTAAAAACACTCTGATCCCCCTTCCAGATGAATGCCAAAACGCTTTTCGTCAGTTAAGACAAGCTCTTTGCTCTGCACCAGTGTTAGGCACACCAGATTACACAAAGGCTTTTATACTCTATGTACACGAAAAGGATGGTTGTGCATTGTCAGTTTTAGTACAGACACACGGGGACAAGCAGCATCCCTGCGCATACTTTTCAGCTGCGATCCTGTTGCTTGTGCGTTGCCTGGGTGCTTCCGTTCAGTTGCAGCGACAGCTGTGTCCATACGTCAGAGTGAAGGGATAGTTTTGTCACACAAACTGTTGGTGCTAGTACCCCATGCAGTAGATGCCCTTTTGAATCAGACTAAGACACAACGCTTGATACAAATCGACATTATTAGCACCTCATATTACCTTGAAGAGGTGTGCGACACTGAACCCAGCCACTTTGCTGCCATATCCTGCTACTCAGTCTCAGTCAAAGGAGCCTCACAATTGTATATTCCTTACTGAGGAACAGACAAAGGGTTGCATCGATTTGCAAGATACGCCCCTTTCAGATGTAGATGGGGAACTGTGGGTTGATGGGTCCTGTTTGAAGCTACCAGATGGCACGACTTCAGCTGCCTATGCAATTACCACGCTTGAGACAGTAGTGGAAACAGCTCGCATGCCTCAGAAGTCGGCTCAAGCAGCTGAACTAATAGCTTTGACACTAGCGTGTAAACTTAGCACTGACTTGCGTGTGAACATTTACACGGTTAGCCACTATGCTTTTGAAGTGGTTCATGACTTTGGCCTACTCTGGAAGGAAACAGGCTTTCTTACATCCCATGGGATGCAGAGAATGCACAGAGAATTAGTACATAATCTCTTGACTGCACTTACATACCCAAAGAAAGTTGCTATTATGAAGTGTAGCGCACACAAGAAAATCATTGACAAAATTAGACAAGGCAATGCCTTTGCAGATCGCGTAGCTCGTGAGACTGCGATGCAGCGAAGCACTACATCCATGTACGTAGTAAAATTACAAGCTGAGCGATGGCATGACGTTAGAGAAGAAGTATTGGATATACAGAGACCTGCTTCTGTAGCAGAACTTGCTCAATGGGCTAAAGAAGGAATATTGGACGATGAGGGGTGTTGGCGTAACAGAGAAATTAATAAGTGGAAATTGCCTGCAGCCTATTTACAACCTATGGTTCAAATGGCACATGGGCTGGCACATGTTGGAGCTCTAGCAATAACTAAATTGCTTACACAAGTTTGGGAGCATCCTGAAATTGCCAGCACAACTAAAAGAGTAGTACAGTCCTGTTTGATCTGTTGGCAGTATAATCCTGGAAAAGGGATACAGACTCCTACAGGAGGGTTTGCTACACCAACCGCACCTTTTGAAGTTTTGCAGATGGATTACATCTAACTTGAAATATGTCCTAGTGGTGGTATGTACCTTCAGCAAATGGATAGAGGCATACCCTACAAAGGATAATACTGCTCTCACCACAGCAAAGGTGCTTCTAAAGGAGTTTTTCCCTAGATATGGTGTTTGTAAGCTTTTGTGGAGTGACAACAGACCTCATTTTATTGGGCAAGTTGTTGAATATGTCCTGAAAGGATTAGGGATCAAACAGAAATTCCATACAGTCTTCAACCTGCAATCAGCAGGATTAGTGGAAAGGTACAGCGCTACTTTAAAATTGAAGTTGGCGAAAATACTGCCTTCCATTTCTTTAAAATGGCCAGAAGCACTAACTTTGGCATTGCTGTCCATAAGATCGGTGCCACACTTACAATCTGGGGGACACAAACTTTACAACACAACTTTTACAACGAGCTACCATAACAACGAAACTTTTACAACGCAAGATCCATTACAACTCATGCCACTACAACGCATCCATTACAATGCATGGCACTACAACGCATACCATTACAACCCATGTCATTATAATGCAGTCATTTTTATAACGCATACCATTACAACACATACCATCACAATGCATAGTATCCTTACACTATCCAAAACCTACCCTACTGTTGCACCCCCAGGAGTTAGAGACGAATTTTTATCCCTACACTATCCAACACTTACCCTACTGTTGCACCCCCTGGAGTTAGAATACACATTTTTACCCCTACACTATCCAACACTTCCCCTACTGTTGCACCCCCCTGGAGTTAGAATAGTAATTTTACCCCTACACTATCCAATACGGTGTAATGGTATGCGTTGTGAAGGTAGTATGCGTTGTAATGGAATGCGTTGTAAAGGTAGTTTAAAAAAAGTGTTGTAATGGCATGCGTTGTAATGGAATGCGTTGTAATGGATGTTGCGTTGTAAAAAATGCATTGTAAAGGTATGCGTTGTAAAAGTATGCCTTGTAACGTCATACAACACATTCTTTTTAATTTTTAATTATTAATTAACAATAACAAAAAATAAAAATACCCACAGGAATGGGTACAAGTGATTATAAGACTTCTATTGATGCAATAGGTTATTTTATTTATAATTGGGTTTACACTCTTTGGAATAGAGCAGATGATATGGCCCTTAAAAAGGCATTGCCTGATCCGCGAAAGAAACCAGCAGACTTTTATGAGGAAGTTGAGGGTGCCATTAGCTCTTGTACTATGACTGTGCCTGATATTGACTTGTTTTTTGGACTAATATTACTGCCTGATATGTGGAGAACTGTGCATAATATTGATGATTGTGCGACGTTTGGAGCATTGTGGAAAGATTTAGAGCAGACAGATGAAAATAGATAACCTGCACAGAAACCGTGTCAGTTAATTCTAGATCTCCCTACAGCTATATTAGTTAAGTTAAAAATAATTATTCCCCCTAAAAAGATAGATTGGACTGTATTAGCGTTGTGTAAGCAAAAGGCAGACAAATTGGTTTCAGATTTCTTTACACGCTTTGAGGAGGCATTCCACGATTTCAGTGGCCAGTCATTGACAGACGACACAGGTAGGCATCTGTTTGTCGATAAATATGTCGCAAACCTTTTGCCAGGAATAGCTAGTCCCCTGAAGGCCAGTGAGAGTTCATGGACTACCTCTTCTCCGGTTTCTCTCCTAACTATGGCTCAGTATTATGAACGACAAGAATTAGAAGCTAAAAGTAATGAGGATAAAAAGACTAAAGAGTTGAAACTGAAGGTTATGTTGGCCCAAGCTTATGACCCGCCTTCTAGAGGTAATGATAAAGGTGGACGTGGTTCGTCCTTTCCTTCCTATACTTGTTCGAATTTGTCTGTTGATCAGTGTGCGTACTGTAAGAAATTTGGACATTGGTTTTCTGATTGTCCAGTACTGCATGCTCAGCAGTGTCCACGTGGTCGAGGACAAATGAGAAATCGCTCAGGATATTCAGGGCCTAGAGGAAGCACGAATGATCGCAATAGGTCTGATGCTAATATACATGGGCAGAATGGGTTTAACACTTTTGATAGAAGGAACCAATATCAAATGTCCGACTATGTGCCGTCTGATTTACGAGATTCTGCTTATGCATAGGATTGCCTAAGATGGGGTAGGGAATCAATTGAAGTTCCAGTAGATCAGAGGGGTCCCTATGTTACAGCACATGTTTTGGGTTCTACTGATCAGTTTCTGGTTGATACAGAAGCTACTCGTAGCGTCTTGTCTAAAGAACTGGTTCCTAGGGCTCCCCTGTCTGGCTTAACAATTACATCGATAGGTTTTAATGGAACACCTTCCCTTAGCCAACTGTGGCAACCACTTGCATTACATGTTGATAAGTTTATTGCTCCATGTCCGGTTTTGCTCTCTCCAAACACACCAGATAATATTGTGGGTCTTGATATGCTCAAATATTTCATGGCTACGATACGATGTTCTACGGAAGGAGTACGGGTTATTTTGAATGACAACTACCCTGTGCTTGAGAGATCCTGTATTGTTAAAGAGGACATTGCATTAGCTTCACTCCCTAGTACTTTGTGGGCTACTTCAGACATCGATGTAGGGCAAATGGTTATTCCGCCAGTGCATATTAGTGTCAAGGAGGGTGCTTCTTTGCCAAGACTGCCTCAGTATAACATTTCTAGAGAAGGAAAAGAAGCATGATTTGATTAAAGTGGGGGATGGGGAAGAAGTTCCTTACAATGTTTGCAATAATCCGATTCTTCCCATTTTGAAAAAAGATACTGACACCAGGATTTATAGATTCATCATTGATTTAAGAGAACAAGATTGTAGTACCGCAGTACCCTGTGGTTTCCAACATAACGACATTACTTACTCTGGTCCCTCCAACAGCAACTACATTTTTTGTAATCGATTTGAAGAATGCTTTCTTCTTGATGCCTATTAATCCTAATAGCCAATATTTGTTCGGTTTCACTCTGAATAATCGATCATACAGATTTTTTAGAGTTCCTCAAGGGTACACTGAGAGTCTGAGTATTTATAGTCAAGCCTTAAAACGACAACTCAATTCCTTTACTTTGTCTGAAGGAGTGGCTCTCATACAATATGTTGATGACAACTTGTTGGGAGCTGATACGCCTAAGCAGTGTGAAAAATGTACTTTGTCTTTGCTTACTTTTCTTGCTACACACCATCATAAAGTATCACAAAAGAAATTGCAATGTTGTAGACTGAAGGTAACCTACTTAGGCCACTCTCTGTCTAATGCGGGCCGTGCATTGACACCAGATCGTATTCAAGCAATTTTAGACACCCCAGTACCTTCCACACAGAAAGATGTCCGTGCGTTCATTGGTTTGACTTAGTTTTCTAGGCAATGGATATTGGGCTTTTCACACATTGTTAAACCCCCGCTAGCGCTTTTGACTAAAAACACTCTGATCCCCCTTCCAGATGAATGCCAAAACGCTTTTCGTCAGTTAAGACAAGCTCTTTGCTCTGCACCAGTGTTAGGCACACCAGATTACACAAAGGCTTTTACACTCTATGTACACGAAAAGGATGGTTGTGCATTGTCAGTTTTAGTACAGACACACGGGGACAAGCAGCATCCCTGCGCATACTTTTCAGCTGCGATCCTGTTGCTTGTGCGTTGCCTGGGTGCTTCCGTTCAGTTGCAGCGACAGCTGTGTCCATACGTCAGAGTGAAGGGATAGTTTTGTCACACAAACTGTTGGTGCTAGTACCCCATGCAGTAGATGCCCTTTTGAATCAGACTAAGACACAACGCTTGATACAAATCGACATTATTAGCACCTCATATTACCTTGAAGAGGTGTGCGACACTGAACCCAGCCACTTTGCTGCCATATCCTGCTACTCAGTCTCAGTCAAAGGAGCCTCACAATTGTATATTCCTTACTGAGGAACAGACAAAGGGTTGCATCGATTTGCAAGATACGCCCCTTTCAGATGTAGATGGGGAACTGTGGGTTGATGGGTCCTGTTTGAAGCTACCAGATGGCACGACTTCAGCTGCCTATGCAATTACCACGCTTGAGACAGTAGTGGAAACAGCTCGCATGCCTCAGAAGTCGGCTCAAGCAGCTGAACTAATAGCTTTGACACTAGCGTGTAAACTTAGCACTGACTTGCGTGTGAACATTTACACGGTTAGCCACTATGCTTTTGAAGTGGTTCATGACTTTGGCCTACTCTGGAAGGAAACAGGCTTTCTTACATCCCATGGGATGCAGAGAATGCACAGAGAATTAGTACATAATCTCTTGACTGCACTTACATACCCAAAGAAAGTTGCTATTATGAAGTGTAGCGCACACAAGAAAATCATTGACAAAATTAGACAAGGCAATGCCTTTGCAGATCGCGTAGCTCGTGAGACTGCGATGCAGCGAAGCACTACATCCATGTACGTAGTAAAATTACAAGCTGAGCGATGGCATGACGTTAGAGAAGAAGTATTGGATATACAGAGACCTGCTTCTGTAGCAGAACTTGCTCAATGGGCTAAAGAAGGAATATTGGACGATGAGGGGTGTTGGCGTAACAGAGAAATTAATAAGTGGAAATTGCCTGCAGCCTATTTACAACCTATGGTTCAAATGGCACATGGGCTGGCACATGTTGGAGCTCTAGCAATAACTAAATTGCTTACACAAGTTTGGGAGCATCCTGAAATTGCCAGCACAACTAAAAGAGTAGTACAGTCCTGTTTGATCTGTTGGCAGTATAATCCTGGAAAAGGGATACAGACTCCTACAGGAGGGTTTGCTACACCAACCGCACCTTTTGAAGTTTTGCAGATGGATTACATCTAACTTGAAATATGTCCTAGTGGTGGTATGTACCTTCAGCAAATGGATAGAGGCATACCCTACAAAGGATAATACTGCTCTCACCACAGCAAAGGTGCTTCTAAAGGAGTTTTTCCCTAGATATGTTGTTTGTAAGCTTTTGTGGAGTGACAACAGACCTCATTTTATTGGGCAAGTTGTTGAATATGTCCTGAAAGGATTAGGGATCAAACAGAAATTCCATACAGTCTTCAACCTGCAATCAGCAGGATTAGTGGAAAGGTACAGCGCTACTTTAAAATTGAAGTTGGCGAAAATACTGCCTTCCATTTCTTTAAAATGGCCAGAAGCACTAACTTTGGCATTGCTGTCCATAAGATCGGTGCCACACTTACAATCTGGGGGACACAAACTTTACAACACAACTTTTACAACGAGCTACCATAACAACGAAACTTTTACAACGCAAGATCCATTACAACTCATGCCATTACAACGCATCCATTACAATGCATGGCACTACAACGCATACCATTACAACCCATGTCATTATAATGCAGTCATTTTTATAACGCATACCATTACAACACATACCATCACAATGCATAGTATCCTTACACTATCCAAAACCTACCCTACTGTTGCACCCCCAGGAGTTAGAAGACGAATTTTTATCCCTACACTATCCAACACTTACCCTACTGTTGCACCCCCTGGAGTTAGAATACACATTTTTACCCCTACACTATCCAACACTTCCCCTACTGTTGCACCCCCCTGGAGTTAGAATAGTAATTTTACCCCTACACTATCCAATACGGTGTAATGGTATGCGTTGTGAAGGTAGTATGCGTTGTAATGGAATGCGTTGTAAAGGTAGTTTAAAAAAAGTGTTGTAATGGCATGCGTTGTAATGGAATGCGTTGTAATGGATGTTGCGTTGTAAAAAATGCATTGTAAAGGTATGCGTTGTAAAAGTATGCCTTGTAACGTCATACAACACATTCTGGGCTTACACCGTATGAGATAGTATTTGGGAGACCGATGAACATTTGGGGAGTTCCTAAACCACGCCCCATACCAGATGATATTGGGTTTCTGTTGAATGATTATTCGGCAACGTGTACCGACAGTTTGATCTCTATTTATCAACAGGTTCGAGAAGCGCTTCCTGACAGATCTACAGGTGAGGCCCACGAACTCCGTCCTGGCGACCACGTGATGGTCAAGGTCTTCGACAGATCGAACAGCTTGGAGCCGAGGTGGCGAGGATCAGAGCAGGTGCTCCTTGAGACAAGGACAGCAGTTCGAGCAACGAACAAGTAGAATTGGGTCCATAGTACACACTGCAAATGTGTGTCGCCTGCCTTGGTGGAATCTGATGTGCTGACCGACCATCAAGAAATTCTGGAGACGGAGAAAGGTCTAGCTATCTCACCTGACGAATCTGCGCAAGACTTCCCGGACCACACGATTGCTGGAGAATCCCGATATCAGCTGAGACCCCAGTCCCCCCCCCCCAAGCCGCACCGCTTCCCCTGACTGCCCGAGTCTATGCCCCACTGCTCCGCCGGTTCGCCCCTGGTAACAGTGTTCCTGTCCCCCAGCTGGCACTGTATTTGCATTTTTGTCTATTTAATTGTATTTTCATTTCGGTATTGTATTTTCAGGCGCCCCTGCCCTCTGTGTCCCCCCGCTCCCCGCTTCCCCCCCCTGCTTCCCCGTGGCCCGCCCCCTTTTTTTCTTCTGTACCCCCTGCCACTTGCCCATTGGCCGCCCCGCTCCCACTTCCCAGCTGCTCCTCCCTCCGACTTAGCCTCTTTTGGAGGCCGCACGGCGGCCGCGCCAAAGGCAAGCCCGTCTGCGCCCGTCCGCTCCTGGACCGCGCCCAGCGCCAGAACCTCTAGCCCCCGCCGAGGCCAAGCTACCCGACTGAGATACAACTGCCCTCAACGCACTCAACACCGGACGACCACCCGCCTGCCTCCAAGCCACCCCAAAGCAAACCCACGGACCCTTCACCTGCCAAGCCTGCAAATTCACCTGCCTCCGAACCTGCAGACCTCCCACCGGACCTAACACCAACAACTACCACCTCAAGTGCATCCTCCTCAGCACCCGCTCCGTCCACAAGCACGCCATTGAACTCTGGGATCTCCTCGACACCACGGCACCAGACGTCCCCTTCCTCACGGAAACCTGGATGAACGCCTCCTCGGCCCCCGACATCGCCATAGCCATCCCAGAAGGCTACAAAATCACCTGGAAGGACCGCGTCAACCAAACCAGAGGAGGAATCGCCATCATCCACAGAAACACCATCAACATCACGACCAACATCGAAGACACACTGCCGAACACCTACACTTCCAGATTCACACTGACCCCAAGACCATCCTTAGAGGAACACTCATCTACAGACCCTCGGGCCCGCCCACACAATTCAGCGAAACCATCATCGACTTCATCAGCCCGCACGCCCTAGCCTCACCCGAATACATCCTCCTAGGGGACCTGAACTTCCACCTGGAGAAAAACAACGACAACAACACCACCACCCTGTTCGACAACCTAGCCAAAACTCGGTGAGCACCCCATCCCACCTAGCTGGCAACACGCTCGACCCCATCTTCTCCGCCAGCAACCACATCTCCTTCAGTCACTCCACCAAGCTACAATGGACCGACCACAGATGCATCCACTTCACCTTCAATTACATCCCACCTCCACATGCAACAAATCCCCCGCAGATGCTGGAGCAAAATCACCACCGACTAGCTCCTCTCATCACTGAGCCAGAACCCGCCAGCCTACACCACGGACACCAACAACGCAGCCCACAACCTCGCACAGTGGATCACCAATTGCGCTGATGACCTCGCTCCACTGCAGAACCCCCAGGCGAGACCCGCAACAGGAAATCCTCATGGTTAACCGACACCCTCAAAATCTCAAATAAATCCTGCCGAACCCTCGAAAAAAACGGCGCCACGGTCAAAAACATGACTGCCCTCAAGAACGCCACTCGCGAACACCACCAGCGGATCCACACCACCAAAAGGGCATCGTTCAAAGAGCGGCTAGACAGCAACACCCACAACAGCAAGGAACTCTTCAGCTTTGTCAAAGAGCTCTCCAACCCCAGCGCCAGCAACAACGACATCACACCAACACAAGACCTCTGCAACTCCTTCGCCACGTTCTTCCACCGCATAATCGCAGACATACATGACAGCTTAGGACCCCAGACTCTGCCTCCAGCCACTGAAACACCGACCCCCACCACCATCCTCAGCACCTGGACCCCCATCAGCACGTAAAAGATACACCACACACGTCATGAACACCATTCACTCTGGCTCTCCCTCTGACCCTTGCCCCGATCACATCTCCAACAAAGCCGACATCATCATCGCACCCCACCTCCGGAACATCATAAACAACTCCTTCTTCACAGCCACCTTCCCTGAGAACAGGAAGCACGCGGAAATCAATGCCCTTCTGAAGAAACCCACAGCGGACCCCAATGACCTCAAGAACTTCCGCCCCATCTCTCTTCTTCCCTTCCCGGCTAAAGTCATCGAGAAGACTGTCAATAAACAGCTGACTGCTTTCCTCGAGACAAACAACTCGCTCGACCCATCCAAGTCCGGATTTCGAGCCAACCACAGAACCGAGGCCGCCCTCATCACAGCCACTGACGATATCAGGACCCTAATGGACAACGGAGAAACAACCGCTCTCATCCTCCTAGACCTCTCGGCTGCCTTCGACACTGTATGCCACCGCACCCTGATAAACCGCCTCTTCAACACAGGGATCCAAGGAAAGGCCCTGGACTGGATCACATCATTCCTCTCCGACAAAACCCAGAGAGTCGGCCTACCCCCTTTCCGCTCAGCAGCCACCGAGATCATCTGAGGCGTACCCCAAGGCTCCTCGCTCAGCCCAACCCTCTTCAATATCTACATGAGCCCCCTCGCCACCATTGCACGCAAACACATCAACATCATCTCCTACGCCGACGACACCCAACTGATACTCTCCCTCACCAAAGACCCAGCCACCGCCAAAACCAACCTCCAGGAAGGAATGAAAGATGTTGCAGAATGGATGAAACTCAGTCGCCTGAAGTTGAACTCAGACAAGACGGAGGTCCTCATCCTCGGACAATCGCCTTCCACCTGGGACGACACCTGGTGGCCCACAGCGCTGGGCTCCACACCAAAACCCACAGACCACGCATGCAACCTGGGATTCATCCTGGACTCCTCCCTCACTATTACCAAGCAAGTCAACGCCGTCTCGTCATCTTGCTTCAACACCCTACGCATGCTTCGTAAGATCTTTCGGTGGATCCCCACCGAAACCAGAAAAACCTTCACCCAGGCCCTCATCACCAGTTGACCGTACAACGGAAACGCCCTATATGCAGGAACCACAGCCAAACTTCAGAAACTACTCCAGAGCATACAGAATGCCTCCACACGACTCATCCCCCACATCCCTCGCCACAGCCACATATCCGCCCACCTGAGAAACCTGCACAGTCAGCAAGAGGATCACATTCAGGCTCCTCACCCACGCACATAAAGCACTCAACGACAATGGCCCAGAATACCTCAACAACCGCCTCTCGTTCTAAACCCCGACTCACCAGCTACGCTCTGCCAGCCTCGCCCTCGCCACCGTCCCACGGATCCACAAAACCACCACCGGAGGAAGATCCTTCTCCTACCTTTCAGCCAAAACATGGAACTCCCTCCCTGCAAACCTACAACTGACCGAGGACCACCTCACCTTCAGGAAACACCTCAAGACCTGGCTTTTCGAGAAGTAGCGACACCCCCCTCCCGCACCTTGAGACCCTGACGGGTGAGTAGCGCGCTCTATAAATGCTATGATTGATTGATTGATTGATTGACTGAGACCAAGGAAAGAATCTGCTTTGCTGAAAAAGACTGGTTTAGCTACCGCCCTGGGTTAGTGAAACGGGTCGCCGATGTGGCAAGGGGAGTGGGATCAGTTCTGCATAGTGTAGTGACACCCGTCTTGGCCCGTGGTGAAGAAATCAACCGCTGCCCAGGGATAAGAGCTCCAACAATGTTTTAAATGAGTTTTTAGAAAGATCAATTATCACTGTTGCTGAAATTAATAACAAAAGAATCATTTGTGCTATAGGGTTTGTTGTTACTCTGGTGGTTATGGCAATAATCACCTGGTTTGTTGAGAAAGTGGCTCCAGCTCGACAGCTTTTTGTTGCCACTACTCCAGCTCCAGAGGAACATCATTACTTCACGCTTCCCTACCATGAGCAGAAGCATCGACAATCATACCTAAATAATACATTTATCCAGGTGTTGCATCATACGCACTATGCCACAAATGCTACCAACTGTTGGGTGTGTGGAATGATGCCTGCACACCAAAAGAAAGGAGGAACACCTTTTATTCCTCTACCGTTTTCCCATAATGGTTCCTGTCATGCTTGGTATGCACTTCTGTTTGCTTCCGAAAAACCTTCAGCAGGTGGAATTATCTGTCACTTAAATAAAGTATGCTATCAGGATAAAGATGGTTATCCTCAAGCTGAAGGGACTAAAAGGGAATGGGAAGAGTATCAACCGGACAATATTTCGACACCATATGTCTTCACGAATATGAAGAACATCAAGAACACTGGACCTTTTGTAATTTTTGTGACCAGAGCTAAAGCAGATTTATGCATTGGCAGTGCTGTAAGAATTCCAGTAGGACGGAGTGAATGTATTTTTACATTGACTGTTGAATGTGCTAATAACAGCAGTTTTACGTCTTCACATAACACAAATTTTGTGTGTGGTAATAAAGGATACTATCAATTACCGGTTGGGTGGTCTGGGGTATGTTACATATCATTTTTGTTACCACCTGTGTTCTTGGCCCCTCCATCGTATCACCGAAATTTGAAGTTATATAATGACATTTCCAATAATAGATACAAACGAACAATAAGTACAGATGAGGTTGATCAGACGGATGTATGACATAATATCAAAAGACAAAATATAGACATACAAAAATATCGAAGCAAAAATATCGACATCAAAAATATCGAAGTTGTATCTACATAAAGGTAAGTACAAAATTATCGAAGTAAAAAATATGGTTTTTTTAAAGGTATTAATAATAATGTAAAAATAATTAAAAAATACATATAATTAAAAAAAATTATAGATATAAACATTAAAACATATTTAAAAAATAATAACTAATACATATACATTTAAAATAAATAAAAACTCTACATATAAATTAATATATATACTTACTCCACATATTGCATCAGTAGGGAAAGCGTTGGATAGCGTAGGGGTAAAAATTACTATTCCCACTCCAGTGAGTGCAACAGTGAGGAAAGCGTTGGATACCGTAGGGGTAAAAATTACTATTCCCACTCCAGAGAGTGCAACAGTAGGGAAAGCGTTGGATAGCATAGGCGTAAAAATTACTATTCCAACATAATTATTTCACACCCTATTCCCCTATAAACACACAACCCACTACTCATAAATAAATCACATAAAAAAGGTAATTATCATTTAATCCCTTAATAATAATTAATTACCAATTAAATATTAATTAACAATAACAAAAAATAAAAATATTAATACATTAACTCAAATTAATTTAATTAACTAAATAATAATAATTAATTACTAATAAATTATTAATTACCAATTAATTATTAATAATATTATTATTTTTTAATTAATTATAATTACATTACTTCCCACCCTATTCCCCAATAAAACCACAACCCACTCTGATACTAAAATGCAAAATGTAAACAAAATTACTAATTTCTAAACATACATTAAAAAACATGTTTAACAAACATATACAATACATAATAAAATACATAACACTAAACAAAATTTCGATAGTAGTAACATCTATATATTTGATATCGATATTACTAACTGCCGATATTAAAACCATCGATATTACTTACTTTAAAGTCGATATTCTGTCCATCGATATTATTGCACATCAATATTCTGTGCCATCGAAATTAAAACATCGATATTACTGTATGTCGATATTTTAATTTTGATATTTTGGCTACTCACCTGATCAGACTGATACCACTTTGCAACAATATGTTGATTTTAATTTGGGGCTGTTCTTCTGTGTGGGTGCTGCATTGAATAGCAGAAAGATAAGGAGATTGACTCGTGTTGTGGAAGCTGTCACCAATCAAACAGCAATGGCACTTGGGAATATTACAGTGGAACTGCACATTGCAAGGATTGTAGCACTCCAAAACAGAATGGTGCTTGATGTGATTTTGGCTGATCTAGGTGGTACATGTCACATCATCGGTAGCAGTTGTTGCGTATTTATACCAGATCACTCACCTTCAGTATATGATGCAATCCCAAAACTGCATAAGATTGCTGCAGAAATTCACACAGAGACTGGTACAAGGACATGTTCTAACTGGATATGGACACTTTTTATTACTTGGGGCTGGGAGCTACTGACTATTCTATGTATACTACTGGTGATACTATTTACATGCTGTACTTGTATACAATGTGGTCCAATGCTTTGCTCCATGTGTATCACTGCTTGTACACCTGCCAAAAGAGTTTAGCAGAAATAAAAGCACAACAAATGTTAAATAAAGAAATTACTGAGATGATGAGCATCAATGTACAAGATGCGTATCTAGATTACCCCAGATAAACAAATGTCTTCAGCTAATGCTGAAAGGGTTGTCTGTTGTAACTTGGCAGCAATTAGGTTAAGCATTAGCAGAAGACATCCTGTATTTAGAGACTATCTAGTCCGTTTTGTGGAATACATTTTGGATTTCTGTCAGCCATTTTGTTTGCCATGTGCTCGCCATGTGCTCTGTCCTACCTTACTGTTAACTGCTCTTGAAATCTGCCTAGAGACGAGATATATGTAGCATCTTCCACCTTCGCACATGCTCAGTTGAGCTTGCAGCTGCTGTAGTCTGTAACTGTCAGGATGTGTCCACCAGAATTAGCAAACGGTTAGCGCCTCCCACTTGTTGCCTGTACACTTTCTGTATGACCTTATATGTACCTAAAACCAGCATTTTGTACTTGTACCGCCTTCATTTGAGCCCCTGTGTGGGTATAAAAGGACCAAGCTCCTTCCATTAGGTGTGTGCTACTTCATACATTACCGAAGGGTTCTGTGTGAATGTAGTTCACACAGGGGTGCCTGGTGGGAGTTGTAGTGCAGGCCTCCTACCCACAAACAGCCCTCCCTGGGAAGAAGGCTACCCACCTGTTAGGCGAGGGTGACCAATACAATGGCTGCCACATGCTTCTGGGTATGGTGGAGTGCTACATCCTGCTCAAGGGTGGGACAGGGGTGCCTGGAGGGAGTTGTAGTGCAGGCCTCCCACCCACAAACAGCCCTCCCTTTGAAGATGGCTACCTACCTGTAAGTTTGGTTGGGGAGGTACACTGGCTGCCACATGCTTCTGGTTAGGGAGGAGTGCTACATCCTGCTCAGGGGTAAGACAGGGGGAGGCTGGTGGCAGTTGTAGTACAGGACACCCACCCACAAACAGCCCTCCCTGGGAAGATGGCTACCTATCTGTTAGGTGAGGGTGAACAATACAATGGCTGCCACATGCTTCTGGGTGTGGTGTAGTGCTATATTCTGCTCAGGGGTGGGACAGGGGTACCTGGAGGGAGTTGTAGTACAGGCCTCCCACCCACAAACAGCCCTCCCTAGGAAGATGGCTACCTACCTATATGTTTGGTGGAAGAGGTACAATAGCTGCCATACGCTTCTGGGTGGGGGGAGTGCTACATCCTGCTCAGGGGTAGGACAGGGGTGCCTGGTGGGAATTGTAGTGCAGGCCTCCCACCCCCAAACAACCCTCCCCGGGAAGATGGCTACCTACCTGTTAGGTCAAGGTGAACAATGCAATGGCTGCCACATGCTTCTGGGTGTGGTAGAGTGCTATATCCTGCTCAGGGATGGGAAAGGGGTGTCTGGTGGGAGTTGTAGTGCAGGCCTCCCACCCCCAAACAACCCTCTCTAGGAAGGTGACTACCTACCTGTAAGTTTGGTTGTTGTGATACAATACCTACCACATGCCTCTGGGTGTGGTGGAGTGCTACATCCTGCTCAGGGATGGGACCGGGGTACCTGGTGGGAGTTGTAGTTCTGGATGTCTGTACTCATGCAACCATGGGAATGTTGCTGGCTACCTTTGGGGTGATTCAGATGGAGTGAATGTTACAACTGTGAGACCTGTGTTGGTTATGGTGGTGCAGATGAATGGAATTGGGCATAGGAGGTGTAGCTTTGTAGTTGTGAAAAGCAGTACATAGCAGTGTAATGGTATACATTTGTTTGTACTTACCAGCCTGCACTCCCCTGCATATTCCTGTGAGACTCTTTGGATGCAGTATGGCAAGCACCTTCTCTTCCCATGCAGTGAATGTTCTTGGTGGAATGGGAGGGCCATCGCCAGTCATCTAAGCCAGCGGAAGGTTCTTGTTGTTCTTCTCTTTCACCTTGCTTCACAATCTCCTTCTTGTTGCGCGGGACAGTTCCTACTGCATTAACCTTGTTGACTATTCTTGTCCAGATTTGGTCACTGGTGGCTAACAGTGTCTGTTGGACCAGGGTACCAAACAATTGTGGTTCTACTCTGATTAGCTCATCTGTAATGACTAACAACTCACTGTCAGTGAATTTGGGCATTTTCTTTTGTGCCATGGTGTGTGATATGCAAATGGTTTGAGCTGCAGTTGTGAGGGTGGTGGGGATGGTGTAGGCGGTATGTGTCTGTGTGTTGTTGTGCAGGTGAGATATGTGGTGTTTTGCCTATCCAATGTGCTGCAGGGCTTGGTTTCTTCAGGGCTGGAGTAGTGCAAAGGATTCTGGTCAGGGAAGAGGCTAGTTGTATACTCAGCTATGTGGGATTGTCAACATGGAGTATTGCTGTCAGCTGTGTTGTGTGAGTTGTCCTGGAATTTGTATTTTTTCAGTTGCCATGGGGGTGTGTCATTGGGGTGTGTTAGGTGTTTTTGGGGGCTGAGCTAGTTTGATGTGCGCACTTGGTGGCCATGTTGTGTGTTTTTTATGTCGACCGCCATATTTATCACGGAGCGTCCACGGCGGTGGCTATGCAACAGCCCTTCCACCGGCTCACCCATTCATCACTGTTTGCTGTTACCTCAATGGAATCCTAATTGTACGTGCGGTCACTCTGCTGGCCTCATGGCAGTTTTGTGTGTTTCCGCCGAGAATCCGACCACCGCAGATGAATTTTCACCAGCTCTGCCTGCTAACGGTGGTCTTTCGCAGCATCGTTCCGCCGGTGTGGGGAATTTTTGGTGGTTGATCCTAATCGGACTGCCGGTTTTGCCGCGGTACCAGCGGATGGTTGATTTCTGCTACTGTGGCGGTTGGGATGGTATTCCGACCGCCATCCTAATCGACCCCTAGGTTCCCAACTTGAGGAATCCACCCGTCAAAAGCAGGGACAACCTTCTCTTCACAGTGGTTGAAATTAGACTGCTTGTCTCTGACTTCTTGCATTCTCTGCAAAACACTAAAACATTTCGCCAAGTAAAATTTATCTCTATTTGCCACCTTCCCCAAATTATCTAAGCCAGGCACATACATAGGAATCGGTCCTTTTTGCAGCATTGTCCCCAAACTTTTTGCTTCTTCCTCCTATTTTTCCTGGTCTGTTTTTTGGGTTTAGGACTTGGGGCACTTTACCACTGCTATTCAGTGTTGAAGTGCATATGCTTCTGTGTGTAAAGTATGATTGTGATTGGTTATCCATGATTGGCATATTTGATTTACTGATAAGAATCTAGTAAAGTGTAATGAGTGTGCCAGGGCTGGTAAATCAAATGCTACTACTGTGCATGCAGCACTGGTTGCACCACTCACATGAGTTGCCCTATAAGTGTGTTTTAGACCTACCACTGTAGTGGTTGCACCCACCTTTGTTAACTTCCATGTTGACCTGGCAAGGGCACCCATTTGCTAGTCCCAAACCTTCCCTTTTTCTTGATGCACAGGCAGAATATTGAGTCTGGAATATCGAAGTACCAGAATATCGAGTTGGAAATATTGAAGTGGCAGAAAATCGACTTCAAGAATATGATTGACCAGAATATCGACCTGAAGGTAAGAAATATTGTTTACTGTAATACTGAAGCCAGTAATATCGTTTGTCAAAATATCTTTGTTAATAATATCAATATTTATATTAGTGATCTGTATTTTAGTATGTATGTTAAAAGTATTTAATCTAATGTATTTTGTATAAGTATAGCTGTTTTTTTAAAGTATGTGTGAAATGTTTAGAAGTGATTAATTTTATGTCAATTACATATTTTAGTTCTGCAGCGGATTTTGGGTTTATAGGGAAATAGGGTGGGAAGTAATTGAATTATAATCAAGTAGTTAATAATTTTTATTTGTTAGTATTAATAGTAAAACAAATAATAATTAATTATTAATTGGTGATTATTTTTAATTAATTAATTAATTGATAATTATGTAAATTGTAATTTTTTTTAGAAGCAAGTTGTAGGTTTATAAGGGAATAGGGTGGGAAGTAATGTAATTCATAATTTTCATTTATTAGCATTTATAATTATCTTTTTATTAATTAATTATTAATTGTTGATTGAATTGTATCATTTAATTGATAATCATCTAAATTATAGGTTTTGGTTAAGGAGCGGGTTGTGGGTATATAGGGGCATAGGGTGGGAAGTAATTTAATTACAATAAAGTAATTAATATGTAATATTTATTAGTATTTATAATACATTCTTTTAATTCTTTTTTACTTAGTTATCAAATTATATTAATTGATAACTGATAATTGTGTAAATTGTGTTAATTGTTTTTAGGAGTGGCTTGTGGGTTTATAGGAGAATAGGGTAGGAAGGAATTTAATTTGAAGAAAGTAATTAATAATTTTAATTTATTAGTATTTATTTTATATTTTGATTTTATAGTGTTTGTGGTAATTTATGTATTATTAATTAATTATTAATTGTGTGAGAATTATAATTACTTAATTGTTATATATCTTAATTGTTCCAATTAAGTACGAGTTTCGTGTGCATATATAGGGGAATATGGTGTGACAAAATGTTTTTTAAATCATTAATAATTCGTTTTTTGATTATAATTATTTATATTTAATATAGTTATTTGTTTGTAAACTTTTTTTAAACTTCTATTAATTAAGGTTTGTAGTTAATTTTTAGTACTTTTTAACTGTAACATATTTTTCTATGTTTTGTAATTATTATTTTTTTATTTTTTATTTTTGTGTTATTAAAAATGTCTTTATTGTAGTTGGCATGTTGTTTGTTTTTAATTTTTATTTTAATGATTTGGAAATATTCATTCTAACCCGCTGCTATCTAACACTTTCACTACTATTGCACTATCTGGAGTGGGAATAGCAATTTTTAACCCTCCACAATCCAATACTTTCCCTACTGTTGCACTCAATGGAGTGGGAATAGCAATTCTCTACCCCTCCGCTATCCAACATTTTCTCTACTGTTGTACTCATTGGAGTGGGAATAGTAATTTTTCACCCTCCACTATCCAACACTTTTCCTACTGTTGCACTCTCTGGAGTGGGAATAGTAATTTTTACCCCTACGCTATTCAACACTTTCCCTACTGTTGTACGCAATTGAGTGGGAATAGTAATTGTTACCCCTACGCTATCCAACACTTTCACTACTGTTGCATTCTCTGGAGTGGTAATAGTCATTTTTACCCCCAGGCTATCCAACACTTTCCCTACTGTTGCACTCTCTGGAGTGGGAATAGTAAATTTTACCCTTTGCTATCCAACACTTTCAGTACTGTTGCACTCACTGGAGTGGGAATAGTAATTTGTTCCCCTTTGCTATCAACACTTTCCCTACTGCTACGCTCACAGGTGTGGGAATACTGTTGCACTCACTGGAGTGGGAATAGTAATTTTTAACCCTCTGCTATCCAACACTTTCCCTATTGTTGCACTCTGTGGAGTGGGAATAGTAATTGTTACCCCACCGCTATCCAACACTTATCCCCTACTGATGCACTCACTGGAGTAGGAATAGGCATTTTTACCCCTACGTTATCAAACACTTTCCCTACTGTTGCACTCTCTGGAGTGGGAATAGTAATTTGTTCACCTTCTCTACCTAACACTTTCCCTACTGTTGCACTCACTGAGAGGGAATAGTAATTGTTACTCCTCAGCTATCCAACACTTTCCCTACTATTGCACTCACTGGAGTGGGAATAGTAATTTTTAACCCTGCGCTATCCAACACTTTCCCTACTGTTGTATTCTCTGGACTGGGGAAAGACATTTTTAACCCCAGGCTATCCAACACCTTCCCTCTGTTGCACTCTCTGGAGTGGGAATAGTAATTTTTATCCCTGCGCTATCCAACACTTTCCCTACTGTTGCATTCTCTGGACTGGGAATAGAAATTTTTACCCCTAGGCTATCCAACACCTTCCCTCTGTTGCACTCTCTGGAGTGGTAGTAGTAAATTTGACCCTTTGCTATCCATCACTTCCCATACTGTTGCACTCACTGGAGTGGAATAGTAATTTGTTCCCCTTGGCTAACTAACACTTTCCTAATGTTGCACTCACGGAAGAGGGAATAGTAACTGTTAATCCTGCGCTATCCAACACTTTCCCCACTGTTGCACTCTCTGGAGTGGGAATAGTAATTTTTTCCCCCCCGCTATCCAAAACTTTCACTTCTGTTGTACTCATTGGAGTGGGAATAGTAATTTTTAACCCTTCGCTATCCAACACTTTCTCTACTGTTGCACTCATTGGAGTGGGAATAGAAATTTTTTCCCCTCCACTATCCAGCCCTTTCTCCACAATTGCACTCTCTGGTGTCAGGAACTGAAGAGGGTCGTTACCGCGCCTACCAAGAGTACGATGGACTACGAGGTCCAGAAGTCTGTGGGAAGGGGGCGGAGACAATATAACATCGGTCTACCTGGAACTCGCGTTGTATTGGATTTTGTACGCTAGTACCGCAGCAGAGCGGCTGCCCGTTGGAGTTCTCGTTTCCCTGTGGTGCTTCGCTTTGATTCTAGCAAAGACACGGGCGCGGTGGGTCTGGTGTGTTCGGGACCTCAGAGGTGTGCGTCGGCTGATGCACACACAGCGTGCCGTGGTGCTTCGCAGAAGCGTTCGCGAAGACACGGACGCTGGCCGAGGAAGAGAGGAACCAGAGCGGAAGCGCTCTCTGATTGACGGCGGGGTGTTCTGTGGGGCTTCGCTTCGTGATAGCAAAGACACGGACGCTCTAACTCAGGTGGACGCATTGCTGAGAAGGTAAGGACGGCTGTCTTTCCGTTTGGTTAAACGTTCACCTCAGAGGAGTATAATCAGCCTTGCTCCTCAGATTTCTACGGACGGCTGTCTTTAGATCTGGGTTCTAGTTACAATGACTTGGCAGTAGGGTTGCTAACTGCTGTTCTCTTTCTGCGCCAATCCTAAGGTTTAACCCAGAAAGTCTAATCGCCTCCAGGAGCCCAGCGCCTTTGTTGACTCCTTACTGTGAGGTGCCGCCTCCTTGATAGAGAACGATTTGTTTTGTTTTGTTTCGTTGTTCACTTTTGGACACACTTATTTTCGTTGGGCTCTGATGCTTATGACTTAAGAGGCGGTCCTGTGCTTCTGTGCATTAATAGAGGCCTTATTTCTCGTGCATGGCACGTTTGTCTCTCTACCCTGGTGTATATTTTATAATTAATTTTTATATATTTATATTATTTGAAAATACATTTAAGTTATTAAAATAATGTTTTTTAAATTAAAGATACATGTATATATTTATTTTGATATATCTAGGTTTATATTTTGTTATATGACATTTTTTATTATATTTTATTTAATGTTTATTTTATCTAAGTAATTATTTTTTTAGTTAATTTTATAATATAAGTGTTTTAACAATATTTGTTATATTAAAAAAACAATATTTTGGACTTCGTTATTTTTTACATCTATATATATTTTTTGATATTTTTGTCAAATTGCATTTTAAATAGAGGATGTTGATATTTTGACTATCGATATTCTTACATCGATCTTTTTTACATCTATATTTTTGTAATCGATATTATGTCAGTGATTCCTTTTTCTTACATATAAGACTATCCTAAGGGATGTCCAAGGTACCCCTATGGGCAGGGTGCAGTGTATGTGAACGCTGGGATGTGCACTGGTGTGTGTGACATGTCCTGATAGTGAAATACTGTGTATTTCATTTTTCACTATTGAAAGGTTACCTGTCCCATAGGATAAAAATGGTACCTGCACAGTAACATCTTATAAGTGTTAATTTTCTTTGGGACAAGATAGAGAAAGGGAATTTAGTCTCTCTGTACTCAGAATTTAATAACACATCTTTTAGTAATGATGGCTGTTAAATTGAGTGTTTGAAAATGCCACTTTTAGAAAGTGGGCCTTTTTTTGTTTAACCATTTTGTGTGCCTCTGCCTGTTTGTGTATTCTTTGTTTTGTTTTGGAGTGACAGGCCTGGGGATTTGCATTCACTGTAGACAGTCCTAAGGGAGTAGGGGGGTGAAGGTGTTCCCAGCATTTCCTGAGTGACTCATAGCTAGACTGAATAGACCTGGTCTGTATTTAAAGAGGTGGGAGGAGTTTCTCTAGCACCTAAATAGGCTGTGTCTCCTTTGCACAATGCCATCGCCACCTCCTGGGCCAGAGGGGATAGAACTGGTTTAGACTATGCTCAGAGACCCTTGCCACAAAGAAAACAAAGAGAAAATGGAATATAAGTATTGGACCTTGAACCCCAGAGAATCAGATTACTTCTGAAGTCAAGAGAAACCTCTGTCGAGGAGCAAAGCTGGAGAGCTATGGCGAAGAGAACTGCCCCTTTGCTGTATTTGCTTTACTCGGTTAGCCTGCAGTTGCTGCTTCTGTCAGACTGAGGACAAAGGACTCGACTGTGCTGTGTATCCTGCTTGTGAAGTTTCACAAAAGACTTCCTGCAAATCTGCTGGTGGTACCGAACTCTGTCATCTGCGAGTCCTACCCTTACCTGAGGTGCCTTCCTCCATGAATGGGCCTCAGAAGCGGGGTTTACAGCTGATCTGTGGAAGAGCCAGCGCAAAGCATTGCAAAACCTTTCAAAGCCTTGCCGAGTCCCGCTGCACGCTGCAAGTCTTTTGGAACTGACGGCAGATGACACGGAGCCTTGCCGTGTCCTGCCAAACAGCCGAAAGCCTCTCGGAACTAATGCTAGATGATGCAACACCTCTTCAAGTCCTGCTGAACAGCTGACTGCCTCTCAGAACCGATGCCGGATGACACAAACCCTTGCGTGGAGCTACCATCACCCATGCTGGTTGGCATAAAGCCTCGCAAAGGGATCCATCAGCCATCCAGTGTGTCATGCATCTTACCTGTGCGTCAAGTTTTTCCACGCATCACCTACAAGCCAGAGGCGTCTAGATTTCAATTCCCCCTACAGCCTGCATTCGATGCTTCACTTCTCCTGTGTGCAGGAGAACTGTTGCATCTCCTTCCTAAGGACTCAGGAACTTATGTATAACTGCGTATTTCAGTGCTTCCCTTCTCTACGGCTATTTGGCCTTGTAAATTTTGATGCATCTACTGGTACTGTCAAAGCCCAGCTCACCTGAGTATCCAGTCAGTACTGATGGAGTTTGAAGGCAGTCCGAGCCCCCCTGAAACTGCTTGTTCCAGCACACTGGTTTATACAATGTGCAAAGAACCAGAAGCCCCAGGGAAGGGGGAAGTGGATAAAATAAAAAAAAAGAGAGAGACAACACTGCTCTGGTGTTTTCCACTGCTGAAGTTCTGTATTGTAAGGCTCTATCAGACTTCTTGTGAAATTCTACCTAATAAAACATAAACAAGAACAGGTAAGTATAACCTATCCCTTGCGGTAAACCTAACTTTCCTTCGTGATGCGAGATTCTATCTTTACTAAATACCGCTCTGTTCCTGGTCTTTGTCTTCCAGGTTGAATTTATTCTGCTCTCTGGGATGTGCCTTCTACTAATGTTTAATGCAAAAACCACAGTTGATGGACAGAATGCAGAGCAATGTCATACATTCACTCCAGTACAGAGATCAGGGCCTAAATCCATCGTTTTTTTTGCACTCCACACCACCCAAGTTCAGACATGGCCATATGCAAATCAGTCTGACCCCGTGCCTCATGGAAACAGTCCAGCCAGAACTGCCAAGCCATGCCTTCCCTGGACCGGAAAAAAGCTTCCGAGGACCGGTTTCAGGCATTCCAGCCATCTTCAGCCTGGCTTGCTTGAATCCAGTGGTGTGGAGTGCATGGGGCTCACGTCTGAGCATACCCATCCCACTCGGTGACAAATGCACAAACCACAGTCGATGGACAGAATGCAGAACAATGTCATACATTCACCCCAGTACAGAGATCGGGCCTAAATCCATCGTTTTTTTGCACTCCACACCACCCCAGTTCAGACATGGCCATATGCAAATCAGTCTGACCCAGTGCCTCATGGAAACAGTCCAGCCCGAACTGCCAAGCCATGCCTTCCCTGGACCGAAACAAGCTTCCGAGGACCGGTTTCTGGCATTCCAGCCGTCTTCAGCCTGGCTTGCTTGAATCCAGTCGTGTGGAGTGCATGGGACTCACTTCTGAGCATACCCATCCCACTCGGGGTGACAAATGCAAAAACCACAGTTGATGGACAGCATGCAGAACAATGTCATACATTCACCCCAGTCAAGCTATCCAGGCTGAAGAAGGCTGATAGCCAGAAACCGGTCCTTGGATGCTTGAATCCAGTCTAGGAAAGACATGGCTTGGTAGTTCGGGCTGGACTGTTCCCATAAGGCACTGGGTCAGGGCTGATTTGCATATAGCCATTGTCTGACCTAGGGTGGTGTGGAGTGCTAAAAAACGATGGATTTAGGCCCAGATCTCTGTACTGGGGTGAATGTAAGACATTGTTCTGCATTCTGCCCATCAACTGTGTTTTTTGCAATTCTGCTAAAAACACCATTATTAGATTCAAAATCATTAAACATTGACTTTATATTTACCAACTAACTTATGTTTGTATTATCAAACTCACTTATCACATGCCCAAGATCTTCGTACAATCAGTACTGTACTTTTACTTCAAAATACAGTCAATTATCTGTGCCAGTCTTAGAGTAACTGTTTGCCTTGCAGTTAACAATTTCACAGTTTGGATTTCAATGTTCCTCCGTGATCTGAATGTGAAAACAATGTTCGATTCACAAAGTTCCACAAAGCACTGCTTATTTAACCAAAGTATGATTTACAGGTTTCTTTAGTGGTGTCTGCAAACTATGTCCATTTCTTTGCTTCTTGATCTATTGCTCACAAATCCTTGCATCATATGAAGAAGAAATCTTGCTGATAATAAAGGATTTTTTTTACTTACTTGTTGCACGGAGGGGATAATGCTCAATCTAACCTTGTCTTCTTTTCTTTCGTAGGTCGCTTCAATTTGGAAGGAGAAGGGGCCGAGATCTTGAAGAACCGGAATCCGGAATGAAGAGTGTCAGCAACTGCGCCCACTGAAGCCAATGCAGGTCCGGAAGAGAGCAAGGTTCACCACGGAATGCCAGCGCCAGACTGGAGGAGGATCGGTAATCAGGTGAGCAGGTGAAAGATGAACACAAGCGCTGGGAAATGTTCGGGGCTGTCTTTTATACTGTACTGTGTGTGGTTCTCACACGCTGCACGGTAACGTGTAGCGCTTCAGTTATTATGCAAATAAAAACTAAACGGGAGGATTTAGCACGTGGTAAAAAGAGAAAAGCTAGATAAAAATAAAGCCTTGGTAAAATCAAAAGCACTACCTACATGATGAAATAATACCAATACCTGAATATACTAACTAAGAATGCAACATATAGAACAAAAGGAATCTAGGGGATGAGACAGGGTGCTTTATATCAATGTAGTGTAAAGGAATGTCTATCTGTGAGACCACTACTGAAATGAGAGGGGACAAGCTCGTTGTTGTGCACACACCCTAACAGCTACCTGGAAGTAAAGTAACGCAGCCTCAGTTTTCTAGGACTTGTGTGTTTGGGTACAAATACTTTACAAATTGCATTTGGTATAAGCCTGTGTGCTCGTACCAAGCTGCCTTACCCTGACTAGAAGGAAGAGTCCCTACTTAGGCAAAGGTGCATACCTCTACCAATTAGAGACCTCCATTTCTAACAAAATCCAAGGAGAACCTTGTATGGAGTGCAGCCACCCGAAACTCATCTGTCTAATCTATACTCAAGTTATTTAATGCACCCCTGACTCCTTACAGATTATAGTACTAACCAAAACTGGAACTTAGTACTCTAGAAGCCAAGGCTTGTCTAATCATGTCATTAGCACATTCTAATGCAAACACAAAGAGATGATGGAAGGAGCGCTGAAACTTTTCAGACAGTCACCACCAGTCATAGATCTGGTTTGAATCCATCGTTGTTCTTTAGCTCACTTCCCCACCACAGTTCAGACATAGCTATTTGCAAATCCGTCTTGACCCTGTTAACAGTCCAGCCGGAACTGCCAAGCCATGTCTTCCCTGGACCGGAAACAAGCATCCTGGGACCGATTTCAGGCTAACAGCCCTCATCAGCCAGGCTAGCTTGAATCCAGTGGCAAAGTGAGCATGGGACCCACGTCTGGGCATATCCTGCCAACTTAGGGCGAATAAAGCAAACACAAAGAAATGATGGATGGACCGCTGAAACTTTTCAGACACTCACCCCCAGTCACAGATCTGGGTTGAATCCATCAAGGTTCTTTAGCTTACTTCACCACCCCAGTTCATACATAGCTATATGCAAATCAGTGTTGACCCTGTGCCTCATGGGAACAGTCCAGCCCGAACTTCCAAGCCATGACTTCCCTGGACCGGAAACAAGCATTCTGGGACCGGTTTCGGGCTAACAGCCCTCATCAGCCAGGCTAGCTTGAATTCAGTGGCAAAGTGTGCAAGGGACCGACGTCTGGGCATACCCTGCCAACTTAGGGCACTCAAAGCACAGACAAGGAGATGATGGACGGAGCACTGAAACCTTTCAGACACTCGACCCAAGTCACAGATCTGGGTTGAATCCATCATCACTCTTTAGCTCACTTCCCCACCCCAATTCAGACACAACTGTATGTATCAGTCTTGACCATGTGCCTCATGGGAAAAGTCCAGCCCAACTAACAAGCCATGTCCTCCCTGGACCGGAAACAAGCATCCTGGGACCAGTTTCGGGCTAACAGCCATCATCTGTCAGGCTAGCTTGAATTCAGTGGCCATGTGAGCAAGGGACCCACATCTGGGGAAATCCTGCCAACTTAGGGCGAACAAAACAAACGCAAGGTGATGATGGAAGGAGCACTGAAACTTTTCAGATTCTCATCCCCAGTCGCAGATCTGGGTTGAATCCATCATCGTTCTTTAGCTCACTTCACCACCCCAGTTCAGCTATATGCAAATCAGAATTGACCCTGTATCTCATGGGAACAGTCCAGCCTGAACTGCTAAGCCATGTCTTCCCTGGACCGGAAACAAGCTCCTGGGACTTGTTTCGGGCTGACCTCCCTCATCAGCCAGACTAGCTTGAATCCAGTGGCAAAGTGAGAAAGGGACCCACGTCCAACTTAGGGCAAACAAAGCAAACACAATGAGATGATGGACGGAGAACTGAAACTTTTCAGACAGTCACCCCCAGTAACAGATCTGGGTTGATTCCATCATGCTTCTTTAGCTCACTTCGCCACTCATGTTCAGACACAGCTATATGCAAATCAGTCTTGACCCTGTGACTCATGGGAACCGTCCAGCCCGAACTACCAACCCATGTCTTCCCTGGACCGGAAACAAGCATTGTGGGACCAGTTTTGGGCTAACTGCCCTCATCAGCCAGGCTAGCTCAAATCCAGTGGCAAAGTGAGCAAGGGACCTACATCTAGGCATACCCTGCCAACTTAGGGCGAACAAAGCAAACACAAGGAGATGATGGACGGAGCACTGAAACTTGTCAGACACTCACCCCCAGTCACAGATCTGGGTTGACTCCATCATTGTTCTTTAGCTCACTTCGCCACCTCAGTTCAGACACAGCTATATGCAAATCAGTCTTGACCCTGTGCCTCATGGAACAGTCCAGCCCAAACTGCCAAGCCCATGACACATTCTAATCTAACTGAACAGTTAGACTCAACCCTAAGTGGGTTGCTGAATCCAAGAGAAGACATTGCATCTCTCTAAGCCATAGAAGTGAATCCTGAGAGTAAATAATGTACTGGCTTTATCACTACCGGACAGTGCAAATCCTTTATAACTGCTGAAGCATTCGCATTTCTCTTTGGCCACACCCATAGAAATTAAGATGATGGTTTGAATGCCACCAATATATAATTACATCAGTTAATACAATTTATAGGACTGATGTGGTCCTAATAAATCATCCTGAAAGGGATGTTAGAGACTGTGAGAGGAAATGGGAAGGGTCTCTTGACAGTGGAAGACTTAGGCCTAGATGTAGGTAATTTTATTTTACCACTTCTTAAACACCGAATTTTACCGATTCAGTATTTAAGAAGTGGTAAAATAGAGGGGGGGGATGTAAGTATTACAGAATCGGTAAATAACGAATCGTTAAGATTCGGTATTTAGCGATTCTGTAAATACCGATTCGGTAATGCCCATTGATTCCTATGGGCATTGAAGCCCATAGGAATCAATGAGCATTACCGAATCGGTATTTACCGAATCGGTAAATACCGATTCGGTAATGCCCATTGATTCCTATGGGCTTCCAGCAAGGGTGCAGGGGGTGTCACTTTGACACCCTCTAGCACCCCAAATACAGACATGTGTGCCATGTGGCACACAGACATGCCCTAAGGGCATGTCTTTCTGTCACATGGCATAGGTGTGCATGCACACATGTGCATGCACACCTGGATTCGGTATTTTACCACCCAATTGGATTGGGTGGTAAAATACCAGATCTGAAAGGGCTTTGGGACTCAGAAGAGTCCCACCTACATCTAGAAGTTACCGAATCGGTCAAAATACCGATTCGGTATTTTACCGATTCGATAAATTTACCGATTCGGTAAAATTGGCCCCCTACATCCCAAAAACCCATTTACCGGTCGGTAACGGCCGAAATCGGCCGTTACCAGCCGGTAAATGGCCACCTACATCTGGCCCTTAATTTTTTTACAACTGTCACACAGTCTAACATAATCTTTAGTCTGTTTATATAAACCTGGCCTCCAATAGCGATGCTGTAGAATTGCACAGTTGCATTGACCCCTGCACGGGTAGATGCCAGTCCCTCAGTCATAAGCTTCTTTTATTACATCTAATCTGGACAGTTTATTAGGTATTATTCTGTCTCCCACTCCAGGTAGTGTGAGAACAGGGGTATAGTCTGAATTAAGAGTGTATGAGTACTTGGGAGGAATGCCTGTGAGATACTTTCTCCCGTGCTTGGTTGTGCGTATGGCAGATAAGATATCTGTCTTGATCTTAGTTTGAGATCAGGTTAGGACTGTTACTCTACCAGTCTGAATTGAAGCTTTCACACCTAGGTAATCCACACAGTTCCCTTCTGCGTGAGCACCATTAGGCTGATGGCCCAAACTGTACCTAACGCGGACCAATAGAAGCTTATCTTGAAAGACATCTACCTTGCCCCAAAGCTGTTTATTCTTTATAAATTTTCGCTTTTAATTCTTGATTCCATTCAGATGCCAATGTTGCAAGTCGATATTGTAACCTTGCACACAGAAGGATTTGTGTGATTTCTTGAACTGCCCACTCCCCATACCGGCCCTTTTTCCAGAAATATGTCTGTTACAGCAGGAGTGACTCCAAATCTGATAGCTCCACAATACAGGCCATTGGGAGTGACTAGAGATTCACACTTTGATGTCAGCCACAGTGTTATGTGCATCAAAGGATTACCCAAGGGCCCTAGACCTACTGTTTATGATTCTCTTATCAGTCACCTCTCCTTTCTGAGATGTGTCCAAGCCTCTTTCCAGTGTCCTTTCCTTGAATCAAAGAGCACACTTAGAAGTGTAATGAAGAGCCCGCAGTGTGTATGTCCCACCCAGCTCACAGGAATGCAGCAGGGCACAAATCGGTCTGGGGAGATTCTTCTACCTCACCATACTCCTTCTGTCAGACCTGGGTCTTCCAAAATAGAACCCAGAGTCCCTCATGAATTGGACCACTTACAAGCACAGTCTCACCTAGCACATGCAAAAACAGAGACACACTGCTCAGTAGTACACCTTCTATGTGTTGTACCATTCACTGGCATACATACACCCAGCACATGCATATAACACACATTTACTGAACAGCACTACATACTAGTCGGATGTAGGCCAAAGGTGAGTTAAAGAATCCAGTAGCAGAACTTTACAAGAGTTAGCCTGTAGGCCTCACTCCAGTGACACAGCTATGAAAGCCTGCTCACTCTATTGAGAGGAGTAGGCCTAAAGGCTAGGGCGGCCAACCTCGAACTGGGAACTGGGTTCTAGTCTCGACAATGACACTGAACATCCTGTGATTCTGGGCAATTCACTTAATCTCCCCGTGCCTAACAAAAATTAATGTGTCCTCATATAATGCAACTCGTGCTATGTAAAGCGCTCTGATACCTGATTCAGGTCAAGTTTGTGCTATATAAAACTCTGTAAAATAAAAAAAATAAAACAAATAAATAAAACATTGATCACTACATGGTGTGCTGCCACTACAGTGCTCATGGTGCTTATCACTTGGTGAAGGCGGAAGACTTATACCACTATGAGGACAGCGCTTTGTTGGAACTATACTATCTGGCAGCAAGACTGCAGTGGGTAACAAAGTGAATCGCTGGACATGGGCTGGAAGACACAGCCTTGATGCTGCCATTGTGGCTCAATCTCAGATATACCACCTGTTTTACCGGATTGCCTGCCCTGCAAGCCCTTTGCAGTCTTGTCTGGAATTGGCCCATCGCTGGTACAGGAGAAGCTTATATCTTACCAGAAATATTGCGCCTTGCGCCCCATTGTTACCATTTTTGGGGACTCCCTGAGGAAAGGTAGGCACTTACCCCGGGGCGCTTACACATTGGCATGCAGCTGAGTTACATACCCTGGGTGATCTATACGTTGATGGGAACTGATACCATTTGAGACCTTAGCAGAGGAAAACGATCAACCAGCAGGACAATTCCTGTTGCACACCTCAATAAAGAGATCGCTTGCAGCCTGGGGAGACATAACAGTAGAGCCAAAGATGCATCTCTTGATACAATATTTGCATGTGATGGGCAATGGGTCGCACATAGTACACTGGCTGGTGGAGGCACTACTCATACACACAACAAAAGCTATGACAGCTTTACGTCTGAAGTGGGAAGAGAATAGGGGAAGCCAATGGACAGACCGCGAATGGGAGACAATATTAGCCAACCCCACATGCATACAGAGAAACTCCAAATTCCGCCTTATACAAACATATATCACTCATAGGGCATACCTTTCACCAGACAAATTGAACTAGTATTTTCATACGACTACTTCGACATGCCCCCGTTGTTTGCAGATAAATGCGGATCTTCTACATATGTTGTGGTCCTGCGCCTCACTAAACATATTGGCTGGCAATTACAGAAGCGCTAGCACAGTATACCGGAAGACCACCTATACAGACATGGGAGGAATGTTTACTA
Organism: Lissotriton vulgaris; assembly: GCF_964263255.1. Lineage (NCBI taxonomy): Eukaryota > Metazoa > Chordata > Amphibia > Caudata > Salamandridae > Lissotriton > Lissotriton vulgaris. The sequence continues at coordinate 166,750 of NW_028252521.1, forward strand.
AGCGTTTACCCCAGATTAAAGAAACATAAAGTCACAGCAAGGTTCACAGATCTGGGACTCATTGAGGCCAAAAGGTTGATTAGAAAAAGATGGAAGCATGCAGAACCTCCAGCCCTAAATAACTGGAAAAACTCACAGTGTGGGCTCAGGTAGAAAGCACATCACTGCATAGGGAGGAAATAACGGGCCTGCGTAAATACCCCATTGCGCAATATTGGGCTACAATACTGGTGGAATTAAAATACACAGATAGGGAGGCTGGGAATGATTCCCTACAGGTGGCGAATGAGCGAGACTAAAACGTTGATCATCACACATCCCGTACCCTGGACCCTCAATGAAACTAATGCCATCATGTACATGAAAGATTAGCTAGGGACCACAGAATGCTAAAATCAGGAGAGACCCAGCTGGTCTCCATGTCAGATATTGGAAAGGGGAGGAGACGAGTATATTACAGAATAGAAGAACAGATAGAATACAGTTCCAGAACATTATGACACAGCCGTGATGGAATAGCAATGATTTCTTAGTTTTGTTTGATTGTTTGGTAAAACACTATATCATATTTGCATTAAATTGTATAATTGTAGACAGAAACGTGATATGGGAAAATGCAGTGCATATTGAGCAGACACATAGACAAATGACCCTCTTGGCGATAGGGTAGAACACGTCATAGACAACTCATTGAGAACATGTTAGCAGTTCAAATATGTAAACTAAATACATATATATAATTGTTTAGTAGACAAGATTGCAATAATGCACAGAACCCGGTGCGTAAAACCAATGGGCAAAGAAAAGAAAGATAATGTCTATTACTTCTGTAATAAGAACGTAGGTAACAAAAAGGAGAAAAAAGGAACATAATAAATGAGTCATTTATTGTGTTCCTTTTTTCTCCTTTTTGTTACCTATGTTTGGAAAATACAAATAAAGATATTAAAGAAAAATTGAGGACTGCACTTCGTGCATCCCTGCTGGCCCAAGGACTGCAATCCATGAGGCAGGCCTATGGTATGGGGCTTTTCTATCCCAACAGGCGCTAAACTTGGACCTTCACCCAGCAGTACTTCTTAACCCCTTCGCTGCTCATGACGAGCTGAGCTCGTCATGAATAATGGGGAAAATCAAATGTCAACACAGGAGAGGAATCTGCTTAGCAGCCTAGGTGTTAAAGAGGTTGGTTATTAGGATTTTCCAGTAGGACATAAGGTATAGCATACGAGCAAGGGAGTTCTATATTATTTTAATGCTCCTGGAGAGGGCTTATCTATACGGTTGAAGCCATGCATCGATGTCTGAAAAAGTGGAAATATAGCATGACAACAGAAGTCGCTCTGCCCTTGGGACAGCACATTCATGTGAAAAAACAGAGAGTCTGCTTTGAAGCCGCTACATGCTTCATTGTGCAGGGGGCACCCACCCGCACTTTTAAAGGTGATTAGAAATCCCCTTGCAGGCGGGGGCAGTGAGTGACTGCACCCACCTGCAAAGGGATGTCTTTGGGGTCCATTGGATCCTCTACCCCCTGCCAGAGGGCTGAAGTCAGGTGGTGCACTTTCAGTGTACCTCCTGACAGCTTCTTTGCCTCTGTGCCCATGTCTGTAATATGTCTCGGGTGCAGAGGCAAATGGATTCCCTCATTTGCCTGGGGCCACGCCCCCATTCAAATTAAGGAATATAATTTTGAGGAAGCGCTGGTGCTGTATGTGCGCCAGCGCTTTCAGAGTTAAGAAGGGAGCGCACATGCATCTGTGACCCCTTCTGTAATACCGAAGTGCCCCGGGGGTGCGCATAGCGTGCGCAAACACCTGTTGTTCCCCCGGGGCCCTTCTACAATATGGCCCCTGATGTCTCTGTGTGCAACTTACACAGGGAGAACAAAAGGCTGCTGAATCGTGGTATAAATGTTTTCTCATTTTTCTGCCCGCTATTCCAGCATTTTGCACCCGCTAATGTTAATCAAGAGGGGTGTTCTCTTCGGACATCGGTTACGGACAAGTGAGGGATGCTGTTTTGCAGCATATAATGTAGCTCTCTGAGCAGTGATTACATTCTTGTGTGAAGTACTGCAGAACAGAGATGAATATTTATAATTGAAAAGCTCTTAAGTTGACTCTCCACTGCACTTGCCATCTGCGCTTGCCAGCAGCAGCTCCTATTATATAAAGGGAATACATTATGAACATCAAATGGACCATACATTACAATCTAGGGATACAAAACGAGATGGAAAAATGAAGTTATTTTTAGAGGAAAATGAAGGGCCAGGAGGGTTTGACTTGGAGGCTTGTTACATAATGGAAATGACTTAAACTAGAAAATGTGCATTGTGCATTTTCCCATTACTGAATATGCTGTTTCACCCTGTAATATTGCAAAGAGTTTGCCTAAATTGACAGCAGTAAATTAGAAACAGAAAACGTCTTATTAACATGTATTTTTAGACTTTATTTCCTAGGCAGGAGCTACTAAATGCATTTACTGTAATTAGCACATCTAAATGTCATATGGATTCATGCACCAGTTCAAATGGTATTTGCAACAGTTTCTGTACTAGTGCAAATTAGCATTTAGGAACAAATCTAGCTTACCTCTGGGTATGCACAGTTACAAATGGCTTGCTTTATTTCACATTTTCGGCCCTAGCCTTAATTCCGGCACATCACCATGTTTACCCAATAAAAATACAACTTGGACTTGATATGTTACAAGTTACAGGGCACAAGAGTTTAGGTTTCGCATTAGCCAAGACCTATTTTTTTACTGCATTTATTTACATAATATATAATCAACTTACTTATAGGATCGTTCAGCTAGCCCACTTCATCTACTGGACTGCATTTGTGTATTTCACATTTTTCTTCTCCCTACTCCAGCATGCGGCAATGGGGAAGTGTTGGAAGGTGGGTCATTAGGAGTGATAGGTAGGAACCTAACACCATCAATAAGGCGACCAACATGGTGCTGTGTCCTAAATAGGAAAAAACACAGTTGATGGACAGAATGTAGAACAATGTCATACATTCACCCCAGTACAAGGATCTGGGCCTAAATCCATCGTTTTTTTGCACTCCACACCACCCTGGGTTAGACACTGGCTATATGCAAATCAGCTCTGACCCTGTGCCTCATGGGAACAGTCCAGTCCGAACTACCAAGCCTTGTCTTTCCCAGACCGGAATCAAGCATCCAAGGACCGGTTTCTGGCTATCAGTCTTCATCAGCCTGGATAGCTTGACTCCAGTGGTGTGGAGAGCCTGGGACTCAGGTCTGAGTATACCCAGCACACTCAGGGTGAAAATTTCAAAAAACACAGTTGATGGACAGAATGTAGAACAATGTCATACATTAACCCCAGTACAAGGATCTGGGCCTAAATCCATCGTTTTTTTGCACTCCACACCACCCTGGGTTAGACACTGGCTATATGCAAATCAGCTCTGACCCTGTGCCTCATGGGAACAGTCCAGTCCGAACTACCAAGCCATGTCTTTCCCAGACCGGAATCAAGCATCCAAGGACTGGTTTCTGGCATTCAGCCTCCATCAGCCTGGATAGCTTGACTCCAGTGGTGTGGAGAGCCTGGGACTCACGTCTGAGTATACCCAGCACACTCAGGGTGAAAATTGCAAAAAACACAGTTGATGGACAGAATGTAGAACAATGTCATACATTCACCCCAGTACAAGGATCTGGGCCTAAATCCATTGTTTGGTTGCACTCCACACCACCCTGGGTTAGACACCGGCTATATGCAAATCAGCTCTGACCCTGTGCCTCTTGGGAACAGTCCGGTCCGAACTACCAAGCCATGTCTTTCCCAGACCGGAATCAAGCATCCAAGGACCGGTTTCTGGCATTCCGCTTAATTCAGAAACTCTGTCCATCACCACCCCCTTTTGCTTAATTGTGTCCTAAATAGGGTCTCTATAAATGAGTCCCTTGCTCACCCCTTAGAAGCTGACACTGAGCAATAAGGCTTAACTTAGGAGACAGGTATGTAAAGCATTTAAAAACACCATTACAGGAAATAAATAAGACACAACACACAATACAATATCCCACACCAATTTATAGAAATAGGAAATATTTTAATTTTTAAAAGGACATCAAAATCAATTCAGGGAAATGGAGATGTGAATTTTTAAAGAATAAACATTTTCTCATGCTTAGAAACCAATAGAGCATCTTCTGTACATCTGATTGTGCTTGACTGGGACAAAGTCAAAGTTTGAGGACAATCGCAATGTAGCCCTGCTCAGACACCCCATGTGGTCGACCTCAGTCAAAATTCTAGCTTCGAATTTAGCAATGTTTCTGGCGCTTTATTGCGAGGGCACTCACTGCTCTCCACCAGTCTGTATTCGGGTATGGTTCGCTGTCTTGACTTTCATGGAGCTCCTGGTTAAATTCTAGGAGTCAGACCTCTGCAGCTCTTCAACAGGACATACCTGGAATCTAGTCCGTGTCACGGTTGAAGGTGGCCATCATGACTTTTGCGGTTCACCCGGCCACCTCTGGAACTTTTTCCAAAAAGTTTCCCAAATTTTTCCAAACGTCTGGAGCTCCTTTCAAAAAGTCTTCTGGTGGGTTCCAAGTGCCCAAAACACAAATCCAAGGGTCTGTAATCTCCTAGATGGTACTTGGCTGGCCAGGACTTCACTTCCAACAATGCACTTGGTCAAACCCCTAAAACTCCACTGGATGCATTTCAGGAGGGGGGCCTCTGGCTGGGGAAGGACGAGCTAAGTTCTGTTAACCTGTCCACTCATTACTCCTTCTTAAAGCAAGGCAAACTCCCCAGAGCTAAAGTCCCAGATAGTGCAGCAGGCACAGTCTTCACCAGACAGGCCCTTTTGTGCAGTTCAGGATTCCAACAGGGCAATCTTCCTCCTTCTTGTACTTTCAGGCAGCAGAACTGAGGGGCTCTGCCCCTCTCACATGTTTATTCAGTGTTCTCTAGCGGCAAGCAGGGGATCACCCCTGTCCAGTGAGGTGCAGGGAAACACCCCAAAGCATAACTTCCTCCAAAGTGTGGCATAGTCTTGTCCCAGAAAACACTATTCTCTCAAAACCATCATGGCTAAAATTTCTGCAGAGCAGCAAGAGCTAACTGACCCAAACTCAGATTGTGGTTTATTTCCATGAACTCCCCCCACTTACATATGTGAATTCCTTCCTTAAGCCTCCTATCTGGCAGGGAGAGTGGGTGGCCGTGGCTTACAGGGTTGCTTGACCTGTTCTGCCTTTCAAGCTGAGGGTTTTTGGCCCAACCTCCTGCTCTGGCATTCCGGTGCCCCACAGAGGTTCCTCCATCAGATAGCCTCTGCCTGGCCAGGCCACTTATCACCAAATCAAGGCAACTTGGCCAATCCTCTCAGGGCTGATCAATCGGGAAGAGTGCTAGAGGCTGGATATTGGCTTACAGAACAGAATGTCTTATAACTTATTTTCTGTACAATTTATGATAAATTCAACAATGCCAAGTTGCTGGATCTATCACTACCATTCTGTTCAGTCTTTGAATTATATTTCTATTATTTCCTAGCAATAGTTCTGCATCCATAAAATATTGCCATGTTAGCCTATGATGATAACTATCTGCAATGGGGAAAATGGATTGTGCAACTTCTTCCTCACCAGGGTTTATAAGACCTCTTTTATCAAGACCCTGCTCATAAATACAGGACACCACTCCTCCCCTGCCTCCCCTGCAAAACACCTAGGGGAGACCTGGGGGATTCCTAATATGAAAAATTATTTTGGTTATGACTTCTCAGTGCCATCAGCACCAAAGTCGACTTTGTAGTGAATTTCCTACATTAGGGAAAATAAAATGGACAGCTTTCACTTACCAGGGTTTATAAAGGTCATTTATAGGTACCCTGCTTATAGTTACATGACCCCCTACGCTTGGAACACCTAGGGGAAACCTTGAGGGCGCCCATAATGTCAAAATAAGGTAGATTATCACTTTTAAAGCGCCCATCCCAGCAAATTCGAGTGTGCAGTGAATTTTACTTTTACAAGCAGTGATGCAACACAGTTCTGCTTTTAAAATGATCTCGGGTTCTCAGCAGCGCACACATGCATGTGCAACAAAGGCTGCTTGCCCCTAAACTGCCATGCCCTATTAATACACTACAGACTTATAGATAGAATTTATCCTCTTGCCCTATTATGTACAAGGGACCTATAGGATAGGTCATGCCAATTATAAGTGTACCTCAATGTTGTGTTTGTGTTTAACATAGCACTGGCCCTGGGACTGGCTAGTAGAGCCCAGGATGTAGTCAGAGTCAGTTACCACCAGTGTCAGTCAGCACAAAAAATAGGAGGTGAACAAGCTAAAAGGGTGACTTTCAAACATGCAGCCCCCTTCAGCCATTGGCTAACTTCTCTGAGAATTACAACACTCTGCTCTTTCACAAGGAGCACAGAAACACACAAAGTAGTTCCCTTCAGTGCCAGACACTACTGTTTGTTCATTTTGAGAGAAAAGAATATATTTTTCTGTTAGCTATTTTGTTTTTTTTAGATTGATGGGGGCTTGGCAGCTTTCCCAAAAAGAAAGGTTTGCCAAAACCATGCCAAACAAAATAAACCTTGACAAAGCAAAACGGCTTGTGGCCATTGTAAGAACTGGTGACTTTGCCAATGCTCGTTTGGATCTGGTATAGGCAAGATCTTTTAATTTTATTAAAATCATATATATATATATATATATTCTCGCTGAAAAAAACAAAGGTTGGAGCAATTTTATGGTTAGGCATAACTGTCATTTAAAACAAACCATTTGAAACTAATCAAACCACTGAAATTCACGAGTTATAGTTATCTCATGTAACAATAACTCATACCCTAAGCTAACTATAAATCGTGCCCCTGAAAATTATGAAAAAAATGTGTGTTTCTAGCCAACGTTTGAGGCACTCAAGGGCTTCTGGGTAAAAAAACCTGTGAAATCACGAGTCACACTAACCTGGACTCTCCCATGTGTCAAGTTGACAGAAAAACAGGGTTTAATAGGTTTCCCTGTATGGTGACAGCCCTGGCTGAACACCCACACTTACCCATAATGCAAAAAGAGGGTTGGTCTTGAGTGGAGAAGATTGTTCTGTCCATGTTGCTGTTTTGGGCTTTTCCTGTCGCAGGCTTTTGGCCCACCCACACAAGTGGGGTAGTGTTTTTATTGGAACATGTGTGTGACTGCTGGGTCGAGGGAAATGTGTGCATCTGCACAGATTCCACAAGCTTCTTTCAAAGACATTTCAGAATTATGAAAGTTTTTAGCCGAGGTTAGACAATTGCTAGGTCTTCTGGTTAAAAAAGCATTCTGGGAGCCGTACAATTAATGCCATCTTGAATTCCCCTCTGTATCATGTTTTCATAAAAGTCTTTGTTTCATAGGTTTCCCAGGGTGCTGGGTGAGCCAGGGCCAACAATCCCCTGTTACGCACATTACCATACATGGAGTTTTTTTGTCTCAGATTTTTTTGATGTGTTCATGTTGTGTTTTTGAGTGTCTTATTTTGTGGGTGCTAGACCCAGTCAGATAAGTGTAGTGCCATTTTTATATGGAAATGTTTGGTGCTGGAATTTTGTAGATCCCTGCAGCTTTTGTAACTTTATTTGGCATAAATGTTAGGAAAATGTATGCTTTTAGCTAGCATTTGAGGTTTGTATGGCTGCATGAGTAATATAATTTCTTGGAATCCACACTTTATACTACCCAGGATTCTCCTGGGTATCTAGTTTCAGAAATGCCTGGATTTGGTAGGTTTTCCTAGGTGGGAGCTGAATTAGGGTCCAAATGTTGCCGGTATCGACACTATAAAAAACAAAAAACATGTTTGCTGGGTAAAAGTCTGCAGGTCACATTTCAGTGCATTTTGTGCCACAGGCACTAAGCCCAGCCACACAAGTGGGCCAACTGTTATTGGGAGACATGTAGGAACACATAGTTGTTGGTATTAGCAATTGAATTTGGCCTCCGAATATAAGCCATTGTTAAAGAAAGGAAACATTTTGCAAAATGCCCTCTGAATCACATGATAGTATGCGTAATCCTAAATTCAGGGGAATAAAAATAATCACTGCTCCTAAGCTGAGCATCTTGCATACGTGCCAGAAATATATAGGTTTCCTTCATACCCATTTTTCATTCATTATATCTTACCACATAAACTGCTATATGGTCGGTACACAGGGAAAGCTGTAGCTCAATTCTTTGCTCAGAGTATCACTTGTCTTTGGAGAAACTGTGAACCTTGTATATCCCCATTATCAGAAGGGTCTATTGGACATAATGGGATTTTGCTTTGGCAATTTGGTCCTCATGACAAAAAGGTAGAGATGAAAACATTGTCACAAACGTTATTTGTTCCCAATCCTTTTATTATTTTGTATTTTAACAATTAGTTTCTTTGTAAAAACCTTGTGGTATATTAACATATGACCCCTTGCTGAATTCAGAATTGTGTCTTCTGTTCAGAAATGTATAGCCTTTTAGAATTACTGGTGGGTTTCCACCACAATTTGCAAATCAGTTGTGTCGTAATTTGACGGTGATCAGGTTAGCGTTCAGCTTTGCTACCCGAATTTCCCCTTATCTTGTCCATGATGTTTGGGGGCCATTTTGAAATCACTGGCGTCCATTTTACATGAACGCGCTGCCTCGTGGTCAGCATGCCCTTTTGTCCTTTCTCTGTACCACTGACCACCTAACTTGCCCAGCAACAGGCTATTTTTAGTACTGGTCAAGCTTGCATATGCGCAGTAGAGCCCTCTGTACTAGAGACAGTCATTACTTAGGAATGTTCCCCAAAACGGACCAGTAGTGTTATAACTCCTCTCATAAGCTGGCTGTGTTCCAAAAATGTCCTTATATGTACCTAAACTGAGCAAATGTGTTCCGCCTACTCTTTTTATTACTGTAAAACTGTATAAAAATGGTCTTGCACCGATGTTCGGTGTGATACTTCTTGCATTGCCGAAGGGTGCTGTAGGAATGTACCACCACCCCATGGGGTCCTAATAAACTTGTCTTTTGCATTTCTAGTTTCCGTGCCAACTTCTGTTTTACGGTGTTATGCAGTTTTGCAGAATATGTAGGTCTGGAGAACCCGATACCATAAATTGGCGACCACGAAGGGACTCATCGGCGACTCGGGTGCCCGAAGGAGAGGTCGTTACGACGGATTGGAAACTCGCCATGGACGCGTACGCTGCCACTGAGTGACCCGAGTCTTGGCACCCACGGTGTTTTCTTCCTTTCCTTTCGATCTGACCTTCCAGGTGGCGCCGGTCCTCGACTGAGATCCTGATCGTTCGAGTTGTTGTACAGTGCCTGTTTGGCTGATTCGATTAAGGAACTTGGCAGTTGGAACCTTGATACTTGAGAATTTGGTAAGCTTGTGATTGGTAAGATAGTCTACGGACGCTTACTGTGGATTTTTGGATTTGTTTTGAGTTAGCTAACATTTGGTTCTATGATTTGAGTTATATGTGCAATGCATTTCACATAGGCAGGCAATGTAGAGATATTTCTCTAATTTTGTATTTGTTTGAACGGCACACCTTGTGTGAAGTATATTAAGTGCCATTTTTGTAATATAGCGTTTCCGTGATATTTTGACATGCCTGTTTTAAGCACACTTCGAGGAATGTGCTGTCTTGGAAAAGGTACCAATTATCGATTAAATGAATCTCAGCCGGCTCCCCCAGAGGGGACACCTAATCGCGAAATGTATGTTAAATTTGGCCTTCCCCCTATTATGTACAGTACATTGTGGCATAAATATACCAAATACGATCACGAATTGCAATGGCCACTACATAGGTCGTTTGATTTACGAAAGGTTCAGTATGTGGAGCAATGTTTGTTTCAGCGAAGGTCTAGACAGGATATGTTTGATTGTGTACGTATGTGGGAGAAAGCGGTGCGTGAGCAAATGAAGCGTGAACAAGCCTTGGCGGACAAAGAACAGCGAAAGGCTGCTCGTGATAAAGCTTTACAGCTGGAGGAAAAAGAGTTGCAGGAAAAGAAAGAGAGGGAGGCACAGGAACGTAATTTGCAAATGAATGGTCAATTTCCTATTCGACATCCTCTTTATCCTGTCCTTACTAATGAATCTGATGATTTTTCATTATTAGACCGCTGCCCGCCTCCGTACGTTCCACCTACGGCCCCGACTGAGGATTCGGATGAAGACGATCAAGGGGGTAGTCGTACTAGGCTAAGTGTTGATCGAGCTGCGGAATTGCGTGGTTTTGCTCGAAAACGTAATCTTAAGTCAATAACTATTTCAGAGATTGATGACCATATGCGTAAGTGGTCTGAGCGAGAACGGTTGTATTTCTTGAGCCATTTTAGAGACGAAGTTGTAGAACGATTTAGAAAGTATTCAACTGAGTTGGAGCCTAAGGGTGTATCAGTTGGTTGTGAGAATTTGCGTAAAGGTCTTTTTGTTCTTACAGATGCGGATCCGTTTTTCCAATGGTTGGTCCAGCTACGGGATGAGACGTTAAGATTGCGGGAGGTGAAAAAGGCATCAGATGCGCCTGCGCCGGGATCGACGGAGAAATCCAAAGAGTGTCCTATCTTTGGAGCAGATAAGAGTTCTACAGTTCATATTATGCCTATGCGTGAAGCTGCACCTTTATATGTCCCTCCTAAAGGGCAAGGTACAGATGATGATAAACCGTCTGTGAATGCAAAGGGTTATTTTATATATAATTGGGTTTACACACTGTGGAACAGAACAGATGTTATGGCACTTAAAGCTGCTCTGCCTGACCCCCGTAAGAACCCGGCAGCCTTCTATGAAGGGGTGGAAGGGGCTATTTCTTCGTGTGTTATGACATTAGTTGTTATTGACCTTTTCTTTGGGTTAATATTGCCTCCTGATATGTGGAGGGCGATTCGTAAGTTCGATGATCAAGCGATCCTGGGGGCGGATTGGAAAGCTTTAGCCCAAGCTGACTTGGATAGGGAGCCCGCGTGTAAGCCATGTCAATTAATTTTAGATGTCCCGGCGGCTATTTTGAACAAGTTAAAAACGCTTGTTCCCCCTAAAAAGATTGATTGGACCATGTTAGCCTCTTGTAAACAGAAAGCGGATGAGTCGGTTTCTGACTTCTTCTCACGTTTTGAGGAAGCATTCCATGATTACAGTGGGCAATTATTAACAGAGGACACAGGTAGGCACTTATTCGTTGACAAGTATGTAGCAAACCTCCTACCAGAGATTGCAAAATGCTTAAAGACTAGTGAAAGTTCCTGGACCACGGCGACCCCTGCTTCTTTATTGACTATGGCTCAGTATTATGAGCGTCAGGAATAGGAGGCTAAAGAAAGTACTGATAAGAAAGCGAAGGAATTAAAGACGAAAGTGATGTTGGCTCAGGTTTATGCTACACAGCCGAGAGGGAATGATAGAGGTAGGCGTGGATCGTACGGTACGTCTTCCGTTCGTACCGACATTTCTGAGGATCAGTGTACATACTGTAAACAGTTTGGACATTGGGCCTCAGACTGTCCGGTGCTTCGAGAACAACGTAATCAGCGTGGTCGAGGAGGTGGAAGTACACGGAATAGGTATTCAGGAGCGAGGGGTGGAGCGAGTGATCGTGGCAGGTTTGAAGCGAGGGGTCGTGGTCAGGCTGATCATAATACTTTTGATCGACGGAATCAGTATCAGACAGCGGAGGGTGAGATTACAGAGTCTCAGGATTATGTACATGCATAGGATTGCGTAGGATGGGGTGTGGAATCGGTTGAAGTACCAGTAGATCAAAGAGGTCCATATGTATCAGCGGACGTTTTGGGTTCTACTGATCAGTTCCTGGTCGATACAGGAGCAACTCGTAGGGCTCTGTCTAAACACCTGGTTCCAAGGGCTCCCCTGTCTGGCGAAATGATTACATCAATAGGGTTCGATGGAACACCCTCTGTTAGCCCATTGTCACAACCCCTTACATTCCACATTGACAAATTTTTTGCCCCGTGCCCGTTTTTGTTGTCACCAAACACTCCAGACAATATTATGGGAATAGATATGCTTAAATATTTTCGAGCAACCATACGCTGCGCTCCTGAAGGGGTGCGGGTTATTTTGAATGACAATTACCCAGATGTAGAGAGATTGTGCCCCATGCAAGAGATTGAGGTGTTAGCCTCTCTCCCAAAAACGTTATGGGCTACTTCGGACACGGATGTGGGACAGATGATTATCCCTCCTATACGCATCACTGTAAAGGAGGCAGCGTCTCTGCCTCGTGTACCACAGTATAACATTTCCAAGGAAGGTGAAGTTGCTTTAACGCATATTGTCCATGATTTGATTATTGCAGGCGTGGTAGAGGAAGTTCCCTATAATGTCTGTAACAGTCCTATTCTTCCGATTTTAAAGAAAGATACTGATAACAAAATCTATCGTTATATTATTGATTTGAGAGAAATTAACAAGATAGTAGTGCCCCAATACCCGGTGGTGTCTGATATTACCACTCTACTTACTTTGATTCCGCCCACAGCCACTACCTTCACTGTCATAGACCTGAAAAATGCTTTCTTTTCCATTCCCATCCATCCTGATAGCCGATATCCGTTTGGCTTCACATTAAATAATAAATTGTATAGATTTTGTCGAGTTCCTCAAGGTTATACTGAAAGTCCTAGCATTTATAGCCAGGCTCTAAAAAGACAGCTTGATTCTTTTGATTTACAGTCTGGAGTGGCTTTCATTCAATATGTTTATGATATTTTACTTGCAGCAGACACGCAGGAGCAATGTGAGGAGAGTAGTCTTGCTTTGCTTTCTTTTCTTGCCCACAATCAGTAGGTTAGATTACTGTAACGCACTACTTCTAGGAGCCCCAAAGGTTTTGATCCATAAACTACAGAGGGTTCAAAACATGGCGGCTAAACTAGCCCTATCCCTACCTCGCTCGGCGTCTTCTGCGGGAGCTCTGGCAATCTTACATTGGCTGCCGGTCCAGCAGAGGATCTCCTATAAGGCTTTGTGCCTGGTTTTTGGAGCACTGCATGGTCAAGGACCAATACCATTGCAAAATCTTTTTTCGTGGTATCAGGCTGCCAGACCTCTGAGATCCGCCTCAGCATTCCTAGTGAAAGTCCCTAGAATAAACAGAGTGAGAATGGGCGGCCGCGCCTTCAGTTTCACGGCCGCCACAATGTGGAACACTCTACCTCTAACACTGAGGAGCAGTCAAAATTTGATTTTATTTAAAAAGGACCTTAAAACCTTTCTCTTCCCTAGAGCAGAATAATTTGTAGAACTGATGGTGGAACTGATCTCAGCGCCAGGATACCCGCTGGGTGACAGCTGCGCTTAATAAGCATTAAAATACATACATACATACATACATACACAATAATCACAAGGTTTCGAGGAAAAAGCTCCAATATTGTAGACCAAAGGTGACCTACCTCGGTCATCTTTTGTCTAAGGAGGGACGTGCATTGACATCTGATCGAATCCAAGCGATTTTAGATACACCAGTCCCTCGCACTCAGAGAGATGTTCCTGCTTTTATAGGTCTAACGTCTTTTTGTAGGCAGTGGATAATGGGGTTTTCACACATTATAAAACCTTTGTTAGCATTATTGTCCAAAACTACACCGATTCCCCTTGAATGGACAGATGAATGTCAGAATGCTTTTGAACAATTGAGACAAGCCCTTTGTTCTGCACCAGTACTAGGTACACCAGATTATACGAAGATTTTTACTTTATATGTACACGAGAAGGATGGGTGTGCATTGTCAGTCCTAGTGCAGACACACGGGGATAAACAGAGACCGTGTGCGTATTTCTCAGCAGTACTTGACCCCGTAGCACGAGGATTACCTGGGTGTTTTCAAGCAGTCGCAGCAACAGCAGTGGCTATACGACAGAGTGAGGGAATAGTTTTGTCACATAAATTGTTGGTGTTAGTTCCCCATGCGGTAGATGCTTTGTTAAATCAAACAAAGACCCAGTACTTAACGAGTGCACGTTTAACAGGATGTGAGCTAACGCTGTTGGCGCCACATATCACACTGAAGAGATGTGCCACTTTGAACCCTGCCACTTTATTGCCGTATCCAGTTGCTGAGGGCCAGGAGGAAGAACACCATGATTGTGCTTTCCTGACTGAAGAACAAACAAAGGGTCATATTGACTTACAGGATACGCCACTTCCAGATGTAGATGGAGAGCTGTGGGTTGATGGATCGTGTTTAAGGTTGCCAGATGGTACAACTTCTGCAGCATATGCGATCACAACACTTAAGACAGTGGTAGAAGCAGCACAAATACCACAGAAATCGGCCCAAGCAGCGGAATTGATAGCCTTAACAAGAGCATGTGAATTAAGTGCTGGTTTATGTGTGAACATCTACACTGATAGCCGGTACGCCTTTGGAGTAGCGCATGATTTTGGCCTACTCTGGAGAGAGCGAGGGTTTTTGACTTCACACGGAGTGCACATTATGCATGGAGAACTAGTGCGTGATCTCCTGAATGCGCTACTATGTCCAAAGAAAGTGGCGATAATTAAATGCAGTGCACATAAGAAAGTGACAGACAAAGTAGGACAAGGAAACGCTTTTGCAGATTGCATAGCGAGGGAAACTGCTATGTTACAAAATGCCTCACTGATGTATGTGGTGAAATCGCAGGCTGAGCGATGGCATGATGCTAGAGAGGAGATACTAGACATTCAGAAATCAGCGTCTGAAGCAGAACTCGCAACCTGGGCAAAGGAGGGAGTGTTGGATGATGAGGGTTGTTGGAGAAGCAAAGATATGGAGAGATGGAAATTGCCTGCAGCTTACTTGCAAGCAATGGTTCAAATGACACATGGATTGGCACATGTTGGAGCCCTTGCAATTACTAAATTGCTTACGTGAGTCTGGGAGCATCCTGAGATTGCCAATACAGCCAAAAGAGTAGTGCAGACCTGTCTGATATGCTTGCAGTACAATCCTGCTAAAGGGACGTATACTCCAAAAGGAGGGTTTGTTCCACCTACTGCACCATTCGAAGTGCTACAAATGGATTACATCCAGCTTGAGCGTTGCAATAACCTTAAGTATGTCTTAGTGGTGGTGTGTGCTTTCAGTAAGTGGATTGAGGCCTTCCCCACGAAGGATAATACAGCGTTGACAACAGCTAAGGTGCTGCTCAAAGAGTACTTTCCACCCTATGGTGTTTGTAAATTTCTGTGGAGTGATAATGGTCCTCATTTTGTTGGGAAAATTGTGGAATACGTCATGAAGGGATTGGGGATTCAGCAAAAGTTTCATGCTGTATTCCATCCGCAGTCAGCAGGTCTGGTGGAAAGGTATAATGCTACTCTGAAACTGAAGCTAGCAAAGATTGTGGCATCTACGTCTTTGAAATGGCCGGATGCTCTGCCTCTAGCATTGCTATCTATTAGATCAGTGCCTCATTCCCGAACTGGCCTCACACCTTATGAAGTGGTGTTTGGGAGGCCTATGAATATATGGGGAGTCCCTAAGCCTCGGTTGTTATATGATGTTCCTTGTATAATGATGAACGATTATTTGGCACGATTAACAAATGATTTACTTTCTATTCATCAACAGGTTCGAGAAGCGCTCCCTGACAATTCCATTGGAGAGGCTCACAATCTTCGTCCTGGCGACTATGTTATGATCCGATCGTTTGAGAGAACCAGCAGCTTGGAGCCGAGGTGGCGTGGCCCTGAGCAGGTGTTGCTGGCGACTCGAACGGCTGTGCGAGTCACGAACAAGAAGCGATGGGTGCATTCTACTCATTGTCGTCGTGTCTCTCCGGATCTGGTGAACCCCACTGTGCTGTCTGATTATCGTGACATCTTGGACGAAGAGAAGAGCCCAGCTGTTACGTTTACTGAATCGGAGGGAGCCTTCCCGGACCACACTGTCTCTGGTGGAGAGAGATATAATCTACGGCCAAGAAAAGCAGTTGTTTTGTGCGAGACTGGTTGAGTTACCGCTCCAGGTTTGTGAAACGGAAGCCAGGAATATCAAGGGGGGGGGGATCAGTTCTGCCAAGTGTAGCGACACCCGTCTTGAATGTCGGAGAAGAAACCAACGGCTACCTCGGAGCTCAGCACTCATATTTTTATTTTTAGTTGCTTTCTTTTTGAGACATTTGTACTTTGAACTATGGCACCTCCTACGATGCGGAATAGAGAATTCTTGGTGCAGTACTTTTTGTTCTGACCATAGTGGTGATAGCGGTAATAGCTTGGGTGATAGAACGACTGCTTCCGGCAAGAGAATATTTAATGCCTACTACCCCAATTCCATCCGAACATTTTCATTTCACTTTGCCCTATCATGAAGAACGACATAGACAGACTTATCTAAATAACAGTTTCATTAAAATTTTACATCACACCCATAATATGACAAACACTTCGAACTGTTGGGTATGTGGAATGTTACCTGGACATCAAAAGAAAGGAGGCACTCCTCTTATTCCTCTCCCGTTCTCTCACAATGGTTCTTGCAATGCTTGGTACACTCTTCTGTTCACTTTGAGATGGCCGACAAAAGGTGGATTACTTTTCCGGCTCAATAAAGTCTGTTATAATGACCGAGATGGTTACCCGCAAGCAGAAGGAACTAAATTTGAATGGGAAGAGTATCGACCAGATAATGTATCTTCGCCTCGAGTTTATACGAATCAGAGAAATGTAAACATGTCTAGTCTGCATGTGATTACAGTTACTGATACCAAAGCTGATTTATGTGTCCGAAATAAAGGTACAATCCCAGTAGGAAGAAGTGAATGTAATACCACTCTCACCTTTGACACTCCAAATGGTATCACCTTTGTGGCTTCATGAAAGACCTACTTTATTTGTGGAAATATAGGTTACCGTCTCCCTATAGGATGGTCAGGAACATGTTATATATCTTTTGTATTACCTCCTGTGTTTATTTCCCCGCCCATTTATCATAACGATTTTGTGTTATACCATGATTTTATACTAAACAGAGTGAAGAGAACATTGGCACTTGACAAAATTCATCAGACAGATACCTCCCTGCAGCAATATGTTGATTTCAATTTAGGCCTATTTTCATTTGTTGGTGCTGCTCTAAACAGCAGAAAGATCAGACGACTGACACGTGTTGTGGAAGCCGTTGCTAATGAGACAGTTTTTGCTCTAGGGAATCTGACTGAGGAACTTCAAATTACCAGAATTGTACCGCTCCAGAACAGAATGGTTCTAGATGTAGTGTTAGCTGATCATGGGGGTGCATGTCGCATTATCGGAAGTAGTTGCTGCGTGTATGTGCCTGATAATTCACCTTCTGTATATGATGCTATTTCTAAATTGCACAAAATAGCTGCTGAAATACATCCTGATAACGGTACCTGGACACTTTCGGGTTGGTTTTGGACTTTGTTCAGTACTTGGGGTTGGAAACTGTTGACAATTTTATGTATAATAATTGGGATACTCTTCTTTTTATGCCTATGTATTCAGTGTGGCCCTATGTTATGTTCTATGTGCATTTCTGCTTGTATTCCATCCAAACGAGCTATTGTCAAGAATGAGCAAATGATTAATAGAGAAATAACGAATATTATGTCGATCAATATTGACGATAAATACCCTGATTACGTCCATTATGAGGTAGCTTCAGCTAAACGCTAAAAGGGGTGTCTGTCGTGATCAGGTTAGCGTTCAGCTTTGCAACACGAATTTCCCCTTATCTTGTCCATGATGTTTGGGGGCCATTTTTAAATCACTGGCGTCCATTTTACATGAACGCGCTGCCTCGTGGTCAGCATGCCCTTTTGTCCTTTCTCTGTACCACTGACCACCTAACTTGCCCAGCAACAGGCTATTTTTAGTACTGGTCAAGCTTGCAGATGCGCAGTAGAGCCCTCTGTACTAGTGGACAGTCATTACTTAGGAATGTTCCCCAAAACTGACCAGTAGTGTTATAACTCCTCCCATAAGCTGGCTGTGTTCCAAAAATGTCCTTATATGTACCTAAACTGAGCAAATGTGTTTCGCCTACTCTTTTTATTACTGTAAAACTGTATAAAAATGGTCTCGCACCGATGTTCGGTGTGATACTTCTTGCATTGCTGAAGGGTGCTGTAGGAATGTACCACCACCCCATGGGGTCCTAATAAACTTGTCTTTTGCATTTCTAGTTTCCGTGCCAACTTCTGTTTTACGGTGTTATGCAGTTTTGCAGAATATGTAGGTCTGGAGAACCCGATACCACAGTTGAAACCCCAACAATGATGAAAATTGATTACCTTTTCGGAAAATTCAAAACAGCATAAATTGTTTTTCAATACAATTCTGCTGCATAGATGGTTATTGTAAGGAATCAGGCTTGTCCCCAATTGGCAAGTGCTGACTTACTCATAAGTCCCTAGTACATGGTACCCAGGGTACCAAGAGCATGTAAGGCAGAATGACCACCCCGTGCTGCAGCACTGTTTCTGCCATCCTGAGTGTGCCAAAGGACACAATGACTCATAGCCAGCAACTGCAGGCTGGAAGGGCAGTGTTTGCACTGCTAATTTGACTTTGCCATTTCACCTAGTGGCAAATCCCCCGCTCCCTTAATATTATATGAAGGCCTCCCCTCATGAAGGCCTACAGAGCCGTATGGAAGGGAGCTGTATATTGTTAAGCACAGCATGTAGGTGTATATACTAACTACCTAACTAGGCACTGCAAAGTATCAAATTAATTAATTGATCAAATTAATTGTGGCATTAAAACTAACTTGATGCCAACTCAAGATTAATGTCACTACTAATGTTAAAGATTGCAGGGATTGCTGTTGGCATAAGCTGAAAGCCCTTTTGTACTTGGAAGCCATCTTAGTTAGCCATGTGCTTGCCATGCGCTTTCTCCCTCTTCCAGAGCATTGCACATGCTCAGAAAGGCCTAGCTGATAGAATGCACCTGCTTCTAGTATAGAACTGTCAGGCTATTCTTGCTGATGTAAGGAGAAATGTCTCTCCTCCCACTTTGTTGAGCAAGCACATTTTGTATACTCATATTAGTCAGTAAGCATGCTGGTATGTGCCAGGACCTCCCTTTGGTTTTATGCTGACTATGTAACCTATGCATATATAAGGCCCCTGTTCTCTGTACTCCTCAGAATGCCTCCTACTGTGGCCTGAGGGTACTGTGTGAATTAGTCTCCCTCATCTGAGATCAATAAATGCATTATTTTTATATTACAGCTTCTGTGCCAATCTCTTCTTTGTTGATTAAAAGGACCAGGTTTATCAGTGAACCCCTTAGGATGTTTATATTTCTTCACTAAAGTAAGGCAACTTTCAGAAAGTTGCCACTCTATCCAGCTAGACCAGTGGCTTCACACATTCTGTAATGTAGACAGATCTCTGTCCAGATGTGGAGATTTGTGAATGGCTTCCAAGCTTAGGAACAAAGGCAATTGCTGCAGAGTAAATTGTGACCTCCTCCCCCAGGAAGGCCATTTGGGGTGTTACCCCTACAGGCGCACTTCAAACGAGAAGCCCCCTTTAACGGGCCACTGCAGATAACACTCACAAACAGGCTGCCTTATGTTCATGCAGACAAGTTGGAGTCAGGGACAGAGAGGAAGAATGCCTACCAAGGGCATATAGCCCTTATATAGCCACAACATTAGAGTGGGCTACCAAGCTCATCACAGTCGAGGGAATGTCCAACACCTTGAGAATGGCCAGAATATTGCACTCTGGGACTGCTAAATGCAATACATCACCATAACTTTGTCACAAAAAGGGAGGGGACCTACTAGCCTATTGGCTAGTGACTGGGCAGTTTTCCGGTGTCAAATGTGCACCCCTGGCACCCTGGACCTTAGTACACATTGGATTTGGAGAGAAGAGTGAAAAAGGACTGCCAGACTGCCTTTGAAGCTGCTAGAAGAGAGGCTGCACTATCGGAAGCACTGCACCTGCTGCACTTTGGGCTAGTAAAGGTTAGATTTTGCCTTTGGCTCCTGGGGAAAAGTTGATTTCCGTCACCAGATCAAAGCAGTGACTCCAAGGATCAGTTGGCTGATCCCTGGAACCAGTTCAAGGGACAAAATAGCTGAAGAGGCCCAAACCGACAAGCTGGTAACCACTGCAGAAATGTTTCTGCTACCTGCCACTGGGAACCAAAAGTGACTAATCCCTGAGAGCCAAAAGTTGCAACCGAGGCATTGTTATGTTATGTTATGTTATGTTATAGGTTGTTTTGTAGCGTGCTCTGCTACTGGGGAGTATCCTGGCGCGTTGCGGAGGTGACCAAACATAACACAGAGAGACAGCCTAGACCTAACAAACAAACAGATGGGTCTTGAGATCCTTCTTAAACTTGGATAGACACTGGGCGGTACGCAAATGAAGAGGGAGAGCATTCCAAGCCTTCGCAGTTACCACAGAAATAGATTGGCCGCCCAGCCTAGCCCGCTTATAGCGGGGAAGAGTCAGTTTGGCCAGCGAGGCTGACCTGAGACAGCGAGAGGGAGTGTAGAAAGAGAAGCGCTTCCTCAGGTAGCCGGGGCCAAGCTCGTGGACAGCTCTAAATGACAGCACGAGAGATTTGGACCCGGGAGTGCTATTAGAAACTAGATTTATTTACTGAGAGGGACACTAGTCTCCACCAAGAATTTTCAGTGTCACCACTGTGTTACGAGATTGACTGCCCAGCCGTAGCTGGCCTTTTACTGTCACAAAGAGGACATTGTGTGACCCAGAGTTCCATGGCCATAGTTGCTGTATGTCACCTGTGAACTAAGGACTCAACAGCAACTCACCCTCCATACACAGCAAAGCACCAGGAGAATCTTTGAGCATCTTTTCCTCCTGCATCCCCAGCATCAGCACACCTCCATTGTTATCTATGATGGTTGTTTCCTTAAGGCTGGAACTGGGTTGGAAAAGGCTCTAGTAGCCAGGTAACTCCTAAGTAACCTTACCAACCTTCTAGACCTCTTCCCTGGCAGATTTGGTCCCCTAATCCAGCCTGGAGCAGCCGAACAAACTCTTTTGAACTTTGCAAACGTTTAAAAACTTTTTGTTAACCAATGCTTGTTTACGGCTGGATTAAAAGTTATTTAATGCTTTAATAATCTGTATCTCTGGAACCCTCAGGTGAATTTTGATGATCAAGGACTCTAAAAATTTATAAAAATATACTCTATTTGTATAAATTGTTCTTGTGTCTCTTTCTTGTTGTGTATTGTATTGTATTGTATATTGGATTTATATAGCGCTTGTCACCCAGGGGTCTCTAAGCGCTTGCCTTGGGAACCCGTCCTGGCTTTTCCCTGTGAGATAGCCCCTACAGGGCATCCCCTAGGTGAAAGCCAGGCATCCCGCCGCTGGGGCCATTGTGGAGATTAAGCAAGCTATTGCCCAGAGTTTATAATAGAACCAGAAGATAGAAGGTTTTTCCCTTGCGCCCAATTGTCCAAATGTATAAGAACAAGTTATCAAAAATTGCTACCAGGGATAATAATGACGTCTATCTAGCGTCATAAACGGTGTAATAAATTACACACAAAACATTTATATACAATATATCCCGAGCAAGTCTGTGTCGTGTACAAAACAGAAATTCAATCCAATGAAATGTTCCAAATTTTTTATATCAAATTCTTCTTCTTTATTGTTCTTGATAAACCACAAATATCTCCTCAGATCACTAGCCAACACGTGTTTCGTCTATTTACAGCAGTCTATGCAATTAGACTTCATCAGGGCTAGAATATGCATTAAAAACAATAGTTATACATTGAAAAGACTGTATATTACATATTTACAACCATTAATTCATTAAAAAGCACTAGCCGTGCTGTGTGCGTCATCACAATGATGTTATAATTACTGACAGGAGTATATTAAAAATTCATTCAAGAAACATTAAAGTCATTTCTAAGTGTAAAACCACCACTGAACAAATTCAGCATCTAATCAACAAATGGAAGAAGTGCAGAAATAATCACCAAGGCCCTTATTCCAATCACCAAGTGTGAGCCCAAGTGTAAGTCTTAGTCATATCAGAATAGTGAAAAAGAATACTCCCCTACACATTCCAAAAACAAAAGTAAAGGTCAATTAAGAACATCTTAAGCCCTAGCTATCCGAAACAACAGATTAGAGCCCCAAATTGGTTAAATCTGAAAAGCATCGGTTCATTTAGATGTGGAAATTGCAGTATGTGTTGTAGAATGCAACAAGGTGTACGTTGCTTTAATTACAATGGCTCACCGAATTACAATATTACAACACACATTGACTGTAACACTACGTATGTAGTATATGCCCTGATTTGTAAATGCAAGTTTTTCCTAAAGTGGCAAAAAGAGTTTGCAAAGGCTTACATATGGATAACATTGCAATTGACGTGGCTATCCAACCCACACTGAAAATCAATTTTTGGAAAAAGCCCTCAGAGTATGGGAAGAGGCAAGGCAAGCCCACGCCTAATTGGTAGGAGAACTCAATACTGAAAGTGGTGATGAAGAGTATAATGACATAAACCCTTTTGAAACTGGGGGGGAGGGGCAGGGGGACTTTGAGAGCAAGTTCCCCAGGAGAAAATCAAGGGATGGTCTATGAGTGAAAGGAGCTTCACTTCCACAGGGAAATCCAAGGAATTGACTAGCTGGCCATAAAAACAAGAAAATTGACCTTAGCCATGAAAAGAGTCAAGCTGGGGTTAACTCCCTAAGAATATGGGGGCAGCAACAAGGTACCAGAGATGTCCAAAGGGATACTTCCCTAGTTTGTTGGAAGGAATTACATAGATAAGTGGCTGGCATCCTAGGAATGCACACTCAGGGTGAGAAGGGTGAGTAATCAACATTGGGGGACCCTATTGTGGGAGTTACTACCAACAGTAGAGAGAGATAGATTGCTGTCACTAGAAGATGAGGTGACAAAATCATATACCCACATGAGAGAGGCACTCATTGATTGGTCTCACCCCAGAGTAATACAGACTTAAGTTAAGGAACATAACCAAGGGGCCAACGCAGACCTTGGTGGGCTTTGTGGATGTAGCTGTGAAGTTATTGAAAAGCAGTGTTGAGGGTAACAGGGTGTATACCTATGAGGGGCTCTACGGTTTAGTGGCTAAAGAACACATTCTTATAAATTGTACATCAGAGACATTATACCATCATCTGATATATTCAAAGCTTTTTAGCCCTATAGTGTTGAGCAATAGGGCTGATGAGTGGGTTAGAACAAGAATACTCAAGAAAACCCTGGGGAGTGATCCCAAGAAAGGGGGGTCAGGCCCGCAGAAGGGAAGGAGGAAGGTGGTAAACCCACCAAAGTGGTTACCTAAGAGACCCAGAACCCTAAGAAAGAGGAAAGCAAACCCCATATCACTTCTAGCAAGCAATGGGGACCCAAGGTATGAAACATTCTTAGACAGTAGGCCTTGCTTTGACTGTCAGCAAACAGGGCACTACAGAGGAGATACAGCATGTACCAAGAAAAAGGATATCACTGGTCTATCTAGCCAGTGCAGCCTTTGAGGAGGATTCACCTGATATCCTGGTAGCCTTTAACAGGGAAATGGGCCCAGATTGTGTCCTGGTGATTTCTGAGGGTAGGAGTAAACACTTCCTCAAGGTGAATGGAATCCCAGTCACTGCCGTAAGAGACACATATGCCAGTCACACCATGGTGGTGGACAGGTTGGTATTCCCAAACATTAGTTTCCAGGAGAGGCTAGGAGAGTTAGGGCTATCTATGGGAGGGCACCAACAGACATGTGGCCTTAGTAACCCTGAGGATAGGGGGTACCCTTAGTTGTCATAGGGTGGTAGTCATTCCTGACCTTCCCCTAGATTGTCTCCTAGGCAATAACCTGCTAGAGGTTGGCATCAGAGCAGAGGGCCCCTCCCTAGGGCACTGCCTCCTCCAAGGTTCCCAGAGGTCCTGCCCCGCAGGTTAGAAGACTTTGATCCCAGAAGAAAGGCAACAAGAAGAAAGGCAGGAAAGGAAAGCAACTGTTAACAAGAGACCAAGAGAGACAAGAGAATTCTAACCCAGGAGGGTAGAACCATAAAGTTGCCACTGGTAATGTGTGTCCTGTTCTCCAATAAGCCCTGAACAGTCAGGCAACTGATCAGCAACAGGGTGTCACTCCTAAACTGACAGAAGGAAGGGTGTCTACCATATGAGGTGGTAGCCCTCCAATCTGAAAAAGTGGAGAGGCTCCATGAACCCAAAGCATCCTCTAAGAAGGCACATTCACCTGACAGTGGAGTGCTTAGAGTATTGTTCTGTGCTCTGGCATCTGTCAGTAGCCTCTGCTGGGTGTTTGCTTTTATGGCAGCCCTATCCCTAGCTTTGTGGTCCGGCCCCATGACAGGAGGCAAAGTAGTACCCCTTACCCTGTTAGTAATGGTGGAGTTATTCCAATGTTGAATAAGCTATTTGAGTAAGATAGGTGTTCCCCTAGCTAAGGTTGTGTTAGAGCAGGTGGGTACGTCCCTACTCAAAATAAAATACAAGGATGGGATAGACAGAGAATTAGCTAAACTCCAGTTTAGGATGGAGCCTGTCAAATTAGAGGTAGGCCATTTCCTCTGTGGGAATGACCCTAACAGAAGGATGTAAGGCAGAGTAGGCCCTGCAAAAGGTCAGGCAGTTTCCTACAGTCTTCCTTGCTAAATGTTAAGGGAGACTCAGAAAGATTCGGGTTGAGACTCCCAAATGTATACGCTGGGGGAGGAGGCATAAGGAAACAGGCTTTTTGCAGGTTTCCCTCCACCTTTTGCGCTCATTGGGACTACTAGCTGCTGTTTGTTCAATCGTGAGAGTTCACTGAGGCCCACTAACCCCACCCCAGTGCCAGTGTTCTGACCTATTTCAAAAGGTGTGTTGAATTGCATGTTCCCAATTGCCAAGTTCTGATTTAATTATAAGTTCTTAGTATATGGTACCCAGGGTACCAGGGCATATAAGACAGAGTGTCCACCCAGAACTGCAGCACTGTTTGTACCAACTGAGTGTGAGATAGGACAAAATGGATTCCAGCTGACTGCTGCAGACTGGAAGGACAGTGTTTGCACTGCTACTTCGACTTTGCCATTTAACCTAATGGCAAAGCCACCACACCCTCAAAAATATATGTAAATCTCCCCTAAGGAAGTCCTATCAAACTCATGGCAGCGAACTGAATATTATTAAGAGAGACATATAGGTGTATATATGTCTTAGCAGCAAAACCCTCATGGTGTTGTTTTGCTGAGTAAAAGTTAGTAGCCCCATTGGCTAATACAGGGTTACCGGCTGGCATCCCAGCCTGGCAAATTTCTGTATGGGACTACCTAACTCGGTCCTGTAAATTATCACATTAACTGTGGCATGTAATCTGACTTAATGCCCGAGATTAATGTCACTACTAAAGTTAGGCAACTTTTAGAAAGTTGCCACTCTGTTACCCAGCTAGTTTAGCCCCCTAACTTGAATAGATGAGCCAGTGTAAAATGTTCCACAATGCTACGCAAAATCACCCCATCCATGCAAGCCACCTCCTTGTAGGTACCTTTCTATGCAACAAAGAAGCTCCTGCGTATTGGCTCGATGACCTTAATTCCCAGGCTCTCTCCAGTGAGAAAGAACACCGTCCCATATTATCAGCATATCCATTCACATGTATCTTCTCCTCCCTGGGCCTAACTCCTAAAACAAAGACATTGGGGCATATTATCAAGAACAGGCGATAAAATTATCGCTGCTTTATCGGCACGAAACTGCCGCTAAAGCGGCGATAATGGGCTTGATAATATGCCCTTGTGAATTCCCATAGCAGAACAGGTTAACACCAGAACCTGGGCTGCTATGGGAATTTATATTGCTCTTGATAATATGCCCCATTATTCTAACTAACAAGGATGAATTTCTCCACCTGCAACAGAAAAGTGAGAAAGGCAAATGTTACATGCACATGAATTTTACTAGCAAATCTTAACGCAAGAGCAACCAGGGTGAAAAACACTTTAGGCCTACAGAAATCGGGCAATACAAAAAACAGCAAATGTTTTCATAAGGCACACGCATAACTGAATATTATTACTGTGCACTTTTAAACCAATGCATTACCTAAATACACTAATCATTGAAATTCTCGTTAGCCACATATACAGTTCCACAAATTACCATTTTCATCTAGTCACATATAATTTCAGAGTTGTTTTTCTTCATGTTTTACACTGAAATACCTCTAGCACTTCACTTTTCAAATGATTACAGTACTTGATCTAATGGCAAAAATATTAACAAAATAAGGATTATGTGCAGGTGTGAACTCTTCATGATTATAATGCACCCCTACAAATGACAGAGCAAATTGCGCTCAATCAATTCCCAATCCTAGATCGACGCAGTGACTCCAAGTTGGCTAATCCCCTGGAACCAACTCAACTGGCAAGTTGGCAACCACCGTAGATGTTTTTCCACTACCTGCCTCAACGGTGCCCAAATTGACCACTACACAGTAGCCAAAAGTTTCCCTTGAGTCTTTTTGAAAAAGTAGTGCCTTCAGAGACCGAATTCATGAAACATAAGGGCCACTATTCCTTATCAAGAATGTTCACTGTGTCAATAGATCAGCAGCCTAACCATAGCTGGCCTTTTACTTTCGCAAAAAGAATGGCGTGGGATGCTGAGTTACATGGCCAAAGTCGCCCAACCTACCCTGTGGACCGAGGACTCAACCGCAATTCACCCCTTCAACGGCACAGCACCAGGAGCATCTTTCAGCATATTTTCCACCCACATCCCCAGCAACAGGACCACTTCATTGTTATCTATGCTGTTTTTTTCCGAAAGTTTGTAACTGGACTGAAAAAGGCTCTAGTGGCCAGGTAACTGTCCGAAGTAACCTTACTGGCCTCCTTCATCTCTGCCCTGTAGGATTTGGTTGCCAAACTTGGGCCGGAGTTGCTGAACAAACTCTTTTGAACTTTTTAAAAGGGTATCATTTTTTTGTTGAGCAAAGCTTGTTTGCAGTTAGATTAAAAGTTGTTTAATGCTTTAAAAATCTGTATCTCCAGAACCCAGAGGTGGATTTCTATAATCAAGACATTAAAAATCCATTAAAAAATGCTCTATTTGTTATGAATTTTTATCATGTCTCTTTCTAGTTTGGTGCTGTTAAATGCTTTAAACTATGTTCCTTTGTCAAGGCTTGCTGGTCGAAGCAACAGCTACCTAGGGTTGAGCAAAGATGATACAAACTGGCCTGATTTGACCCAAGATGAGTGCATTCAATGATAGGGCCCCACAGCCATATCATACAATTTTCACAGTTATCCTAGCCCAGCAAAACTCTTGTTGATAATCTCTGAGCACTTTGTACCATTCCTTCACTCCCAAGCTATTTCCTCGCTTCCTTCTTTTGGAATCTATACAAAATGGGTACCTTCAGAATCCCAAGGATGTTGGAGAAAAGGAACCCACACTTGGCATGGATAACTTATGTAGAACAAGTTATGAAAGTGTAAATGCAAACTACCCAAAAATTCAAAAAAGGCTCAGCTCTGGGAATGGAATATCCTCAGCATTTAAGAGGTTGAAGTTTTAATAACAAAGAAGCATTTATCACTGTCAAAGGTGGCAACATACTACAGGTCCAGCTTTATTACTGTTCAAGACACCAGGTAGCCAAACAATTTTACATAAACAATGCCTTAAATTAGCACTTCCAGTGCCTACATTATGTGATCCAGTGCCGGGTGTTTCGTGGCACTAGAAAATGAACCCAATAATTTGTATCTGGTCATGCAATCACACCGGTTCTAGAAACGTAAAGGTACACTGAGAGCAGAGGGAAAGCGTTAAGCAAATGTCCTGCAACACAAGTCAGTTGTCTCTCTGAGATAATAGTCAGAGCTCAGATTCACCATGCACAAAACTAATACCCACACTTTTCTTATGCCCAGACAATTTTGAAGAGGATGCTTTTGATTGTCAGATCTAGACTTGGTGAAAGGGTAATGGGTAAATGGCAGGCCATACCTGGTATCATATTTCTTTATGTATGTATGATAAGGTTCTTTGAAGTACAAGTGGGTTTGGGTGCAACTCCTCCCAGTCATCGTGCCGTGATGACCCATCCAGCCTGTACACCTAAGCACCCTTTTTGCCACTGTCTGGAAGGAATACACAAACCCCAACAGCACAGCCATTCACAGTCATGCCTTCCATGAGAATGGTGGAAGGGCAAGAATATGCCATCCGAGGAGCCCATAACAAGTGTGAAACTGGTCTGGGGTTCCTGGTGTTCTAGTTCAGGGAGGACCTGGCTTGGTTGTTTGGGTTGGACTGTTCCCATTGGAGTAGAGCAGGGTCAGGACTGATTTGCATGTAGTTGGGTCCAAACTGAAGTGGCATGGTGTGCAAAATATTGATGGATTAGGATGTAGACCGGGTAAGTACCAGCAGCTGAGATTAATTCAAGCATTTCATCCTTCACTTTTAGTATTCTTTTGTATTACCTTTATAAAAGTGGCCTTTTGAAAATTGTAACTTAAGATCCAACAGCACTCACCATTAAAGAGGGTTCTTAAAGACAATTCATTTGAGTGTAAACATCCCAAAGTTATCACTTATTAAATGTAATGTGGTAACCCAGTGTTATTCAAAGGGAGAGATAAGCCTTGCAAAAGAGAAAAAAAACTTTCAGGAGGTTATCACGAGGAGGACATTTAAAACCTAATATAAATGTCCTACTTTTTAAATACAATGCACATTACCCCATGAACCTTTAGGGTCCACCTTAGGGGTGATGTTCAATTATTACAAAGGAAGGTTTAGGCCTGGAAAAGGTTTATTTTGCCAGGTCAAAATGTCAGTTTAAAACTGCAATACAGGCTGCAGTGGCAGAACTAAGACATGCTTTAAAAGGCTGCTTTTGTGGGTGACACAATGAGTGCTGCAGGCCCACCAGCAGCATTTAGGTTACAGGCCCTGGGTACTGATAGTACCATTGATAGGGACTTACAAGTAAATACATTTTGCCAATTAAGTGAGTCCAATTTTACCATGTGTAGAGGAAAGAGAACAAGAACTTTAGTACTGGAGTTGTAATGCCAACACAAACAAATTAGGCAAAGCAGGAGAGATTAAGGCAAAAGGTTTGGGGAATACCATACCATGGATCTCAGCTCTAACACATATATTCAGTGTTCATAAATCAAGTCTGTAATCCGAATGATTCTCAATGTAAAATGTTATTCAGCCATAATATGATTAATACACATTAGTGTTGTGCTCATCTTTCTTCCTAGAACGCATTGATTTTCCCACCCACTAGCACAACTTAAATACCATTGTGATTCAAAAATAACAAATAAGGAAATGCAGTGAGCCAAACATGATAAATGTCTGCACATTTCGTGCATATGTGCCAAACATCACTGAAGTTATTATATATGGTTAGGAAGTTTGTTGCACTTTCCATTGAAAAGGCATTTTGGATTTGCCTATAACTGAGGTTCTATGGACAGATCTTCAAACCACAGGCAGCTTTGATCCCGTATTCTAATTTTTAATATGTAATGTATTTGATTTTATATAGCGCACAAATCACACCGAAGGTCTCAGGGTGCTTGCTTAGGGAACCCATCCTGGTATTCCCCTGTGAGATACCCCGGCAGGGTATCCACAAGGTGAAAGCCAGGCATCCCACCGCGAGGGGCCATAGTGGAGATTAAGCAAGCTATTGCCCAGAGTCGCAGAGTGTGACCCCGTGAGTTGAGAATTATCGAGTCCGTGGAATTTTGAGCCCGAGACCCTGCCGCGTCGGGAATCGAACCCTGGTCCACGGCCGCTCTCAGCTTCAGGGTCTGCCGCCTCTAACCACTGAGCCACACTTCTCCACACACTTGCATGAAGGAAGGAAAACGTTAGATAGGGTGCCAAAAATGAGTTTTGTCAATGTGAGTTCCATTAGGAAATGTTGCCTATTGCTACAGCAAAAACTGCTGAATTTATGCCCAACTTCGCATGAAAGTGGATGTATTTGAACTAAAGACGATCTGTTTTTAGGTTGAGCCTGAACAGCGCTTGCGCTGTCAGGCAATCTATTGTAGGTTCGATGTGGAGGTCTGACTACTCCTGTGCTTCAGATAGGCGCTTGTGCGTGTTCCTCAAAAATCATAGCCTACAAATGGCTGATAGGTGTTGTATGTCCCACCAAAAAAGTTCACTCCCCTGAAGTATTGCAGCGGGAGCAAGCAGCAGAGCGCGCTCCAACAGCTATCCTCTGCCCTATTAGTTCTACCTCCTCCCCAGCCTCTCTCCCGTCCGTCACTTTCCTTGGTCTTTCCCTCTGCGGAATGGATCTGCCAGTTCTTGAATTGAAAATTTGTGAGCACTTCATCTATGTGTCAAGTAGGACACTCAGCAACACTCTGGTCTTGTGAGATGAAAGATGGTGGTGCTGCTGAGGGAGCAATGTTAGGACTGAGCTTGTGTGTGCTACTGGGAGGTGAAGAGAGAGCAAGCGTGGATGGGAAGCTACCTACGTACTGTGGGAAAATGCCTGAGCTTGTTAATAACATGTACTCGCTCAGTATGGACATCACCAGTGTCAGCTGTCTTACAATTGAGGAAAGAACACAAGTGCAGCCATTTCTCTCTGCAAAACATCCTTCTTGTCTCTGCAGTGCGAGCACAACTATCGCTGCTTTTCTGTAGTCATAAGTTTTCACGTTGGTTCCCTTTTTTTTTTTTTGCTCAAAATTCTTCTGAATAGTTTTTTGTGACCAGAGAGGGATTAATACTCAAGGTCGCGCATTTCGGAGCCACATACTTGACCTAAAAGCATCACCCTTCTACTGCTGCTTCTTTCCACTGTGCTACTGGCGTGGAAGGACAAGTTTTTTTTTGTTGGTCATTATTTTTTTTTTTAAATTAAAAGTTAAATGTAGTAAATAGTGCAATAGAAAGCAGCATATAACAAGTTAGGACAAAGAACAGAGTTAATAATCTCAATGAGTCAACAAAGCATTATGAAAATACAAATCAAGTAACGTGAAATAGCTAAATAAAGTAAATGAGTCAAAGTTCCATCAGAAGAAAGACATGACCAGCATGAGGGAGAGGTAGAGGAATCAATTTTATGAAGGAGGGAGGGAGTAATGACAGCTCTATTATATATAAAAAATAAAGATTGAGTAATATTGGCAGGTTTGGAGGTACTAAAAATGTTACGCCACAATTGATCCCTTTGGGGGACAAATAGTGAGTGAGATAAATCTGCCTCCCATAGAAGTTCGAGAGAGAGTTTATCCCTCTTAGGGAAAGGGGAAGATAGAGACTTATTTATGGATGCTTTGGGGATGGAATCCATATCAATGCTGTATAACGGTGTAGTAGGAGTGAATAGGGAAGAGTCAGATGTTAAAATTGTTGTAGTAAAAAGGCTTGAAGCACAGAAAATAGTTGGTTATATTACTGTAGGCAAGAATCGGGTAGGTTATATTGTTCTTGCAACTCAGGGAAAGATAAAATGGAGTTATGAGAAACCAAATGATAAACATAAAAAATACCCTTTTCCTTACAATGCTTGAAATAAAATGATTTATGACGGAATTTAATACATTTGTTTACCAAATAGAGGATGCAAGGAAGAATTGCCAAAAGTCAAACCCTTGTGTGTAATAGTTGTTGGGAGTATTTTAAAATTGGATTTTTAAATATGAATTTCCAATCAGGCATAAAAGCCAGATTTACTATCTGTGCCAACAATTATCATAAAAATACGAGGGAAAGAAAAAAAGGATATGTTAAACAATCCCCAAATCTCCTTAAACCACACAGTGTGCGTTCCTACAGAGAATTGTAAGATGAAAAATAGTCTTTGAGGGGTTTAGACAAGCCCGAGGCAATATTAAACAAGCATGTTCCTTGTGCTAAAAGGAGGCAGCAGGGGTAGGGGCGAGAGGAGGGGGCGAGTGAAAGCGTTTCACTTGTAAGAGCGAGCAGCTCCAGGAGCGATAATTGCTACCATATGGTGCCGCGCACTCCCGCAAGTGAATCGCCACACGTGCACACCGTTGCCATTAAAGGCAATGGAACACGTGCAAGTTTTTGGCTGAAAAGCCAACGGAATTTCAAAAGGTCTTTTTGCCTAGAGACCTAAAAAGGCAAACAGGAGGACAAAAAGGTAATAGATTTTGTAGTATAAGTTTTGAAGCAGTAACATTATGGTTGAGTGTGTTGGGTATGGTGGGGAAAAACCAAACCCCCAAGTATTTAATTTTAGATGGACACCATGTAAAATTAGTATTGTCAAACATACAATGATAACAGGAAGAGTTTAGTGGTAAAATCTCAGTTTTGGGAAAATGTAATTTGTAATAAGAAATACTCTAGGCTGCTTGAGAGATTCCTCTCCTGTGCTGAGCCCTAACAGAAATGGGTGTGGTCATGACGAGCTCAGCTCGTCAAGAGCACACGAGCACTGTGCCTCATGACGAGCTGAGCTCGTCATGAGCCCCGAAGGGGCTAGAAAAGGGTCTAGGGAAGTGAAGGGTTCAGACATATAGACCAGAATGTCATCTGCATAGGCAGGTATTTTAATTTCTAGGGAGTTGAGTTTAAAACCAGTTATATGGGTATTACATCGGATGTGTTCAAGAAGGGGTCCCAGACAAAGAAGAGAAAGCAAATAAAGAAATAAATAAAGGTGAAAGAGGACAACCTTACCTAGTGCCTCCTTATAAAATAAAATAAGGGGAAAAATGACCATTAACAAATACACAAGCTCGTGGTTCAACATATAGTAGTTTGTTAAGTGAGATTGATTTTGGACCAAAACCAAACCTGTGAAGAGTAGAGAATATAAATTGCCAATTTTACAGGCAAAAGCTTTTTCAGCATCAAGTGACAAGGTTGCAAGGGGAGGGGAATATTTTCTTCCAAGGGCAAGCATATTGGAAAACATTCTAGCATTATCAGATGCCAGTCTGCTCCTAATAACCCAGCCTGGTGAGGTTTAATAAGAAGGAGATTTATATCCTTTAAACGAGATGCCAAAATGTTTGCAAACATTTTACAATCATACTTGATTAACAAAATTGAGTGATAGTTTTTACAGAAGGTGGGGTCCTTATCTGGTTTGGTAATAAGGATAATGAGGGCATCCAAAAAGGAGCTGCTGGCTTTAGAGCTGGAATAAAAAAAATTAGGAAATTCTAATATTTTGGATACCAAAATAGAGGAGAAGAAAGAAATAAGTTCACCAGATAAAAACATCTGGACCAGGAGCTTTGGTTTTCTTCATAGACCTAATAGCATCCATAATTCCCTGAAGAGTAACATCTTTTTCAAGAGTTAGAAAAGTATCAGGAATAGAAGGAGGGTTAGGGAGTCCCGGGAAAAAGGTTTTGATATTAGACTCAGAAAGATTTGTGTCTTCTGTATATAGTAGTTTATAACAGGATTTAAATGTATTAATACTGACAGTGTACATCATCTTATTATCATGCTCACTACGAATAGGGTCAATAGTTTTCCCTTCCGATTTGATTTTTAAGTAATTGGACAACATTTTACCATCTTTACTCTGACCTCCATGGTATTTGGATTTAATTTTAAGAAGGACATTGCATGCGTCTATGGTAGCAATCTTATTCAGGGCAGACTTAGCTTTAATCTGCTCCTGTAGGCTCGAAGGGGATTTGGAGGTAAAGTAGGTATGTTCAAGAACTTTAATATGTTGAAGAGCTGAAAGGTATTTAGCATCCAGTATCTTCTTTTTTTCGGCTTAGTAAGTAATAGTGAAGGCTCTGAAAGAGGCATTAAAAGCATCCTAATTACTATGAACAGAAGTATCTTTAGATTAAATCGAAAAAAATTCATTAGAAAATAGAGGTTGCTTCCAAAATAAAAGTTTGGTCTGATAGTAAAAAATTATTAAAATGCTATCGCCCCTGTTTGGAAATACTGAAAGACATATCAAAAGAAGACATAACCGGGGCATGATCAGAAAAAAAATAGAACCAATTTATGATGATAGAACACAAGGTAATAACGATTTAGAGACTAAAATATAATAAATACGTGACATAGTATGATGTACATTAAAGAAGAACGTGAACTCATATATATCCGGGTTATAGGTTTTCCAAGCATAAATAGAGTGGACGAGAGGCAATGACAGATTGAAAAGCTTTGTGAGACTTATCAGGCTTACACTTACATTTAGACTTCCTATCAGAAAACAGGTCTAACCAGTCATAAAAATCACCAGCAACAATGATATTAGGATTGGAAATAGAAGAAAGTTTAAGTTTAACACTGCCAAAATTCCGGGTCAGATTTAACAGGGCCATAAATATTAAGGAGAGTGACTTGTTTTTGAAATATAAGAATATCAGCCATAACCCATCGCCCACCCGCATCACATTCAGTTGATAAAATCAGAGCATTCAATGACGTGGGGAATAGAATAGCTTCACCACCTTTATGGTTAAAAGCAGGAGAAAAAAACAACCTGACTTGCCCATTGACGTTTAAGTTTAAGTGATTCAACATCATTGCAGTGCAATTCCTGTAAAAAAGCAGTATGAGTATTACGTTTTGATGTATGAGAAAGTTACTTTTGACGTTTGACGCGATGACCCAGACCACGAACATTCTACAAGATAACATTAGAAATGTTGTGGGGAGAGAGGGAGCATACAGCAACAGGCACAAAGGACTGCAAAAACAATAAAAAAAGATATAAAGACACTGTTTGTAAATCATGAAATGGTATAAGTAGACAGCTATTGGAAAAATAAAAAAAGAGGTTAGGGAAACACTCATGTAGAAATAAGAGAAGTGAGAAGGGGAAACAAAAAGGAAAGAAGCCAATTCAGAAAGAGAAAGAAATGAGTAAAAAGAACTAATAAAAGAGAAATGAAAGACAGATCAAGGATAAAAGTCCAGATCTGAAGAGAAGAGGTAAGCAAAGGGCATGTTTGCGCAGAGAACATGAGCAGCAACAGGGAAAAATATAGGAAAGTTTGTAAAAGAGTAGCCACATATTCAAAGAAGTATATGAAAACACAAAAGTGAAATAAAACATAACCATGTATAGAATTAAGAGTATTGAGTAATAAGACACGTTAGTCATAAACATGAAGAAATATATACTTGGAGCATAAAACGAGAAACCACATGGATAGAGAAAAACATATTTGGTACAATTAAGTATTAGTCTCCATAGTTTGATTTGTGATATTTCGCAGAAAGTTTTCAATTTAGCCGGTCGTGCAATGCCTTCATGGGTGATCTTACAGAGGCAAGGTTAGAGACTACCATATAGAATGTTCAATTGTCTCACCTGGGGTTGAAGAGCTAAAAATTCTTTTTGACTGGCATTGATTGTGCTGGAAAGATCTTGTGAGATAAAGATGTTATGGCCAGACCAGATAAGGCAACGTTTTACTTTAGCGGCGTGTAAGACATGTATCAAATCAGTGAATTCTAAAAAGAGCATTATGATGCCACGAGGTTTAGAGGAGGGAGGTTGAAGAGGGCCCAGAGGATGAGCCTGTTGAATGTTGAGAGGCGGCATAGATTGAAGATGAAAGAGGTCAGGAAGAAACATCTTCAGGAAGGTCATAAGGTCAGGGCCCTCAAGATTCTCAGGAAGGCCATAGAGTTGAAGATTATTCCGTCTGGTACTATTTTCAAGGTCTTCTGTGTGTAGTTTGAGCTTCTGAATTTCTAGTTCCAATGTAGGCCTTTTGGTAGTTATGTCTTGGAAATACACAACACGTTGTTCCAGTACTGACATTTTCCACTCCATAATGATCCTCAATTTGTTACGATTTTTCAGTAGTTCACACATAAATGGTTAAAGACCACATACCTCATCTAAAATAGAGTCAAGTACAGGATTGTGAGATGATAAAATTGGAGAGGGCTGGTAATTCTGAACTCTTTTTGGTTTTGTACTTGAAGAAGACGGTTTAGAAGGTGAATGCAAATCACTGGCCGTCTTAATATGAATAGTCGAAAGTCGTGTAAGGGTTTAAGAAGGGAGAATCTGACCCATTCATCAAAAAGGAAAATATAAGCGCAAACCATTCAGTAAAAAAGGATGTATGAAGATGTACTTGAGGAATGGAGTGCATAGAGCCACGTTTCTTTAAGGATTCTGCTCTAATCAGAATAAATGTGCGCCATATAATAAGATTACAGTGCTTTCCAGAAGTAAGTACATTGCAAAAATAGGCCAGAAATAAGCATAGTCATTGTTGAGGAAAGATGTTAAAGTGAGAATCACTCATATTGCAGGAATGGCAGCAAAAGAAAGGGCAACAGAATGACCACTGAAACACTGTAATTAAATAATGAACCTCATTGATAGACGTCACAATACTGCAGTTATCCAGTAAAATGAGGCAAAAACATATTTCTTTCTCCAGTTTTCCCATTTAACAAGAGAGAAAAATAAGAAAAACGCGAGTGACGTGACCTAAAATGGAAGCCACCCATGCCTGAATGAGGAGATTCACTGCCGCAGCCCCAGGGTTCCAAAAAGCACCTCTAGCGGTCAACACGGCATGCAGAGTTGTCGCGGGGGACATAAAGTCGTGAACCGCATCGGAGGTGGCGAGGAATGTTGATTTAGGGGTCACAGAAAAGCAAACACTCTACGTAACAGCGCTGGAGCTCACGAGTCTGCCGCCATCTTGCATCGGCGTCGAGCCACGCCCTTTTCGTGGAAGGACAAGTTTATCTGTCATTCTATTCAGCTTTCGCCTGCCTGGGTGAGAAGCTCAGTGTTGAGCCCCGTGCTGCCTGCCCTACCCATTTTTCTTGGAGGTCTGTCAGGAGGAGAACCTTGTGGGTTTGGTAGGGGAGCACATTTGTTTATGCAGTGGAATATGATGTGACCTGCATAGTAAAGTACTAACTGAAGGGTCCAAGCTTCGCATGCTACTGGTGTTGAGGTGGTTGCAGTCTGACACTAGCCCCTTGTCATTCTCGGAGCCCTTCCGACTTTCTTTCTGACAGTTTGCCTATATTAATATTTTTTTCTAGAAGGAGCTATAGAAAAAAAACTCAGAAATAAACATGTCTGCACTGTTTTAGTTTCAAATATACTCTTTTAATATTCAGTGTAGGATCGTTTTTTATTGGGCTCCTGAATTCAAATGTGCACCTATCAGACTAAAAGTGTTTTTTGTAATACATTTAAATTTGCATGTGAAACTATGCAGTATTAAAAGGCACAGCACACGAGGCCCAAAAGAAGCATTCCTTGTAGACTTTTTTTTTGTCGCTCTCCATTACTTCTAGTTTTGCTCTTGCTTAACCACTACTGTAGTGCCACTGTGTCTCCCATTCCTTTTTCAATGAACATACTTTGTCTCTTACACTATTTACCCCAGGCTCACGTTCCATCTATAAAAAAGGCTCACTGAGATAGCTTCAGAACATAGAGTTAATACACACCATATGATACACGGCTTCTTAACTTGTTCCTATTCATCAACATTGTATCAAACCTGGATTTGAAATAGAAGTTTGTTCAAATCTGTGACTATGCTGTGGAGAAAGTGTTGACGTTTTGTCTATTTTCATCAACTGATGAGTATCAGAGTGTCAGGATGTAAGTCCAGCGCGCCTGCCTAACTACATTTCCCAGCAAGCTGTGGCTCTGAACTACTGTTCCCAGCATGCCCGGCGGAACAGGATATCCCTGGGCGGAGCCTTACGTTCAGTGCTCGTGATTCTGTGAGGCGGAGGTAGCGGCTGCTCTTCTACTCCCGGTGTATCCAGGTTACTGGGGATTCCTTTTGATGTGGAACTCGGACCAACGTTCCGGTAACTTTTGTTAACGCGCAGTTAGTGCGTTCATTTCTGCTGTATAGATTTTGGCGCTATTGGAGCAACGCTGTTTGTTTGTTCTGTCCTTCGCGGCTGCGAGGGGGAGAAGCCTACGTTTCCGGTTGACTGTGGATACGCGCTGGCTAGCGCGTTCTTCCTGCAGATCGGTTTAGTGCTTACTGCTCAAGTGGAGTGACTCTGACTGTTTATTCTTTGCCTCGCGGCTGTGAGGAAGTTAAGCAAAGGGATTTACTGTGTCTATTGACAGGTGCCAGGAGAAGTTCTTCTGAAGTGCGCCGGTACCCGTTGATTTGGAGGTGCAAGTGGCGGAGTGCAGGGGGGGAGTCGGACCTCCGCACTGCCGTCACGAAGCTGAGGGTACTATATTGGATTAGTGGATTTAAATTCCAAAGCGGATGACAGTAGTGAAGGAACTACGTCATGCCGTGTTTGGGTTACCTTATTCATGTTTAAGGACCTAAAGGATACTAATGCACTGGCTTATACCATAGGAGGTACTCATTACAGCGTTAATGCGCAGGCGTGATACTTAAGTCCTGGCGCAATTAACAATTTCTTTGGATCTATTCTTCAAAGCCTTTTTTGCACTATGGGGTATGTTGCTAT
Source organism: Lissotriton vulgaris (assembly GCF_964263255.1). Classification (NCBI taxonomy): domain Eukaryota; kingdom Metazoa; phylum Chordata; class Amphibia; order Caudata; family Salamandridae; genus Lissotriton; species Lissotriton vulgaris. The sequence continues at coordinate 205,245 of NW_028252521.1, forward strand.
CAACAAAGAAGGCTTTTCTTGTTGAAGTGTTACTGCTTGTTGGTAATACTTTCTTTTGTGTTGTGCAGGAAGGAAGGAAGACGGGAGAGACAGCACTAGGGTGTTTTTGGGCACGTTTGCTACAGGTGAATTTAGGGGTTATTAGACTAGTGAGACTTACTGAGAGTAGGGTTAAGTATTGTATTAACCTTTGTATTTTTGTCTTACAGTTTCTTTATCCCTGCTGCCCCTTTCCTCCTCCTCTTTATTCTTTCTGGGTTTTTACCCCTTTTGGGGTTTTTTCCCTCGCCGTATCGTCTGAACACCCTGTGTTTATACTTCAGGGTGTTGGAGGGTCCGGAGGTGGAGCATTGTTGCTGCAGGCGGATCCCGTGGAGCGTGAACTTGATACAGAGTCCCTGCCACTAGATATATAATTGGACAAACATTATGGCTGTCAATACAAGTTAAGCATAAGAGGTTGAGGTATATACGGCAACTGAAAAATAACGTCATTTATGCGTTGAAAATTTCACCACGTTTGGTAAACGTCTCCAATACAAGTTTTTAACTTGCAGAGGAGACTTAGCATACAAAAAACACATGATAAGAGGATATATTAAATTTGGTGTTGGCATAACCCAGAGGGATTGTGGAGGGTCAACAAAGGGATGCTAATTTGAGTATGTCAGAAGAAATGTTGACCGAAAAAGTGATCAATAATTTGAGCAGGGTTGGCTACTCTCAATGGGTGGGTGTTTATATGATGATGGCTCAACCCTTGTATTCAGCTGGTCTTAATTAAAGTCAGGTTAACTTGTCAACATTTTTTAACCACATGCATTATTGACCAAACGCTGTGTCAATGACTTAAGTAGAAAGAGAAATGTCAAGATGAATGTGAAAGCTATAACTACCGTAAACAATTTAGCTTCCAACAAGGCAAATCACTAGCTTTTCTCCAAACATAGTGTTAACTCAATTTTTTGAGGCCTCGGCTCTGCACAGATATTTTAAAAATAATTCAACAATTGGCTTCCGAAATGTGAATTAAGATGAAACCATCGTACGAACACAGTTGAGCATCTCCAAATATATTTGAAATTGAAAGTCAGCAATTGGTAATTACTGTGTGCTGCAATCCCGTCTAACATTTTTTTTTGCCCACTCAGACAGGAACCAGCCATATGCAAATCGCCCTTGGTCTTGCTCCCGTATGAACAGTCCAGCTCAAACTGCCAGGTCAGGTCTACTTTGAATGAGAACGCAAGCAACCTCAGACTGGTACTGCCCTATTTCAGCCTCTTTTTTGGGTGCAGCATGAGTCCCATGGCACAATGAGCATGGGACCCACGTCTGGTCATACCCATTGCACTTAGGGCATCACACTGATGAAAACAAAAGTGATGTCTCTTCCTTGAATTAATCTCAGCCACTTTATGTTCCCATTAGGAGGGAACCTGTCCTCACAGTTCGGGCTGGATTATTCCAATTGGAGCATGACCAGGGTCTATTTGCAAAAGGCTGGGTCCTGTCTCAGGTGGCATGGTGGGGGAAAATATTATGGGCCTGATTGCGGCACTGAGTAATTACCAGTGGTTGAGATTAATTGAAGCTGTTAACCCATCACTTTTTTTTGCTTTTCTCAAAAGAAATTGGACTGGTTTAGCAAAACATCCTTAATCAATTACCACAATTATTTATCACATGAGATTTGCTCGAGAAAGGACATATTGAAAAGCCATGCATGTAATGGGAGCTGCTTCTAGACACTTAGGGGCATATTCTCAAGGACTTATCGCTGAGTTATTGGCACTTTAGCGCAGCAAAAGTGGCAAAAGATTTATCGCCCCATTCTCAAGCTGGTGTAAACTTCCGATATCGCCAGTTTTCCAGCGATAGGTTTCGCAAAAAACATCGCCACGGATGAGAGCGACAACTAACGCTTATGATATGCAGAGTAGGCGTTCCCATGCAAAAACACATGAAAACAACACTTTGCGTCATTCTCAATGATCAGCCAGATTGGCGATGCGATCCAAAAACAGGTGATAAGGCGCGTTAACAGCAGGGATTTAACACTTGCCTTTTACTTGTGTAAAGCAGGACAACAACCTGCAGTATGAAAGGAAGCCCAGCCCAGAGCCACATCTGAAGACCAACACATGTCATGGAGACGCTAATCATGCAGCTCGGAGACTCAAGAGGGCCACAACACCCACCGGCACCACTCCCACTACCACCCCCACCCCCAGGAGCCAGCTCCCTGGACTACCACCGAGGCAGAACAAGACACCGGACCTTCCAAAAACGCATCAGCCTCAGATGTCATTGCCGATTACAGGCTCAAAAGGACAACCATCCTCCGCATCCTGACCCACATTGCCCGAAGGATAACGGTATCAACACAGCGGACAACCAACATCCCTCCCCAGACAAAGCTGCTGGCTGTGCTGCACTTGTTGGCCTCTGGTACCTTCCAACCAACAACTCCCAAAGTCGGAGGAGTCTCACAGCCAGCCCTATCAAACTTCCTCACACATGTCTTGGATGCATGTCGACAAAAGCAACGGCAGGCCCCTGTAGCCACACCACAAGCTAGTCCCAATTCATAGTGTTCCTATGCAACCAACCCCAAACCCCGCCGTTGCCTGGCGCCTCTGTTCTCCAGATCCACGATTGTAGTTTCTGAAATGGGTGTGCGCCAGGTCATGAAGTCCAGTAGTCAACAGCAGTGGAGAAACAGTTATTTAGTACAAAAACATAAATTAACAACCCAAAATCATCAGCCAACGCATTCCATTCCCAATGAGGAACTTCATCAGGGCAACTTGTGGATCCAATTAACTGCATATGGTCCGGGAACTCCCCAATAAAATTCCACATTCCGAAAGTTCGTATTCAGAAACCTGTTGGATAAATGGTGACAATGGTCAAGCATCCGTATAGTCACAAATGTAATCTGGTACAGTGTATTGCACTTGGACAAACAGGAATGCTTACAAGTATGATCACTCCTGAACAAAAAGACCGAAACAGACGTTTGTGTGGTCGTAACCTTCGTAGGAAAGAAAAGGAAGGTTACGACCACACAAACTTCTGTTACGGTCTCATTAGGCAGGATTTATCATACCTGTAAGCATCACGTTTGTATCAGCTTGATACCCCTGCACCTTCACTTCCCCCACACTGTGCAGGAACAGCTGGAGACCAAGCAAGGGAACCACGCCATAGAAGGCTTCCCGCACGTGTTGGGGTCAATTGACTGCACACATGTACTACTTGTGCCCACTGCCGACACTGCACACAATCACCACAACAGAGCGCCACACATACCATCAATGTGCAGGCAAAAGTGGACCACCGGGGTCTGTTCACCAATGTCGTCACAAACTTCCCAGGCAGTGTGCATGATTCCTAGGCATCCCGGTCCGCCGCCCCGTGATGACTGCCCGACCCTGCGCAACCAGGCCTCAATGTCACCTGTCGCCACTGGCATGTCTCCAAGAGGGCCCACCATGTGCCGGTGCAACCTCCACAGCCGTCGCTGGATTGGGCAGCACAGGCCCCCAGCGCACCCTGCTGCACCGCGCCATGGAGTCATGTCTGTGCAGCCTGCTGCCTTCAGCGTACACGCATTCCAGCTGAGCTCACAATTCAAATCGAACCTTCATTGGCAAGACGGTGTATCGAGGCCTACGCATTATCGAAGGCTGCACAACCACTAAGCTCTGGTGCCACTAACTCAGTCACCATCTCGCGGCCGTAGGCCCGTGCCGGCCAAAGTGTCACCAACTCTGTGCACCGCAAGTCATGGGCCCTTTATGATTGAGTTGCATGGTGCGGAGTTGCGGACGCCATCATGACACCTCTGGGAGTGGGGAATGTGAGGTGGTAGGGCCCTATGCCCTCATGCATAAATAATGACCCCACGGACACTCTCCAATAGATAGTGGAAATGGCCTCGAGCACATACGCCCTGCCTATTTCATTGGCAGGGTTTTTTCAGTTGGTCCATTCCTTGAAAAACCATAGGTGTGTTTACCCGTGGATACAGTCACAAAAAGTTTGCGGTTCGAATTTGTCAAGACACGTTAGTGTCATTCTACGGTGAAAATTATTTAACATATCCAAAAACACATACAAGACAGACTCAAATGTAACATAAAACACACACTCTAATGATCAGGGCAGAATCGGGTTGTAGTCAGCCCATGTGCTACTTGTTAAGTCATAAACTTATTGTGGAAAATGAGAAAATTCTGTGAAGCTCCTAACAAAACATACTGTTTTGTTAGGAGTTTATTACTCCATGAGACCATAGGGGTTACCCGTGTTTCCTTGCTGCCTGTGAGGGAGAAATACAAATACTGCTGTTTGTCAAGCTACTTACATATTTGTAGAGGTGGTAAGTTCTTTCGTTTTTTGGTGGTATTACTCACGAGTCTATAAGGAGAATCCCTCTTCGCTGCCCCGTACGCCCGATTCTGCCATGATCATGAGAGCACCCTTTTTGTGACTGTATCCACGGGTAAACACACCTATGGTTTTTCAAGGAATGGACCACCTGAAAATTGTTTTTGTCCTTTTCCTTACAGGTCATCTAAATAGCGGTTGTTCAGTAGGTACATTGATATACCTGCACTTGTAAATTCCACTTTTTTAGAAATATAAAAAGCTAAAAAATAGAAAAACAGGAGTAAGGTGGGGATTTGTCTACCCCAGTCCTGAAGAAGATGTTTTTACATCGAAACATGTTGACACACACATAGGAGGTGGCGCACATAGGTTACGCCAATACCTCCTCCTTCACCCTTTTACTAGTACCAGCCCGGGGGCCAATTAACGTTTTTTTGCTGCCCCACGAGCCTGGCACTTTTTAAACCCCCACTCACTATTGAAACCCCACTACAGCACTCACTTATAAATTCCCTCACTAACACCACACATAGTCAAATAAGTGCTCCCACGCAACCCTCAGTCGTTGCACGCCGCATCCCGTAGAGGGGTGCGAGGACCCCAATGATGAAGCATGACACCAAGGGGCCTGTTGGTGTGTGAGGGGTACCCAAAAACAACTAGTGTGCACTTGTACATCATCATCACACATTTCCCTGCTATGCCAATTGTGATTGGCCAGATTCTACACACAAGCGGCAGCAATTGTGTCCTCTGTTCTGTTGTGAACATGCTGCAGTTTGTACCACATTTTTGCCCTTGTTGATGTGCTCAGCTTCTTATGTGTGTGTGCTGCATTGTTGGAGAGTCGCCCTGATTTTGCTGGCCCTTATCCCTTTCAGGTGGTATGCCTTTGACTTCTGTGCTTATACAGTGCTGAGATGTTGCAATCTTGGGAAATTGGGCTCTTGGTGGGAGTTGGGACTCCTGGGTATGGTTTGTCCGCAGATGTCTTGGGGTTGGTTGTGCACGTAGATGTGTCAGAGTGTGACCTGCTCCTTTACAGATGTGGTCCACACTCAGTATTGTGGCATGCACCATGTCATGATAATGAGACTACAGCCATGCTAATCGTCATGCAGTGTCACTTGCATTGCCAGTGTGGGTCACGGACCCGCAGCTTTGCTGGTTTCAGCACATGTGCATGGGTTTGTTTTGAGATTAATGATGTGTGGGGAGGGCCTCCTCTGGGCACATAGTTGACGGGGGCCTACTTACAGTTTCTAGGGGCCAGATGTAGGTCACCAAATACCAGACAATAACGGCTGATTTCGGCCGTTACCGACCGGTATTTGGTGATTGAGATGTAGGGGGCTTAAATTTTACAGAATCGGTAAATTTACAGATTCGGTAAAATACCAATTTGGTAAATTTACCGAACCGGTAAATCAATATGTAGGTGGCACTGCAAACAGTGCCACAGGCCCCTAAGAATTCGTTATTTACCATGTAATACTATTGCTTACATGGTGTGGCAAAAGTGGGGGGCCGAGCTCAGAGATCGGCTCCATGGTACAACGAGGACATGCGGGTGGCCAAAGCAGCGTGTAAACGTGCCGAAAGGCAATGGAGGATTGCCTACTCGACCCACGCTAAAGCAGAGTACGTAGACTGTAGGCGCAGCTACCACAAATTGATAAGAAAGGCTAAAACACTGTATTTCTGCAATACGATTGAAGAAGCTGAACAGTCCACTAAGGAACTCTTTTCAATCTATAAATCTATTGCGGTAGGGAAGCCTGCTGTGGTGCCTCAAGAAATTTTGCACTACGGAGGGTTGTGACCGTATTGCGGAGTTCTTTGCAAATAAGGTAACTAACATCTACAACTTCTTCCCTCAGAAGGCCGACAACAGTCCTATGCACTTGGAGGCCACTAAAATCAAAGGGGAACAGCGATTAACCACCTTCGTCACCCCTCCGACCGAGGAACTTCTCCGCATCTGCGGGTCGATAAAATCTGGCTCTCCAAGAGACCCGACTACTCCAAGTCGGTTGAAGGGTAGCCTGCAAGTACTTGAACCCTATGTACGCCACCTACTAGATGCCTCCTTCAAGTCCCAGACTGTCCCCAATGCTTGGAAGCAAGCAGTTGTACTCCCTGTCCAGAAGAAAGCTAATGTCAGTTTCGAAAAACTTGACAATCTTCGCCCAATCTCCCTCCTGCCCTATATGGCCAAAGTGGCGGAAAAAATAGCCAATCTACAACTCATGCATTTTGTGGAGGAGGCATCGCTACTCCATGACTCGCAATTTGGCTTCCGCCCCCGGCATTCGACGGAATCTGCGCTTCTTATGGCGGTCGAAGTGCTACGACAGGGTGTGGATGAGTGCCAAACCATGGCTTTGATCTTACTTGATCTAAGCGCGGCATTCGACACTGTAGCACATTCCATCTTGCTACAGTGTCTGAATGAAGGAGGGGTCACAGGAGAAGCGCTTGGCTGGATCGGGTCCTTCTTGTCTGACAGGTGCTTCCAGGTCCGATTGGGTGACTGCTACTCGAAGGAGATTGAGTTGGGCCAGGGCGTGCCTCAGGGCTCGTCCCCGAGCCCAACCCTATTTAATATCTATGTCTTCCCCCTAGCAGCCATTGTGGAAGGACACGGTCTACGCCTGGTGTCTTACGCCGATGACACGCAGCTGGTCATCTCCCTATCGCGTGCACCCGGCCTTGCAGCAGACATCTTCAGGAATTGCATGCTCGACCTGGCAACCTGGATGTCCGCAAATTGTTTAAAGTTGAACAGTAGCAAGACTGAGGTGCTCGTGGTGGGGGGAGGGCCATCTGCTTGGTCGTCGGCGTGGTGGCCGCCCTGCCTGGGTGAAGTCCCCGTCCCCTGCCGGGAGGCCAGGAACCTCGGTGTGTGGCTGGATATGGATCTTGCCTTTGGTCCCCAGGTCAGCCGGGTGACGGGGGTGTGTTTTGGTGTTCTGAGAGCCTTAAGGAAAGTTTTAGACCTCCTCCCTATTTCTGCTCGAAGGACACTGGTGCACGCCCTGGTCACCTCGCGACTTGACTATGGGAACTTGCTATATCTGGGGGCCACGGGCAGGGTCATGGGCCGCCTGCAAGTGCTCCAAAATGCCGCGGCGCGGCTTGTACTCAGGCTCCCCAGGAGGTCACCCTCCAAACCAGCTCTCCAAACCCTCCACTTGCTCCCTGTGGAGAAGAGGGTGGAGTTCAAAGCCCTCTCCACATGCCACCGCATTCTGAGCGGTAAAGCCCCTGCTCCGCTCCAGAGTCTGGTGGCCTGCTATGAGCCCATACGCAATCTACGGTCCTCGCAGACTGGACTGCTAAAGGTTCCCAGAGTAAGGAAGGCGGGTATGGGAGGAAGATCTTTTAGATACCTCGCTCCCAGATGCTGGAATGCCCTGCCTTTAGAACGCGACTAGAACCATCTGAAGTCCTGTTCAGAAAGAAGCTTAAAACCCACCTTTTTAGCAGGTAGCCTTCTGTGGGAGGGGGGGGGGGCAGCCACTCCACTTATCATAGCACGGGGACACGCCAGTGGCGTAACCAGGCGCTCTACAAATGCCCAAAATAAATAAATAAACAAAAAATTGCATGGTAAATAACGAATTCCTGTGTAAATGCACATCTGTGCATGTACACCTGTGCCATGTGGCACACAGACATGCCCTAATAACGATTCTGTAATTACCGAATTCTACAGATTCAATAAATTAATCGGTAAAAATACCTACATAGCATTTACCAATTTGTAAATACCGAATCGGTAAAATTCGGTATTTCCGAATCGGTGTATGTAAATGTAAATGTATAGGCATTTATATAGCGCACTACTTACCCGGAGGGTCCCAAGGCGCTTCGACCGCTGCGAAACCCTTCCTGGCTTCCCTGAGAGATGGTCCCTTAATGGGTATCTCCAGGGTGAGACCAGGCATCCCCGGCGGTCTGATGGGGCCGTTAGTGAAGATGAGGCAAGCTAATGCCCAGAGTTGCCGAGTGTGAACGCTGGTCAGAGTGGGCACCGAGGCGAGAGAATTATCGAGTCCGCTGACCCTGGTCCAGCAACCTGCCGCGCCGGGAATCGAACCCTGGTCCCGGGCCGTCCTCTGCTCTCGGGTCTGCCGCCTCTAACCAGTGAGCCACACTAATCGGTAAATGCCATTTACCTACATCTGGCCCTCGGTATGCTGCAGTGTACCATGAGGATCAGGGACATGCTCCAGAGTCATTGTGGGTGTGCACTATGCTATCCTTAATTGTGCATGTTTGCCATTGTGCCCATCTCCCCCCCGTTTCCCCAGTCCCTGGTCGTTACTCACCCTCTTGCTGTTGTGTCGGCTCCAGTCAAGCAGTCCCCCAACTCCTGCCACCATCTCCACACTGATGACTGCTGTTAGAACTGGGGTCTCTAGTTGGCAGAGGTAGATACCACTGTCCAAATAGGGACCCTTGCTTCTTGTCAGGGTAAGGAGGAAACACTCTGTAGATAACCTCTGCTCACCCCCTGGGTAGCTTGGCACGAGCAATCAGGCTTATCGAAGGCAATGTGTAAAGTATTTTTACCAACACTCACAGTAAAACAGTGAAAACACCACAAACTGACTCCACAACAGTTTAGAAAAATAAAGGTATTTTAATCTAAAGTACACAAGACCAAAACAACAAAAATCCAACATAGACAGTTCAAGAATATGGTTTCAAAAGAGTTCTTAAGATTGCGTTAAAATTATCCACAGTCGCGTCATGTTTTAGCCAACAGTACCTTGAGATGCGACAAAAGTTCCAAGTGAAAGATGTAGCGTTGAAAAGCAAGCGATGTGTAACGCCTGAGACCCTGGGGAGGCGAGGCGGCAACCCAGCGGGCGTGTTGCGATGACTCCGGTCTGTATGGGGAGGGATGTGATACCTTGCGTGGATTCCGGTGCACAGGTTTCAGTGGAAGTGCTTGCAAAAGGTACAATGCGATGATCTCCGGGGCGGCGACGATCTCCGGTGCGACGACGATGCGTGGCTCAGCGGCGATCTTCTCCTCTCACAGTCCCTCGATGCGATGGCTCTTCGACGACTCTCGCAGTGACGTGATGCGGTCCGCAAGCAAGCTCTGCGACGATCTCACCCAGTGACGACAGGCTCTGCGATGATATTTGCAGCGATGGTAATCTTCCCACACTGGACTGATGCGTCCCGCAAACGAAGGATGCAACGACTCTGGCAGCGGCAACAGGCGCTGCGACGATCTCGGCCTTCGTAGCGGCGGGAATTTCCTCTCACTGACGGGGATGCGCTCCGCAAGCAAGCGATGCGATAAACTTTGCAGAAAGTTCTTTAAATCTTGGTTTCCAGCTTCCCAACACAGGTACAACTTCCAGAGGCACCACAACTGGCCCAAGCACTCTAGGAAGGACAGAACCCTCTCAGCAGAGTTCAGGGAAGCTGGGGGTGAAGTCCTTTTGGTCCTGGGACTTCTTAACAGGGAGCTAGCTCTTCTCAGGCCCTTGGAGATTCCTTCAAGCAAGGGGACACAGCACAAAGCAAAGTCCTTCCCCTCTCCTTTTGCAGCAAAGCAACAGCATGTCAGTCCAGCAGAGCAACAGCAGCAGCAGGAGAGTCTTCTTTCTTCAGTTTCAGCTTTCTCCTTGGTTCCTTCTTTATTCCAGGATGATCTAATTTTCTGTAGTCAAGGGTCCTGTACTTATACCCCTAAAAGTTCTCTTTGTGCAGATTGTACAAATTAAACTCGGACAAGGCCGGCCTGAACCAGGACATCCGTTGGATGTCTCTCTAATCTCACTCATTGGGTCCCGCATATTATGCTGAACAATTGCCCCTGACATGCACTTACATGTGGCCATCTCCTAAATGAGTGTCTTACTTTAGTGCCATTTAACACCCAGTTACGCATTTAACTGCGGACCTATTTTGGTTCCTACGTACACCACATGGGGACATCCCTATGATGCTTCTCCGTTTTTACACTAAAAAGGGTATGCAAGTTACTCTGAGCGTTTGCACCTGCCATGCATCCTGTCTTTGCAATCTCTGATGAAAGTGTCCCATTGAGGTACTCCTTTGTGATTACTTAACTTTTATTTACCCATTGACTGGGGTCTTATGTGCAGGTTTACTCGCTAATCACATATCACCACTCGGAATATCGTTTAATATCCTGGAAGGCTTTGGCTTCTCGCAGAACGATTAACACAAACAAATGGTTTTTTCATTCACTTTATATCACATTTTGTCTTTTAATAACGCGGGGGCACCCATAGAAACTAACAGGAACTACAGTTCCCGGCATGCTCAGTCGCCCGGTAATGACACGTGAGTTGCGTCTTTCTGTAAACAAGTAATGGCGCCGCGCGAAGGTCGACACCTCCCCCGCAGCACAGACGGCTGCCGAGTGTACCGACGGGCAGGTAAGCCCTGCGCGCATGTTTGCATGTCTTGGCCTCACTTAACTGCGCAATACATGCTCGTTTAGCAAGCACTGTACCCAGTCGCATATAGGCAGTAAGCACATCGGGTGTAGAGCGAACCCGAAAGATCTACATTTGATACAGGAGGTGTGCTTAATCTTTTATCAGCGAGAGATTGGCGCAACACTTTTGCTCCTTATTTCATTCACTTTGGCTCCAAACTTTTCTTAGCGAAACATTTGGGTAACGGCGAGTAACCAATACATGAGATCTATACAGGCACTATGAGCTCTATGTGTACTTACATAACGATACAACGAGCAAATATAAAGAGATATAGCGGCAAGGCATGGCTTCTCATGTTGTCATCGTAGAAACAAGAACCTAGCAACATTGGCAACATTCACTTCTCATAAATAAATCAGGACAGATGCATCTGATTTTTTTATATATATACATAATAGAGGATTACAACCCCATAATTGAAGAGGGGTCTTTTTCCTCCATTTAAACTAGTATTTTCCGGGCGGTGCCTGCATGTCTGGACCTCTGAGTGGTTTCTTGATTTTATAGGTCTCATTTTTCTACATTCTAGAGCGGTGCACTATCCTCCTGAGCTGTTGCCAGGCGAGGTGAGGCACGTTCCTCTAACCCTAAAGGTGAGCGAGAGGAATTTGAATGTTAAAAAACTGGCCTGATATGTATGCCAGATCATGAGTTTGGTAACTAGTTGTACAGTTGTGCCATATCATGAGACAGAAATGTAAATTGTAAAATGACTTACACTAATCATGTGAATGTCGTTTTTATCTTTGTATGTGTCTTTTATTTGTGTTGTCTGTGTCTGCATGATGTTTTTTTCCTGGATTCCTCCCACAGCCTTAGGAGGACACCAGGATTGATAAGGTGATATCTATATCCTATTCCTTTTTAACGCACTTTTGAGCAGTAGCATATACTTTAGGTCCTGATGAAGCGGAAGATATTTATTGATCTATAGACCGCAGAAACATGTCGACCACTACAATATAAATCAGTGATTATTAGGGTTACTCACTGACAGTTTTGCACTGAACTTTTTAACCTTGGAAATGAACGGCACCGGAATAAAGTTCCTCAGCGTTCATTATCCAATTTTAAACACAGAGCACTCCTTTCTCTTGTCTTTTTGATTCTCACAATTTTTCTTTCTTGCACTGCTCTTAGTTTATCGAGCAAGTTACCACGCACTCTCCTTTCCCGTGCTGAAATAGCAACAACTTTGCTTCCACATTTTGGGAAAGGTTCCAAATGATGACAGGGCGGTAAAGAACGATAAACTGATGGACATCTTCTCATTGAGTGCGATACTTTGTTGTGTGCTGTTCATACCTTTGTTCAACACACATTCACTCAGACACACTTCTGAAAAGACACATCCCATTCTTGACCCATAGTTATTCTGTTGTTTAGTTGATGGTATTTTATCACCTCCGTTATCAGGATCCTGTTTTGCTGTGGACTGAACCGCGTCTTCCTCTTCTTCTTATCCTTGCCTGTCCCTGACTGCAAGGTCCCGGCCTGGGCCTCCAGGGGGCTTTAGAGGTTCTGGTCGTCCTCTGTTCCTGCTCTGGCTACCTCCATTGTGCTTCGCAGTTGTTATGTTTTGTTTGTGGTTTTTTTCTTCTGCTTTTATGGTGATTTTTCCCACCTATTGTGTGTGAATTGCAGGCCTGCACTGCTTATCGCTGATTTTTTTATCGCGGTTGGGCCCATCGCAACTTTTTTCACGTTCGCGTTTAGATTTTTATCGCCGTCCCGGTGACTTTATCGCAGACATTTGACGTGTTATTGGGAAACTATCGAATGTTACCGCTGTGTTGTGAATAGGATGTTAACACAGAGTTATTTTACCACGATAGACGGCGATATGAAACATTGCGTTAACCTATTCTGGCGATGATTACCGCACATTCTTGAGAATATCCCCCTTAGTGATACTTTAGTCGCACCACAGAAGAGATTTATTTTTCTTCTCATTTAAATGGTGACGTCCTGGAGTGAGTAGGTGTAAGGATGAATGATGAAATTGTATTTGCACTCTTGAGAAAAGGGAGCTTTCTGGAGGCATTTCTTTATTTTATGTGTTGTGCTTGCAAACAAGAAGGTTTTCTGTGCCGCTTTACATCAGGTGGTCGCAAACATATGACTTAAGAATGCTAGCAAAAAATCACGCTGTAACCTTGGCAAAAGCAGTCGGTGTCTGACATAGAAATAGATCTTACTTTTGCTACAATATCTGTGGAAATGAATATAGTATGTAGATTTGTATAACGCACTAATCACCCGAGATAGTAGTGCCTGGTGATAGTTAATCTTTTCATGAGCACTTTCTCCAATCGATTGCTCTTCAACTATCATGACCTTTCAGAAGACCTGATGAAAACTGTATAAGTAACTAAATAAACATGTAATTTAGTAATCCTGTCAGCGTTGCTGTCAATCCCTTACAAAGAGAAGTGGAGAGTGGCTAGAGAGATGTGGTAGTCTTGTTTTGAGAAGAACCATCATTATTCTGGGCAATATTTGAGTTTGCTTACTCTTGCTTTCGCAAAACGTGTCCCTAAAAAAGAAATTGTCTTAGTGGCACTACTTTTTGTGTGTGCCAATGCCTGTTTATGGGGTGTATCGTAACATTTTATAAATAAATTAAGACCATGGGCCTAGAACAGTATATATAAGGGGGCAGAATAAAGAGTCTAGCATGAAATACAAATGAGTCCACAAATATTGAGCTGAGATGTTTACATTTAATTTTCACAACAAAATGCTTTATCAGGAAGCCCACGCATCCCAGACTGGTTGTTGTCCACAGTTTCTGGTGTTAAAACTGGTTCTGCACACAGCTGGGTCCTAGGCCAAGTTAATATACATAAGCACCAAAGGCCAGCTGTGAATATGACATGGACTGTGCCAGCCTTTGCAAAGGTGGGCATTGGTGCTTCATGGGATGACTGAGTGCCAGTTGTTACACATGCTTCATAACCATCTCTAAGAGACATTGTCAGAGTCAGTCTGGCTGGGTTTCCGGTAGCACATTAGAACAAGACACACAGTAGGGCGCCAGGAGAAGTGACAGGCGGTTACAATTGTGAAATTGTTCCTCTTGCAGATCAATGCATTGAAGTGGGGCTATAGTGCTATTATGATACACACAAACAGTAGCAAAAGGTGGGGGGATAAATACTCCACTGGGCTGATCCAAAATGTGATTGACAACGTTTCAAGTCAGTGGCTGAACAGCCTGGTCAAATAAAACGAGGGGTTAACAGGGGCCTACCCAAGCCCACTGTATGTCTATTGTACTCAGTAGATCTGTTTGGCATCTTAGCTGTCAAAGCTCAGACCTAAAAACCACCCTTATTGAAACTGTTTCTCCCTCCTAGTCAGTACTGAAACCGAAAGTACAGGAGGCTAGTAGGGCACTTGCCAGCCAACCCACCTAATGTTTGTAAGAATATATTACGGTTTCAGGGAGAGGAAAGTTTTTAAAGTTTAGGATGATAAGGATGAGGTGAGACTAGTTTGGCAATGCACATGCATAGTTATCTTTTTAATCCTGATCTGAGGCCTAAAACTGGCCTGTTATCACAAGCCGGCTCGGGGGTAGCATGTGTGCTCGTTGAATTATTTAGGAATCTTTTGAGGGAGTATGCCAGTGGTCTCTTCGGATCTGCTGGCAATTTTTTTAACCCTATCACTTGCGCGGGAAACGTCGTTTACAACGCGGTCGTTACATCGCGATGCCATTACATCGCGGTTTTTAGAACGCAAGTCGTTACAACGACTTGCGCTGGATGGCGCTCTAGGACAAGGAATAGTATAATTTACTATCCAACACCTTCCCTGCTGTATGTAGACTGGAGTTGGAATAGTAAATTATACTACTCCTAAGTCCAGCGCCCTCCAACGCAAGTCGTTGTAACGACTTGCGTTGTAAAAACCGCGATGTAATGGCATGCGATGTATTAGCATGCGTTGTAATGTCATACAACCACTTGCGCCATTGGAACAAATTGTATGTTCATGAACTTTGACAGCCTTCTAATGTCATATCGACACCATAAAATGTAAAAATAATTATGGGTTTATCCCTAAATACAGACTTTGAATGATTTGATTTTGGTGTGTTATTAGATTCATGTTCTTTGTCTTTAATTCCCTTTCATTTTCTTTGATATTACTTAAAAGTTTGAGTACTGTTTTTTTTGTTCTTGATTGGTTATTATTTAGTAAACCGAGAATCAATTCTGTACTCGACAGAACCAACATTCTCCACATTCTTGTACACCCAGGTTCTGAGGAGCATTGGGTCACCCTATTATACTAGATGATTATTGTGACTCAGCTAGTCATCTTCTTAGCTGTATCATCCCCTGTCCTTTCTCTATTCTGAGTAGTTTCACACTGGATTTCAGAGTCATGCTTTGGATGTGAGATTCACTGTTCTTCACCAACTATTCCACCATTTTACCTCTTAATCCTTTCTGTCAGATGATCCTATCTGGCTGTGACAGTCACCTTTTTATTCCTTTTTGTGCTTTCAAATCCATTAGGTTAGCCTTTGTGTCCACCGGGTCACCACTAGAGCTTTTATTTCTATCCTTGTGCTCCTGACTAATAGTCAGGTTGCATTTGTCTGGGAGCCTTATGCAGATAAAACGACTTGCTTTGCCTCTATACCCACACCATTCTCACCAGTGTGGTCTTGCACTTGCTTCACTAGTATTTTGTCTGTCTACAAGCTAGGCCTGTGGATTCTTACATTTACTGTCCTACCAATTGGGGGCCTATTTATTTTGTTCTTTTGTGCCTGGGGCCCCGGAGAGCCCTTTAGGTAGGACAATTCAGTAAAGATGGTCCAAATTCTCCAGTCCACAAAAAGATTCTCCCAGTATTGCCACGGTTACTTTTTGTTGGTGAGTTGTCACCCCCTGAGGACTATTCATGCACTTTTAATGTTAAGCCACTGCCCATCCAGCCCCTGCTCCCAGGCCCGATATCAGTTTTCTCATGCCACTGCCATGTTGGCCCTGGGGTGCAGCTCTCCATTTTGTTGTGGAGGCCTGGAGAGCCTAGATTAGGCCAGGGTCAAGCCCTGTTCCTTCGGTGTTACCTACACTCAGAATGTAGTTCAACTCTTTCTGTACTTCAATCCTTTCCCTCTTCTCAGCTCCAGTGTCCTTCTACAACAAAGGTAGACGGATCTCAACTGAGCACACTTTTCTAGCTGTCACAGTTGCAAGCTCTTCATGCAGGGGAGTTCTACATGCCAGGCACAGACGGCATGCCTCAGGTTGTACGTGTGCCTCTGTGGCGATGGTCCAACAAGTTGTAGTGTTGCGCTCTAGTCCTTGCGGTCGCGTGAAGACGTCAGTGAGATGAGGGGGCGAGGCGCAAGAGAGATGTGCGCATGTGTGAACGACCGGAGCGCAAATAGAGTAAGACGCTCAGCTCTCTTCTTGTGGGATAATTAATTTAAATAAACAGACTTCCCTCATAATAAAAGCATCAGTGTCTTCATTGAATTTAGGTGAAGAACCAGACCTTCACAGTGGCGACGAGGAGTGGGATTCCCCACAAGGAAGACATTGTGTTAAAAAAAAATATATATATATATAATATTAAAGCATAATTAAAATGCACAGAGGAGCAGCAGGAAAGCAAGGAAGGAAAGGCTGCACTGCACAAGTACTGACAAGGGAAGAAGAAGCACGGTGGCAGTGAGATCGCAAGAGGAGTGTGGCAGAGGCGCAGAGAGCCAGGACGTTCCCACCACGTGCACCGGAGCCAGAAACCGAGGCGACCTAGAAGGTGAAGCACGGTAAGAGGGTAGCAATACACCCACAGAAGCCCTGGCGGCACGGGGAGACCGCAGAGAAGGGGGAAAAGGAGAACCCCGGCCCAACATGGAGGAAGGCGGGAACGCAAGCACGCCAGGAAGCCCTAGGAGCCAAGGAGGGGAACTGGAAGAACAGGCCAGAATGAGCAACCAAGCTTTGTCGCTCACAGCGCCGATTCCGTTCCTGCCCAAGCCAGGCGAACCCCAGATGAAGTGGGAAGACTGGAGGGAATAATTCAAAAAATTATCTCGAAGCCTTGGAGGATAATAGTGGGGAAGCCTTTCCCAGCACGAGGAGGAGAAGGATACTCTTACATAACCTATGCCCAGAGGGGATAAGAGTGTTCACGAATCTAGTGCCCACGCCCAGACCGGCGGCAGACGACGACGTCTTCAAGCATGCCCTAGAGGATCTGGACAATCACTACCGTCCAGCGGTGTGGCTCCATTGATTGTTTCAACTTCCAGCAGAGAAAGCAAGAACCGGGAGAATCCATAGATGACTATGTCGCGCCCTTGAGAAGATTGGCGATTACATGCAAATATGGGGCACTCCAAGACGACTTCATAAAGGACCCAATCATTATGCACACTACCAACAAGACAGCACATTACAAGCTGTGGGCACACGGAGAAGCGACGCTGAAAGAAGTTATAGCAATGGTAAAGAAGGCGGAACTGTCGAAGCGTTGTGCCGAAGCAGCGAAAAGGGAGAATACCCAGGAGATCATGGTGAACAGGGTAGATGATGCAGAGCCCTCAGGAAGAAAGAGAGCAACGCCCGGAGATAATAAAGGAACCAGCAGATGGACGGGAAAGCCAGGACAAGTGGGGAAACAGTTCGTGGATAGCAAGACCGCGTGCTACAGGTGCGGAAGTGCAACCCACGCAGCCCAAGATAAACGCTGCCCGGCATTCCGGGCGAAATGCATGTTCTGTGGCCTAATAGGACATTACGAGAAAGTATGTCGCAGGAAAGGGAAGAGGCCGGTAGTGAAGTACATAGCACAGGACCAACCAAGAGGAGAAGAAGAGGAGCAGGATGAAGAGGACCTAGTATTGTGTATCGAGGAGCAAGTGTTGGGAATAGAAAACAAACGCTCTAGTAAACCACGTGCTGACATGCTGATAGGGGGAGTGAAGATCAGGATTGCGATAGACTCAGGATCCCCGTACACCATAGTCCAAAGATCAGTGTGGGGGGAAGAATTCAAGCCCAGCCTGGGACCCAGATTGGAACCGCCAGACATACGACCGGTGTCGTACACGAACAATTCGATCCCCATGGTAGGCTACAGAACCCTAAAGTTTGAATTCAGGGGAAGAACAGCGGAGTGTAAACTATATGTGGCAGAGAAGGGCCCCTCGGTATTAGGGTGAATGGACCAAGGAGACCTAGGAATAAAACTGGACCCGGGAGGTGATGTGCAAGCGCTGCTGACGGACTGCGAGAGCTGGCCGGACCTGGAGAAAGTAAAAAGAGACTTTCCGAAGGTGTTCGGTGGAAAGGTTGGCAAACCGGAGAAATTTACGCACAAGATCCTGCTTAAAGAAAACTCCCGTCCAGTGTCCCACAAGGTTCGGAATGTGCCCATAGCAGCGAAGGAAGCCGTGCAACAGGAACTACACAGATTGGAAGAGCAGGGAATAATCGAGCCCATAGATAGCTCAGAGTGGCTGGCGCCCTTAGTTGTGGCAAAAAAAACAACGGCAAGGTGCTTCTATGTGTGGACCTTTGAGAGCTTAACAAGTGCCTGATTGTGGAGAAATTCCCGTTGCCCCGAATTGAAGAAATGCTAGCCAGAACGAGGGGTGTAAAGTGGTTCTCCACCATTGACCTCGCATCCGCCTATCACCAGATAGACCTGCACCCATCAAACCGGAAGTTCACATCTTTTATAACACCCTTTGGATGCTATCAATTCCGCAGAATGCCCTTTGGGCTGGCATTGGCCGCTGCAGTATTCCAAAAGCTAATGTACCGCCTGTTCAAGGACGTGGAAGGCATCCAATATTTTCAAGACAACATCTTAGTGATAGGGATGGACAGAAAGGACCATGACGCGAAATTAAACAAGGTGCTGAGCGTGCTGCAAGAGAAGGGCCTGACAGCTGAGTGGGACAAATGTCGGCTGGGTATGACATCGGTCACCTACCTCGGACATGAGATAGGAGGAAAAGGGATCCCTCCTAAGAGAGAGAACGTGAAGGCTATCTGCGATGCCAGAGCTCCCGTCAGCAAAGAGGAGGTGAGATCCTTCCTGGGGATGGCCGAATATTATAGCAAGTTCGTCCAGCACTACGCCACAAAGACACATCACTTGAGACAGCTCATAAGGGACAAGACTGCGTTCCACTGGGATGAAGGAGCACAAAGAGATTTTGAAAAATTAAAGAGAGACATTAGCCAAGCGGTGCCGTTGCATGGACATGATCCTCAGGGGCAGACCATATTGACCACGGATGCCAGCGAGAAGGGGCTGGGAGCAGTCCTCGCGCAAGAAAGGGAAGATGGTACAGTGGAAACTCTCAGCTTTGCATCCAGAACGTTATCTCCCACAGAACAGAAATTCAGCGTGATTGGGAAGGAAATGCTGGCGGCGGTATGGGCCATGGGGAAGTTTAGACAGTTCCTGTGGGTTACGAGATTTCGTCTACAGACAGACCACAAACCGCTGGTCAAGGTACTCACCTCGAGTGGACATGCGACCGCCACTCCACGCATAGTCAAGATGACGCTGAAGTTGTTGGAGTACAGGTATGATGTGGAGTACATACCGGGGACGCGCAACAAAGTAGCTGACTACCTCAGTCGAGCCTCAGCCATGGAAGAAGCGCCTATTCCGTCGTTGGAGAATGAAGAGATGATTGCAATGATGGAGGACTCAGAAAGAGTGATCAGCAAGCAAGAATGGGCCCAGGCGTATGAGGAGGACGAGGACATAAAAGAGGTCAAAGAGTGTTTAATCAGTGGTTGGCCCAAGAAGAGGCGGTTGAAAGAGGTGCTCCGAAAATTTTACGACGTATGGGAGGAACTATCGATGAGCGACTCTGGAATCTTTTTGTATCGGGGTGACAAAGTGGTGCCCCCCACGAAATTGATATTACTCCTGCTGAGCCAGCTACACGAAGGACACCTCGGCATTGTGAAAAACAAACTGCGGGTGAAGCAGATGTACTGGTGGCCGGGACTGGACAATCAAGTGGAAAGGCACGTGAGAGACTGTGACCAGTGCCAAGGAGCGGACAAAATATTGAAACTGCTAAGACCAGCGTTGGGAAGATTCGAGCAGCCTCGCAACCCGTGGGAGGATGTATCTGTTGATATTCTAGGACCTGTATTGGATAACCAAGGGATGCCAAAGTACCTGTGTGTCTTGGTGGATAAATACTCTAAATGGCCAGAAGTTCATGTGCAGGAAGAAATGGACTCGGACACAGTGATAAAGTTCCTCACCTCAGTGTTCCTAAGAGAAGGGATCCCGAGAACAATCCTGAGTGACAATGGGCCGCAATTCACATCCGAGAAGTGGTGCAAGTATACAGAGAGGAATGGAATCAAAACTAAACACACTTCAGTGTACCACCCATCGAGCAACGGACAGGTGGAAAGATTCAATCGGGTCCTCATGGGGTTCATACAATCCGCCATCATGAAGGGCAAGGACTGGGAGAAAGAAGTCCTGAGCATGATATGGGTGTACAGGATTACCCTCACCTCTACAGGGTACAGCCCGTTCCAGATCTTAAGAGGCAGGCACCCATTTACGAAGGACAACGTGGTCTGGAGGGAAAAGACCGTCACCAGCAAATGGTCACCTGCTGTTGTCCAGCATAACCTTGATAAGGCCCAGAAAGTATGCACTGAACACTACAACAAGAGGAGAAACGTGAAAGAAACAGCCCTTGAAAGAGGGGAATGGGTGAGAGTCAAGCTGGCGGTACTTAGAAGAAAGGGAGAAAGCAAGTACAGCCCACCCATGCAAGTGGAAGAAGTATATGATAGAGCTGTGTTACTCAGTGACGGAAATGTGTGGTCCCAAGACCGCATGGCTAAAATTAACAAGATGCTACAGTGGCCCGTGGAGGAAGAGATAGACCGACAAGACCAAGGACCGAGAGTCAGCGAGGAACGAATGAGTGCAGGGGGTGAATGCCAAGTGGAAAAAGAATTTCAGGTAGAGGGAGAAGATCAGGAAGTGCCGGGTGTGGAAGAAGCACAGGCCGAGAAGAGCACGACACCCAAGAGAAATGAATTGAGTCAGCAGAAGGACAGAATGGTGAGCCCTGCAGAAGATAGTGCTCGAGAAGCTTCTACACCGGTAAGACCTACACGTGCTGTAAGAGCAGTGGTCAGGCCTGCTCATTTCAGAGACTTTGAACTGGGGAAATGTTAAACCTGTGGACTTATTGCATCCTTTTGTATGTGTATAAAAAGGGGAGATATGTAGTGTTGCGCTCTAGTCCTTGCGGTCGCGTGATGACGCAACACACAAGGACGTGAGCGAGACGAGGGGGCGAGGCGCAAGAGAGATGTGCGCATGTGTGAGCGACTGGAGCGCGAAGAGAGTAAGACGCTCGGCGCTCTTCTTGCGGGATAATTAATTTAAATAAACAGACTTCCCTCATAATAAAAGCATTGGTGTCTTTATTGAATTTAGGTGAAGAACCAGATCTTCACACAAGTGTCCTCATATCTGCATTCTCATCCCTGTTCTCCCAGTTATTATGGTATCAACTTTCCAGGCTGCAGAGAACAGATATGATGGATAGTTGTTAGGATGGCGAGGTGGGATATGGAGCTCCGCCCTAGCCGCATTCCCCCCATGAGAACGAAACTACTGAATGGAATTTACTAGAGTGAGGCTCCTTTCTTTGAATTTAGATTTCTGAGGGTTTTATGAATCCCAGTAGTCTTGACCTGCTTAAAGGTGAATTTCTTCAGCACAAACATCAACAAGTATTGTTAAGTAAATTTTTGGTGTTAAATGTTCCCACTCATTCAACTCCGAAATGTTATATTTTGTGAAATTATGGAATGAAATACCCTTATTCTCCAGTATTATCCGTTAACTCCCAAATATGTGTAATATTGTGCCCTCGCTTTTAGTGCACCTACCAGCAGTATCATGTGACATTTGTTTACCCCTCTCGCCAATGTAGACATCATAGATCTCTTGGAGTATTTTGCAGGTATTATGCCATTTCTCTGTGCTTGCTTACATTTCTTATGCACTCCAGGAAACATCTGACATTTGCAATATGGCCCTAGCTCCCTTATATGAAATGGGCAAATGTGCTCCTTCTATGTTCTGCACCCCTTTGTTACCTCTAGTGATTTGATCTTTGATGCCTTTTAACAAATATTCTAGGTGAAAAAAGGTGACAAGTTGTAATTGTTTCTCCATTACCTATTAGCTGCAACTGGGCATTCCTCCTAAGTCAGCATAATTTGTTGGCAGGCTCCTGTCGTACCTCAGAATCTCTCTTTTGGTGTGCTGAGGTGTCCTATGTCACCATTAGTGTTTCCTGCACCCTGCCTGAATTAGCTGTTGCATAGGAATTTGGGGCAACTTCTCCTGCGTTCTGGCTTAATGGTAGCACTGTATGGAGAAGAACTTCTGTCACTACCACATCTTGGAATTTCAAATATTATCGAAATGATAAGTAAGTACTGTGCTTCTTGTCCAATTCCTTTTAATTATCATTGTTATGATCCGGAATTGCCATTCTTGTTACCCAGTCCAAGGTGGCCAAACCCTTTCTTAAGCTGTAACATCCTGTTTAGCAGTATAAATGGGGGAGGGGGGTCAACTTCGAGTCCATCTGCGCACTTGACTCTGTGGATTCTCAGCCTTCTCCAGTTTTAGCTTGTAGTTCTTCACCTTACTGACTGTCCTTATAACCTGGAAGGATTTTGTGGTCTTTACTTTTTTCCTTCTAGCTGGATATAATTTCTCGAGCAAAATTAGATATTCTGTTCCAACCTGGGGGCAGATTTTCAAGCCCCTTGCGCCACTTTTGCTTCACTTTTAACATGGGAAAAATGACGCAAAAGTGGCAAAAGGGGCTTGTAAATCTGCCCCCTGGTGACTGGCATTGCCACTGTACTGGATGTAGTAGGCTTTTCCTATGTACAAAGAAAACTCTCCAAGAGTTTCCAAGACAAGGTTTTGGCGGTTAGCCACACCAATGGAATCTAAAGTTGGATCCAAAGTGTTTCCACAGAAAACGCCTCGCTGCGACAAGTCTCATGCTATTTTACAAACCTGGCTCTGTAGCTCCTCAAGCTAGCTTGGTAGAATTGAATGTTGGTGGAAATCCTAGGAAGCTTTCTCACTTGTGCGCTCCTCCCCCACCCACTCCATGTTGCTTCCTCACCCTTTGCTTCTCCTCCCCTTCTCTGCCCTTTGTGTTTCCAGCTTGGATCTTCATATACAAAGAACAAGAATTAATGTGTCATTTTGTAGGGGTAAACGCATGCTGTGTGCACCTTCAAGATAACGCAGCAGGCTGTCCCATAGGTTTTTATTTTTTTTGTTTGGCCAAGCTGCATAGCATTGAGGATGCTGTACAGCGCAGCTAAAAAGCAATTGCCAAAGCCAAAAGGTCTCACGGCCAAGACCTTTTGGCTATACCAATGCTTGTTAAGTAAACTCCTATAATAGAGTGTTTACCTAGAACATCAAGAAAGATGCTTTCTATTGACATGGCGCAAGCAACAAGAAGGGATGTACGTTGTTACAACGCATGCTTTTATCACACATGCCTTTACAACGCAGGTTTTTCAACGACTTGCGTTGGGGGGTGCTGGATAGTGAATAGTTTAATTTACTATTCCAATTCCAGTCCCCGTGGATAGTAGGGAAGGTGTTGGATAGTAAATTAAACTATTACCTTTCCTAGAGCGCCCCCCAGCGCAAGTCGTTGTAATGACTTGCGTTGAAAAATCTGCGTTGTAAAGGAACTGCGTGGTAAAAGTTGCATCGTAAAGGATGTTTCCCGACAAGAAGTGTGAGTAGACTATACAGAGATGTTACCTCACAGGGAAAACTAATTCAAAATAAGATGGATTTTTTACTGCGTGCTTCTATTGGTAAATATTAAATTATGTTTTGTTTCAGAAAGCATTAAATAAAGCATACATTGGCAAAGCCAGTAGGTCTGCTGTTTGCTTCTACCATTTTCTTTAGCTTTAGTTTAGTTAGCTTTATATAAAAAAAAATATTTGTTAGTATACCATGCTTATAGATACAATGCTTAGCATATTTAACAATCATTGTAAAGGAAGGGTTGTCATATTGCAGAAGACCACAGTCTACTTTAATCATCTGAGGAGATTTTACACGCGTGAAAATAGTCTATTTTTCAGGTTATCCCCACCTAATTGTGATCCAATAAGGCCCTGGATTTGACAAGGACAGGGCAGTATCCGAGCAGCATGCCATGGTGTTCAATGTTTGGTAACCCCTAAGTTGCCTCCTTCTGTATGTCTAAAAAAAGGGTGGCTCTGCATACCATTTTTTAGTGTTGCAAACAAATGATATTAGTTTCTTTTGTGTCTGATTCACTATTGATTTTGGAAGTGTCACCATAAGCCCTCCTGCACGACACCCAGTTTGGTTTCCGTCCCCGACACTCAACTGAACCACGCCAGGGGGTGGATGAGGGTGAGACCATGGCCCTCATCCTACTGGACCTGAGTGCAGCGTTCGACACAGTAGCTCATAACACCTTGCTACAGTGTCTGAACAGTGGCGGGATATCTGGCGCTGCACTCGAATGGATCCGAATGGAGGCTTTCAGGTCCGCCAAGGAGAATGTTATTCCAGGGAAATTGGTTTGGGACAGGGCGTCCCCCAGGGCTCGTCCCTGAGCCCCACCCTATTTAATCTATATGTCTCCCCGGTGGCACCTATCGTCGAAAGCCATGGTCTGCGCATAGTGTCCTATGCTGACGACACGCAGTTGGTTATCTCCCTTTCACGCGCGCCCGGTCTTGCGGTGGACAGATTCAGAGCCTGCATGCAAGAACTTGCAACCTGGATGTCCACCAACTGTCTCAAGCTAAACGGCAGCAAGACTGAGGTGCTCGTGGTGGGAGGAAGCCCATCTGTTTGGCCGTTGGCGTGGTGGACTTCATGCTTAGGCAGCCAGGAACCTTGGAGTTTGGCTTGACAAGGACCTGTCCATGGTCCTCAGATAGGCCGTGTGGTGGGTATTTGCTTCAGCGTCCTGAAAAGTCTGCGGAAGGTTTTAGATCTCCTTCCTACATCAGCCCGTAGGACGCTGGTGAATGCCCTTGTCACATCGCGCCTGGACTACGGCAATCTGCTGTACCTGGGAGCCACCAGTAAGGCAATAAACTGCCTCCAGGTGTTGCAGAATGGGGCATACCGCCTGATTCTGAAATTTCCCAAGAGGTCTGCTGCCATAGCGCGGGGACACGCCATCTGAGCGTAACCAGGCGCTTTACAAAACTCCCTTAATAATAAAAGGCGCAGTCAGACATTGCCGCCGCAGACGGGAGTGGTAGTGGGGGTGTGGAAGCGGGCGACGAAACTACTGGGTTGGGAGGCGAAGCTCACGGAACACACGCAGTTGTGGTCTGGTAACTTCCTCCCGGAGGTTGCGAAATTGAGAGATCTACGTCAGTGGAGTCTAATCGGTATTGATGTGTTGAGGGACGTGTGGAAAAGGGGGGACATGGTGGACTTTGCGGCCCTGCAGGCAGAATTTAAAATGGGGCACGAGAATTCTTGCATTATCAGCAGCTAATAACGCCATACATACACACTTGAGCCAGGGGGACCAGCTGCCTGAATATGCCCCGCTCGAAGATAGGCTGCTGCTTGACCCCATGATAGATAAAGCTATTTCCCTTACTTATAAAAAACTCATCAACAACCTCCCGGACCCGCTGGGGCCCCTGCGAGAAAAATGGGAATCAGATATTGGGCTGTTGGAGGATGACGATTGGAACAAGGCCCTGCGGTGTCCCCGGGAGGTGGCGATTCGCGCCAGGTTCAGGCTGGTTCAGCTACGTATCCTGCATAGGTCATACACCCCACCTACGGTACAGTACAGGATTGGATATGTAGCATCACAATTTTGTTTACAGGGATGCAGGGAGGAGAGCACTTTCTTTCACATTCTATGGGAATGCACCAAAATTCGAGCAAACTGGACCAGACTGACAGGTATAATGGAGGAGGTGGTGGGGACAGGTGTCCCGCTTGAGGCCCGATGGCATGTTCTTGAGGTGACGGGCACATTACCTGGCCCAAATGGGACAATATATGGCTGGCCCTGGCGAGTATGGTGGCCAAAAGAAATATAGCGAGGTTATGAGGGAGTGATCTTTTGCCAACTGTGGAGGAGTGGGAGCGGGACTTGGACTGGTGTCAGAGGGTGGAGAAGGTTATCTATGAAAGTCTGGGTTGCCCCAAGAAATGGGATAACGTATGGGCGGCATGGAGGTGATACAGGTGGGACTGGATGGATACCCAAACTGGGTCGGCAATTAATTAATGGGGTGTAGACTGCTAACATTATACTTCCTGTATGAATTGTTCTTAATGAAGATGTGAGTCGCCCTGTGCCTCTGGGGCTTAGCGGGCCGCTACCGTGGATGGAAATGGACGCATTCTGGCATGGGAGGGTTGGGGGTGAGTGGGTTGACCGTACTGGGTAGAATTTGTTATGGGGTACTAAAAGTGCCATGGTTATTGCATAGGGGTGTCCTGGGGGGTGTGATTCTTGTATGCAGGCCAATTTGGGTACCATTGGAGGTCTAATTGTGATTGTATTGTTTGCATTTGCCAATGAACTTTGGATACTGTCTGATGTGCTTTGTTATAGAGCGGATGTTTTACAATGAAAAGAATTTTTTAAAAAAAGGTACACATGCAAATCCTGTTCCAAAGATTCAATTCTTCTTAAACTCAACATTTTTATTTCTGACCAACAAATATGTTGGGGGTCTGGCTGGATGCGGGCCTCTCCTTTGTAGGGCACACTAAAAAAACTGCGGCCTGTTGTTTCGGTCTCTTAAGGGGCTTGAGACCTGTTCTCAAGTTCTTTGACGCCCCGACCAGGCAGCTGGTGATCCAGGCAACTATCATCTCTCGCCTGGACTATGCCAGCTCTCTTCTGGCTGGGGCTAACCAGGCCGAGTTAACCCGTTTGCAGCGGGTTCAGAATGCTGCGGCGAGGGCGATTGTCGGCCTGCCCAGATTCAGCTCGGTGGCAAGTGTCCTTCGTTCCCTACATTGGCTCCCTGTCAGGAAGCGCATCCTCTTTAAGGTTCTGTGTCTTGCCTTTAAGATTCTGAGAGGTATAGGCCCGGAAATCTTATCTAGCTGTCTCTCCTTTTATGTTCCCACCCGTACCCTCCGTTCCCAGGGCTTGGCCCTTGCTGTGGTCCCCAGATTCAGGCTCAGTCGCATGGGAGGCCGCTCGTTTAGTGTAAAGGCCGCGTCAGCATGGAACTCCCTTCCTGTTGAAATCCGTCTGATGGAGGACCTCTTGACTTTCCGGAGGGCTATAAAAACTTTCCTGTTTTAGCTGCTTTTATGTTTTTCATTCTCCTGTTGTGTTATGTTCTACCTTGTCTCTGCGCCGGGACGCTCCTTGGCTGGAGTATCTGTGCGCATAATAAATTAATATAACATAACATAACATTTTAGGAATATAACTTTTATTATACAAATTCCTCATTTTCTGCACCCCAGATCACTCCTTTTTACCACCAGCCCATTGCTAAGTTTTCATACTAGCAGGAGAAGAAAATTCAGAGTCAGACCAGCAACTCGTTACATATGTTTTTCACCTCCGATACCGGGGTCGGAGTAGGTCCCAGCTCTGAGGGCCACCATTGGTCACCCCACAACTCCACTCCCTTACCGACAACCATCACCTCCGTTTTTGTGGCATTTAGCTGAAGGCAGTTGCCTGTCAACCAGCTGGCCACCGCCTTCAGTCCAGACTGAAACCTGGGGGCCTCAATCTCCGCATCCCCGCTGAGAGTAACCGCCAGCTGTGTGTCGTCGGCATATGAGACCAAAGTTAGGCCCCACTGCCTAGCGACATCAGCCAGCAGTCTCACGTAAAGATTGAACAACGTGGGACTCAGCGAGGACCCTTGCGGAACCCCCATGGCCAGCGGTTGGAAGTTGGACTTGATGGGAGGGATGGCAACACAGAAGGAGCGGTCATCTAGAAAGGAGCGGAACCATTGCAACACCTGACCGCCAATGCCAGTCTCCTCAAGCCGATGCAGGAGGATGCTGTGGTCTACCGTGTCAAAGGCGGCGCTAAGGTCTAACAATATAAGCGCCGCCGTTTGACCAGCATCCAACCTTGCACGGAGATGTTCCACCATCACAAGTAACGTGGTTTCCGTGCTGTGGCCGGCACGGAATCCGTTTTGTGTGGGGTCGAGGGCATTGGTCCGTACAAGATGTTCAGACAGGGCCAGATTGACATGGGCCTCAGTGATCTTGGCTGGCCAGGGTAGCAACGAAATGGGGCGATAACTTTCAGGCTTGGACGGGTCCAGGGAGGGCCTTTTGATAATTGGGGACACCACAGCTTGCTTCCACTTAGCTGGAACTACTCCCGTTTCCAAGGAAAGGTTGACGAGGGAACATACAGCTGAACGTCCCATAAAAGCCTGATCTCGAAAGAGAGCAGGCCTTACTGGATCAGATGGAGATCCAGATTTGACTTGCAACGCAAGTTTATCAAACCCGTCCAAGGTGAGGGGGGGGAAGACAAGCAAAGTAGTCTGATGGTGGGTCCCACTAGTGCTTTCCCGACCGGACCCTATGCTAGGGAATGTCCGATAGATAGCTTTGACTTTCCCCAGGAAATAGGAGGCAAGGGATTCACAGTGGGAAAGGGAGCTTACGGTCGTAGAGGTAGTCCGCTTTGCCATGAGATCTTTTACGGCCTTAAAAATGGCTTTCGACGGATTAGTACTGTTCCGGAATCTGCGTCATAGAAAGCAGCTCGAGCTCGACAGATAGCCCGATGGTAGAGCTTGACGGACCTGGCATATGCAGCTTTTAAATCAGCCCCATAGGTCTTCCTCCAGGCCCTCTCAGCCCGTCTACAGGCACCCTTCAGGGCCCGAAGGGCGCCATCGTACCAGGGACTCAACTCTCTAGAGTTGATTTTAGTCGATACAATGGGTATCAGAGAGTCCAAGGCCCTAGTGATCCAGGAACAGAAGAGGTCATACCCCTTTTCTACATCCGTCAAAGGGCCCAGCAGCTCCTCTAGTAGAAGACGATGGAAGTCTTCTAACCTAAGCTTCTTCCAGGCCCTCTTCTGAACCCGTCTAGCTGAGGAGATGGAAGGGGTGGCTGAGACAGGGCATAGGATGGACACCAAGAAGTGGTCTGTCCATTCCACCGGCGAGATAGAGGTGATTTTAGTCCCCGGCAGATTGGTAAACAAGGGATCCAAAATATGCCCCCCCGAATGGGTAGGCTGGGAAACCATCTGGGGAAGTTGAAAGGCCTCTAGGTCAGAGGAGATGGAGCGCACTGTCAGGCCTGAGAGGGTGTCGAAATGCAGATTCAAATCGCCCATGATGGAAAAGTTGGCACAGTCTGCGACCAAAGGGCCAACAATGTCGGGGAAAGCATTTCTAAACGCCACATCGCTGCCGGGCGGACGATAGACGACCATCCCGGAAAGCGTAAACTCAGGGCTGACAGAGACCTTGAACAAGGCACTTTCACACCCAGGGATATGTAAGGCACTCCAGACACAGGAATAGGTAGACCTTACTACTAAAGCTATACCCCCACCTCTGAACAACCTATTCAAGGTGTACATAGAATAGCCGGGTGGGCAGGCTAGATTTGTAATAGCGGTATCCGCATCCTGTAGCCATGTTTCAGTCATGGCAAATATGTCCGGAGCTTCCTCCTCAATAAGGTCAAAGATGTTCTGATAATGTTTCAGCGCTGACCTGACATTCAGGTTCAGGATCCGCAAGGAGGAAGGAAAGTCTGTAATACGGCAGGTCACCGGGGAGTAAATCCTAGGGAGAGGACTCGGAGGGTCAAGAGCCCACCCATTACAAGGGCAGTGGTACGGGCCTTGCAATGGATGTACCGGTGGAAGGGTACAACAGCGGCTTACCTGACCGATGGCAAACAGGCACTCCCGCGAATATGTCAGCATGGCGGCACTAAGATGGAATATTAGTCATTAACCGGAGTACCGCGACGTCCAGCGCGTCCTTAGCGCGGACGGGCGCAGACGGGCGCAGACGGGCGCAGACGGGCGGGACTAAATAAATTGATGATCTAATGAACATTTGGAATTGATTACAAAATAAATGTGAATCAATTTAAAAAACAGTGTCATTATAGGCAGTTTACAATACACAAGATCAGAAAAAAATGTGAATCTGTTTAAAAAAATGGAATGGGAATTTAGACAAAATGCAATTCACATACCTGGTCAGGCATGAAAAAATATCCTATATAAATATTGAACTTTTGCATTAAAGATTGAAAGATATTATTGCCTTGAGACAGAAAGACGACATCGGGGGGGGGGGGAGGATTTTAGGCGCCTGAGAAGATGGGCGGCTAAACGCAGAGCTCTGCGTCATGTCAGAGGACCCATTTGTTCGCCAGAGTTGGTGAGGAACCTTTTTTCAGTCAACAGAGGAGAATGTGGACTCTTTAGTGTAAGAGGTGAATGGGGTGCCTTTTTTCTTAAACACATTTATACGCTGCTTGCCTGTTTTGCCCATTTTACCACCCAATCCCAAATTCTGTTAGAGGAGCTGCAGCCATTTTGAGTCGCTCTCCCTCACCTCATGCACTACACTGAGGTATTCATATTGCAGTGCATTCTACTCTGAAGGAATACATTTGTTGTCTCAGAAATCATGCTGCATGCTGAACTGGAACCTCAACATTCAATTATTCATCTTTCCTAAATGATTTGCTCTATTTCCATGATACTTGCAGCTATTATCCCATATGATCAAATCTTGGAAATTGAAACTTTCTATTTAGCCTTTACTGCCTACACCTTCCAGGTTTGTCCCCTCCACCTTTTAACTGATCAGGTCTCCACAAGGGCCTCACAAGTTTCAAATGCAATATCTCACTCCGCCATTCCACCACCCTCTTCTCCTTCTTCTTCAAATGTATAATAACAAGTAAGTGCCTACCCTGCCAGCAAGAGACTTAAGCACAATACTCCCTCACTGGAGAAATAACTGTCACCCATCTTAATGGAACTTCTACTTGAAAAAATATGCGCTTTTAAGAACTTTTGTTGAGGAGACCAATACACATATTCAAAACTTTCTTCACAAGTGGTCAGTTATGAAGGCCAGGATGTCTTCTGTTGAACAGCAAGTGAGTGAGATCCAAGATTGAAATATTTTCATATGAGACAGGAATTTCTCTTTTGAAGCTCCAATCAGAGGGTTTGGAAAACAGAAACCAAAGAAACAATATATGTATTCATGGTCTGTCAACAGACCTGGAGGGACAAGATCCTAGTTCCTTTTTTGCCTTGTGGTTACCACAATTCTTAGGTATGTCCCCAGCTCCCTAACTGAATATTACAGGCGCTCAACTTGGACAATGTTCATCTGCTACATCTGGTGCTACCAAACCTAGAGGAGTTCACTGATCTTTTTAAAGTACTTAATGCTGCAAAAAGTAAGAAACATTTAAACTGGTTTAGGAGAAAGACCTTTATTATTCAAGATATTTCTAAATCCACTGCTGCTAGACGGAGGAGTTCCTTGATCTTCGGCCAGTGCTTCAATCTTTAGGTGCAAGTAATGGCCTATTTCATCCCTGCTACTTCAAAGTTGCATTATCAATAAACATTATAATGTATGAAGAGCCCATGAAACTTAGGAAATTCCTCCAATCACATTTGTTTGACAAAATGTATACTGCAGGACTTTCCCATCATTGATACTTTTGGGCACCTAGATCTTTAGTAATTTTTGTTTTTTCTAACTTTGGTTATAGTACTGCATAGCCATGTTTTTCTAAGGCGTTTTCCTGACATTACTTTGTATGTTACCCCCTTTTTATTTTTGTTCCTCAGTATTCTCCATTTCTGTTATCATGCTCCATCGCTGATGTATTTTGCTCCATTGATGTGCCAGTTTCCTTCCGTGTTGTCTCCATCCCTACTGTTTTTAGTCAACTTTCAAAAGGTATGTTACTTCAGTCATCGCTTGTTTGATATCTACTGTCTTTATGGTTTCTATCTTATTTCCCTTATTTTCTCCTTTTTCCCTTTTCTTTTTTGATAATTTCCTATTGTTTTCTCTCCTAGTCTTTCTTTCCCAATATCTTGCTTCTTCAAAGACTTCTTCTTGTTTTCTTCCATAATTCATTTATAAGCTCGTTGAGGACTGTTTTTAACTTTTATATTTGTACTTACTCATATCATTCAGAGTCTTAAAATGGAATGTGAAAGGCTTTATGAATCCCAAAAAGCGACATAGAGTTTTATTTTACCTGTCCAATCACCATCCGGATAGAGTGCAATTAGAAGAGATCCACCTCACAGAAAGTGAAACCTTTAAACTAAAATGTGGATGGGTAGGATCTGTCTCTGTGTCTCCATCCCTACTGTTTTTAGTCAACTTTCAAAAGGTATGTTACTTCAGTCATCGCTTGTTTGATATCTACTGTCTTTATGGTTTCTATCTTATTTCCCTTTTTTCTCCTTTTTCCCTTTTCTTTTTTGATAATTTCCTATTGTTTTCTCTCCTAGTCTTTCTTTCCCAATATCTTGCTTCTTCAAAGACTTCTTCTTGTTTTCTTCCATAATTCATTTATAAGCTCGTTGAGGACTGTTTTTAACTTTTATATTTGTACTTACTCATATCATTCAGAGTCTTAAAATGGAATGTGAAAGGCTTTATGAATCCCAAAAAGCGACATAGAGTTTTATTTTACCTGTCCAATCACCATCCGGATAGAGCGCAATTAGAAGAGATCCACCTCACAGAAAGTGAAACCTTTAAACTAAAATGTGGATGGGTAGGATCTGTCTCTGTGTCCCCTTCTTTACATAGAACAAATGAAGTGGTTATCTTAGGTAATAAAAAACTGGATTTTAATGTGTTATGTCAAGAAACTGACACTGGGGTCAGATGGATTATACTTTGCTTCCCTGTTAACAAAATTCTGATAACAGTGTTTAATGTTTATGGGCCTAATCATGTGGATTATGAATTTGGGCCTGCTATCCAAAAGAAATGTCTTCAGTATGATGATTTGTACTTCATTCTGGGAGGAGAATGTAATCAAATTCACGATCTATTTCAAGATCGTCACTCTTCAGTTAGATTTATACCACATAAAATGCACAAACAATTTTGTTCTCCTTGACTCTTGCAGATTATGTCACCCTACTTATGGTGACTATACATTCTACTCACCCATTCATGGATCACTCAATAGACTAAATTATACACTTTTAAGCAAACAGTTGTCAGAATGCCTAGTCACTGCTAGTATTAGTCCCATTGTAATTTCTGATCATGCCTCTTTGATCACAGATATAGACTTGATTCCTGCTTCTCCTAAATCAAATAAATGTAGATTGAACAATTGTGTTTACTAAAAGATGTACAATATTCTTCTTCTTCTTTTCTCTCCCTTGCAGCTGATTTTTTTAAATTTAATTTCAACCCTTGACATCTCACCACAACTTGTATGGGACACATTCAATGCATCACCAAGGGGCTTTATCATTGATTTTATCTCCCAGAAAAACGTATACAAAACAAAAATATATGCAGTTGTTGTTTTCTTTTTAAAACTTTTAAACTTTAGAGGTGCATAATCAAAGCCAAATTTACATTTTAAAGACATTTCCATGAACCAGGTTTCCTCTGTGTTACTTAAGAGCGGTACTGGATACTATGGGGAAAATAACATAATTGGGAAGGTATTGGCGTATTATCTCAATGTTAGGAAACAGCATTCTCAAATTGCCTCTGTGTCTAATACTGAAGGTGTTTCTCGCTTTAAAAATTACAATGTTTTATGTGACTTTGTAAAATTCTACACTGATCTTTATACACTGGAAGCCTCAACCCTGGACTCACATATTGCATCCTATCTCCAACAAATTCCGAAAATGGGTGCTTGCCAGCTAGATTTGTCTGCTCTTGACACACATATTACTTTATGAGAGGTCTTTAGTGCACTCTCCCTATTAAAAAAGGCAAAACACCTAGGGGCATATATACAACCCCCCTGCGCCACCAGTACGTCACTTTTTGTGACGTCCCAGAGGTGCATTTCACTATGGCCGGTATGCCCGCCACCCCCTCCCAACACCTATCCCCAAGGATGGGAGAAGTCGGACACTGGTTTGAACTTTTGGAAGGCGGGAGGGAGTCACCCTCCTGGCCGTATTTATTAAAATATGAAACAAAATTTAAAACATTAAATAAAAGTTTCATCATTATGTACAATTTTACATTTATTACATTTCGATGAAGACATGTACTTTGGCTAACCTTAACAGATCTCTAATACAAAGGTTTCCTAGCCGAGTCTAACATCCTGAAAATGCATACATTCTAAATTAAAACTGTACATCCTAGCATTACGGGCCAACAGCAAGGTCTTAACCGGTGTCAGATCCCTACTACCAGAATCTCGCCCTCACGGTGTGAGTGGCGCATGCGCAGAGGACTCTACCCTCATTGCCAACTGTAACTTCCCTTGTCGTGGTGGGGGCCCCCTTTCCACTCGACGCCATCTTAAAGGTCGTCCGAGTTCCTGTGTGAGGTATCTGTAGGAAGGACAGCGTGGACTCCCCCCCCATCCTCACACTCTCTATCCGCCGTCGCGGATATCCGCCCCCGGGAAATTAGTAGGAGGGGCATCTAGCCGCCTCCCCCCCCCTGGGAGGGGCCTATGGCCGTCTCCCCCCAGGCGACCCATCCTTAGTGGGTGCCGCCTCCCCGTGGAAGGGGCCAATGGCCGCCTCCCCCGGGCGCTCCCATCCATTCTGGGTGGCGCCCCCCTCTAGGGACCTTGAAATTACTGCTCACCGATCATGACCTTACCGCCCGACCAAAATAAATACGACAGTTGTTTACCTACTAAGGAAAGAAAAATTCTGACATAGCCTCGATGTGTCATCCACTGCTCTCTCCTATAAAGAAAACATTCTCCAAATGCAGAAGTCACATCCTTATCCTAAACATTCCTTTACTTTTTCTAAAAAGGAAAAAAGGCCTATACTCCTATTTCTCAGCAACACTTTATTTACACAAACATTTGCCATAAGGGGCTGGTGGGTGGGTCAAAATTGCTGCTTGTTCCGTCGAGGGCTCACGAGCAACGAGTGGGTGCAGCCTTCCGAGCAGAGGAACAAGAGGACGCTTCTTCGGATTCCCGCTCTATTTATTCTTCTGCGGGAGGGCGTGTACCCTCCTCCTGTACGCCTACTGGGCGTGGTCTTCTGTGTAGGTGTCTAGGACAACCCCTCTTGGGCGGGAGAAGGCGCGCCCCGGCTACGCCACTTCGGGCATACCAGCCGGGCCACGCCCCCCGCCCAAAATGGTTTCCCGGGGGGATAGAGGCACCCAACCATACGTTCGGGGGGACCGAGTGGTCGCCCCTTTCCATATGGCCGGGATGCCCGCCACCCCCTCCCAACACCTATCCCCAAGGATGGGAGAAGTCGGACACTGGTTTGAACTTTTGGAAGGCGGGAGGGAGTCACCCTCCCGGCCGTATTTATTAAAATATGAAACAAAATTTAAAACATTAAATAAAAGTTTCATCATTATGTACAATTTTACATTTATTACATT
This sequence comes from Lissotriton vulgaris, assembly GCF_964263255.1. Classification (NCBI taxonomy): domain Eukaryota; kingdom Metazoa; phylum Chordata; class Amphibia; order Caudata; family Salamandridae; genus Lissotriton; species Lissotriton vulgaris. Next base: position 240,802 of record NW_028252521.1, read on the forward strand.
TCGATGAAGACATGTACTTTGGCTAACCTTAACAGATCTCTAATACAAAGGTTTCCTAGCCGAGTCTAACATCCTGAAAATACATACATTCTAAATTAAAATTGTACATCCTAGCATTACGGGCCAACGGCAAGGTCTTAACCGGTGTCAGATCCCTACTACCAGAATCTCGCCCTCACGGTGTGAGTGGCGCATGCGCAGAGGACTCTACCCTCATTGCCAACTGTAACTTCCCTTGTCGTGGTGGGGGCCCCCTTTATACTCGACGCCATCTTAAAGGTCGTCCGAGTTCCTGTGTGAGGTATCTGTAGGAAGGACAGCGTGGACTCCCCCCCCATCCCCACACTCTCTATCCGCCGTCGCGGATATCCGGCCCCCGGGAAATTAGTAGGAGGGGCATCTAGCCGCCTCCCCCCCTGGGAGGGGCCTATGGCCGTCTCCCCCCAGGCGACCCATCCTTAGTGGGTGCCGCCTCCCCGTGGAAGGGGCCAATGGCCGCCTCCCCCCGGGCGCTCCCATCCATATAGGGTGGCGCCCCCCTCTAGGGACCTTGAAATTACTGCTCACCGATCATGACCTTACCGCCACAGACCGGATAGTTGACCGACTATCCGGTCCCCCCCAACTCCTCCTAAAGGTCATGCCTCCTCAAACCCCTTAGCCATGCTATGAAGTCTCCTATGAGTAAGTCATTCCCCTCCCTGGACAGGTGAACCCCATCGTTCAGGTACATGTGATCGCCCCGAATACACCCATGAGGAATGCTATGTAACTGCGAAGAGCGGAACAATTTACCAATTTTATTATTAACCCTTTTCACTGAATGGTTCAATGCTGACACCGAAAAGCCCCCCGCCATACCTTCCTTGGAATCATGTGGGACTAGGCAATCGTGCACCCCGGGACTCTTTTAGCCAACCAGCTAACAGCCGACAAAATCTGTTCCAATAACACTCGTCTACCCAGTGTCACCAAGTCGTTACCCCCCCAGGTGTACTATGACTACAGATGGCGGTGACCTTTGCCGCCCTAAAAGATCCTCAAAAAATGATCCAAATTGGTCAAAACAGAGCCCGCCCTTCCCATGGAAGGCCACTCTGTACCCGTATTCCCCAGGTGCGTGAGTCGCGTCACCTGCCTTGAATACGTCCCCGGCGCGCCTCACGTATGAGTGGCCCACGACCTATACCATCCTCTCTCCAGTCGGTGATCCTTGACCGCTGGTCTCCCGATGTTGGGTCGACTTCAAATTCCGCCCCGCGTGACAGGCTCGCGAAACTGCAATTGAAACAAAAGACAAGAAGCGTGAGTGCATGTCAATTGATCATTACAACATGTGCAATCGCACATACCTCTTGAAGCAATTCGAGGACCAACGGCCCAGCTGTTTTACTTCCTCCGCACTCTGACCCCTGGCTGTAGCATCAGTAGCAGCCCCTATCCTAAAGGAGTGGGTCCCAAAATCGCACGGGTCCATGCCCGCGGCAGCGATTGACAGTGCCAGCACCCTCTGAAACTGAAATCTCGTCAGTGGGGTGCCATCGTTGTGCCGAAGCAAACTCCCCCCCCACGTAGCCGTCCTTAGTGCCAAATACTCCTCTAGACACTTTATCGGGCACATGGGGGACTCTCGCGCGCGCTGCACAATAACACTATCTCCCATAGCTCCCTGGTCAGTCTTGGACCTGGCTATCGAGATCACCAACGAATCACCCCTTATTTGGACGTGATCCCTGCACAAGCCTCCCTCCATATCTTTCTTGTTCCTTTCGACAAGTTCGCTCACCCGCATAGCCCCATGGAATGCCAATGCGAAAGCTGCCCGGAACAGAACTGCTTCGAAATGGGAGGAGCACGTCTCATCCAGCTTTGCTAAAAGCAGAGACAGTCTGTCCAAGCCAATCGGGCGCCTCGTATCTTTCTTGCGACCCTCGAGGCGCTGCCAGCCGCGAAGGGCTTTCTTAACCAAAAAGGAACCCGTCGGGTCTTTTATGCCATGCACCTGCGCCATGAATGAAATGGCCGCCCTATGCCTACTGGCCGTTACCGCTGATCGGCCTTCTCTGTGCAGCGCTACCAGGAACCCCAGGAAGGATTCCTCCTGACCCCAGCTCTGTCTCCCTGTTGGACCCAAAAATGTGCAGTAGGAACGAAACGCTCCTTCGTATGCCTTCCTCGTCCTAGGGGCTAAGCTTACTGCCACGAGGTCTTGTAATCCGGGGCACCGATTAGCCATAGCACTTCGGGGAACGGTGCCGCCACTAGGTCCGCTGTCGGCAGATAGCCCCTGAACGCCTGCATATGTGAACAAGAGAGTGCGTCAGCTGCATGATTCAGTACACCTGGCACATGTTTCGCCCTGAACTGTACATTCAATCTCATGCAAAGTAGTACAATTTCTTTCAACAATCTCAAGATCCACTTGCAGCGGGCTGCCTGTTGGTTAATGCACTCGACCACAGTCATATTATCAGACCAAAACACCACTGAGTGGTCCCTGAAATCGTCTGGCCATGCCGTCAGAGCAACCCAAATGGGGAATAACTCCAAGAACCCAATGTTATCTGTGAGACCGCTGGAGTGCCACCACGCCGGCCATGCCTGCGCAGACCATCGGTTACCAAAGATGGCGCCAAAACCCACGCTCCCAGCTGAGTCAGTCCATAGACCTAGTTCGTCTGAAGACGCTGGTGGCTTGTTCAACACAACTCGACCGTTGAAGTCCGCCAGAAATGCCAACCAAATGCGCATATCCTGGCGAACCTCTGCCGACAGTCTCGTACGGTGGTGTCCCTCCTTGAGACCAACCATAGCTTGTGCGATAGAGCGTGAGAAGGGGCGGGCCATTGGTATCACCCTCAAGGCAAAGTTAAGCTGACCCACTGCTTGCTGTAACTGGTGCAGGGTCACCTTCTCCTTGCCCATGCATTGCGTCAAGGAAGCCCTAAACTTGGCCACCTTTTCCATCGGTAGCCGGAAACATCCCTCCACAGAATCGAGCTCAATTCCCAGAAACTCCAGTGAAGTAGATGGTCCAACCGTCTTACCTGATGCCAATGGGACTCCGAACTCCCCCATGAGGATGCAAAAGTCCTGCAGCGCCTGCGCACATTTCGTATCGCCGGGCGCTCCCAAGAACAGGAAGTTGTCCAGATAGTGCATAACATGCTCATGCCCTGTGGCCTCGGTAAATGCCCACTCTAAAAAACAGCTAAACATTTCAAAACAAGCACAAGAAATAGAGCAACCCATAGGCATGGATTTATCCATGTAATAACTCCCCTGAAATGCGAAACCTAGCAAGCGCTGATCCTGTGGGTGTACCGGGAGCAACCGGAACGCTGATTCGATATCTGATTTCGCCATCAGCGCCCCGGGGCCCAGGCGATTTAACATGGCCACGGCATCATCGAACGATGCGTACCGCACGGAACAAACTTCTGGGTCAATGGCTTCGTTCACTGAGGAACCCCTTGGAGCAGACAGGTTATGAATAAGTCTAAATTCCCCCGGGTCTTTCTTCGGGACAACCCCTAACGAGGAACATATGAACTCCGCCACCGGCGGATGAGGAAAAGGCCCCGCCACCGGCCCTAAGCTGACTTCTTTCGCAATTTTCTTTTCTGCACACTTGGGTTGTGCTGTACCGATAGCTGGTTTCTACAAAAGGAGTCCCCCCGAAAATTCCCCGCCGGGATGTGGAAGCCATGTAAGAATCCCTTCCTCAACACAACAGCGGATACATGATCCGGGTATTTGTTCAACCAAGGAGTCAGAGCCATGATATCGACGGGTGTAGGCAATCGGTCACAACGTCCTACCTCACTCCTGCTTAGACCCTCCTTTACCTCCCATCCCGCTGTTTTTAGATCTACAGGTACTCTCCGGGTGTGAGGAATTCCCACAGCCCGCACACGCATGTTTGAACCTACATGTTCCCTGCGGTCTGTTACAGGTGCCTCGATTGAAGCCCCAACAAACCCCAGGCTTGCCGCCATTAACGCCGGTCTTGGGCTGGGAATCCCCCCCGGCACCCCCTCGAAAGGGCGCAGCGGGCTTTTGGCGAACAAACCCTGACCCGCTCCCGCCTGGCGAGGACGTACCTGCCGCCCCTGGCAAGAGCTGTTTGCGCCATGACACCGAGTCCAGGCAATCCCAAGTCAAGGTAGCATCGAATTCCTTCGCTTTCCGGAATTTCATATCATAACCTTTCCATTCATCCCCCTCATACATTGAATAAAAATCCATAATACGATTTTGATAGCAAGTTAACTCAGTCATGAGTTCGGGTTTTCTTTCCCCCATGATTGCAGTGAATATAGAAAAGGCCTTAACCCAGTTCGTTACTGTCTCATCCACCCTGAACTCCGCCATCTTTGCGCGCCAAACACTCGGGTGCCATAAATCCTTCTGCGTTTTAGCATATTCCATCTCGCGATGGTCAGTTAATAATGAAAACATGTTAACATATTTGTCTCCCCATATTAACTCTTTCGTGGCCATAGGGATGTGCTGTGCAACCTTCTCCCGCCTCGAGGGTAATGAACCCTTCCCTGCCATTGGCAATGCGAGCTTACCAGTTTCGGCCGTTGTCCCCGCCGTTTTCTCGCTACCAACTGCAGGTCCTACCGGTGCCACCTGTGGGGAAACAAGAGGAACAATCGCCGTTGCGGCCTCTCTCGACTGCCGCAATTGCTCGATTATTAGTCTGGCCTCTTCGGCCGGGTCTCCCGGGGCCACTGCCCCCCTGCTTTTTTCTTGAGCCATGGCAACACCGCTGCTAACTGGATGGCCAACTCAGGAGGCATCTCCTCATCATTAGCGAGAGTAATCACAACCGGGATCGGCAGACCTATATCTGAGTTTGGTACCGGGTTATCTGCCGGCGTGACGGGGGCGACGGGGGGTACCACTGGAACCGGGACCTCCCCAGAAACCGCCCTCTCCTTGACCCGTTTCCCTCTACCCTCGGGGACGACTCCCGACAAGGCCGGGCCTATTACCTTTTTAGGGTGGCCCGAGTCGCTCAGTGCCACCAGCTGCTTTCTGACCTCGGCCAAACCTCGCTCGATCGATTGGACCTTTCCAAGTTTTCGGTCCATGCAGGCCATCCGATTCGACAATAGGCGTAATACTTTATCCGTTTCGGAACCCTTTCCCGCCTTCTTGCCGGCCATGGTTTCGAGTATCCCGCTCCTAGTCGATCAACGAGGTCCTGGATCCTTCGTACTCCAGATAACTGAAAGCGAAACAACAAGTTTACAAGTTCTCAAAATTGCTGCTTGTTCCGTCGAGGGCTCACGAGCAACGAGTGGGTGCAGCCTTCCGAGCAGAGGAACAAGAGGACGCTTCTTCGGATTCCCGCTCTATTTATTCTTCTGCGGGAGGGCGTGTACCCTCCTCCTGTACGCCTACTGGGCGTGGTCTTCTATGTAGGTGTCTAGGACAACCCCTCTTGGGCGGGAGAAGGCGCGCCCCGGCTACGCCACTTCGGGCATACCAGCCGGGCCACGCCCCCCACCCAAAATGGTTTCCCGGGGGGATCGAGGCACCCAACCATACGTTCGGTGGGACCGAGTGGTCTCCCCTTTCCATTCTCCATATTTACAAGGAGAGGAAAAGCCAGCACCCTGCGTGACTTTTCCTCTCCTTGTAAATAAGGCCCTTTTACATGAAGCACTTTGCGTGGAAGGGGCGTTCCATTGGTGTTGCTGTGGGTGTTCCCTTGCAACTCCCATCGAACGAGACACATTTCCAGATTAACATCCAATCGTAAATCTGGAAATGCGTGTCAATGCTTTGCCTCCCTAGGGGAGGAATTGAGAGGCGCAACAAGGAGAAATGTTTTAATTTCTCCTCGTTTTGTCCTCTTTCAAAGCATGCTGCATTCTACAGCACACATTGAAAGAGGGAAATGCCTGTAGTGATTGTTTTTGTGCAGGAAGGGGCACCTTCCTGCATAAAAACAATCTCCCCATGACACAGGCATCCTTGCACCATGGTGCAAGGGTGCCTGCGCCGGCTCATGGCAGCAGTTTGTGCGCCAGCACAGGAATGCGACATAATATTGTAATTATGTTGCATTCCTGTGCTTCGGAAGTGCCGCAGCGTGGCACAGCCAAAAGGCTTGCGGTGCCATGCTGCGGCATTTCCTTGTAGCCCTGCCTCCTAATCCAGATGGCTTTACTGTCGAGTTTTTCTGGTCTACTGATCCCTAAATTGCTGCAAGTCTTTCATTCTCTCTCTATTTCTGGTATGCAGACTAGTGCATTTCAGGAGGGTAGTATTTGACTTATCCTGAAGCAAGGGAAAGACCCCACACTATGTAAGAAATATCGTCATATATCTCTTGCCAATGTTGATTATAAGATATTTCCTGAAGTATTAGCATTATGTTTAGACCCTCCGTTACAAATTGATTAGGAAGCAACAGGTGAGGTTTGTGAAAGGTAGATTAAAATCTGACAACACACATCTATTCTTCAATGTTCTGAGCAAATCTCAATCAGTCAAATATTCTTTAGCAGCTATAACGGCCGATTCTGAGAAAACATTTGATATGATTAATTGGGATTTCTTTCTTCAATCTTGTGATGACTTAGCTTTGGCCCTAGACTGATTTAATTGATTTCTTTATTGCATGCCTCTCCTAAAGCCTTGTTCCTGGTTAATGAACAGACCTACCCAGATTTTGTTCTACCGGTGGGAGTGTGTCAGGGTTGTCCGTTATCGCTGTTATTATTTATCTTAGCACTAGAACTTTCTCGTTTCCATTTCCAACACACCCCGTTAATTTCTTGTGAATTTGCAGCTTATGCTGATGATATTCTATTTTTTATTTCAAATTTAGATAGTATTAAGCCAGCTCTTTTTATGAAAATGTCATCTTTTTCATCAGCTTCTGGTTATAAAATCAATCACGAGAAATCTGAGGTACTCCCACTAAATAAATATTGCTTTATACGTTGTTTTACTTCCTCTGGTTTTCAAAGATTACATACCTAGGTATTTGGTTCACCAATGCTATTTTGGATACAATCCCTACCAACTTAAAAGAGGATTTGAGTAAAATTGAATCTCTGTTAAGTCTGGGAATGCATTGTTTCTAACTTGGTGGGCCTGCTTAGATTTGATTAAAATGATGATCTCCCCTACATTGTTATATATACTTTCTATGATACTGGTACATGTTCCTAATATGTTTTTTTTCCAAAGTTGTATGGTGGAATAAGAAATCTAGTATATTGTTATTGTACCTAAAAACATGTTAATTGCAGTGTGGGGTGAACCTTCTAGACTTTTGTTATTATCACAAGGACTTTTATTTACAACAGTTGGTTTTACGGCTTCAAACTTGTTCTTCCCCTTCCTCTTTATTATGGCGTGGAATGATCATTGCTCCTCCCTCTAACTCCACTGGAGGTTATCTCTTTTACTTCGCCTTTTCATCTGATGGTATTTCAAAATTGTAATCAATCAATCAGGGGTTTATAAAGCGCCTACTCACCCGTGAGGGTCTCAAGGCACTGGGGGTTGCAACTCCGGATCATTCGAAGAGCCAGGTCTTGAGGTCCTTCCTGAATGTGTGCAGGGTCAGGGAGCGTCTGATGTTCACAGGGAGATCATTCCAGGTCTGGAATAAATCATTGACCTGAAATGCTAGGCAAAAATCAAATATACTTGGGTTGCTGATTTGTTTCAGGATGAAACACTGATCTCTTCTCCACAGTTCCAGCAGTCTATTAAATGCCCTAATTCCTTCCAGCCTTGCTTTACCCTTTTGATAAATACAGTATTGGATGTCTTTCTTACCTTGCAGGGTAAAAAAGTGCCATGTTGCATCATATTTACAAAGTGACGCATCCAGGTAGAGGCATCACTTTGTAAACCCCTGTGCCACATTATATCTGCGCCAGGTATGCATGGTAGGCGTTCCCTGACATCGCTCTAGCTCTACCCACTGATTACAGTATCACGGGACTCAGCCGTGAAGGCTCCAAAACAGGAGGAGGCATCGCAGTGATTCTAAAGAAGCACCTGAAAATCACCTCAAGAAAAATCTCTAATATTAACCCCATTGAAGCTATGTACTTCTCTAACACTGACTCCTCCACGGCCGTCTGCTCAGGGATCTTGGTCTATAACCCCCCGAACACCTCTCAATCGGCTGTCCAAGAGCTGTTGGCTGCAACAGCAGATTTCTCCCTCAAACATCCCCACTTCATGGTTCTGGGAGACTTCAACCACCACGTTGATGTAAGTAGCTGTAACCGCGCCTCCCAACTCCTCGAATCCATGCAAAACATCAATCTTACGCAAAAAGTAAAAGGCTCTACTCACAAAGCAGGCCATACCCTTGACCTTATTTTCTCGAACAGCGAGAAACTCCAAATCCTCCCTTCACTACCCCTACCATGGTCCGACCATTTTCTTATATCCTTCGAGCTACCCCTGACTCTAGCTACAAAACAAGAGTCCTCCATCAGATCTCAGGGCAGAAAATGGCACAAACTTACACTTGCTACCCTAGAACCAAATTACCACAACAGTCTCAACAAAGCTGTGAGCACACTAAATAGCGACCTCACGTCCGCCATCGAGAAAGTAGCGCCTCTTCAAAGCCTGTCCTCCCGTAGAAAACAACCATCGGCCCCTTGGTTTACGGAAAAACTACGGGCACACAGAAGCATGTGCAAAAAGCTAGAACGACAATGGAGACAGAACTACGATACCGGAGCTAAAGCCCTCTATCGTCAAAGCCTTAAAGAGTTTCGTAAACTCAAACGCCAAACCATGAGCACTTACTTCTCTGAAACAATCGACAAAGCAAAAAACTCGACCAAAGCCCTATTCAATATAGTGAAAGAATTCACTCACCCCAGCGCACTCTCGACCCCTGTGCCCATGTCACAGACACTATGTGAAAACGTATCCAACTTTTTCGAAGAAAAATTTGCCAACATAGCGGCAGCAATCCTCCAGAAAGATTCCGATTCCACCAAAGACCCAATCCCCAATAGCACTCATGCGTTTACCTCATTCCAACCACTTAGCAAAGAACTTGCTCTAAAACTATTTCTGGAATGTAAATCTGGCTCACCTCTGGACCCAGCCCCAGCTCTTATCATGAACGAAATTGGCCCCATCATCATTAACCTACTTGACATCTGGAACTCCTCACTACTCACTGGGGTTGTTCCCGCAGCCTGGAAACACGCCATGCTGATCCCTCTCCAAAAAAAAACCGGCGTCGACCCTTCCTATCTAAATAACTACAGGCCAATATCACTTCTACCCAAACCCGCAAAAGTTCTGGAAAAAGCTGTCCAAAAACAACTGTCACACAACTGTCACACTACTTGGAATCCAACTCCCTATTCGACGACACCCAGTCAGGTTTTAGACCGGACTACAGTACCGAGTCGGCGCTACTCGAGGTATCTGAATAGATCCGCGAATGCACGGACAAGGGAGAGGAGGCCATGCTAGTTCTCCTCGACCTATCCGCAGCGTTCGATACCATCTCGCACGAAAAACTCCTGACCCGCCTGCAAGAAGTTGGTATCAGCGGACCCCCACTTGCATGGATAAAATCCTTTCTCACAAACAGAATACAGCAAGTGATGCTAGGACCTTTTCTCTCCTCCAAAAAACAGTTGATCTGGGGCGTCCCACAGGGCTCTGCCCTCAGCCCGCTCCTTTTCAATGTAACCTCAAACCTTTGGCCAAAGTTGTAGAATCTTGGGGTGTCAAAGTAACCTTCTACGCTGACGACACCCAACTGGTGTTCTCCTTCAAAGAACACACTGAAAAATCTTTTACCAACTTCCGCCTCTGTATGCTCAACATCGCAGCCTGGATGTCCGCCAACAACCTGAAGCTCAATACAGACAAAACCGAGGTACTGTTCTTCAATCAAAAATCGCCTATACCCTCCAACCTCTGATGGCCGTCTGAACTCTACCCCCCCCAGAACCCGTTCAAACCGCACGTAACATTGGCTTTCAATTCAACATCCCTCCCACTGGAGTCCCGCGAAACGGTGGTCCATGCCCTGATTACCGCTCATCTGGACTATGCCAACAGCCTATACGTATTATGAAACAAACCGGGTCTGGCGTGTGGCTCAGTAAGGCTGCGCCAATTCAAGAAACAAACAAAACAATTTGCCAGTACTGTGCAATTTTTTAATTATTTGTCGGAGAGCTACTAATTGCTCTCTCTACAATGACCACTCTTTCAGTCCAACCAATTTAGAAAACATCGTTTTTTATTTTATTATTTTATCTGAACTGTTTTTTAGATTTTTCAGTCCACGTATTTTGTTCTGCGGTGTTTTTTAGAAACATATATACTATCTGTCAATATACATAACTCAGAAGAGGAACAAGGAAGTACACGCAGGAATTTGAAAAATCAAAGGGTTATGCAACAATTAGACAATTAACACAACACATAGACACTAGACAACATTGAACATTTATGGCTATCTAAAGGAGGTTGGGGCGGTGAGAGTTGGTGGCATTTCTGTCAAACTGTTTGTCATCAAGAAACAGATTTTATCTCAATTAAATGTACAATTCAGCTTATTTAAACTCAAATCATATTTCAATCCAACTGGATAAATGCTTGCATAAGCCACAGTATGAAACAATCCATTTCAGGCCACCTAACCACTAGCGCCTCAATTGGTCAACGCGTTTCGAATCCTAAAACTTTGATTAGGATTCTCGTCAGGACCACACAAAATCAATCTGTGAAAAAACAAAATGAAAAGCAAACTGTCAGTGAACTCCAGAGAGACTCTCAACTTTCACTCAGCATCCAGCACACACTCAAAGAGTTACCTGTCAGTGGAAGTAGCTTGAACATGATGAATAGCTGAAAAGACCAAACAACAAACTTGTTCAGAACCTATTTACAAGTTGGGTTTGCTACACTCAGAAAGCCGGAATTACTGTGTACTCACTAGAGTGTAATGGTAGGCAAAACCTCATAGGGGCATCCAAACTGGCGAAAATATCCGATTCTTGTGTTGTTTTAATTCAAGATCATACCTCGAAAATTCATCTAAAAGAGAGAAAACAGCAGCTCTCAGTGCGCTATTTTTACTAAATGAATCACCCATGGTGGCGTTCCGAGCGGCGGCATTTTTACATCGTGCTGTGACTAACGATGGGGTTCTGCGTGATGCTCCTCAATATGCCTGAACGGGGTTTTTTTTAAAAAACAACGCGGCTCCGGCAAACGAATGGCAAAGACCGCTGGCCTGAGTTCTGGGCAGTGTCTAGTTACCTGAGGCTGTAGATCTTGTTCCTCCACTGGGTCGCGGTTAGCAGTACACGCGATGCCAGTTTTCGCCCGGTTGTGTTCTTTAGAAGTCAGCGTTTCCGGGTTTGAAGCTCTAAGGCTCATGGGGGTTGTAGTTCAGACGGTGTGCCTCATGGGAATTGTGGTTTTTTTAGAGGAACGTACGCCACCTCTTAGAGCTCTCAGACTCATGGGAACAGCCTATACGTAGGCGCCCCCACTTACCTCATCTACCAACTTCAAAAAGTCCAGAATGCGGCGGCCAGGCTTGTCTGCAATATCCCCTATCGCCATTCCATCACACCCCATCTAATCAAACTTCACTGGCTACCAATAAAACTCCGTATCCAATTCAAGGCCTTAACACTGGCCTTCAGAGCTCTCAATGACAGAGGCCCATCCTACCTACGTCACAGAATGAGGTTTTCACAAGCACCAAGAAACCTGAGATCCAATCATCTTCGCCTCATGATCTGCCCCCGTTTACGCCTCACACGTACAGGGGGAAGGGCCCTGGCAGTAACAACCGCCAAACTATGGAATCAGCTACCCACTGAACTAAGATTCCTGACATCCGAACCCCTTTCCAGAAAAAAACTAAAGACCTGGTTATTTTCACAGATCTAAGACCCCTCTGTACTCCACCTCGACCCTCCTGAGACTATGTCTTCAGCGCCGGGACACCTCCGTCGGAGGTAGCTGCGCGCTCTACAAAATTCAAAATAATAAATAAAAATAAATAAATAGGCGTTCTGGTGCAAGTAACCTTCGTAGAAGTGACGCAGTAAAATCTATGAGATTTCAGTGCGTCACTTCTAGGACGCAAATGCGCCAATATCTTACGCCTGCAGGCGTAAGACTGACGCAGGCACATTTGAAATGGGACTTACCCATGTGAAATGACCCATTGATGGAGTTGAGTCACTATCGTGACACACTCCAGCAATGCCTCATTTTTGCGCCTACAGATATGTCGAAATACTGCTGTATCTGTAACTCCTTGCAACATGATGTGTCATACTGTCAAAATGACGCATACTGCATGTCGCAAGAAGGGCCCAATGAAAAGTGTCGCATCGCTGTTTTCACACAGCGATTCGTCACTTTTCATAAATGAGGCCCAAAATATTCAGTTTCCTCTGATCAGACATTAAAGTTTTTTGTAACTTTCACTCCAAAAGCTTCACAGATCTAAAAGTATCTTTCCTTTTTAATCCTCTGGGGGCAAACCTTGAACAAAACAACTTTGGGAGTCAGATTTGGGTTCTATAGGGTGAAGTATGTTTTAGAAAACTCTTTAGGGGGAACTTTATAAACCATCTGGAGTGGCAAACCCAACACAAACTCTATTTTTGTCTGTGACAGGTTGTAAATTACCCCTTCTCTTTCGAGTAAATTCTCCCAGAGGCACATGCTAACTGGTGGTCCTCTAATAAACCTAATAGTGATAGGGCCATATTTACTGGGCCAGTTGCGTTGCATTAGCACCACCCAACTTGGTGCATGCACGACGCAACTCAAATATGAGACTTATGAAGCTACGCAAGGCCACTTTGCATGGCCCTGAGTGGCTCATAAATCTGGAGTAATGCAACATGCAGCAGAATTCTATGGGCGTTGAGTGGGTGTTCACACACATCTCCCATGGATTTTAACGCATTTCCAGATTTACAAGAACTGGTAAACCTGGGAATGTGCCAAAATGCAACGCCTTCCCAGGTGAGGCGTATTTCTCCTAGTTACTTCCTCTTTCTATGTGCACGGCTTTCTGCAACACACATAGAAAGAAGAATGTGACTCAGGTGATTGTTTTTATGTAGGAAAGTGCCCCTTCCTGCACAAAAACAATCCTGCATGCAACAGAGACACCCTTGCACCAAAGGGCAATCAATGGCGCTAGGCAGCCCATTGTGCACCAGCACTGGGGAAAGGACAGGAATGCGCCATATTGGGATGAATATGGCGCATTCCCTCCCTTTCCCTGTGATGCAGCACAGCACAGCACAGCACTGTAGAGCCTCTAATGCATATCTTGTTCTGGTGCCCACATACTTTTTCCTTTTGGCACAAGGTCTGGCAGCAAATCAATGCAAATTTTCACAATCATTATCCTTTTCAGATTATCTACCTGTTTCTTGGCAATTTACGTGATGGTAATGATGTTCCTGTATTTTTTAAAAATAAACTGTTAGACGTGTTACTTGCTGTTGCTTTTCATCAAATTACTGTTAATTGGAAATGTTTTTCCAATATTTGATGTAAAGCTTGGCAATATAGTATTTGCTCTCATCATAGACTGGATAGAGCTTTTTTGTGGTCTAATGGTTGTCAAGTTAATAGTCTTTTGTTTTGGTTACCTTTTAAGTTCTTTTTCAAATATAGTATTAAACATCTACCAGCCACGGGTGGTGAGAAGCACACCAGACACTACATTGGGCTTAACAGCCATCATGCAGTATGGTTGCATATATTAGGAGCGGTTCTAAAAGATGTGCAGGTTCTAATGTACCAGCACATTTCCTATACAACCGTGGCTATTACATGAAGGTAATCTACAGACCTTCTTACGACTTTTTGAGATTGGAAACTCATTGGATAACAACTTGATCCCTACTTTGGATCAACTTTCTGATACACAGATGAGATGCGAGATTGCTACTTTTGTTTGAAACAATTATGTTCTCTAGGCAACTACCATACGTACTCTTTCTTCTGGTCGAGTTTGACCTATGCATACCCTGAAGAAGTCCTACGCTACAGGACGAAACGCGCTGGCTGTTGCTTTTTAACGGTAATAATAAAGAAGACGTTTTCTCAATTTGTGCCTTACTGAGCAATAACTATTTGTATGGACTTGTTCACTTTAAAGTGGTGCAGCTCTGTTCTAGTTTATATCTACCAGCCACTTGTACATTATTGGAAAACATGAAACCTCCTTGTACTGCTATATTATATACCTTTGATTTTATATATTGATATGTGAATCTTATTTATGGACCTCAATCTATTATTGTGTTAATATGTTCAGGTATTATGAAGCCTATGCATATTTTTATATTTATTCCATGTAAATTCCTCCCTTCTCCAATCTTTACTTTTTCTTCCCCATATTTCAATATTCAAACCTGTTTTAAAAATGACATTTTGGTACTTTTACTTTAATAATATACTAATTTAGCTTGCAATGTATGACTTACTAATTTCCTTTTCCCCCTATTATTGATAAAATATTATAAGATGTATGTTTTGTAATGTAATGTATGGTTCCCAAATAAAGCCTTTTTGAACATGCCAGGACGACAGAAACTTTTAGCACACTACATGCTCAGAGCTTCCATCCAGAACAATTAGATTCTAGCATAACAACCTTTTTGATTTGATACAGTAAACTAATTATTTATGTTTTAGAATATCCTTGTAGGCTCCTACTTATTGGAAGCACAATTTGCCCATTCAAAAAAAGAAAAAAGTGACAGGTAAGAGTGATAAGAATAAAGATTTTTCCTATGCAGTTGCAAAGCATTATCATAGCATGCAGAATGGGAATCTTGAAACAGAAAGTTTATTTTCTCTACATGAGATCAAGAAGCTTGAAAGAGGGAGAGACAAAACCAAGGAGTCTGCGACAACATGGAACTAAGGGGCAGATTTATCCACACTGTGCACTGGTGCAACGTCACAAAAAGCGACGTAAAACACAGCACAAAGTGATAATACAGTATTTACTTTTCAAATTAAAAGTGTTATTTGCCCTAAAATGTAGGGTGTGAGGCAACGCAAATAGCACTTTGCACTATGTTGTGCTACTTGGCATTGAGGGGGCGTCCCATGGTCGTACATAGGCATTCCCACTTTACCATCTATAGTTTTTGATACAAAGCCCCATGTTCTAACAATGGTAGACAGGAATTTGTGCCAAAAAATGACATCTCCTAAAGGCAGGCCTGAAGTTGGAGAGATCGT
Source organism: Lissotriton vulgaris (assembly GCF_964263255.1). NCBI lineage: Eukaryota > Metazoa > Chordata > Amphibia > Caudata > Salamandridae > Lissotriton > Lissotriton vulgaris. The sequence goes on from NW_028252521.1 coordinate 256,075, forward strand.
TTAATTTCTCCAAACGTTTCAAACATCGCACATCCAATGTGTGAAAAGTTTTTAACATTATGTAAGCAAAGTATTTGTACATAAAGGGTATTATGCTAGAAAGTATGCGCATGCCTTTGCGTTATGGTGTAAAGGTGGTTGTGTGGTGCTAGCCTGCCTGTCAGTGTGCCAGCACTGTGGGAGAGAGAAGCAGCCCCAGATCTTAGTACCTTGCCTTTCCTGTAGATGAGTATTTCTCTCTTGTCAGTGTTGAGTTTGAGACAGTTGTTGTTCATCCAGTCAGCAACATCTTTCATGCATCTTTGGAACATGTCTTTGATGGTCTTGGATTTTCAGACAGACAGAGGATGAGTTGGGTGTTGTCGGTGGAGGAGGAGTTGATGAGTTTGTGGCTCTCGACGATGTTGACCAGGGGGGCTCATGTATGTGTTGAAGAGGGTTGGGCTAAGGGATAAGCCTTGAGGTACCCAGCAAGTGATTCCTGTGAAGTATGATACGATCCACTTGAGGGGTGCTCCTTGGATATCATCATGATATTATCACTTTTAGATACTGCATAATAAAAGTATAAAACAGACAAGAAAATATGGGACACATACATCAAATCATTGTGCGATCGCAAGCAGTGCAATTCGCAAAAATCGGCCTTTTGAGATCGCAAACTGGCCTTTTCTGATGAATGTACCTTTTTGACAATTCGCAATTTATGTAGTCCAATGTATTACGATTCCCTAAATTGTGAATGCAAATAGGAAATCGCAATTAGCGATTCCCTAATGTAGATGCAAGAAGCCTTTGATAAATGCGAACTGTGCATTTAGAAAATGGTAATTACCATCAATTTCATGTTGATGGTAATATGTGCATACTTTGAAAAATGCACAAAAATGAATTTTTCAAAGTGTCATGTAGCACACACATGCACTTAGAACATGTATGTGCTTTACATGTGCACATTTTCATTTGTTTTTGGCGTGCTCGAGGGGGCCTTAGGCCCCAGGGCACCCTTGGCTTTGCATTTGCAATTTGAGATTACCAATTTGGTAATCGAATTTCGAGAATGCAATACCATTCATTCCTATGGGCCTGTAGGCTCAAATAAATGAATGGAGTCACATTACCTAATAGCGATTCGCTATTTATAAAATCGCTTTTAGGTATTGTTAAGAAATCACAAATTATTTTGCGATTCCTACATGCATAGGCATGAATTTGGGACTTTGGCCATGTAGGGACTTAAAGATCAAGCAGCCCACTTTGAAAGCAGAGCGTTGTAGAATGGGGAGCCATACAAGTGACGTAACAACCCTTGGTATCTTTAATGTAAATAGATAGTGTAAAAACCAACAGGGTCAAATAGGTATGCACATACTAAGATAGCCGGTCTGTGCATGATTTAATTCCTGAGATAATGGTTTTGCAAGGGGGTAAAGTACCTGGTTGATGGTAAATGGTAAATAACCTGTAGCTGAGTTTTTTCACCTTAACATAACTACATTCGTCTACATCAATGAGTCCCTCATTCTCGTAATAATTTAACATAGTTTTCAAATAATTTATTGTTTTCTTTAGACATGAATCTATAGTTGTCTTGGTCTGACAGTTGTCTGAATGTCTCAGTATTATAGTTACCAGAGGTCATTACTGCTATGTCTCTCCCAATATTTGCTTGACAAAATATATATCTGGTGTTTCTTCAAGTTGTTCAATACCAAACATTCATATTTATTGTAATTATTCTTTTTACACATTTTTTATATTGGTTCAAAATCATTCATGACTAAATTGAAAAACATATCAATGACATTATCTAGCCGCAGAATATCTGAAGTAAAGCACTTTCAAATTGATAGATCTGTAAAAATACCTAAATGTGGAAATATTATCACTGTTATATATAGTTAAATAATGTGTGGGTGTTTTTTGGGCTAAACACTGTTTAAGTTTAAGCTTCCCTGTGAATCTCAGTAAATGCACTTTCAATTCCAATTCATCCCCTAATCTAGTAGGTGTAAATGTTAATTCTTTGTTTAAGACTGTTATTCCTGAGGTAGTTAGCAGTACCTTCTTGGACATAATGGTTTCGCACTCACTTCCTCTGATATTCCTTCTGATAGTAAGAACTTGTTTTCACGCTGGATTATTTTCTTCCTTCCTGATCTTCGTTTCCTCCCCACTCTCTTTCTTCTTTGTCTACCCTGATTCCAGATACTCCTTGTGTTCTATACACTGTCCGCTTTCCTGTCATTTTTATTCACTTCAATTCTTCTAATCAAGAGGAAGAGGCAAGTAAATTGTCTCTACTGGTGGAAGGAGAGTGACTCTAGTTTCATCAGGTTCTGTTAGACCTCCTTTACTGTAGATTGAATTTACAACCACTCTATCAGTGTACCCTCTTGATCCTTTCTTAACTGCTTTATTGCACCCCTTAGCATATTAGTATATTGTTTTACCTTGAATTTCTTTCTCTGCTGCTCAGCCAGTATGAATGCAATGTGTATGTGGAATGTTGGAATGCCAGATGAGAGAGTGGAACGGGGGTGTGCATGTGGACTTGAGAGAGTGACAGTTGGAGAGAGTGGGCTGAGCAGCAAGGATGCTGCTCCTGGTGTGGCTCTACTAATGTACTACCAACCTGTAACAACTATCCTGTAACCAACCTAATAAACCTCTTACTTAGGATATACCTCATGGCTGCGTCTGGAGTTCCTACAATTCATCTTTGTAACATTCGCGACAATCTGGAGAAAAAACCCTGCGTGTACTGGCTCCTAGTTTACCTGAGGTGGAGATATATGAAACTGAAAACAGGACTAGTGGTATTGGAAACTACTGTAACTAAAGCAACTTAAAAAGTAAGGACAACATCTTCTCTAGCCCCACCAGTGTACTCTTCCATCTGGACAGCCTGCCCATGGCATGTCACGATCCTTACATGTATGGATGATTTTTTTTTAAAAAGAGAAAGGCGCTACAAAGTGTGCTTTAACGTTTAAAATCCTTCAGAAATGTCATTGAGTTACTTGAATCTGACCTACAGTTCCAGCAGTCATTGGGAGAGTACTCGCATCTTTCATGGGAATGCAGCCTTTTGACAACACCAGCATCACATGAGCAGCAGCGTTCAATTGTATTCAACTGGCACTATTTATGTAACCTGACAGCATTCATTGTGTTTGAGCTTTTGTATGAACATGGGTGTAACATATTGTGGATTTCTTTTTGTGTTTTTTTTAACAAGAAACTTGGCATGGGACATTGATACCGGCATCTGCAAAGTTCTACAGAGAGAGTGAGTACAAAGTAAGCTGTATCTTGTAAGCCACCCCCTTTTGTAAATCGATTTTGGCCACTATAGGTGTGGCAGGGTATACTCAGACATGAGTCCCTTTCTCACTGCTCCATCAGGATTCAAGCAAGCCGGGCCGAAGAGGCTGAAATGCCAGAAACCGGTCCCCGGTAGCTTGTCTCCTTTCTGGTAAAGAATTGGCTTGGTAGTTTAGTCTGCCCTGTTCCCATGATGCACTGGGCCAGGGACAGACTGATTTGCATATAGCCAGATTCTGAGCTGGGATGGGGCAGTGAGATAAATAACGGTGATGGATCAAGCCCTGATCTTTGGACTGGGTAAGAGTGGTCTGCTCAATTCAGACACTCTGTTCATCACCACCCCCTTTTGTAAATCGATTTTGGCCACTATAGGTGTGGCAGGGTATACTCAGACATGAGTCCCTTTCTCACTGCTCCATCAGGATTCAAGCAAGCCGGGCCGAAGAGGCTGAAATGCCAGAAACCGGTCCCCGGTAGCTTGTCTCCTTTCTGGTAAAGAATTGGCTTGGTAGTTTAGTCTGCCCTGTTCCCATGATGCACTGGGCCAGGGACAGACTGATTTGCATATAGCCAGATTCTGAGCTGGGATGGGGCAGTGAGATAAATAACGGTGATGGATCAAGCCCTGATCTTTGGACTGGGTAAGAGTGGTCTGCTCAATTCAGACACTCTGTTCATCACCACCCCCTTTTGTAAATCGATTTTGGCCACTATAGGTGTGGCAGGGTATACTCAGACATGAGTCCCTTTCTCACTGCTCCATCAGGATTCAAGCAAGCCGGGCCGAAGAGGCTGAAATGCCAGAAACCGGTCCCCGGTAGCTTGTCTCCTTTCTGGTAAAGAATTGGCTTGGTAGTTTAGTCTGCCCTATTCCCATGATGCACTGGGCCAGGGACAGACTGATTTGCATATAGCCAGATTCTGAGCTGGGATGGGGCAGTGAGATAAATAACGGTGATGGATCAAGCCCTGATCTTTGGACTGGGTAAGAGTGGTCTGCTCAATTCAGACACTCTGTTCATCACCACCCCCTTTTGTAAATCGATTTTGGCCACTATAGGTGTGGCAGGGTATACTCAGACATGAGTCCCTTTCTCACTGCTCCATCAGGATTCAAGCAAGCCGGGCCGAAGAGGCTGAAATGCCAGAAACCGGTCCCCGGTAGCTTGTCTCCTTTCTGGTAAAGAATTGGCTTGGTAGTTTAGTCTGCCCTGTTCCCATGATGCACTGGGCCAGGGACAGACTGATTTGCATATAGCCAGATTCTGAGCTGGGATGGGGCAGTGAGATAAATAACGGTGATGGATCAAGCCCTGATCTTTGGACTGGGTAAGAGTGGTCTGCTCAATTCAGACACTCTGTTCATCACCACCCCCTTTTGTAAATCGATTTTGGCCACTATAGGTGTGGCAGGGTATACTCAGACATGAGTCCCTTTCTCACTGCTCCATCAGGATTCAAGCAAGCCGGGCCGAAGAGGCTGAAATGCCAGAAACCGGTCCCCGGTAGCTTGTCTCCTTTCTGGTAAAGAATTGGCTTGGTAGTTTAGTCTGCCCTGTTCCCATGATGCACTGGGCCAGGGACAGACTGATTTGCATATAGCCAGATTCTGAGCTGGGATGGGGCAGTGAGATAAATAACGGTGATGGATCAAGCCCTGATCTTTGGACTGGGTAAGAGTGGTCTGCTCAATTCAGACACTCTGTTCATCACCACCCCCTTTTGTAAATCGATTTTGGCCACTATAGGTGTGGCAGGGTATACTCAGACATGAGTCCCTTTCTCACTGCTCCATCAGGATTCAAGCAAGCCGGGCCGAAGAGGCTGAAATGCCAGAAACCGGTCCCCGGTAGCTTGTCTCCTTTCTGGTAAAGAATTGGCTTGGTAGTTTAGTCTGCCCTGTTCCCATGATGCACTGGGCCAGGGACAGACTGATTTGCATATAGCCAGATTCTGAGCTGGGATGGGGCAGTGAGATAAATAACGGTGATGGATCAAGCCCTGATCTTTGGACTGGGTAAGAGTGGTCTGCTCAATTCAGACACTCTGTTCATCACCACCCCCTTTTGTAAATCGTATCTTGTAAGCCAGCACTTTGTCTTTGCCGTCATGTTGGTGGCTGTTTGGATGATTTGTATTATGGCAAACAGAGTCGTCACAGCCAGGGTGAGTCTTTATCTTTCATTTGGTGATCGTTGGCGGTTTGCTGTTATCTAATGCAGCGTTTGAAGAGGCATTACGAGCCACGACATTCAAATCAGCGCCTCAAGCCCAGAACAAGCACCAGTGCGCGCACCCTACCTGATCTTTTGGTGTCTGGTGCCGCGTAAAGTTCTTGTGCCATTGTCACCGCTGTTCGCAAGCTGCCTCACGGTGTTGGCCTGCCCAGCAAAAATAAGGAGCACCCACCTGCCGTGAGCCACCCGACGTCTTTCTTCCTTGCGTGCCGCCATCTTGAATGCCATCATTACTTCTCTCAATACTGTCATTGGGAGCAGTTACGGATGCCAGGAGCCTTTTTATGTTTCATGTTTCATGAATCACATGGAGCCGTGTTTTACAAGGAATTGGTAAGGTTGTCTAGAAAAACTTTATTTAATCCTGCCCATCACTCCATCTTGAATCAGTGAGATTGTTTGGAGAGACTTTAATTAATCCACTGCACCGTTCTAAGTCCAAGCAAAACAGTCAATTGTTTAATTGCGTGTGGAAATCATTCACCTTTATCTTCCATCAGCAGCATATTCTCACTCTTCAATTCTTCATCAATGACATTGTTGTGTGCCATCATCTATAATATTTGTTGTTTTTAATTACTCCCATTTGTTATTGCATGTTATTCTTATATTTTTACCTTGTATCCCATGTTCCTATTGGGTGTGCTTTTGGCCATTTTTATTCTTTAGTTACATAACCAGCTGGCTGCTGGGTATTTTGCAGACTTACTTTTTATTTTAGATGCTGCCTGTCATGCAAACTTAGTATGTGCTGCCATGTTGTGATATGGCTTGCCAGTTTTTATGTGTTGTGTTATCGCTTGCCCCCTATACTTCTGTGCCTGTGTGCGATGAGTCGTGTACCCTATACTTTTGTGCTTTATTGCAATGGGTCATGTACCCTATACCATATACCAGTTCCAAGTGGCGCGATAGTGACGATGCATGGATTTATGATGGAGCACAACTTTCTACCCACTTCCAAGGGAGCAGAACTGGATTGGCACCACTTGCCATGGCAGGACTCGTAGATGGCAGACTGGGCTCTGTAGCGGGGTTAGTGGAAGTCTTTGATTTGTCTGAGACTTAAGAACAGGAGTCAAGCAGACAAACTGGTTCAAGGGGTGTAGGTCTACTCCTCCTCACCCAGGCAAGAAGGGAAGCAGGCGGCATGCCAGCCTAGCAGATCAGGAGTCCAGCAGAGTAGCAGTCCAGCAGAGGTCCAGTCCTTCAGTAGCACAACAGTCATTCTTCCTGGTAGAGTATCCTCAGGTCCAGAAGTGTACTGAGTTGATGTTATCAGAGGTCCAGTACCTATACCCAGTTTTGCCTTTGAAGTGGGGGGGACTTCAAAGAGAGGCCTTTGTGCACAGAGTCGCTGCCCTTCCTATCCTGGCTCCAGACTTACTACAGGGGGGTATACATCCCTTTGTATGTGGGGACAGTCATGTGGGGTCAGGCCACAGTCTATTCAGGTGTGTCAGCTCCTCCCTCCCATGCTGCCCAGGATTGCCCATCAGGTTGTGGATGGCCCATCAGTCACATCTATGCTCCCTTTGTATGTGGCTGTCTAGAGGGAAAGCTGGCACCAGCCCCAGATGTGTATTCGGAGACATGCAGAAGGCACCAAATGGCTTATGCAAGAAAATGCCAACTTTGCAAAACGTGGCATCTTTAGAATTATAATTTAAAAATCTAACTTCACCATAAGTTGTGATTTTAAATTGTGATTCCAGAGACAGCAAAGTTGGGGGTCCTGTCTCTACCCAATTGGAAATTTCACTTATAAGATGTAATAAGGCAATTCCAATGTAAGCCTATGGGAGAGATAGGTCTTTCAGTAATAAAAAAACGATTCAAGATGTAAAACTTAAAATTACATGTCATTTTAAACACACTGCACCTTGCCTTTGTGCTGGACAGAGCCTACCCGAGGGAAGATTTTTATTTATTAAAAAGGTAGGTTTGAACCTGGCAAGAGGATTAACTTGCCAGGTCGACATGGCAGCTTACAACTGCACACACAGGCTTTGCAATGGCAAGCCTGAGACATGTTTAAGGGGCTACTTAAGTGGGTGGCACATTCAGAGCTGCAGGTTTCACTAGTACCATTTAATTTATAGGCCCTGGGCACATGTAGTGCATTTTAATAGGGACTGAAAAGTAAATTAAATATGCCAATTATGGACAAGCCAATGGTACTATTCTGCCGCCCACCGAGAGAGAGATCCTCTCTCACAGGAATCTTGCCCATTGCAGAATATATGCTGTATAAACACAGGGTTAGACCAAAAATAGTCACTGGGACCTGGGTAATGGTTGATACGGACAAAAGGGGTCCCGGACTTATGCAGTGATTTAAATATAATTAGAAGCATAGAATGAAAAAAGAATCAAAAAGGAACAAACAAATGAGGTTACGATGTTTTAATTCACAAAGTACCTATGTCAATCACTTCATGGTTACGTTATTTACTACAAAGTTGTTTAAGTTTTCATAAAACAATTGTGCCCACATGGGGTAGGGGGGAAGGGAGAGTGCTGTGAGGGAGTTGAGTGAACGGAAATGAAAATGTATAAACAATCGTCAATTGCACATCATTGATTAATGGTTGTAATACATTCTAAAATGGTCTCCCAAAGTCGGAGCCAAGAACGGAATTAAATCACACTTTTTAGAAAAAACAAACAATATCTCCTCTTTCAGGCTGTTCAAATCACAATTAACCTTGGGAGTAAGATTATGGGGAGCAGTCTACGTTTCGACCCTGTTAGGATGTAGGGTAGTTGGCCCTTACAGACGGGTCTTCATCAGGACTGGGGAACAGTGGGCAGGCCTCCTAGGGAAGAAAATAGAGAGGAACTCAGAGGGGTACATATTACCCGAAACACTAAGCGTTGTGAACGCTTGGTCACAGCATTTGGACAGACACTGTTAAAAGGACTACATGATCCCTGAAAATACCTTAGGAGAGTAGGACCAATAAACTTGCCATCCGGTCCGGTCAGTTGCGCCTTATGGAATTTCTGAATATGAAAAAGACCATGTTTTAGAAAACTATAGTCGAGTGAACTATATGATACACAGTGGGTATGATCGCGTAACAGGTTACGCTTTTAAGATTACCTTTGGTTCCCGTTCGGGCGTCTTGATCGGTGTTTAACAGATCGTATCTGGGGAAGCAATTGACAAAAGGGGGCCTCATGAGTATCTGGTCATAAGGGTAAAGGGAGCATGCCCTACTACTCCTTCCTAAACAGTATTCCAGTGGGCTTACCTTGTTAAACACAAAGTCGCATCAGCGAGGTCTCGAGGCAGTCAATGGACGCGGCCCTCGTAACCAGGAAGTAAGAGTCAGGGGCGTGGCTACGTTTTTATAGCGGATTACTGAAAGTAAGAAGGGACTAACCTCGTTGTTGCCTTGAAACCAAAGGACGCTGCGTGGACATGGTCAGCGTGAAACAGTATTCTATCAGCTTGGAATGATTAAATGTACAACATGACCGCAGATATTTCTGAAAATCGTTTGGTGTACCTAAACAACATGTCGGTAAAACCAATACATTTCACATATGCGAACATCATCTTGCATGTACCTGCCATTCAAGGTGGTATAATTGCATTTTCATACAAGATCGTTACATTTACATGTAAGGGCACGTGACAGATATTCAGAAAATGAAAGAAAAGAAAAAGTATGTTTAGAGGGTAGCTAGTTGTGCAAAACTACTTTCAGACTCATTCAATCCGGTTTGCACTGAGTCAAAAAATTGCATCCATTTGAGTTCTCTGACGTTTAAGACAAGGCCAATGTTACCTACCCTGGGACCAAGTCTTACTTGTTCAAGTACAACCCATTTCAGGGTTTCTGGGAGATGGTTCTCTTTTATGCAATGTTCCACTAACGGAGCACCTGTTACTTTGCATCTCACTCGGCTACAATGTTGTAGGAAGCGCATTTTGATGCGTTGCTGTGTCTGACCGACATAGATTAGGTCACAAGGGCAGATTATGCAATAGATAACATTGTCTGTGTTACAGTTAGTGTGGGACTTTAATTTGACTCGATGGTGTTTGAAGATGAATTCCTTTGTTTGAATGGTGGATGGGCATGCCTTGCAGCTTCCACACTTGAAATGGCCCAGGATGGGAGGGAGGTTCCAGAGTGAGGTAATGGTAGGGGTTGGTGCATTATCCAGCAGTGAGCATACCACATAGTCCCGTACATTCTTGGCTTTTTTGAATGAGTGCAACAGAGGGTTTTGACATCCCACATCTTCCGATATCATAGGCCAGTGTTTGTTCACAGCTCTCTTTATCATGTTGCTCTTCGTGGAGAAGGTGGTTACACATATGAGTCTTTGGTCTAGTGTATTTGTGCGCTCGTTGGGTTGTAGTAGTGCTTCTCGAGGACAGAACCATGCTCTCTTACGAGCCATTTTTGTAAGTCTATTAGGATATCCACGTTCGATGAGGCGGTTCAACAGGTTTTCTGACTGTGCCATATAGTCATCTTTCTTGCTACAATTTCGTCTGATTCTCAAAAATTGTCCGAAGGGTAGATTATCCCGGAGGCTCCTAGGGTGATAGCTGGAGTATTGAAGTAGCGAATTGCGTTCAGCAGGTTTTCTGAAGAGATTAGTGTGTAAGGCCCCATCCTCAGCTATAATAGAAAGATCCAGAAAATCTACTTTGTTGTTGTCAAATTGTATTGTAAATTTGATGTCCTGGGATTTTGTGTTAAGCCAGTTGAAGAAGTTTTTGATGCCGATATCCGTACCCGTCCAGACCAAGAGGATATCGTCTATGTAACGCATCCATAGTCGTATGTTTGATCTGAAAGGGTTCAAGTCACTGAGAATGAAAGTAGTTTCAAAGGTGGACATGAAGATTATTGCTAAGTCGGGAGCAAAGGCAGCTCCCATAGCAACTCCTTTTGTTTGCAGGTAGAAGCAGTTCTGAAAAAGGAAAACATTTCGCATCATCTCAATTTTCAATAGTAGGATGATGAATTTGGTGGGAACACGCACAGGGGCTTCTCGTTTGTCCAATGCCAAAGTGGCGACCATCAGTGCTTCTTCCTGAGGGATACTTGTGTAGAGTGACACAATGTCACAAGTGGCCAATAGTCTTCATTAGGATCAAATGGAAGATTCTCTACTATGTTAATAGTGTGGGTGGTGTCACGCAGGTACGTCTCAGTTTTTTCGGCCAGGGGCTTCAGAAAGAAATCTATGTACCGGCATAGCGGTTCCAATATTGAGCCACATCCAGACACTATAGGCCGTCCTGGAGGGTTCTGTAAATCCTTGTGGACTTTGGGCAGGGTGTAGATGGTCGGTATACGTGGGTTTTTCTGGTTGAGATACTGGTACTCTTGGTCCGACAGAAAGCCTTGATCCACACCATCCTTGGTTACTCTTTGTATTTCAGCTTCTAGGTCTTTGGATGGGTCACCAGGTAATTTCTTATAGCTGATCCCATCATCCAGTTGTCTTATGATCTCTTCCTTGTAGTTCCCCACATCTTGTATTACAATGGCTCCGCCTTTGTCAGCCGGCTTCACTATGATCTCGTTATTATCTTTTAGAGATGTCAGGGCCAGGCGTTCAGCTTTGCTGATGTTAAACTTCGTATATTTCTTTTCTTGTAGGATTTTCTTGACATCCTGAAGAACTAGACTTTCATATGCCTGAATTCTACTAGTCATGGCATAAGTTGGAGGCCAATAACTGTTCTAGACACTGGATGGTGTTAGGAATAGAGACGGCGGCAGAACAAGTACAAGTCCTTACTAAGCAGATATCTGATCTGAAGGCTGAAATTGCGGGTGACACCACACTCACCAACTCCAAAGAAGCCCTAACAAAATTGGTTGCGACACTCCAAGACTTCGAAACTGTGACTATCAAGAGAAAATTGGAGAAACTCGCCCGGGACGTGCGATTATACGACAAAAAGAAAACGTACCCCTACCTACAGGAGGACTACTTCCGACAAGACGCCCAAGGACGTTTCACCAACCGGGGAAGAGGTGGTTTCAGAGGTAGACGCAATTTTCCAACTTTTTCTGATTCGTCCTAGAGTTCCGGAGAGGACTCTGAACAAGCCGGTCCCAGCGGAAACTACGGGTACCAAGACTCGTACGGCCCAGCATACCCTCCATCTTTTTTAGGACGGGGAGGATGGAGACCACCACGAGGTCGAGGGAACAACTGGAACAAAGGTACGGGCAGGGGCCAACAGATTGTGGAAGCGACCTGGGACAACGGGAGAGGGAGAGGCACCAAACAAGTCCACTTCCCCCAGGAAGAACATGGAGCGAGATCCACCCGCCGGAAGAATTACAGGTGGTAAGACCAGTCAACAGTCCTGTAATCAATATCTCATCACACAGCCTCAAAGATGAAGAAATTAAAGTACTTAGCTGTGGCCTATCATTTGTACCAACTTCCTTACCCAATGTCTTCACTACCATTGCTGAACTGCATAACTTTTTTCGAAAAATCAGATTAAAATATTTCTTTAAAGACAAGCCTCCAACCAAAGTGGGGACACCAACTGGCCTAGGAACACCATCCACGTTTGTGCCTCCAACTTATGCCATGACTAGTAGAATTCTGGCATATGAAAGTCTAGTTCTTCAGGATGTCAAGAAAATCCTACAAGAAAAGAAATATACGAAGTTTAACATCAGCAAAGCTGAACGCCTGGCCCTGACATCTCTAAAAGATAATAACGAGATCATAGTGAAGCCGGCTGACAAAGGCGGAGCCATTGTAATACAAGATGTGGGGAACTACAAGGAAGAGATCATGAGACAATTGGATGATGGGATCAGCTATAAGAAATTACCTGGTGACCCATCCAAAGACCTAGCAGCTGAAATACAAAGAGTAACCAAGGATGGTGTGGATCAAGGCTTTCTGTCGGACCAAGAGTACCAGTATCTCAACCGGAAAAACCCACGTATACCGACCATCTACACCCTGCCCAAAGTCCACAAGGATTCACAGAACCCTCCAGGACGGCCTATAGTGTCTGGATGTGGCTCAATATTGGAACCGCTATGCCGGTACATAGATTTCTTTCTGAAGCCCCTGGCCGAAAAAACTGAGACGTACCTGCGTGACACCACCCACACTATTAACATAGTAGAGAATCTTCCATTTGATCCTAATGAAGAACTATTGGCCACTTGTGACATTGTGTCACTCTACACAAGTATCCCTCAGGAAGAAGCACTGATGGTCGCCACTTTGGCATTGGACAAACGAGAAGCCCCTGTGCGTGTTCCCACCAAATTCATCATCCATACCATTGCGATGATGCGAAATTTTTTCCTTTTTCAGAACTGCTTCTACCTGCAAACAAAAGGAGTTGCTATGGGAGCTGCCTTTGCTCCCGACTTAGCAATAATCTTCATGTCCACCTTTGAAACTACTTTCATTCTCAGTGACTTGAACCCTTTCAGATCAAACATACAACTATGGATGCGTTACATAGACGATATCCTCTTGGTCTGGACGGGTACGGATATCGGCATCAAAAACTTATTCAACTGGCTTAACACAAAATCCCAGGACATCAAATTTACAATACAATTTGACAACAACAAAGTAGATTTTCTGGATCTTTCCATTATAGCTGAGGATGGGGCCTTACACACTAATCTCTTCAGAAAACCTGCTGAACGCAATTCGCTACTTCAATACTCCAGCCATCACCCTAGGAGCCTCCGGGATAATCTACCCTTCGGACAATTTTTGAGAATCAGACGAAATTGTAGCAAGAAAGATGACTATATGGCACAGTCAGAAAACCTGTCGAACCGCCTCATCGAACGTGGATATCCTAAGAGACTTACAAAAATGGCTCGTAAGAGAGCATGGTTCTGTCCTCGAGAAGCACTACTACAACCCAACGAGCGCACGAATACACTAGACCAAAGACTCATATGTGTAACCACCTTCTCCACGAAGAGCAACATGATAAAGAGAGCTGTGAACAAACACTGGCCTATGATATCGGAAGATGTGGGATGTCAAAACCCTCCGTTGCACTCATTCAAAAAAGCCAAGAATGTACGGGACTATGTGGTATGCTCACTGCTGGATATGGCACCAACCCCTACCATTACCTCACTCTGGAACCTCCCTCCCATCCTGGGCCATTTCAAGTGTGGAAGCTGCAAGGCATGCCCATCCACCATTCAAACAAAGGAATTCATCTTCAAACACCATCGAGTCAAATTAAAGTCCCACACTAACTGTAACACAGACAATGTTATCTATTGCATAATCTGCCCTTGTGACCTAATCTATGTCGGTCAGACACAGCAACGCATCAAAATGCGCTTCCTACAACATTGTAGCCGAGTGAGATGCAAAGTAACAGGTGCTCCGTTAGTGGAACATTGCATAAAAGAGAACCATCTCCCAGAAACCCTGAAATGGGTTGTACTTGAACAAGTAAGACTTGGTCCCAGGGGAGGTAACATTGGCCTTGTCTTAAACGTCAGAGAACTCAAATGGATGCAATTTTTTGACTCCGTGCAAACCGGATTGAATGAGTCTGAAAGTAGTTTTGCACAATTAGCTACCCTCTAAACATACTTTTCTTTTCTTTCATTTTCTGAATATCTGTCACGTGCTCCTACACGTAAACGTAACGATCTTGTATGAAAATGCAATTATACCACCTTGAATGGCAGGTACATGCAAGATGATGTTCGCATATGTGAAATGTATTGGTTTTACCGACATGTTGTTTAGGTACACCAAACGATTTTCAGAAATATATGCGGTCAAGTTGTACATTTAATCATTCCAAGCTGATAGAATACTGTTTCACGCTGACCATGTCCACGCAGCGTCCTTTGGTTTCTAGGCAACAACGAGGTTAGTCCCTTCTTACTTTCAGTAATCCGCTATAAAAACGTAGCCACGCCCCTGACTCTTACTTCCTGGTTACGAGAGCCGCGTCCATTGACTGCCTCGAGACCTCGCTGATGCGACTTTGTGTTTAACAAGGTAAGCTCACTGGAATACTGTTTAGGAAGGAGTAGTAGGGCATGCTCCCTTTACCCTTATGACCAGATACTCATGAGGCCCCCTTTTGTCAATTGCTTCCCCAGATACGATCTGTTAAACACCGATCAAGACGCCCGAACGGGAACCAAAGGTAATCTTGAAAGCGTAACCTGTTACGCAATCATACCCACTGTGTATCATATAGTTCACTCGACTATAGTTTTCTAAAACATGGTCTTTTTCATATTCAGAAATTCCATAAGGCGCAACTGACCGGACCGGATGGCAAGTTTATTGGTCCTACTCTCCTAAGGTATTTTCAGGGATCATGTAGTCCTTTTAACAGTGTCTGTCCAAATGCTGTGACCAAGCGTTCACAACGCTTAGTGTTTCGGGTAATATGTACCCCTCTGAGTTCCTCTCCATTTTCTTCCCTAGGAGGCCTGCCCACTGTTCCCCAGTCCTGATGAAGACCCGTCTGTAAGAGCCAACTACCCTACATCCTAACAGGGTCGAAACGTAGACTGCTCCCCATAATCTTACTCCCAAGGTTAATTGTGATTTGAACAGAATGAAAGAGGAGATATTGTTTATTTTTTCTAAAAAGTGTGATTTAATTCCGTTCTTGGCTCTGACTTTGGGAGACCATTTTAGAATGTATTACAACCATTAATCAATGATGTGCAATTGACAATTGTTTATACATTTTCATTTCCGTTCACTCAACTCCCTCACAGCACTCTCCCTTCCCCCCTACCCCATGTGGGCACAATTGTTTTATGAAAACGTAAACAACTTTGTAGTAAATAACGTAACCATGAAGTGGTTGACATAGGTACTTTGTGAATTAAAACATCGTAACCTCATTTGTTTGTTCCTTTTTGATTCTTTTTTCATTCTATGCTTCTAATTATATTTAAATCACTGCATAAGTCCGGGACCCCTTTTGTCCGTATCATTGCAGAATATAGACACTTCGATAAGAAGACATTTACATTACCTGCTTTTTGACTCGCTCCTTTGTCCCTCCACCCTGAACAGGATTTGACACGAGACAATGCTGTTTGTTGAAATACTTTGTGTTCAATTGCATCACGTTAAATGGTGTAATTCACTCTGATACCTTTGAGTCTGGCCAGTGATACATGAAACTCTTAAAAAAATAAATATTAAATACCATGCTTACAGCGGAGAGCTAGTGATGGCTCCTCGTGGGAGTACTGCGGGGCGGTGAGGCGGACGGGGGAGGGTCAGGGTTGGGGATAGTAAACTCCGCATAAGGCCGAACCGAGTTCAGTTAATAAATAAAACGAATTTCATTGTGCACGCTGAATTGCATCGCTGCATTGCAGCGCGCGCAATGAAATTCGTTTCTATTAATTTATTAATTTCTTAACTGAACTCCGTTCGGCTTTAAACTGGAGTTTACTATCCCCAACCCTTCCCCTCCCGCGCCCCACCAGCCCGCACCACTCCCACGAGGAGCCGCCACTGCGGAGAGCACATGCACCTTGGCACTGGTTAGCAGTGATAACGTGCCCAGAGTCCTAAAGTCAACAAAAACGAATTCAGCAAAAAGGGGAGGAGGAAGGCAAAAGGTTTGGGGATGACCATGCAGAAAGGGGGCCATATCCAATAGTAGATATTGTGACATTCAACCACTACAGCCCTTAATAAAATCACACAGTTAATCAGAGAGATCAAAAATCTGTAAGTGACTTCACAATTATTTGTATAGAAAAATTCCCATAGTAATCTTTTGTAGCAGGTTGTGCTCTCATTGATATCATTCTTGTATGGCATTGTAGTGCTGTCACTCCTGGTAGGTGCTTGCTGGAATCTAAACTCCGGGGGGCAGATTTACAAGGACTGGTGCAACAGGGATGCGCCAGGTAAGATGCGTCACGCAAGTTTACCCTTGCGCCACCACAGATGCGCCGCATTAACAATGCGGCGCATCGTGGCGCAAGGATAAACAGATGCCTGACGCATCTGATGGCGTATGGGCAGCGCATTGCTGGAGTTGTGTCGCAAGCGAGACGCAACTCCAGCAATGCTCGGGGGCTGCCCATACCTAACATGCTGCGTCACGCCTTACGCCTGCTTCAAGCAGGAACAGGGTTTTGATGCAGCGGCGTCGGAAAAGTGACTCAGTGAAATCTTGTAGATTTCACTGCGTCACTTTTACCAGGCTTTTTCTGACGGAACGCCCACCCTGCATACATTAAACCTGATGCAGGTTTAATGAGGCTCAGGGCTTTACAACATGACGCATCTCTAGATCACCTAGATGCGCCACGTTGTAAATAGGGCGCAACATGGCGCATGATTTACGCAGCCGCTGCATCACAGAAGTGACGCAATGGCGGCGTAAATGTGCTGCAAGGGGCTTGTAAATCTGCTCCATTATGTTCAGTGACAGGGCAAAGGCAGATTAGGACTGGAAGGGGAGAGAATGGGTAGGAACATGTTTTTGGGGTAGGCAAAATCCTTACTAAGACATTGGGTAGAGAGACCGAGCTTAAGATTGAGGTGGGCAGATGGAAAGAGGTTGAGATAGAGAAGTAGAGGCGGTATTGAGAGAATAATAACTTTCATAGCGGCCCTTTGGAGGATGGAGCCCTGGGCAGATCTTAATTAGAGCAAATGGTTTCCGGTCCTCAGCAGGTCACTTAATTGTCAACACTGGCACTGATGACAGTCTGCCATTTGGGGGTGGTGTCTACCTAATTTAGAGATGAGCATAACAGTAGTTCTTTATTGATTCACTATTGATTAAAAATTAGTAATACCTGCCGCCTAAACCATTCCTATACCTTTATTGGCCTGGAATAGTCTGAATTGTCTCACTTCCATTGGCAGTCCAGGCAGGGGCAAGGGGTGGTTCAAGCTGCAGTGACTGGCCTCCTAAAAAGGGCCCTGGCACTTTATTATTATTATTTACAAACTAAGCACTTGCCCTTTGCAATTGTCAATTTTGCCCACGCCTTAAAACAATTAAAACGTCTCTAGGGAGAGGTGCTTTGGAGGGATATCAGTTTGGAATAGGGACGAATGCAGTTTGCATTTAAAGAAGGTTGTATTATATTTCAACTTTTGATTTATTCACAAGGCATATTGCTTTCTATATATTTGCACACAATTTAGGAAATGAATTCACTCAAATGCGTATTTTAGAATACGCATTGCTATTCTGCCTTCGTTTACAAAAATATAAGGCAACTCACGTTTATCCTTACTGTTGAAAATTCAATTTGCCACAGTGTTTCATTTTTCCCAGTCGGGAGATTCTCAGAAAGAATTTGCGACGCACAACGCAAGCCCGAGCTTGCAAGGACTGCCGTCAAAAGAAATATATTTGGGACTTTATGATAATTTTTCAGCGCAGCTGAGCATTCAAAACAGCGTTCCAGAGTCATGCCATGCTGTGAACCGGGGAGTCCTTAAGTGTAGACAAACTGCCTGACCTTGGCAGGTGCGCGTCCCTTTTCCTGCCGCCATTTCTATGAACGTCAAAAGCAGACTGAAGATCCGACCATCTGAGTAGTAGTACTTGGCAAACATTTTTTCTATGCCTCAGTTTAGCATTTCATAATGACATAACATAACATCATCCACCATGCCACAACTTTTTTTACGTGCATAAACACATTACCTACTTATGCGAAGAAAAATTGTATTTAGATCTCGGGAACAAAGTTTGGAGTGACTAAGGAGGAGCCATTTACGGTTCTTATTGCTGCACCGCCAATGTCTGAGGGTCGGCAGGATGAAGTCCAACGGACGGAGGGAGAGGACAAGAAACAACAAAATGGTGGCTCCGTTCACGATCGGCCATTTTGCCCCATCAGTTCCCAGACACATCAAAGTTATCACTTTTCCCGGTACAGTCCTGGCAATATCCACACAGTTCTCGGGGTCAGGGTCCTTTCCTGCTGCCAGCCAGGTTTGGATATACAATTCCGGTATTTCTCCACCGACCTGGTCCCAGCGTTTCACTTTACATAAAGTATCCTTCTTGGCATTGTCTCACGATGTGAGGAAGAGAAAGATGAAGCTGAAAATGATTGCTTAAATGTAACTGAAATGTGTACTAAGCGCCGCCCGACACACAGGAAGAGCCTTTAGAAGAGCCAGACCATGAACTATTTTTGATGGTTCTTGATTAAGACTTGAAAGTGAAGGACTAAGTGCAGCTAATGCTGTTTGCTAAATATCTGGGATCATTGAATATCCTGTTTACCGGGAGTCAAGTCTGCACAAGTAGCCAAATTCAAAGCTTTAATAAAAGCATACAAAATTGGAAAAATTGGAAAGTAACCATATTTACTGATAGTCAATATGGTTACGGGGTTGTGCATGACTTTGGCCAGCTTAGGATGCAGAGGGGATTTCTGAGATCTTCAGGGTCCCCTATTCAGAATCGTACATTTGCGAAAGAACTGTTGGAAGCAGGACAATTGCCAAAAGAAATAGCAGTGGCCAAGTGTGCAGCTTACTAGTCAGGAAATGAGTATGTGGTGGCTGGTTATCGATATGCTGACCAGGTTGCTCAATACTGTGCAATATGTCATTGAACAAGAAAATGGAAACATGTGAAATCAGCTGCCAACTTATGCTATTCTCAGCTTTCCAAACATGGGTTGAAGTGAGACAGTAGCATGATGAGGTAGAAGGAGTGAAAGGGAAAAATTGATAAGATCAGGTTGTGGAATGAGGTCAGAAGACGACTTGTGGGTGTACCATGATGGAAGAGCAGTCCTGCCAGATTGTTTGCTTTCTCAATGTGCAAAAATGTATCCTGGAGACACTCATTTAGGCAGGGACGCTATGATCAGACTATTTAGACAAGATTGGTATAACCCAAAGTTTAGGGTAGTCGCAGAGAGTCCTTGCCAGAGATGTTTAATGTGTCAACAATTAAACCCAGGCAGGAAGACAGTGGTCAGTTGGGGAAAACGTGGAAAGGCAGAAGGACCATTTGTAAGGCTGCAGCTAGATTTCATAGAGTTACCACCATGCAGGAGAATGAAGTACGTCCTTGTCATAGTGTGTTTGTTTTCATGATGGGCTGAGGCATACCCCGCTTGGAGAAATGACAGCATAAAAGTTGCCAAGTTGTTATTGAGGGAGTTAATTCCACGTTTTGGTTTTCCAGTAACTTTGGAATCAGATAGAGGACCTCATTTTAATAATAAATTAATTTGATTAATATGTTAAGCATTTAAAATTGAACGAAAAATGCACTGTGCATACCGCCCAGAGGCTTCTGGAGTGGTAGAACAATTGAATAGCGCAATCAAGTCAAGACTGGCAAAGGTATGTGCATCCACATCCTTGGATTGACCAGATGCATTGCCTCTTGTCTTGATAGGACTCAGAAGTATTCCTAATAGAAACACAGGAATGAGTCCACATGAGATTCTCATTGGAAGGGCAACGAGACAAGCATTTATACCAGGACATAAATGACTGAATATATCTAATGATCTGGTATTGGATTATTGCAAAGGATTGCCTGACCTTGTGTGTTCTGTCTCTCACCAGGTTGGAGAAGACACAGGCAGCCAGATCAGGTGCGTGATTTGAATCCTTGAGACTGGGTAGTAGTGAAGAAGCACACCAGAAAGTTGTGCCTAGCACCCAGGTGGGATGATCCATGGCAAGTCATACTGGTCACTACTACAGCAGTGAAGTGTGCAGGTTTTCCCAATTGGATCCATGCCAGCCACACAAAAAGGGTTCCAGCTCCTGCTGAAAAGATACCACAACTGACTAGAACAGTTGACACTGTTAAAGGTTGTACAGTCAAAGAATCTAGAGGAATAGATCCTGACGGGACTAACAAAGAACAACCGAGCAGAAGTCAAGAGGACTGGATACCAGTGGTTGACATACCTGAGGTGGTCATTGAAACAAGAAGTAGAACAAGATTAGAAAAACAAGAAACTAGTGAGGATCAGATAGGTGTAGAGCAGAGTTATTCAAACTGTGGGGCGCGCCCCCCAGGGGGGGCGCGGTGCCATCCCAGGGGGGGCGCGCACTCCACCGTAACAGCTTACCTTTGTTGTTTTCTTTTCCCTCTGTCCTACCTCCAAATTTTCACCCACTTCTAATGGGGAGTTTTGATTGGATAAAGCCGGAGCAGCAGCCAATCAGCATGTTGGAACGTCACCATTGACGTTCCACCACTCAGGTGGACAGCAGCCGATATTGCAGGAAGTGCCGCGAAATTTGCGGGCATAAAGCTCCTGCCTTATATTTTGGCTGCCTTTTCTTCCTGTGAATGTGTTCCTATCTTTAACTGTCCTCTAGCTGTGAAGGACTGCTTCTGAAATCGAAATGGGTAAGAGGGCTTTTTCAAAGACCGTGGGTGGGAGGGAGAGGGTGTTGCAGATGTGGGGCTGATGTTTGTCTGTGCCCCCATAACGGAGGGTTGGAGGGAGGGGAAATCGACGTGCCCATGCTTCTGGAATTTCACACTGTTAATTCTTACAGCTGAAATGCTCCAGCTGCACTGGGAGGCACTGAGTCTCTTCTGCTAAAACCGAATCGAACCGAATCGTTCGCTTTCGGTTTTAGCAGAGGAGACTCCGTGCCTCCCAGTGCAGATGGAGCATTTCAGCTGTAAGAATTAACCATCTCTGCCAGTGGTCCACTCTGCCCCCTCCCACCTTCTCCCTTCGGCGTTTGGCTGTAGCTGTCTGTATGCTTTGTAAACCTGCACTGTGGCTGCATGAAGTTCATTTGTGTTTGGGTGTCATTACACCTTGTGTTGCTGATGCCTGTTAGGTGTGCTTGATCCCTCAAGTGTGTCTCTTACAGTTCTGCAGCCCAGGTTTTTGCTCTTTTGTGTGTGTGTGTGTGTGTGTGTGTTTTTGCTGTTTAGTGTGTGTGTGTTTTTTTGCTGTTTAGTGTGTGTGTGTTTTTTTGCTGTTTAGTGTCTGTGTGTTTTTGCTGTTTAGTGTGTATGTGTGTGTGCGTCTTGGTGTGTGTGTGTGTGTCTTGCACGTCTGCAGCTGTTGTGGGAGTGACTTGTACTGCTGCATCGTCCTGGGATGTTGCTGGCACTTAAACCGTTCAGTGTACAAAAAGGCTGCTTTTGCCAGTGCTTGTCTTTCTATTACTGCCACATGATGGCATAATTCCGTGAAGCTTGTTTACCTGTGGCCATGTCCCTTGAGAAGGGAAAGGCTGGAACACATGTCTGCCCGTCGCCCCTCCCCACCCTTTCGTCCATGGGGGGCGGCCTGATCGAAACTGCTTTCCCAGGTCGAGCAGGGACTTGTTGCAGACATGAACTCACAACCTGCAGCCCTTCCAAACCCAGGCAGGGAGGGCTTGGAAGTAACTTGGGAAGCTGGCTCCCAGGGAGGGAAGAAACCAGGCACATGGATGGATGAGTGAATGGGAAACAGGCTCCTAGAGAGCGCAGGAACCAGGCGCACTGATGGGTGGATGAGTGAGTGGGAAAACGGCTCCTGGGGAGCGCAAGAACTAGGCGCACTGGTGGATGAGTGAATGAACTCTAAACCTGCAGCCCTTCCAAGCCCTGGTGCGGTGGAGCCTCCGGGCAGCGAGGGCTTGGAAGCAACTGTGGGAAGCTGGCTACCAGGGAGCGCTGGAACCAGGCACATGGCTGGATGAGTGAATGGGAAACAGGCTCCTAGGGAGTGCAGGAACCAGGCGCACTGGAGGATGAGTGAATGAACTCACAACCTGTTGCCCTTCCAAGCCTTGGTGCGGTGGAGCCTCTGGGCAGCGAGGGCTTGGAACCAGCTGTGGGAATCTGGCTTGTAGGGAGCACAGGAATCTGGCACATGGATGGATGAGTGAGTGAATGAGAAATAGGCTCCTAGGGAGCGCAGGAACCGGTCACATGAATGGATTGATGGATGGATGAGTGAGTGAGTGAGTGAGTGAGTGAGTGAGTGAGTGAATGGGAAAGGCTCCTAGGCAGCGCAGGAACTAGGCACACTGGTGGATAAGTTAATAAACTCCCAACCTGCAGCCCTTCCAAATCCTTGTTCGGTAGAGCCTCTAAGTAGGGAGGGCTTTGAAACAGCTGTCCTGGGAGGATGCAACTTTCAGGTATCCTCCAGTGAAAGTGCTTGGCCAGGTATGTTTGGGTATTAACCCACTTCCTGCCCTCTGTTTACCTATTAATAAACATGTCATATGGTTCTTCATTTTCTCCGGTTTACGGGCGGTTCATTAAAACACTGCTGGATTGTATTTGCAAGTGTGGTTCATGGCTGGTCTTTAAAATGCTGCAGGACTCTTTTTAGTAGAATGGTCAGGAAGCACAGACGGGTTTATTGTTTTTTCATGTACATTACTACAATGTTTTGTGCCTATATAGACAATGTAGCCTAGGCAATTTAAATATTGGTATGTAGATGCGCTTCTGCTCCTACAGCAGAAACATTGAGTGCTGAATTGAGTAAATATGAGGCTGTTTTGAAGCAGTGCTTCCTCTCAGCTCTTGAGTTGTTTGGTTTGGTTACTGAGATTGCAGAAAATGCCATGAAATGTTTAGACATAAAGCTCCTGCATTACACTTTTGCTGCCTTTTCTTCCTGGTTTCCCATGAAGACAAGAGGGCTTTTTCAAGGTCCGTGGGGGAAAGGGGGGCATGTTGGGCAGAGACTAAGTGCCATTCTACACTGGAAGTGGAGCACAACCTGAGTAGCAAACATCCATCCACAGATTGACCGTCTCTGTTGGTGTTATTATCAATCTGTCATGTGCAAAACAAAGCATTCTAGTAAAAACAATTTGCACACATTTTATCTTGGTAAATTGTGTTTTGAGCTGTGTAATAAATCTGTCATTTAATCACACCCACTCACAAACCTACAGTTCACTAAACTCATATTGTGTTGAACATTATTTGCCGGATATGGCCCGGGATATGCGGGCTGCGGTAGATTATGGTGGGGGGGCCCGACATTTCAAAAAATTCAGCTGGGGGGGCTCAACTTACAAAAGTTTGAAGACCTCTGGTGTAGAGGAACACGCTCAGGAAAAAGAGACAAAGCTACTGGAGATCCTAGGGACAGAAGAACATACTCAGGTAAACCAAGCAACCGAAAACCCTGAGCAGGGACAGACATGTGAAGAAGAACATGTTCAGGCGGCGGAAGAACCAATTGTAGCAAGACCTGAACAGGACCAGCTAGGAAAAGAATAAAAAGTTGGGGTTGAAGAACAGTCTGAAAGGATACCCGAACAGAAACAGTTAGAGAAAGAAGAACAAGTTCAGGTAGAAGAAGCCACTATAACAAGGCCAGAGAGAAAGTGATACTGAGAAAAGAGAAAATCAGATTGTGCCACAACATAACGAGAATAAAAGAGCTCTTGAGAAAGACAAAGAAGGAGAAAGGGCAGTGCAAGTTAAAACGGTCAGAAAAGGTGATAATTGGCCAGGAGGGGTCAAAAGACTAAAATATTGGTTGAACAAACTAAATGAAATCCCAAAACAAGTGAAAGAATTTACTAGTCAATCTCACTCTGAACAGTCAGTTACTAAAAAAATTCGGAGAAGTCCAAGATTGAAAGTCTTGAACAATAAGTTCAAGGGTCCTGAATGGACCTATATAATACTAGAATAATTTGAAAATCTGGATTTAAATGAAGATACAGATGAAGAAATAATTGCAGAACAGATTGACGAAGGGGAAGTGAGGCCTCCCTGAAGTACTAAAGATTCTGATTCATAACACGAGAAAAGAAGAGAAATCTTCTCAAGTCAAAATGGCTGCAGACAGGGTTGTTGAAAGACCAAAACAAAACTGTATAAAGAAATGCTGTAGGGTTTGCATATGTAGTATTTTATTAGTAATCTTAATATGGCTATTTTTAACAATAGCAGTACCTTATCTTATATTAACAGACAAGAAAAATGACACAGACACTAATGAAAAGACAGCTAATATGAGAGGAGATAGAGTAGAATTAGAAGAAACAGATGAGGTAGATTTATGTCACACAATAACAGATAATGATACGTCTTTGATGTATTTACAAAATTATGGTTTCAGTACATAGACACAATGGAAATTAGTAATTTTTATGTTTGTATGAATTTACCAGCTTCAGTACCTGAAGGAGTCACATAGCATCATTTGCCTTTAACATATGGTATTTCATGTAGCATATTGTCAAGCCCATTTTATAGAACAGGAAATCTTCAATATTAATATTCAAATCTAGATGTAGTATTTACAAAAATTCCTATTCGAAAGCATATGAATCCAGTGCTAAGTAGTCTACACGCACAGTTTATGGGTGAATTTTTCTTAACAATGTAGTCATTAGATATAGTAAAGGCACAAAAGAATAACCTTACATGCTCATTATGTGAAGAAGAGAAAGTGTCTTTGAATTTAGTTGAAGAAAGGATTTCCAAAGAAAAACTACTGAACAGAAACCCCATATACCACCCTGGGCTGAGAAAGAGGGAACTTATAGAGCTGGCAAAGCTCATGCTGTGATGTCCCTAGACTTTTTAAAGACAGGGAAAACCTGCCTCCAATAATAAAAGACAGACTATAACAACGTTTTTATTGGTACAAGTGAATGTGACATAACTTCCTAATTTTGGAATGTTGGGGATTAAAAGGAGGAACAGATCAAGTATTTCCTGGAGTTCACTATGTGTGTGGGAATAAAGCTTACTATAAGCCGCCTGCACGGTGGTATGGGAGTTGCTACTCCGAAATAGTATTTCCGAAAAATATTTCATGTAAAAAGAATCACTGGAAACAATTAACCTCTTAAGCGCTGCTGACGGCCAACGGTCGTCACGACCGCTACCTCCCCAGTGCTGCGCACGACCATTGGACGTCCATTCAGCACTAGTTACAATGGACAGCGCAGCACTGGGGAGGGATATTTGCGAAGCAGCTAAGGTGTTAAAACCCCAATGAACTTACTCAAAAAAATAGAGCTAGTTTTTTAGAAATAATAGGTGACATATTAAGTGCATTGATGACTTCAGTGGGAGTAGTTCTAAATTCACATAGAATCTTTCAATTGTCAACAGTAGTTGTTTGTCTTTCTACTGATACTGCTGGAAGTTTCTTGATGATTAATACAGAAATGGTTGCAATTAGGTCTATGGTTTTGCCAAATTGACTTGTGCTGGATACATTATTGACAAAGGAAGGTGGAGTCTGTCAAATGTTGAAAGTGCAACATTGTTGCACTTATATACCAGATAAAAGTAAAGACATTATAGGATATATTCAAAACATTACAAAACCTCATGAAAAATTGAAACCACAGGAGGTTGATAATGTATGGGAAAGACTAACAACGAGTATTTCTTCAATAGGGACTTGGGTTTCTAATTTTGGGGAAAAGTTTCTTAGGTCAAGTAGTTCTTCCCTTAGTTGGTATAACTATAATAGTCTTAACAATAGTAATTTGGTGTAAGTGTTGCACAAATAAATTGGGAAGAAGAAGATATGAAATGAATGGAAAAGGAACAAAAAAAGTATGAAGAGATACAGTTAGCAGAAATGAAGGTAAACTTATATGATAGAATGGAAGATTTGAAGAATAAAGATGAGAACAAGAACGAAAAAGGAAAAGATAATGAGATATGTTAAAGTTGGCAACTGGTTGGGATGGGTGATTTTGTGATGGCTCAAAAATGCCATCAGAGAGGGGATTGATGGAGCAAGGACTCATAGTAAAGACACTTGCTCTGAGACAATCCTCTCATTTAACTTCTAATATTGTATTAACCATGTATTACGTAAATTAATATGCAAAACATTGAACATGAAAGAGAGGGAAGCTTGCCTACGTTTATTACTAATAAGTAACTCAAGTGAAACTCTAAAATGGCTGCTAACAGGGAATCTTTATTGCGCATGCGTCGGCTGCATCTACGCAGTATGGCAAACTGTCGCTTGCACGGAATTACTTTCACTTACGCAGACGCTATTAAAATGGCTGATTGTTAGCTCACATGGTTAGCATCTGCTTTGCTGAAACTAACACAAGCTATTTTACTAATGCTAATGCGGGGAAAGCATTAATAAATGAATGGGATTAGAGTAGAGATAGGTGGTATGCAGTGATACCATTTATTTTTTAAATTAACGTATGTCTTTTTGACTCTTTGATAGTGTGTATTTTGGGCCTTTCATATGAGCCTAAAGTCTGTTTGCCACTTGATTTTTGCACATGCGTGGTGTGACTGAGCCGGAAGAAGTGATGTGACTCTTGAACACAGTCCAAGGATGAAAAAGATAAATACCCTGGGAACCATTACTCAAGTTCTCTGGATGAAGAGAAAATACATGAGAAATGTTACACTTGTTTCAAATATGATGTGAATACGGGTGGGAAATAAAGATTTATGAATAAAAATTAAGGGGCGGGATCTTAACCAATGGACTGTAAGACTAAATTAGAAAAATAAGCATGGTGTGATGATCATCCCCCTTGCCTGTCCAGTCAGAGTTAGTAGTTTCATGATATTGAAACATTATTGGGAGGTATATGAATATTGTAGGGTATAATTGAGGTAGTCTTAGCTAGTTAGAAACGGAGATTTTGTTGAATGCTGCAGAACTCGTGGTGCTGTCGGAGTGACGAGAAATGCTGATGAAGAATCAAATGCAGAGCCACTTTATCTTAAATTAATTTACTTAGAAGAAGACCGCGGAAGAATCTCGAGGAGGAAGAGAGTGTCAGAGAGGATCGGTGATAGAGAGTTCATCTATCCTGTACTGATTCCTGTCCTGAAGCCTTTGTCGAGCGATCTTTCCCGGGGGATTTTTCCCAGCTCCTTGGTTAGGGGTTTGGTTTTCACACCATTCTAGGTAACTATATTTTCTGTGTATGTGCCAATGTTCTTTTATCTCTACCCGCTCCTTTCTGAGCATAAGTCATTGCAAGATATAAAGTTTGTGCTATTGATTGATTAATCAATTCTTCCTTTCTATGGATGACGGAGACTGTACTGTACTTTGTAAGTGGTTCATATGAAATTAATTTAGATAAAGATTTTAAATACTTCCTGAGTCTGTGGTCTTTTATAAATGTAAGAAGATTATTTTATGTCATTTCACCATCAACTAGTTCAACTAATGGTCCATTGACCAAAGGAAAGAACTTTTTGATCAGTGAAAAGATTAGTTGAGAAAGAAGTGATTAATCTTGAAATTATAGAAATCATAACAAATTGACCCCAGCGGTATATTGCCAGGTTGTGTGAGGGTGTGTTTATGGGCCCAGGTGAGTATATGGTATTGGAGTACTTGATGCTGGTAATTATGGACACTAAGAAAAAAATGACAAAGTCATCTTCAGGGTACTAGTGGTCTTCACTTAGACTCTCCACATGCCCTTTCTGTATGTCAACATTACTCAAATGTCGTTTTCACCTCCACAGGACGTATACCTTACTTACTAGGTTGTAGAAACGAGTTTCTCATCAATCTCACTAGTGCAGGGACACCCTCTTGTCTACGGGTTCAATAAATGAGGATTGACACTGGAGTGGGACAAAACACAAGTTTATTATATCTCATGAGATGGCTCTGTCATACAGACACTGCAAGTGCCTGAGAGGGAACAAACTAGAACGGTTGAGGGTCTCCTTTTTATACAATTACGGTAGCATGAGTTCAATAGAAAACCTCTTAGTTATAGTTGCATCACATTTTACATAACCCTCTTATGGCATTTTTTACATAACACTTACACAACCCCTTACACAACGCCTACATGCTGATCTGTAGAATCCTGATAAACCCCTACCAACATCACTTTCAGAGATAAGCAAGTAGGCTACAGGCTTTGGCGGGCAAACTGATTAGACATCTGTGCACGTAGGCCCTTCGGCACGGCAGGGCGGCTGACTCTGACACGCGAGCCTTATCAATACAACCAGCTTACATTGAACCCGTAACTTCTAACTTTACCAGAGTCCCCACAGAAACACAAAATAGGGCTGGTATACAAAATGGCATGGGAGCAGAGACTAATTTAACAAGATACCATTTTGCCTCTGCTGAAATACATTTTGTCCAATCAAGAATATCTTTTAAACATATGCATTAAAAAAATCTTCGTAATTACAAAATACATGAAAAAAAACAAATCAATGACATACTGCAACTGTCGACGGTGCTCTATCTGCATCATTCAAGCTTCCTATATCTATTTTTATAAATTCATCTATTTGTTGCTGAAGCATAAGCTGTTTGTTAGCATCACAATTATCCACTTTCTTAGGGATACAGGACATGCATAAAAATGTACAGCGGGGCATATAATAGGCATAAATTGAATACAAAGGCAACATCCTAGAATAGTGCCTACTATAAGAGCTGCAGTAATAAGTAATTTCCATCACCACAACATAACAATGCCCCAAAACCAGCTACACCAGGTCCATGTTCCACTGTCTTGGTGTGTCTCGGCCGCTATCCTATGTAATTTAGAAATGGCCTGATAAACGGAAGATGCATTGTCTGGTATATAAACAGAGCAACTGGCACCTATAATTAGGCATGCACCTCCACGATCTGCAAGAATAACATCTAGAACCATACGGTTCTTCAAAACTACAAGCCTTGCCGCATGGAGTTTTTAAGTGATGTTACCTAGAGCTGTCATAGTCTGATTAACCACTGCCTCAACTACTCTTGTGAGTCTTCGTATGTTCCTACTATTAAGGGGTGGCCCAACGAAGAAAAACATACCCAAGTTTATGTCAACATATTCTTGCAATGAGGTGTCAGTCCGATCCACTGCTTTGATATCTATCATTCTCTTTGTCCGAGTTAATAAAGGATTGAGAGGCGATAGTTCAGTCTTATGATGAGAAGCTGGAGCTAAATAAACAGAAGGGAGGAGGAAAGATACATAACATATCCCTGACCATTCAGGAGGTAGATAAAAATAATCCTTATTCCCACAAATAAAATATGTTTTATGGGATGCTAGAAAACTACTAAGAGCCAGCCCTGTTATAGTCAGTACAGTGTTACAATTACTATTACCTACAAAAATGGGACCAAAACGTTTTACAGATAGGGGAGCTTGTGTGTCTGTTACTGTTATAATAGAGAATCCTTTCTCTAATTTGGTTTGTGTCCTTGTGAAGAAATGTCTTGTGGCAGCGTTACCTCTAACATATTCCTCAGTCTCCCATTCCCGATCCCTTTGCTTACGAAATACCATCATCGTCTGGATAACATACTGTATTCAGTTTCCTATTAAGACCCCCTACATGAGCGCTAGAAACACCCCTAGTTTTCGCCACCCACAAAATTGCAAACCAAGCAGAACATGAGCCATTAAGGGAAAATGGGAGCAGAAGGAGAGGAGTTCCCCCGGCACCCTGGTGTGCAGGTAACAATCCTCAAACCCAACAATTAGGAATGTTAGTAATGCTATGAGTGTAATGCAACATTTGAATAAATTAATTGTTCTTGTAGGAGAGTCTATGTTTTTCATCTATCAGTGACAGTGTGAAATGGTAATGTTCGAACGGTGTGGATGTCGTGTCTACAAGCGTATGCACAGGAAATTTCACATGTACAAACCAAGCTATTGCACAAATTCCTATAACACTAATTAAACTTGCTGCTAAACAGATGGACATCTGTTTTTGTTTTTTCTCTCGACAACGTGAGGTGTTGAATATCCTTGCGTTCTTCCTCCATATTTAGCGACCAAAAACCAACAATGTTCTTAAATGTATTGTCTCTTTAAAATGTTGCATAAAATTTTCTTTCTTTTTCTAAAAAAAGAGTCTATGGTTTATGGCCAATGAATGTACCAGTCAATGGGAAATTTTAGAGGATAGGCAAACATTTGAATTAAACAACACTTATTCACCTCAACAAAGTCCAAACTAAACAATAAAGGAAAAAAAATCATTGAAGGCTTGCACTGCAATAATATCAAATAAAAAAGGAAGTCAATTTAGCAAGTACTCTGTAAAAATCGTCCACTAGCTCATTCCCTATAGCTTCAAGGATCGTTAGATATACTGTCTCTTTCAAAGGATGCAATTCAGGTCCCCCATAAAATCCTGTCGGGGAAAAGTCAGGGAACTGATGCTCTGGGCCAAGGCAAACAACAGCTATTTTACTGTTGACCGGATTCCTTGGCAAAGAAGTGGAAAGTTCTGGCTCTACTTCCAGTCCTAGGCATAGCAGATTGATAATCAGGCAAACAGTGTCAGGGGTTTTCTGCACCAAAAACCCTAGAATTCTCTCCATTCGAACACTGCAAAATGGATGATTTCGCCACAACTCAATTCATAGTTCAGAAGTTTGGGTTCTTCCACGCATTCAGGATATCCATGCCACAAACCGCACCAAACCTATGTCGGCCACTTCTGCAGAACAGAGTCTCCTGCCAAGTATGCCCTCTAACCGGACCAGACTCGCTGCACCCTTTTTTTTCAAAGCACTCCGTTCAGTGGGTAACACGAGATCTCAGATTATACCTCTCTCTTCCACTTATCGTTGGATCAGTGAAAAGCAATTCTTCAGGTGTGGTAAAGTAATGATCCATTTTTCTTCGCTGCTGAGACTATTGTGTGCAATTCCTGCGTTCTCAGATTCTGTAATCTGAGTCAGATGGCTGGCACCTTCTTATAGTGTGAGCCATGCATCCAAGCCCCTTCCAATGAGGTTCCAAGTTCTTCGAACGCTGAGAATTGTGGGTCAGGACCCAATCACTGGGTTGTAACAAGTGCCCAGGATCTTCAGAATTGTCAGAAAGTGAGTCTCATACCTGTTGATCAATCAAAGACAGATTGTCTGTAAATTCCTTCATGTAATCTTACAAAATACTATACTCAAGTTTTCTCATTTTCTTAGGACGTGGGACCCCATACATTCATTGGCCTTCCAAATACCACCTCATAAGGTGTAAGGCCGGACTTGCTATGTGCCACTATTCGTGTGGACATTAGTGCTAATGGCAAAGCATCAGGCCACTTAAGTCCCGTCTAGCCTTGCACTTTAGCTAATTTAAGCTTCAAAGTCTCATTATATCGTTCTATCAACCCAGCAGATTGTGGATGATTAGCAGCATGAAATTTCTGACGTATGCCCAAACTCTTAGTAATTAATTTAATAACATGAGCAATAAAAAGAGGTCCATTAACACTCCATTATATGCTATAAGTCCCAAACCTAGAGAAAAACTCTCAGCTGTGGTGAGTGCAGTATTATCTTTCGTAGGATATGCCTTCACCCACTTACTGAAGGCACATGCGATAACCAGGGCATACCCAATGTTATTGCACCTTTCTAGTTCAATGAAATCCATCTGCAGGACTTCTAATGGTGCACTAGGTGGAGAGAACCCTCCTTTTGGGATAGCCACTCCCTTCCCCGGATTGTGCTGCAAACAGATGATGCTCAGCTGTTTTACTTATATCTGGATGTTCCCATACTTGCTCTAACTGTGTGGTTATACATAAGAACTGGGCAATTTCCATCTGTCTCCATCTGGCCCTTTTTTCCAACAATTTTCACTTTCTAATATTCCTGTCTTTTCCCATTGTTCTTTTTCCTCCTTTGTTGCCATCTGTTAAATCTCTCTCTTTTTCTGATGAGGAATACACTACATACATTTTCCCTTGTTGGCTATGAGCTGTTTCTTTTGCAGTACTGTCTGCAAAAGCATTGCCTCTTCCCACATCATCTACTACTTTCTGGTGTGTACTACACTTCACAATAGCCACCTGCTATGGTAACGTTAATACAATCAATACATTCTGAATTAATTCTCCATGTTGGATCTTTGTTCCGTGTGATGTCAGAAACCCCCTTTCCTGTCACAAGCGTCCAAAGTTATGTTCAACTTCAAAGGCATATTAACTGACTGTATAGATATTTACACAAGCTCACAAGCTCTCAGGAGTGCAATAAGTTTGGCAGCTTGTGCAGACTTATAGGGGATTTGAGCCGTCTCCACAATTGTGTGCAGCATAGTAATAGCGTAGGCTGCAGTCATGGTGCCGTCAGGCAATTTAAAGCACGACCCATCTATATACAATTCACTCTGGGCAACTGACAAAAGAATATCGCTAACATCCACTCAACCCTTAGTTTGTTCTTCAGTGGTGAAAATACAATCGTGCATATCACTAGGCTGTTCAGAAGGCAATGGTAACAAAGTGACAGGATTTAGGGTTAGATATTGTTTAAGAGTAATGTGTGGTGCTAACAAAGTGAGTTTGTACCCGGTAAGATGAGCACTTGTCAAATGTTGTGTCTTAGTTTGATTCAATAATACATTGACTGAGTGGGGACAAAACCATCAATTTGTGGTCCAGTACAAGTCCTGCTGATTGTCTGATCGAAATGGCAGTTGCTGCCACAGCTTTCAGGCAACCAGGGAGTGCTGTAGCCAAGGGTCCAGAACTGCAGAAAAGTATACACATGGGTGTTGTTTGTCCCCATGTGGCTGTGTTAGGACAGACAATGCACAACCTTTTTGTTTGTGTACGTAAAGAGAAAATGGTTTTGTGTAATCAAGTGTGCCCAATACAGGTGCAGAACATAATGCTGCTCAGAGTTGCTGATATGCATCCTGACACTCAAAATATCAAGGCAAGGGAAACGGGGTATCTTTGGTTGTAAGGGAAAGAAGGGGTTTAATAATGAGTGAAAAATGTGGGATCCAATGATGACAATAGGACGCCATGCCAATCAATGCCCTTTTGCGTTTGAGGAATAGGTGTAGGTATGATAGCCTGAATTCTGTCTTTGGTCAGCATCCTTCCCTCCTTCAACAGTAGGTGACCTAAATAGGTAATCTCTGGTCGACAAACTGCAACTTCTTTCTCAATACTTTGTTGCACAATTTCAGAAGGTGAGTCAGTAAAAGCAGGGTAGTCTCAATACAAAGTTCAGTGGTGTCGGCTGCTATAAGTAGATCATACACATATTGTAACGATGAAGTGTCCGGGGGTAACGTTTAAGGGCCTGGCTATAAATGCTCGGACTTTCTTTATACCCCTGGGGAGCACAACAGAATTGGAATGAGCGCCCCTTAATAGAGAAACCAAACAAATACCTGCTAGAGGGAGCAATGGGAATGGAAAAGAACGCATTCTGAGGTCAATTACTGAGAAAAGACAAGTTGTGGCTGAAATCATTGTCAATAAAGTAGTAATATCTGGACCTACGGGAAACTGTGGCAATATGATTTTATTGATTTCACGCAAATCGATTACAAAGCAATAAACTTTTTCTTTATCTTTATCTTCAGAAATGGAATGATTCAAAACATCCTCTATAATCTGAACTAAGGCGCTTTCACCTTCCTGCGAAATATTTATTCTGAGGTATGCGGGGCAAAACAGCATTCTGTTTAGCCTGAATATGCACCGATTCAATAGATAATAAACCCACGTCAGTATCGCCCTCCACCCACACAGAAGGCCGGACAGTGGATAATGCATGTGAGACTTCATCAATAGTATACTGCTGATTACGCATAGGCTTACCAAACGTAATATATACACCACCTGGTGAACAATAGATGCATGCATGGAAATGTTTGAGTAAGTCGAGACCCAGCAAATGATCAGGACAATTTGGTGCAAAAAGGAACGGTGAACTAACAGTAAACGGTCTAATAGTAAGATCCAGGTGTTTAGACACAGGACTAAGTATAGGCTTTCCAGCAAAGCCTATGGACAGGTAATTATGGATGGACGAGGGAGTCTCAGGGATGCTGTTTAGAAAGCACACTTCGTGTAGCCCCTGTGTCCACTAGAAACTTCTGTGTGGTCCCCAATATTTCAGCAGTAACATATGGGCCTGTCTGATCTATTGGTATGGAATCCGATCCTTCCCCTCGTCCTAAACTGTCTTTGTTAAAATGCACACCTGTGATATCAGATGCACTAAAATCATCTGCATAATAGACTTTCATCGGGGCAGGATTGTCAAAATAATTCTGTCTATTACTAGGACCATGATGCTGCTGAGGGCCCCTTGTCACTCCCCGTCCCATACCTCTACCTTGTTTGTGAAGCAATGGGCAGTCGGTTACCCAATGTCCGTTCTGTTTACAATTTGCACATTGATTCCTTCCCAACAAACTAAACGTTCGAGAGTCTTGATTATTCCTCCTTGGAAGTTCAGCTCTAAATACTCCACGACATCTACCTCCTTGTGGCCCATAAACCTGTTGCAACAACATTTTAGTTTTTAATTCCTTAGTTTTACCCTCTTTCTTTTCTTTTTCATCATTTACTTGATTCTCCTAATACTGAGCCATGTCCAAATTCTTTAGCGGAGTAGAGGAAGCCCACCTACTTTCAGCTACTTGTAATTTCTGCTAAATCTCAGGTATTAATCAGCTAAAATGTGTCCACAAATAAATGTTTACCTGTATCAAAAGTATTATCTTGACCACTGTAATAATGAAATGTTGTTTCAAACCTTGTGAAAAAAATCAGGGACCGACTCATCTTTCCTCTGTTTGCAAGCTACCAATTTTGCCCATGATATTTACTTTGGTGGCACTATCTCTTTCAAATAAGTAATGATGTGACTCGGTAAATCTAATATAAGCTGTGGTGGTTTTTCCCCCGCTTTACTATGAATATCCACCACTTGTAATTGCATCTATACAGTTCTATCAGGTTAGCTTCAGGAACATTGCGTGTGATGATAGACTATAATGCTGGCAAGGAGCAGTGCCTCACAGGCGAGTCTCTCAGGCAGGCATTGTTGAGCCACAGCGGCCATGTGACAGTGATCAATTCGCCTAGGCACAGGGTTGAGCGTTGCCTCTTCAATGCTTAGTCTCAAGGGGAGTCAGTCCAGATCTGCATATAAGCATTGCCAGTGAATTTGAAAACAGTATATCAAAGATAGAAAGGGGGAGTATAGGAACAGGAGGTAGAAGAAAGAAGGGAGTAGAAGGTGTGGCGGGGTGAGGAGCATGTGACGCTGCGCTGGAGGTGACTCACAAAGATGAAAGCGCTGCTGCGGCAAGGGCCATGTGCCGCCTCTAGTGGTATGCGAGAGGAGATCAAATGCATCGACCATAGCTAGGATGCCAGGGGATTCGGGCTCTAGGACATGGTGAGTGTTCAAGGATGCAGTGTATGTGAATCAGTCAGTGGGGTTCCAGAGACTGTCTGGGTCAGTGGGATAGACAGCATCATCAAAAAGGCATAGGGACTGCAACCTCAGTGCCCGCAGTCTAGAATGCTCTAATCTTCTTAAGTAGTCCACCAGTGGTTTCCACAGCTCGGTATATTTGGTGTCTTGGAGCTGTAAGCACGCTGTGAGCAGTTCCATTGCCACTGTGTGCCACAAGCGGGTGAAAGACACGTTTATCGAATGCATGTCTGCCTTTTTCCAATAAAGAGCAACAGTCTGTTTAGCAGCACCAAGCATGTGGAGACTGAGATGCTGATTACGTCGAGTCATGGTTCGTAGGTTTACCGGCCTGAGGCACAAAACAATTTTAAGTGGGTTTTCAGGTAGTGGGTAGCCCAGTACCAGCTTGATATGGCTGAGAACTTCCTTCCAGTAAGTGGTCAGACTGGGCACGACCACCAGAAGTGTATGAAATCGCCCAGGGCGTTAGTGCAGCGGCAACAAAGGGGCGATGAGGTGGGAAAAATGTTATGTAGGCTGTGAGGGGTATAGTAGCATTGTGTCATTACCTTGTAAGTAGACTCCTGTTGGGGGATGCTATGGAAGGTCTTCGGGATGTCGCGCCAGATGCGTTCCCATTGAGTGGGTGCAATGTCAGCGTCAGGAAGTGATTGCAACCGCTGTTGATAAAGGTGGGGGTTAGGACGTAGCGAACGCTGGAGAACTTTATATGTGCGAGATATTAATCCCCTAGAGTTCTCAAATGTATTGGCCAGCCGTTCGAACAATGTGAAAGGTCGTGTGGCCGCTTGCAATTGGGAGGACGCCTGTATCCAGTGGCGAAGTTGTATGTATTGGTACCTTGACCCCTCCGACAGCTGGAAGTCCCGCTTGCATTGTTCAAAAGTTCTAACAGTTTCCCCTACAAAGAGGTCCTGAATCGTTCTACATCCCCTCTCCGTCCACTCTGAAAAGTAAGGCGGGTGGACATCAGGCGGGAAGTGGGGGTTTTGGGCGATTGGGGTGTGTGGAGACGGACATGAAGAGAGACCTCTGCTTACAGCCCATTTGTCCCAGATTTCAAGCACGGTCCTGGTAGGCACAGCGATGTACGTACTGCGAGAGCATGTTACGTGAGAGAGCCACGCTTGGTCCCAGATAGGACGACAGGTCACTGCCCTGTCCATATGAAACCACACTTTCTCACTTTCCCAGGCCGTCCACTCAGAAATGAAGCAGAGATGCGATGCCCAGTAATTCTCTAACAGATTAACGCAGTCTCTTCCCTTCCCATATAAACCCGACAAGTTTGCGTTGAAGGCCCTGGATTTGATGCTCCGAGATGGGCGTGGGTAGGGTCTGGAATAGGTAGAGTATCTTTGGGAGGATGGACATTTTAATTGTGTTTAAGCGTCCCAGCCAGGAGAGTGGTAGGGACTTCCATGCCCTTAAGTCGGCAAACACAGTAGTTTTACATTCCTGCCAACTGGCTTGGGACCAGGTGGCCAGATCAGGGGTCAGATTGAGTCCCATGTACCTAATGGAGCTGGTTTCCCATTGACAAGGCACAAGAGATTATATAGCAGTAACTTCATCCACTGAGATCGTATGGTTGAGAGCCCATGATGTCGCATGGTTGATTTTAAACCCAGAGTCACGTTCATATGATTGAAGCAAGGTGTGTACGGCTGGCAGCGAGGAGCGTGGGTATGATAGTGTGAGAATGAGATCATCCGCAAAGAGAGCTATCTTGTGGTTGATGCCCCAGAGGCTAATGCCGTGAATGTCCGGCGATTGGCGGATCATAATGGCAAGCGGCTCTACTACAAGAGCAAATAAAAGAGGGGACAAAGGGCAACCCTGTCTGGTGCCCCTGAGAAAAGGAATGGGCAGCGTGAGTTGGCCACTGACCCGTACCCTGGCAAGCGGCAAGAGGTAAGGGGCCATAATGCGTGCTATCATCTGTGGACCTAGCCCTATTTTTTGCTAGACAACTTGGAGAAACACCCAGTCTACTTGGTCAAACGCTTTCTCAGCGTCGAGCTAGACCAAGCAGGAGGGTGTCTTCCAATGGGGTGCCTTCCCGGTCCATTAGACCTGAGGGGAGCAGTGATGGAATCAGTGTGACGAGTAGCCAGCCGCCTCACCACTGCTGCATGCCTGGAGAAACCCTTCCGCGGACTGTCTGATTGATTGACAGCCTGTCGTCCAGCACGGTAGCAAGGAGTTAGCGAGGTACCGAGGCAGCACGGCAGCGAGGACGCCGATTCATGCCCACTTCAAAGGTTAACCGGACAATCTGCAGTGGAACAGAGGGCTGCATAATACTCTGTTTGGCTGTCTCCTTCAAGCGCTGGCACCGGGGCTGCCCTGGTACGGCGTTCGCTACGGCCCTGAGCATACGATCACCAGGGGTGATCAAGTGGCAGTCTTGGCAGCCTGACAGGAGTGATAGAGCTCCGGAAAAGAGGATGACGACAAGGCAGCAAAAGACAAAATTGAGCGCGATGCAAGCCGAAGGAGAGAAGGCGGATCAGAACTTGAAAGGTAAAAGGGACTTTGGGGCAGTTAGGAAGAAGGTTTTAAAACCAAATGCAGCTAAGGAGGTAATCGTGAATAGTGCAGGGCACCCTCCCTCAATTAGCCAGCATTTTGCTAGCCTGGGCACCAAATCTACAACTACCTCGACTGCTGCCACTAACACCCCGGCAGATGCTAGCACAAAAGAGAGTAGAACCGGCAGGCAGAATCGCCAGAGTAACCGCCCCTAAGATCTCCCATCAGAGGAGTTGATGAAATTACCGCAAGGTGCCCCAAATACGTGCCCTGATACAGAGACAGAGACTGAACTAGCGGTAAATGAAGCCAGGGGTAATGAGCAAGCAACACCCTCAGTCGGCTAGACAGGGGGAGGGAGCAGAAATAAGGGAGAGGCCCTTGTATCCAATCCTGATGACCCACCCCCTCAAACTGCAGACCCTAGCACCGAGCATTTTTTCTCTGTATCCTATGGGTCTGAAACAGAAAATGACAGAGAGAGCTCACCGTTGTCAGAAGATCCCCAGTCAGAAGGGGTCTTGAGCGAAGAAGAGGCTTCTCAAAATAAATCAGTGGATACAGTACTAAGGAAAAGTCGGTCTAGAAAAAAGCTAAATCAACTGAAGTGGGATTACACTGACTCCCCTAGCTTGGCACCCAACGGGGAGGGCACAATGGCACAGCTACCGAATAGAGTACCAACCGCTGAGCCAGAAGTACCCTCACTTGCCTCCATCTTTAAATCCATTGAGCAATTTCAAGAAGAGTTGCGCTGTGATAGCCTCACAGCTAGAAACGCTGCCAAGAAGTTACAGTCTGGTATGAGGAAACTGAACAAAGCGTGTACCAAAATTGGGGACAGAGTGGTAATGGTGGAGGCCAGGACGGAGGTACTTGAAGTGGAGGTAGCCAAAGTCAAAGAGCAGGGAAGCTCTCATGAAGCATGTCTGATTGATCTAATGACAAAAGTCAAGGACCAGGA
Source organism: Lissotriton vulgaris (assembly GCF_964263255.1). Taxonomy (NCBI): domain Eukaryota; kingdom Metazoa; phylum Chordata; class Amphibia; order Caudata; family Salamandridae; genus Lissotriton; species Lissotriton vulgaris. The sequence goes on from NW_028252521.1 coordinate 295,287, forward strand.
AAATAGGCAACGCCGAAATAACTTACGACTGCTGGGCTTCCGGAGTGGGTGGAAGGGGATGACCCAAGGGGGTATGTAGTCAGACTACAGCAAGCCGCATTTCCGGAAGAGACTAAATGGAACTGGGAACTTGAGGTGCAAAGAGCACACAGATTTCCATTCAACGTCAAAGCAAGAAGGGGGGAAGGCCATACAAACGGAAAGCCCAGGGTATTCTTAGTATTCTTTGGGAACTTTTTACTGAGACAGAAGGTTTACAATCAGGCAAGACCAAATGCGCAGAAAGAAGCTAACGGGGTCAAATTCTGCGCAAAACCAGATTTCTGTCATGCTACAGTCGAGCGGCGGTGGAGACTTGGCTAATTAATCTCACCTTTTCAACAACAAGGGGCACAAGTTTTTCTCATGAACCCGGCCAGGCTAAAAGTACTGCATGAGGGAAAAACCAGAGTCTTCCTTTCAGAAAATAAGGCAGGAGAATTCCTAAAGGACAACACCGAACGGAGGTCTCAGGGATGCTAAATAGATAAATAAATACATGAATTAGACTAACATACCCTGGATGAGACATTAAGGATTGCAGCCTTTTTTCTGTTTTTTGGGGTTTTGATTACACTGTTCTTTTATTATTATTAAATGGTGGCGGGCGGCTGGAACTCACACATGATTTCCATCATACTAGACCATCTTGACTGCTCAATAAGGGAGGGGTGGTACACCTAAAAATGATGTAACAAGGGGAGCACCGAGGCACAATAGGTACATCTGTGGGCTCAACGACTTGAGGAAAAGGTTGCACTTGGACTGCGGACACTAGGTCCAGATATAATATGCTTACAAGAGACACATATTGAAGGGGCTCAAAAACAACTTTTAAACTCGATGGGATTCAAACTAATTGGGGCCACTACCCAGGGGGCCAGAGTGAAAAGGGTTGGGATCCTAGTAAATCAGAGACTATCTCTAAAAATAGATTAGGTCAAATCAGACAGTCTTGGTCGATGGGTAATTGCCAGCTGCTCCCTACCAGCACAACACACCTTCACAATCTGCTCTATTTATGGGAGTAACCGAGACAATCCTGGGGTAATTAACTGAATGACAGACAAACTTGCACATTGGCAAACACCTATTGTATTATGTGGGGATCTAAACATAAACCTACCAAGCCATTGGCAAGCGGAAAGGAATTGGAAATACACGGGGAGAAAACCGAGGGTATATCAAGCCATGTTAAATTTGATAGAAATGCACGGGCTTGTGGACGTCTGGGCAGACCTAAGACCAATGCAAGACAGTTATACGTTCTTTTCAGCACCTCATGGGTCACTTGCTAGACTGGACTATTTCCTTATCTCTTCTGCCCTGATTGATTCCTCACTAGTTGAAATATACCCTCGGTTTTTGTCAGATCACAACCCAATAATACTAACCCTGAAAGGTCTAAATCCAGAAAACCCAGGTGTAACATGGACCTTTGAAAAAGCGCTATTATTTGATGATAAGTATAAAGCGCATATGAGGAGTTGGATCTCTGACTTCTTCCAGATAAGCAAATGTAAATGTAAATTGATACTTGTATAGCGCACTACTCACCCGCAAGGGTCTCAAGGCGCTTGTACGAATACCGCTGTGGAACCCATCCTGGCTTTCTCTGTGAGGCGTCCACTCCTGGGTACCCCCAAGGTGGAGGCCAGGCATCCTTAGCGTTGTGGGGGCCGTTGTGGAGATTAAGCAAGCTATTGCCCAGAGTTGCAGAGTGGGACTCATGATTAGAATAGGCACTGAGGCGAGAATTATCAGTTCCGTGGAAATTGAGCCCAAGACGCGCCGAGGCGGGGAATTGAACCCTGGTCCCGGGCTAGACCTCTGCATCAGGGTCTGCCGCTCTAATCATTGAGCCACACTTGTCCTTAAGCATGGTAACCGCTCCTCTTATGATAGTCTGGGACACTTTCAATGCTGGAGTCAGGGGCGAGACTCTTAGTTACTCACAAAGGAAGAAGAGAATTGAAAGGGAACAGGTGCAGACGCTCCTGGAAAGACTAAGGGGAGAAGAAACTAAATTAACACAGGCCATTAAATCCGGTGGGGGAACTGAGACAGTCCAGCAGTCGATAGCTAAACTAAAAGCAGAAATTGGCTCAGTATTTGCGGAAAGAATAGCGGCAAAATGGGCATCAACTTGTGGGAAGATCTATGAATGTGGAGAACAAATAGGACACCATCTAGCTTTAGCCATTAGGCAGCAATCAACTATAAATACAATAATGGCAATAAATATAGAGGCTGAGGGGGTTACTAAAGAAAATATGCAAGGCCTTCGAAGGGTATTACTCGAACCTATACTCAGAGACAGACGGTAGGCCTCTAGAGATCAGGAGCACTGACATTGCGGACTACTTAGACCCTACACCAATTATCAGACTTAGCCCCGGCAAGCAAGAACTAATGGAACATCCCCCCTCCTGGGAAGAAATAGACAACACAATAAAGACCCTGCCGGACGGCAAAGCAACTGGCTTGGATTGCATTCCTGCCGAGTTCTACAAAACATTTGTAGGGCAAATTAAAGAAATTTTCACTGCAGTTGTTCTTTCTATATTTGGTGGTGCCCACCCTCCTTCTTCTTCGTCCCTTGCGAAGATAGTCATCTTCCCAAAAAAAGACAAAAACCCACACAAAATGTCTTCATATGGGCCAATAACCGTGATCAATACGGATTCTAAAATATTCTCCAAAATATTGGCCAGCAGAATCAACCAAAACATACATGACTTAGTTTCCAATTGGCAACATGGCTTCATTCCTAAAAAAAGGTACCACAGAACATGTGCGAAGAACAATTATGCTGTTTGACGCCGCAAAGATAGCAGGAGACCCAATCACCTTAATATTGCTAGATGCCAAGAAGGCATTCGATCGGGTCTCCTGGCACTTCTTATGGGAGGTCATGAAGAGGGTGGGCTGGGGCCCTAATATGCTGCAGGCAGTCCAGGCACTGTATAGAACCCCTAGGGCCAGATTTATGGTAAATGGTAAACTTACGGACTCAATAGAAATTTCAAGAGGGACCAGACAGGGATGCCCATGCTCCCCTCTACTTTTTGCCCTATTCATTAATCCACTTATCTGCAAAATAGAGGCAAATGTAGAGATACCAGCAGACATCAGACACAGAATAAGTACAAAATCATGGCATATGCTGATGACTTAGCTTTTGTGACCCCAAATCCCAAGAAATCCATAAAAGTCTTAGAAAAAGAAGCCCAATCATTTGGGAAAATATCTGGATATGCACTAAACAAAACTAAGACACAGATTGTTTTGAAGGAAAACATTGTCTGGGTAGATAGACAGGTAGTCCCCCGGGCTAAGTATTTAGGTGTAAATATTATGGCTAACTTAGAGCAGATTGTAGAGAAAAATTTGAATCCACTATCTATGGACACAAAAAAAGCACTTAAAAAATATTGATAATCTGCATCTGACTATAATTGGACGCTGTAACGTAATAAAAATGACATACTTTCCAAAACTATTATACTACTTCTGCACGATCCCCCTAGAATTTAATAACTCAATCCTGCATCTATTTGAACACATGTTTTGCCAATTCATATGGGCCTATTCCAATACAAAGAGATTCTATAAACTATTATCTTTACCCAAAGAGAGAGGAGGCGGGGCACTTCCGAACCTTAAATTGTATTTTTGGGCAACCGTCTTGCAGTACAGCTCATGCTTATTACATGAGAGCAGTGGAACGATATATTTATGATTACCCTCCCCATATACGGCATTACTGAGGGAAGATAGCAAGTGATGTTTATGGAGACAACTTGAGTTTGGGTACTACAAACGCGTTCGGTTTAAGACTCTCAGGAATGCATATCGGGTCTTTACCAGCTTTCGAAAACTATTCGGCTTGGGCAGATTGAACTACTATACGCCACTAACAAATAACCCAATGCTTCCACTAATATTTGGCAGCACATATCTTCAGAAATGGTATGGTTCAGGAGTCAAGAGATTGGGTGATCTGATAACAACGGAGGGGGTAAGGACCTTTGCTGAACTCAGCTCGCAGTTCTCGATAGAGGGGAATCAGATCTTCCACTATCATGCAATCAGGGATTTCTTTACACGCAAGACAGGGGGTCTAGCCGGCTTTGTAAAAGTAGACATTGTTGATAGATTGCAGGAAAGGATGACACCTCGAATAGGAACAATATATACTGATATGAACACTAAAATGCCGGATGACCTGGGAAAAATAGATGCAAAGTGGCAGGCCAAACTCAATAACAACCAGAACATATTTCACAAAGCCCTGAAGTTATCCCACAAATATCTATTATCAATTAAACTGCAGGCCCAATTCTACAAAACAGGATTTTTTCTATATATAACACCCAACAAAATAGCTAAGTGGGGATCGGGTAGTGGAGCTCTCTGTCCCAGGTGTCATGTATTCTCTGCGGACCAAGTACACATCTTCGCCACCTGCCCTATTCTTAGTCCACTTTTAGAACAAATACAGCACTTTATCGTGGTGGTTTTGGGACAGGGCATACAATTAACACCTACAATTATCACTCTTGGGCTGGATGACACGAACCAGAATGGGGGACCCTTCATCTTTGTTGCTATGACCATCTACAGGATCTGTATTGCGGCCAACTGGAAAAGTCGGGATCCCCCTTCATTTGCACAATGGCAAGCTAGGCTGTTAGCCACCTGCAAACTTGAGACAGCCATCTATGGGAAAAAAGGCAAGCAAGCTAGAAAAACTGGGCTGTTGGTCTGGGAACAACCGTCTAATTGGATAGTGGGGGCACCGGATGAAACTGCTAGCGGGTAAATAGGCAGAAGTGACGGATAGAAAATGGCACCTCTGCCAAGGACTTCCCAGTAGCAGATGGATTGCTAAACTTAGATTGTTTTTGCTTACTTTAGGATGTAAAGTATACTCTGGATTTTTTCTTACCCCTTTTTTTTCTCTCTCTCTCTTCGTCTACTTGCAGTATGCTCTCATGTTTCTTTCTGTTTTAAATTTGATGTGACCTAATGGTGTGTAGGTGAGGGGGGGAACGCTGAAAAAAAAAGTGATGGTAACTTTGTAAGATCTGGCTTTTCTTTGTGACGAAAAAAATAAAAAAATTAAAATTAAAAAAACAATGGTGTGCCTTCACAACCAAATGAGCAACTCGGCGTATGTTGTCTGCCCCTTGGCGTTGGTGGATAAAACCCTTCTGATCCGGTTCTATAAGGCCGAGGAGATGGGTGCTGAGATGTTTGGTTAGGATTTTAGTATAAAGTTTAGGATCAGTATTTAATAGGGCAATTGGGCGAAAAGAGGAGCAGAGTATAAGGTCTTTTCACGGCTTTGGGATTAGGGCAATTTCAGCCATAGAGATATCCGTGGAGGGCCCGATTTCGTCTGAGAAAGAGTTAAAGAGGTGGAGCATTTGTGATTGAAGCTGTGGCAAAAAGGCGCAGTAAAATGACTAGACTGGTAGCCTATCTGGGCCGGTGTTTTACCAAGTGGAAGATCTTTTAGGGCACCGGCAATCTCCTCCAGAGTGATAAGATACTTTAATAATTGAGAGTGGTAGTGGCTAAGAGGGAACCATTCGCAGGCATCCAAGGTAGCCAACACCTGATCCAGGTCGGGTGTTTTCTGTGCATAAAGGGATGCATAATAATTTTGGAATGCTTGAAGCTTGGCGGGCTCCGTAATGGCCCAAGACCCGTCTCCTAGCTTTAGTTTAGTAGTATGCGCTTTAGCCTCCTGTGTTCGTAAGTGGTGCATCAGGACGGTGCCTACCTTGTCCCCTCCATCGTAATAACGCTGTTGCAATGCAAGGAGGGCGTGTTTGGCTTTGATGGTTCTGTGTGCCCGGAGCTGACCCCGAAGTATAGCTAAGCACCTCTTGTGTATCGCCAAGGGGCACTCCTGGTCTAACCTCTTGAGTGTCTTAATTTCACGTGTGAGTTTGTCTTCGAACAACCGGGCCTCCCGGGCCCGAGCAATATCGATGGATGTGAGGGTTCCGCGGATCATAGCCTTGAACGCGTCCCAGAGTACAGGGAGTGGGGTTTCCGGGAGATCATTAATCTCAAAGTAAGACAAATGACAGTCTGAAGTACCGCCATATCTACAGGGTCCCTGAGAATATGAGGGGGAAAATGAGGGGGAAAACGCCACCAGGTAAGTCGCTTGGAGCAAGAGAAGCATTTGTGGAGAAGGAGCTCAACAAGGGCATAGTCGGAGAGTGCCAGACAAGAGGTAGTGCGAGAGAAAGAGGAAGTCGATGCGTGAATAGTAAGAATAGTCACATACATCTGGGGAGTGGTAGCGCCAGATATCCACAAGACCCAGTGCCTTGAGTTGTCTCTTCCATGCCGCTAACATAGCACCCATCCCGTGGAATGTGCCCTCACTGCGGTCAAGTCCCGCTTCCCATACCAAATTAAAATCCCCCCATTATGAGGTCAGAGTCTATGTGTGTTATGTGTTCCTGCAGCAACTTCTGCAGAAATGAGTCTTGGCCTTGATTCAGTGCGAAGTGTTGCAAACGGTGAGAATGCGGTGCCCCACCTTGACCACTACTTTGAGAAATCTGCCATCCGTGCTACAGACTACTTTAGAGTCCCCCTGGTGGATATCCCCCCGACAGACAATAGCTACACCCGCTGTCCTGGTGGGTGCCGAGCCCCAAAATTGAAGAGGAAATCGGGGGTGTCATGCGAGAGACGTCTTCCCGGATGAGGTGAGTTTCCTGCAGATAGACGATATCTGGTTTCTGCAATAGGAGATATCGCCATATCTGGCGCCGCTTATTGGGGGAGTTGAGACCATTCACATTAAGGGAAAGGTGCTTCAGGCAGGGCACAGAGGTCATGGTCGCGTAGTGTCAGGGGCAAGCGCTGACCTAAGCAGGAGAATGAGAGTGGTGCACAGAGCGGGCTGTCTGAAATCCAGCCGGAGGTCAAGAAACCCCAGAGCTGTGACATTCGCTGCAAGGCAATGGAAAAAGTAAGGACAGTTCGTCTAAGGGAAATTCCCCCCAGTGTCTGAAGGGCCCCCCCGCCGGGGGAGTGGATAAGGGAAGAGGAGAGAAAGAAAGGGACAAGGGTGATCATAACATAGCGATCACAACAACGACCAACATGGCCAACAGGGTCTATTCCAGTCCAGGGAGAAGCCAGGCACAATGGCACAGGCCATCCTGGAGATGTCGCTCTCCAAGGAATAGGAGAGGGGGCTGTTTGTCGTCTTGTAGATCAAGTTCTTTTTTCAAGAGTACGGTCTGGGGCCGCCGTCGTAACATAAGTCAGGCACTGGGTAGTAGTGTCCACTGAGTGGTTGAGAGGGGGAAGAAGTATTAGTCTGGTGTCTGCATAGAGCCCGCTCAGGGGAGAAAGAGAAAACAACCAGCGGGTCAGCGGGTGTAGCATCCTGTTATTTGTCAGATGCTTGAGATCCCGAGGGCGATTGGCCACCTTCTATAGAGCGTATGTCCTGTTTTTCTAGGGAGGAGCTGCACCTTCCCCAAGACGATGGATATCTTGTGTGACGTACCGTAGTCCATTGGGGCTTTGCTGGGACGCGAGTCATGGGAGGCATGCGCAATGGACATGGAGGTAGAGTGTCAGGGATCTGGAGTAGCTGGGCTGCCTCCCGATAGGACCGCAGCACACGACGCTTGGATGTCCACTGGAATATGAGAGAGAAGTGATGTACCCATTGGTAGAGATTGTTAAGTTCTTGGAGTTTATCTGTGATAGGCTGGAAGTCCCTGGAGCGGTAGGGTGTCGTGGGGGCCAGGTCCTGAAATAATTTGATGGGCCTGCCCTTGAACATGAGCTCTAGTTTGTCTCGAGCAGCTTTGAGGATGGCCTCCTTCTCTGTGAAGAAATGGACCCAGGCCAAGATGTCCGGGATGAGAAAGGTCATCTAGGGGGACCAGACACTCAATGCGCAGGGTCCAAGGCAGGTGGGGAGGCATCCTCATCTCCCCTGATGTCATGGAGCAGGTCAGCCACGAAAGTCATGATGTCAGAGCCTTCTGCCCCAGTCGGAATCCCCCTCAGGTATATGTTGTTCCGACGCCCCCTATTTTCCAGGTCCTCTTGCTTGATCTGCAGCTCAATATGATGCTCTTACAGGGTGGCCAGGCGCTGCCATATGTGTCCCTGACCTTCCGCGCAGGCATCTAATGTCTTCTCGAGGTCGTCTACCCGCCCTCCCAGCTCTCCTACGACTCTCTGGAGTTCGTTGATGCCGGCTTGAACCTCCATATGAAGAGATCCTATTTCAGATTTGTATTTGTGCATAAAGGTGGTCATGAAGGATTGCGTGACCGGTTACGAGGGACCTCCGGCTGTTGATGCCACATCTGGTGTTGGGACCGATCCCGGTTTGTTCCACATGGCCATAACCATATTGTCTTTAGGGGCTGTTGGAGGCTCTTCTCAGGTCTTCGAGCGGGTCATGATCGCCCAGCAGAGGTGTTGCGGGCAGCAGACCCCAGGTGTGGGGGCGCCCCGCCAGCAGCAGCCTGGTCCGGACGGAATGCGTGATCCCACCTACGGACACCTGTAAGCTCTGAGAAGAAGCACAGCGTGAGGAGGGGTGTCCAGAGGCAAACTAGGCACAGTCCTTTAGTGTCTCAGTATGCTGTCCCTGTACTACTCAGGAGATGTGGAGTCTGGATGGAACCAGGCCGTGGGAAGGGCAGGGGTCGGGCCAGCCAAGCTCCAGTGTCGTCTCTCCTCTAATGTGGAACCAGTGGGAACCGATCCAGAGCGACCAGGCTATGGCCACCAATGCAATAACCGCCCCTGGGGGTGCCTACAGTGCAGGCAGGGGGTCAGTTGCAGCGCGGTTGCACCGAAGTAGGCCCACACAGTCCTCCACCACAACAGATGAGCAAAGTAGGGCCTCATGTCTTCCCAGTCCAATGACCAGTGGCTAGGGCGGCAGTATTAGCGGTGCTGATATTTGTTGTCTCGTGTCGCCCAGCCACAGAGGTGGTGAGATGCCGCAGGAGTGCTTCAGTGATTCAGCTACATCAAGGGGGGCCCACTCAGGGTAGTAGCAAGCAAGGCCGCTTTCCTTCAATGACCCGGTCCAGCAGTCCGTATGGTAGCCTCTAATGGCTCCAACAGGGAGCTGATACGGGGGAGAACAAGGTGTGTGTTGGGACCCAGGTGGTTCCAGGATGGGGAGGCAGCATCTGTGGTCAGCGGGAGGGCCAGGACTGGGTCAGGAGTGGTGTCTTCACAGAACACGGGGTTTCCGCTGTCACGTGGGTCGAGATTAGGAGCTTAGGGGGTTTCCCCAAGTTATTATTATTATTATTATTACTGAGTTTTATGTCGCGCCTGGTTACCCTTGGGCATCCCCGCGCTCTTCCAGAGAGAGGCACCATAACAAAAGACAGAGGCATTAGGCAGGGAACAGGTGGGTCTTTAAAAGTTTACGGAAACGTAAAGTACTCGTTTCAGAGCGTAGGAATAACGGAAGGGAGTTCCACAAAGTTGCAACGTTTATGGAAAATCTTCTGCCGCCAGTCCTGGCCTTCCTTACTCTCGCAACTTGCAGCAGATGTTGGTGATCCGAGCGCAAGGTACGAGGGGCCTTGTAGGGTTGAACCATCTCCCGTAGGAAAGGTGGCCCTTTCCCCTGCAGGATTTTGTGGGCCATGCAGAGTGCTTTAAAATTGACCCTCTCTCTGATAGGAAGCCAGTGAAGCGCCTTAAGCGCCGGGCGGGCAGATTGACGCCTGGGAAGATCCGTCAAGAGCCTAGCAGCAGCATTTTGTACTTGCTGCAGTTTGTTTAGGGTTGTTTCTGGGGCCCCCAGAAACAGCGCGTTGCTGAAATCCAGCCGTGAGATGATGAGTCCCTGGATTAGCAGCCTCCTCGAAGCCATCGGGAGAAGAGGTAAGATCTTCCTGGCAGACCGGAGCAGACCAAAGCACACGCCTGCTGTCTTTTTAGCGTGTGTCCTAAAAGAAAGGTCCTGCTCCAGCCACACCCCCAAGCTCTTAATCTCCTGTTTGGGGGTGGGTGCCACTCCCAGGCAGCTGGGCCAGCTGCTAGGTGAGAGGGAGGGAGGGGAGTTCCCCAGCATCATCAATTCGGTTTTCGAACCGTTAAGTTTGAGTGCTGAGCTGCACATCCACGTAAAGATCTGAGATAAACAGGTGTGCAGCCGGTCGGGTTGGTTTGCCGACTGGGGGAGCCCAACCACCAGCTGGGTATCATCAGCATAGCTGATGATCTTGATACCCAGTGGCAGCACCACACTCTCCAGTGGGGCCATATAAATGTTGAACAATGTAGGGCTCAACGATGAGCCCTGTGGCACACCACACTGGAGAGGGACAGATGTTGATTTCTCCTGGCCTTCCCAAACCTCAAACGTCCGGCCTTCCAGAAATGACGCGAACCATTTCAGGGCCATCCCGGAGACCCCCACCCCCGCCAGCCGTTGGAGTAACACCTGGTGGTCTACGGTGTCAAATGCCGCACTAAGGTCCAGGAGGATCACTGCCACCAATCCCCCTGAATCCAAAATGCTCCTGGCATTCTCCACGACTGTGAGCAGGGCAGTATCCGTCCCCTGACCAGGGCGAAAACCCGTTTGGGAATCACCCAGGAGGGAATTGGATTCCAAAAAATCCGATAGGCGCCTGTGCACGAGTTTCTCCGCCACCTTGCTAATGCCGGGGAGCAGAGAGATGGGCCTAAAATTAGCAAGGTCGGCGGGGTCCAGGCTAGGCTTCTTCAAGAGGGCCTTGACAACCGCTCCCTTCCAGCTAGGGGGCACCACTCCTTTGGAAAAAGAAAGATTTATAAGGTCAGTCACAGGGCCGCCGATGGTAGAGGCGACCTGCTTCAGGTATTTCATCGGTACAGGGTCTCTCGGGGACCCACTCTTCACAGTCGCCAGAACCCCGAGAGCTTCCTCCACAGTGACTAGACCAAAGGAATCCAGCTCCACTGACCGCGGCCCGGGTCGAGGCCCTGGGCTGCCACCCGAGTGTGTCTCCTGGGCTAGCCGAGGAAGAGATGCCAAGATGTTTTCGACTTTGGTCTTGAAAAAAGAAGCAAGTTCGGAACATTTCTCACGTGGGTTGTCGTGAGTAACCGGGGGTTCAGGAGTTTGCAGGAGTTCTCTGATAACCCTGAAGGATTCCTTCAAGGAGTTAGAAGAGAGACCTATTCTCTCCTCGAAAAACACAGCTTTCGCTGCCTTGATGGCATATTTATAGGTACCGAGAGCCACCCGATATTCTGTCTGGCTGTTTTCACTCCAGTCCTTCCTCCAAATCCGCTCCATCCAAGTGAGGTGGGGTGACGCCGCCGGGGTACTTTCAAGGCCTCGTGGGGGTAGCGATTGACGGAGACCTGAGGGGGCAGTTGGCTGGGGCCCAGTCCATCAATATGTTCCCAGCCCAGCGGCGTCTGAGCCCCCCAGCCTCCGTACCTGGTCCTGTGGTCTCCCAGAGTCTGCTGCTGGAAGTCGCCGGCCCAGGCTGGTGTGTGTTCTGAGGCACCGCCACCCAGGATCTGTGTAATGTCGGGCTCGCTCTTGCCCGCCGACACATGTCACCGCTCCACAGAATTCGGGCAGGTAAGGTGAAAGATTAGCAGTGCCAGGCCCCCCATGCCTCAATCGCACCCCTTGGGAAATGCTTTGCTGGCGAGGCTCTGGCCGGTATCGTAGGCACACACCGGGAGTCACCGTCTCGAGAGCACAGGATCAGGATACACAAAATTACGTGCACGCAGCTGGAGGCCGAAGCTCTCATCCCTTTCAGCTTTTCCCTTTGCTTTCAGACACACTGGGGGATAGCCAAACCTATGAAAAGTCGCCCAAGCCACTCCGCTAGCTAGTCGCTCCCAACCAGGGCACCTCTGAAGCCACTGTGCTGCTTAATATCGCTGATTATACCGCCGCCGGCACAGAGCTCAAGCGGCGTGCATCTCACTTAATCTGCAGCGAGACCACGCCCCCAGTTAAAGAATTTTTAAGGGCCAATACGTTGATCACTTCTAAGGGGAATAAATCCATTGGAACCAGAACCCAGCCGCACTAGCACCCTGACCGACACCTACGGCTGCTTGAAACACAGGGGTCGCTTCTCGCATAGAAAAAGCTTTAGCTGAGGGTGACATGAGCCTCTTAAGTTTTCTTTTCTGAGTAAATATATGTTCTACCGCTAGTTTTGATGGAGCAGCAGTCAGTGCTCCTTCATTTGTCCTTTTACATATCCTAATTAATTCCTTCCTCATTCACATTAGTCCTCCAGTCCTCTATCAGTGCATTAGCTATTTCCCCTACAATACACTGCTGAGTCATTTGTGGATATAGTGCAAAAGTTGTGAAAACCTCATCCAATCATATATCAACATCCCGAACCCATTCACAAGCTCTAACCAATAATACCACTTTGTCATCTTGAGTAAGGGTAGATCTATGACGTTGTTTAGAAATTGTGGGTGTAAGGGCTTCAGTGTTTCTATCAAGGACAGGAGTTGCAGCACAGACAGCAGGCAGTGGAGGATACATTTGAACTACTGGGGGTAACTGGGGAGGCGCCGTTGGGACTTCTTTATTCCCGACAGGGTTTGGCGCATAAGGAGGCGGGGCTGGTCTGCAAAGCATTTCTTCTAGTTCTAAATCCTCCTCCTCTAAACCCTTGGACACTGATTCTTCCTTAGTCACACATGCTTTCTGCAATTGAAGTTTAAATCATCTCTCATTACTTTCTACACTTTCTTCTTGTATTTTTAATTGTAACTCTTTAATCTTTTTGCACAATAGTCTGCTCTTCAGCTTTCTTCCTCTCCTTGTCTCCTTTAATCTATTTCTGTTTAATATATAATTTTCATAATGCTAATGCATCCAACATACTCTGCCTACTTTGCTTTTTAAAAGTTGTTCTTCTATATATTGCAATTTATTTGAATCAAAGGTACCATGAAGTGGCCACTGTAAAATAGCATCCGATTTTGTAAATTAATTTCATAATGCACTAAACAGTATGGAAGAATACCACATTTAATATACATTTCATAATTCGGAGTGCCTTCTAAACGCACTGGCAGTCTTTCTTCTAAACTATTATTTTTGTTGAAACAACAACATAGTGCAAGAAGAGTGCTCAAAACAGGCATGTTTACCAAATACTTCTTAACAAATTGGGTTAAGAGACTCTTATACCAAAACCAAAAGATGAGAAAAAATTCTCACATTACCTGTCAAAGGCATTTGCGCAAATGACTTTTACTAACAAAAATCCAAAAAGACAACCATTTCGATCCTACCTGATCGCAGTACTCCAAGTCCCACCTGTCGATCCTCGGATCAATAGATCACCTCCAAAAATGCTTATTGAAAAGCCCCAGTTGAGACACACAGCCGCCACAAAGGTCAGGCCGATAAGCTGAATACCATCTTGGCCACGAGAACAAGTCTCAGTCTGCGGGGCACCCCTTACTGTTTCTGTCCCGTCTAAACAACCTCCATCTGGTCCAGCTGTGTCCCTGAATGGGGTCCCATGATGGGCACCAATTGTAGAAGCGAGATTCCTATCAATCTCACCGGTTCAGGGACACCCTTTTGTCTACAGGTTCAATAAATGAGGATTGACACTGGAGTGGGACAAAACACAAGTTTATTATGTCTCATGAGATGCTCCGTCATACAGACACTGCAAGTGCCTGAGAGAGAACAAACTAGAACGGTCGAGGGTCTCCTTTTTATACAATGTTGGTACCATAGGAGTTCACTAAAAAAACCCTTAGTCATGGTTACATCACATTTTACATAACCATCTAACAGCATTTTTTACATAAAGCTTACACAACGCCTACATGCTGTACTGTAGATTCTTGATAAACCCCTACCCACGTCACTTTCATTGATAGGCAAGGGAGTTTACAGGCATTGGAGGGCAAACTGATTAGACATCTGTGCACGTAGGCCCTTTGGCAGGGCAGGACTGCTGACTCTGACACGCAAGCCTTATCAATACAACCAGCTTTCAGTGAACACGTAACTTCTAACTACACCAGAGCCCCCACAGAAACACAAAATGGGACTGCTATACAAAATGGCATGAGAGCAGAGGCTAATTTAACAAGATCCAATTTTTTACCGCTTAACAAGTTTGCCTTCATTCACTGAGTAATACATAATTATGTGGGCCTTCCACGCATACAAGCACCAACACACTTTCGTACCTTGTGATTTCCAAACTCCATGTGTTATTAAACACACCTTCAATGTGGCGCATACTCTTTGACAAAATTTGACCAACTACGGCCAGAGTGGCTGTGGCGCATAACGATCATCCCCTTTTGAAGCCGTCAATACCCTGAGTTTGAATGACACATGTGCATCCTCCAGACTTACTAGTACAGACATAATTTTGGTACTGAGCGTCTTTTGAACCCAGTATGTTCTACAACATACTCCCAATATGGGACCCATTTTAGACTGACTTTGTCCTTAGTAGCAATAGCGCCATGCTAGCTTCCCTTGACAGTCAACGCACACGCGCTTGGCACCAACCTGGATCTATATTGATTGATCTGTGCTACTGCTCCATTCACTCCTGAGATGGTGAAGAATGGGTAGATGCTGTCCGCATCAGCAATTACTGAGAACTGTAAGTACTCCTGTTCCTTGACCAGGTGACTCGATACGAGTCAAGGGAGCAATTTGGTCTCCCATGAGGGCTTAATTAACTTTGAGAGTAGCCCTGGCATTCAGCCCTTTTTACAGAATTCACCACATTGAATTACTCTCCTAGTCTTACAGGAAGCAGTATTTCAGCTTCATCTTGTCACCGTTGAATCGAGGGAGCAATTAACATGCCCATAACGGGTGAATGTCATTGAGGTATTGTAAACCCTGACTGCCCACAGGATTGGATGGTGACGCAACCCTAATACATAGCGAGATAGCAGAAAGAAAGTAGTCGCAGACTAAGATAATTTGGGTCAGGCTTTTATATTCTCAAAGAGCGATAATACAGGACCATGTATATCTATGAGTTACACCACTCATGTATATGATGGTTGTTGTCTAAACCGTCTTCCGCATGAGTGTCGTCCTGACACTCCTCAACAGAGGGCACTGTGCTAAGCAGTGGCCGACAATGCCACTCGACCCTCAAACAACTAGCCAGCTGTTCTGAAACCGTCCCGCGCAGTGATGCCGGGTCCCAGCACCTTCCAACGTGGGGTACAGTAAGTCCTGGTTATGTATGCACCAAGACCGCTCTTATACTGGCATTAGTAATGGTCTTAAGCCAAAGAGTAAGTTAGTTCATATCTTGCCCTCGCCAGGGCTTGTTGTGCGTGTGGACGCAAATGAGCGTCTGCTCAACTCAGTCTTGCCCTCCTGGGGGCTTGTTGTCCAGAAAGTGCGAAGGAGTAGTGAGCAACTATGTCTAGCCCTCACCGGGGCTTGGTGTGTCGGAATGCGCTACGGCGCAATTCTTTCCAGAGCCTTACCCTAACCGGGGCAATGAGTGCATGAAATACGCGAAGTCTGTTTCTTGCCCTCTCCGGGGCGTGGCATGCAAGCAATACAAGTCTAAGAACAAAGAAGGCTTAAACAGGTCCGCTTATCGGATGAAGAGCAGAGAATAGGGAACGCGGGCCCCTTACCTTCCAGCGTTTTCCTTCGGTCTCGTCAATATCCGATGTGTTCCCTCGGCGCCGCCACTACTTATCCGTCACGGCTGGTCGCGCATGCGCGGCGCACAGACTCATGGGACTTGTAGTTCTCTCCGCGGCCGATGGGTCTTTGTAGTTTTTGTGTTCGGCAATGCGCCGCGACCGGTCTCCTGCTGCTTGCCCAGTCCGATAGCGATGCAAAACATGACAGGTATACAGTTTCCTCAGTGACCTGCGTACCACCCACATCACTTTTGTTGGTTAGAGTCCAAGAGTGCCACTGCACCGCATCACATCACCTTTTAGGCACATAGGAGCTCATTAGGATGGCGGACAGACTGGAGTCTTAGCAGTGACTCCTTAAATTACAAAATAATGAAGTAACACTATCAAAATATGTGCCACTTTATGTATATAATTTGACTTTTCTTAACACATGATGTAGTCACCCTACCACATAATGTGGTGCTCCCATGACGCATAATTCCAGTGGCCCTGTGTAAATCTGATTTCCCCACTTATACATAATGGCCCCTCAGCGTCTATCTAGACTTTTTCAGTTGCTCAGAGTTATAATAGCACTCAATAACTACAAGTAAGTTAGCTTGTTCTCCTAATAAACATAAATCACACGAGTACCCACTGTCATTTTGTTTTATTAGATATTGATTTGAAATAAGAATTCTTAAACTTCTACAGCTGAGTATTTTTTAGTAAATCTTTGAGGACACAGGAGGTGTGAGTGTGAAGAAGCAGAATGACACACATGTAGCAACATATGTTCACAGGTACTTTAAAATACAGAGTTTAGTAAATCCTATATGCAGTTAAACAAAATCACCTCTGAGTTCCTAAAAAAATAAGGGGCATATTATCAAGAATGGCGTTAAAAATTATCGATGGTTTAGCGGCCGAAAACGTCAGCTAAAGCGGCAATAATGGGCTTGATAATATGCCCTTGAGAATTCCAATAGAAGTCCATGTTCTGGTGTGAATATGGGCTTCTATTGGAATTCTCCAGGGCATATTATCAAGCCCATTACCGTCGCTTTAGAGGCAGTTTTCTGCCACTAAACCGGCGATAATTTTAACGCCATCCTTGATAATATGCCCCTAAATTGGTAACAACTGCCTTCCTGATTGAGTCTCCATGTATTCTCTCACGCAGACAACCTACAGCTTTGGGTTCATGACATCTTCAGAAGGTTCTTCAGATGCTAAGTGGATCATGTGTTTTGTGGCAATGTTGTGATAAAGCAGCAACTACCACTAGACAGCAACCATGCTCAAGAGTTATACAATATCTGAGCACTGCTGATGGGAAGAAATCTAGAACAACTTCTTAGAAGCTCCAAAAGGTGTTCAGTTTTGTTGAGGTTACTATCAATATTGTATTGTACACCACATCTCCCAGTTACTTCTTGGGAACAATATAGGAATATAAGCTGTCACCTGTGTGAGAGTTGACTAAACTAAACATTAGGGTGCCAGTTCTATACAAAACATAGAAAGTATTTTGAAAACTACAACAGGACGTCTGGGATATCAAGGGACTAGGTCATAATTTTTTAGTCACTATGCTGCTGGTGTCTATGAGGAATGAGGTATACTTCAATCTATTAAAATATCATCACAGTGGGCTATCAAAAGTAGAAGGAGTTTTTCGTTTTCTAAAAATGTCTTCTATTGTATTCTGTGTTGCTAGACAGTATGGGTGCAACCACAGAATCCATCAATGCCATAAAATCTAATTTATATTTTTACTTAAAAAGATGCTGATGTGATGCACATATTAACAATGTTGGACAACCTGGTGTAGGGGTTTACAGAAAGCTGGTTGAGTACACTCCTGCAGTAATTGCAGCTGTGGCATGACAGAAATGTCACCTGTGCTAGATACCCATGGTGAGGGTTCTGTTAAGTCTCAGACAATTCAACCCTGAAACATCTATGATGGTCACCTGATCATATCTATATGCTTCTAGAATCTAGAATCTAGTCTGACACCCTAGCAAGCATAATATCACTCAGACTATCAACCTCACTAAGAATTTTATGGTGTAACATACATGCCACCAAACTTGTAGTTCGCCCCTCGCCCCTTGCCCCTCCTTACTTAGAAATAGGAGAAGAACCAGTTTCCAGCAGCAGATCCACAGCCAGCTCCACCATCAGAAGCCTTTGTCAGGTGATCTAGCGATCTAGGACTAATAAATGTATACAGTTAAGGCCTAATTTCATTACCCAACAAGTCCCTTCATGCTAGGTTAGTGAATTTTCTAAGCTAATACTAGACTTACCGATATCCAAACTGTAACTTAGGGTAAATTTCAGGCTTACGGACCGGTATTGAGCCATTTTCAATGTAGGTGATGATTCGGTAAATACAGAATCGGTATTTACCGATTCCGTATTTACCGAATCATTATTTACCGAATCGGGTATGTAGGAAGCACATTTAAGAGTGCTTATGTGCTTTAAGGATTCGTTATTTACCACCAACTACAAGTTGGTGGTAAATATCAAAAACCTTAGAAAAAACAATTTTTTGTTTTTTAACAGTGCTATGTGGCAGACATACATGTCCTTAGGGCATGTATGTGCCACATGTGCACCCATGCATGATTCAGGGGTTCAACAGTGTGTCAATGTGACACCCTGCCACCCTTGAATGTGATCCCCCTATTACAGATTCAGTATTACCAAATCGGTAATAGTGAATGGTTTCCCATTCATTCCTATGGGCCTCCAGGCCCATAGGAATGAATGGGAATTACCGAATCAGTAAAATACCTATTTGGTAATACCGAATATTACCGAATCAGTAAAATACCTATTTGGTAATACCGAATATTACCGAATCAGTAATATTTACAGAATTTTTAGCTACATACCATTTACCGATTCTGAAATACTGATTTGGTAAAATTCGTTTTTTTAGAATCAGTAAATAGTATTTACCTACATATGGCCCTAAATTCCTAGTATACCAAATATGGCGATGCAATCTTTATATAGTTGACAGGGTTTGGCAAACTAATATATGGTTCAAAAATACTCATAAACTAAATAAACACCTCTAAATAATGAAAGACTCATTTGTATATTTATAATGTTTATCTAAATAATGTGAAAATAATGCTCATCTGTACCAACATACAGTACAAATCATAGCATATCACAAGGCAAGCGATATTAGAACAGAAAATGACAAATTCATATCTTATTGACAGTGCATAAAGGAGTGGAAAGGCGAAGACACAAAAGGTTCAGAGACAAAATACATTTGTAATGATTCAGTTTCCAGTCTATACTAACTCAATTCGAAATAGGGAAACAACTCTCTGGCCATGAGAGCAGCAAGGCCCCTCAAGAAGAATTGAAGAGGCAAAGACTAAGCCAGGAATCAGCAGATAGGAACAACCAGCTCATGAATAGGACATAGCAAGTAAGGCCTCTCCTCAAACAGGTAGGACAGCAAGCCACTGACAACAACACCCAACAAAGATCTTCCAAGGCTGGCTCTAAACGGACTCCCAAACGAACTCTCTAAAACTCCACCCACGAGGAACCCCAGTTATACCCTAAAACCCAGATGTCCAACCCACACTTAAATCGGAACAGGGGATTTTCTCTGCACCTGATTGGTTAAGGAAGGGGGTGTAGTGTCATACCACTCTCGCCATGTCCATCTTACCCAATGTCTTATTGTTTATTTATTCATCACGTCAGCTTCCACCCCAGGAAAATACTAATTCGAGCCACTGTCATACCTTTTACTTCCTTCTTGCCGGTTATGTAGCAAACTTTGTTTAACATTTGTCCATTCTTGCCATTTTGGGAAGGGGAGAGCATAGGCGATAATATGTTTTGGGGTAGGCAAAATCCTTACTATGACATTGGGTGGAGAGACAGATCCTGAGATTGAGGAAGGCTGATGGAAGGAGGTTGAAATAGAGAAGTAGAGGGGATATTGAGGGAATAATAACTTTCATAGGCGCCCCTTGGAAGGTGGACCCCTGAGTGCTGGCAGGGGCAAGGGGGGGGGGTTCACAGTGCAGTGGCCTCCTAACAAGGGCCCTGGTGCGTATTTATATATCTTGTTTTACAAATTAAGCACTAGCCCTGTGCAGTTGTCAACTTTGCCAATGCCTTAAATCGTCTCTCTAGAGAGGTGCTTTGGATGGATATCAGTATAGAATATGGATGAATGCAGTTTGATTTAAAGCAGGTTGTATTCAATTTGAATGTTGTATTTATTTCCCAAGGCATATTGACTTCTATTCTATATTTGCACACAATTTAGCAAACTTATTCACTCAATTGCATATTTTAAAACATGTATTGCTATTTTCTCTTCATTTACAAGAATATAAAGCAACTCACGGTCTATCCGTTTAGTCGAAAATTTCATTTGCCACTGTGTTTCATCTTCCTCAGTCAGGAGAGAAATTGCAGCACACACATCAAGCCCGACCTTACAAGGACTGCTGTCAAAGGAAATATATTTGGGAGTTTATGATAATTTTTAAGCGCAGCAGAAAATTCAAAACGGCGTTCCAGAACCGGGGAGGCCTTAAGTGTAGAAAAACTCCTTGACCTTGGCATGTGCGCATCTCATTTCCTGCCGCCATGTCTCTGAACGCCAAAAGCGGACTGAAGATCCGACCATCTGTGTAGTGCTTGGAAAACACTTTTTTCTAGTGCCTCAGTTTAGCATTTCATAATGACATAACATAACCTTTGTTTATGTGCATACAAACCATTGGCTTTAATTTCCCGTACTGAAGATCATGCTGTATAGTTATGCGAAGCAAAATTGTATTTAGATCTCGGGAACAAGGGGGCGTACTATTAGAACAGGAGATAAAATTATCGCCGCTTTATCGGCAGAAAACTGCCAATAAAGCGGCGACAATGACCTTGATAATATGCTCTATGGAATTCCAATCGAAGCCCATGCTAGATGTCTTCACATCTAACATGGGCATTTTCTTGTTTAACCATTCTGGGCTGACTAATAGTTCCCCTCTTGTGTATACACTATAGACAGTCACTCAAAGTGTTGAGGTGTGCCTTGCATATCCTGATAGGCCATAACCAGGCTGATGAGCCTTCATGAGCTAGAGTGATGGGAGGAGTTGCCAATGACACCTGAATAGGGCTGTGACTGTCCTCAGACCGTGCTGTATCCACTCCCCCTGTAATATGTCTGGAGCCAGGTCAGTGAAAGGCTGGGTCTTGTGCACTACAAAGACTTTCCTTTGAAGTTTGCCTACTTAAAAGTCAGAAAGGGGTACAAGTATTGGACCTCCAACACCCCAAAATCAGAACACTTCTGGACTGAGGACATTCTGCCAGGAAGAAGAACTGGATGTTTTAGGATGGACTGCCACTCTGCCTGTTGCTACGTTGTGTTGGCTTGCTGCTTCGGTCCTGGGAGTGATAAGAATTGGACTTTTCTTTCTATATACTACTTCCAAGGTCCTCCAAGGGCGTGTGTGTGTTTGCCTCCTATTAAGAAGTCTCAGGGCCATCAAAGACTTCCCCTGCCAACTCCTGGGCTCTTCTGCTGAGAGTCCTGACTTGCCAAGTGGAGCCAAATCCAGTTCATGGCCTCTTGGAAGCTTAACCTTGTGATCTTAAAGAAAATATCCATGCGTCATCTCCCAGCGTCTGGTTCTCGACACACCACTGCAAAAGATCGCTGCATTGCAGCTGCCTGCCCCAAAGTGTGCCACAGTGTGCTATCACAGCATCTAAGACATGTTGCCACAGTGTCAGTCCTGAGCACAGTTCCACCGATGTCCTTGGCACCCGCTCGACTCGGGCACAGCACCTGTTTCACGCCTGATGAATCGATGCAGTGCCTACTTTGCGGCTGTGAAACTGATGCAG
Source organism: Lissotriton vulgaris (assembly GCF_964263255.1). Classification (NCBI taxonomy): domain Eukaryota; kingdom Metazoa; phylum Chordata; class Amphibia; order Caudata; family Salamandridae; genus Lissotriton; species Lissotriton vulgaris. The sequence goes on from NW_028252521.1 coordinate 316,893, forward strand.
CGCCTGAATCACCACTGTCGCTTCAATGCAGGGCATCTTGATTTTCAACCCATCCTCCCAAGATGCTTATTCTTTGTTTACACCGCACTGCAGTAGGGAATCAAGGGCGAGTGTACAGAAACCGATGCATCATGTCCACTGCCAGTAAGGAACTGATGCATCACCTCCCCAGCCAGTAAAGAACCCAGGCATCACCTCCCCTGCCTAGCAGTAAGGAACCAATGCATCACCTCCCCTGGCATTAAAGAACTAATGCATCACCTTCCTTTTGTAGTAAGCATCGCTTGCTTTTCAGGCACCTCCTCTGCACCTTGACTCGTCCTTGATTTTTGATGCATCTAAGGTACTTTGTGATAAAACAACAGCATCCATTTATTTCTATGGACTAAAATTACCTAGGATTTTAAAAGTGATATTTTGACTTGTGTATCTTGAACTTTTGTTGTTTTGCTCTTGTTTTATTCAGATAAACATTGGCTATTTTTCTAATTTTTCCTTTTGTAGTGTTTTCAGTGTTACTGAATGTGCATAAATACTTTACACATTGTCTCAGTGATAAGCCTGACTGCTCGTGCCAAGATACCATAGGGGTGAGAAGGGGTTATCTTAGCTGTGTGACTCCTTGGCTCTGACTAGAGTCAAGGACCCTACTTGGACAGGGTTCACGGCACTGCCAACAAGGGCCACCATTTATAACAATGATGATAGGGACAAAGAGCAATTTAGTGGAATATTTAACATAAGCCACATTAAATAACTCAAAAAGGAGCACCAACGTGATACCTTTGAGTAGTACACTGAGCGCCTATTCCCAAAGCTATTCTCGATGCATAAGGCCACCTATTACTTGTTTTATCAGAATACCGCAGGGGATGCAAGCCCCTTAAGAAATCACAGCAAAAGTGCATTATCATCAGGGCCAGTGCTCGAATAAATCATCGTGGGCAGCTGCCTTGCGGCCTCTCCACAAGAGGGTGCCAGTTTCCAACAAATGACACAGAGATGACCTGGTTGCTAGGGTAGGCAGTGTGCTTAAACACAAAACATTTTATAGAGACTGGTGCCATACAAAGCCTTGCGCAGGAGCTGTAAGTGAAACATATCACGTACCCAGTTGGACTGTTAACAGACTATGATAAGCAAGATAAAGATAGTTTGCTACCGCTGAGGCGACATGCATATGATGGATACATATTGCAGGAAACAGTGCACAATATCGAGTCTCTTCTGAATACTGGTTGATATGGACTGCAGACAGATGTATAAATCATAAATTATACACTGTGGCACTCTCTCAGTGAAAAATTGGTGCCAAATTGATAGCAGGGCACAAAATCTATGGTTAATGCATGCAGCATTGCCAGAACACACAGCCAGCTCCTCCCATCCACATGGCCTTGTCTCTCTGTACAAATGTGCAGGACATTTTAAGTGACAATTCTGCCTATTTTGAAAAAATATGCTTCATATTCCAACCTGATGGATGTTCAATGTGACATAGCAGCTTATTAATAAAAGGGAAAAATTGGAACACAACACATGCACATTATACTGTGATGAAGAAGCAGCAGCTGGTAAGCCAACCTGTTACTGGTTACTGTTGTGGGAATACCTTTAATATATAGGAAAAGTTGACCTCAGATATTAGCCAAAGAGGATGCTAAAATATATCAGGCTATATAAGAGAGTGACAACCATATTCTTCAGTCTAGATCTCCCTGTTCTCACACTCTCTGTTTCACAAGAGAGTTTCTTGATGACTCTTTCTTTATGTCTGCCTGCTCTCAGTAGTCCTTTCTAGGCCACTCAATTTTCACAGTAGCTTTCTTCAGTTTCCTCTCCCACACTGGACCCAATTATGAGTTTCTCATATTCCCAAAGTTACCAGGTCGATCGTGATTACAAGGAACGTGGTAAACCTTTTTCGTGAACTCCGACTGCTCAAAGTAGCTGAAATCTTTGGGCAAAAATGTGACAAAGAATGAGGCCGAAGCAGAGCAACTAGATGCATTGAATCCTGTGCTACTGGCACTATGCTAGTCTGCAGCTGTGTCTTTTTTTTTACATAATTATGGATTTGCCACATAGTCCATCCTCTGCTGAATAATCTGCATAATTTAGCAAAAAATATTCTGGTTCTAGCTAAAACGGATCCAAAGGTTCTAAAAATGTGGAAACATATTCAAGCATAGTGGAAGGCCCATTGCAAAGGTTAACTGGTCACCTTTCAGTTGTTTATTTCTGTTTTTGGTTGTTAAACTGGTACCAATGAGGGCAAATATTTGGCCAGACAGTGTTGCTATGTGTAACAATGACAAAATAATGAAGAAAACTATCCAAAAATGTGCCGCTCTTTGCACATATTCGACTTTTCTTAACGTATAATTTAGTCAACCCTACCTCATAATCTCCTGCTCCCAGGACGCAAAATTCCAGTGGCCCTGTGTAAAGCCGATTTTAGTGGCCCCTCAGCGTCCATCTAGTAATGTCGTGCTTTTTCAGTTGCCCGGAGTTTTATTAGCAATCAATAACTGCAAGTAAATAAGCTTGTTCTCCTAATAAACATAAATCACACATGAGTACCCACTGTCATTTTGTTTGAATAGATATTGTTTTGAAATAAGAATTCTTAAACTTCTACAGGTGACACATTTTAGGTAAATCCTGTAGAACAGAGGTGGTGTGAGTGTGAAGAAGCAGAATGGCACACATGTAGCAACATTTTATTTATTTTTTTATTTTAAAGGTTTTATATAGTGCTAGCTGGACCCGGAGGTATCAGAGCGCTTTACATATGTTCACAGGTACTTTAAAATATAGGGCCTCATTTATGAGAAATGATGCATCGCTGCGTGAAAGCAGCGATGCGTCACTTCTCAGTGCGCACTTCTTGCGACATTCCTGATGCGTCATATTTAATGTATGACGCATCATGTCGCAAGGAGTTACAGATACGTCAGTATTTCTGACGTATCTGTATGGCACAAAAGTGACGCATTGCAGGAGTGTGTCATAAAAGTGACGCAACTTCTGCAATGCGTCCTTTCACATGGGGCAAGCCCCATGTGAAAGGGCCTGCGTTGGTCTTACGCCTGCTGTGAGGCAGGCGCAAGATTTTGACGCAAGGACGTCCTAAAAGATTTCACTGCGTCACTTCTACGACCCTTCCTTCCGTCAATACGCCCCCCTTGCATACATTATAATGGTGCAGATATATTGTGGCGCAGGGGTTTACAAAGTGACGCATCTACCTAGAAGCGTCACTTTGTAAATATGGCGCAACAAGGCGCATTTTTCACGCCACTGGTGCGTCACAAAAAGTGACGCACCGGCGGCGTAAAAATGACGCACAGCCTCATAAAAGAGGCCCATAGAGTTTAGTAAATCCTACATGCATGCTTGAGGAGAAACAAACACACACACGCACCCCCCTTCCCACCCAACACACACACACCGTTAAACAAAATCCCCTGTGAGTTCTAAGAAAATAAATCGGTACCAACTGCATTCCCAATTAAGTCTCCATCGCTTCTCTCTAGCAGACAATCTACAGCTTCTGGTTCATGACATCTTCAGGAGGTTCTTCAGATGATAAGTGGATCATGTGTTTTGTGTGAATGTTGTGAAAAAGCAGCAAGTACCACTAGACAGCAACCATGCTCAAGAGTTATACAATATCTCAGCACTGCTGATGGGAAGAAATCTAGAACAACTTCTGAGAAGCTCCAACAAGTGTTCAGTTTAGTTGAAGGTTACTAACAGTACTGCATTGTACACCACATCTCCCTGGTACTTCTTGGGAACAATATAGGAATATAAGCTGTCACCTGTGTGAGAGTTGGCTAAACTAAACATTAGGGTGCCAGTTCAATACAAACATAGAAAGTATTTTCAAAACTACAACAGGACGTCTGAGATATCAAGGGACTAGGTCATAATTGTTAGTCACTATGATGCAGGGCTCTATGAGGAATGAGGTATACTTCTATCTATTAAAATAACATCACAGTGGGTTATCAAAAGTAGAAGGAGTTTTTCGTTTTCTAAAAATGTCTTCTATTGTATTCTGTGGTGCTAGACAGTATGGGTGCAACCACAGAATCCATCAATGCCATAACATCTAATTTATATTTTTACATCAAAAGATGTTGATGTGATGCACATATTAACAATGTTGGACAACCTGGTGTAGGGGTTTACGGAAAGCTGGTTGAGGACACTCCTGCAGTAATTGCAGCTGTGGCATGACAGAAATGTCTCCTGTGCTAGATACCCATGGTGATGGTTCTGTTAAGTCTCAGACCATTCAACCCTGAAACATCTATGATGGTCACCTGAACATATCTATATGCTTCTAGAATCTAGTATGACATGATGGCAAGCATAATAACACAAAGACTATCAACCTAATTTAAGAATGTTATGGTGTATGATCCATGCCTCCAAACTTGTATTTCGCTCTGTGTTCCTACTTACTTAGAAATGGGAGAGAACCAGTTTCCAGCAGCGGAAACCACTGTGAGGCATCTTTTGGACCACATGCTTATTGGTCAGTACATGCTGGAAGACCCACTCTATGCGACCAGAAGTGGAGGGAATGTGGAGGGTGGAGGGAATGGGTGGTTGAAAAGTAAAAATAAACGTAAAAATAAAAGATCACTTACCCGTGTACGGCCACTGCCTCTCCTCTGTCCTCTTCTGTTCCTGACTCCTGGCAGCAGCGCAAGGACGGACTGGCTACCGGGCATTTTGGAATGCCGCTGAGCTGGGGGCTGATTTCGTTGATGGGAACCTGCGTGTACTGAACAACATTTGTTTTGCTTTAATTATTTCGAAGCACACGCAGGTCTCCATCAATGAAATCAGCCCCCACCGCAGTGAAATCAGCCCCCAGCTCTGCAGCATTGCAAAACGCCCAGTAGTCAGTCCGGCCCTGCAGAAGCGTCATGATTGGGCTGAGCGACCTGGTTTGCCGCTCAGACAGTGCCTAGGACTGTTCTCCACTCAGCTGTGTAACACAGCCGGATGGAGAACTGCTAAGTGGGCATGATGGCAAGGCTATCCTAAGACAGCCAGCAAAACCGCCATGAGCACTTATGGTGCACACCACTTCTCCCTGCTGGCTGCTACTTGTCCATCAGGACGCCAAGCCTTGCACACCCCGCCCCACCCCGCCCTGGCTCAGCACAGAAAAAATAAAATGTTAATAACATTGTGTTATTATCATTTTATTTTTCCTTTTTGCACTGCTCAGAGAGCAGTGGGGCAATACTCCTCCGCCTTTACGGAGGAGCCGCCACTGGAGTATTCAGGAGTCGGACTATCCTTCTGATATATGCTTTTTCTGTTTCTAACCCCAGGAAAAACCTAGCAATCCCAAGCAGAAAAGAATAAAACTTACTGTTGGAAGAAAATCTCATGTGCCCCTGGAAGTCTTCTTTTCTGTTTCTTAGAAACAATCCCCATGGCAACTTATCAAGATGCTAGAGATCAATGACAGATCAAAGGTCACCCAGCTTCTTTTCAGTATGCAGGCCTATGTCTGAGGCCTTTGTGCATGCAGCACTGGAGGTGCCCCATGAGAAGGGTCCAAAGAAGGAGCTGTGAGTGTACTCTTGCACCTCCAGACAGCACAGTCACGCTCCATACACACTAACCAGGACAAACCCCTTTGCTTCATGCACAGACTCAGGCCCAACATTTTTTGAAAACTATGGCTTCAGCTTTACAGCGGGCTTATTCAAAACGGGAAATGCTTTAGTATAACCTGAGATTCTTGTATTTGTTCATAAAATGCAGAATATCCTCCTACGAATGAAGGCACTAAGGGCCATATGTATCAAAATCCTCATTTGCTATTCTCAAATAGCGATTTTTTGTGAATCTCTATTTGAGAATCGCAAAATGCTGTGTATGTGGGATTTGCGATAAATATTGCGAATCCAACATATTCCTTAATTGCGAATCTCAAATTGCGATTTGCAATTAAGGAATACCCAAGAGGCCCATAGGAAGGAATGGGAAGACATTAGAGAATCGCAAATTGAGAATGCAATTTCAAGGGTGCAAGGGTGTCAAAATGACACCCTGAATTAAGAATGGGAGCACATGTGGCGCACATACATGCCCTAAGGGCATGTATGTGCTTCACTTTACACTTTGAAAAATGCAAAAAAGGGAATTTTTCAAAGAAATCGCAAATTACCAACAACTTGAAGTTGGTGGTAATTTGTGATTCCTTAAGGCCAAATTGCACTTTTTGGGTGCTTCTAACGTTGCATTTAAAGAATCGCAAAATTTGTGATTCCTCAAATGCAATCCCAAAATAAGGAATCGCAAATTTTGCGATTCCTTATTTTGCACGCAGATTTGCCTCATACATACAACTAAGCAAAATTGCTATCGCCGAATCTGCAAATTTCGGCATTTGCGATTGCAATTTTGCTTGATAAATATGACCCTAACCTCTGAATGAGTTGGCAAATGATTTCCATAAATGCAATGCAAAAGTGCAGAATCCCTCCCATCGGTAACTAACTGAACTGATTACAGAGATTCACAATTTTTCACATATGTAGTTCATCACCCAAAGCCTGCTGCTAGATTGTTTATATGAGTTTTTACTTTGCACACAAACACACTATGGTTTTCTCGCACAGAGGGCACAGACAGCTTAATTAGTTGCAACCCACAGAGGCAGGTATTTTTTTCATCTATCTTAACTTTTCTCTCAATTTAAGATATGAAGACAGAGACTTTTCAAGTCATGAGCAAAAGGGGCTCTAGCCCAGGGCCCCAGCCTTTCAGGGGTTCCACTGCTAGAGCCAGCACTGTTCCCAGTTCTGCCCTAATGACCTTGAATAATTTTTAAACAGAATATTTTGCATACCGTTTTCCTTTAATTTATTTTTAATGTGGGTGATGTGAGAGTCTCTTACAGACATATTGCAGAGATTGTGTTATGTTTCATGTAACATCAATAAAAAAAGTTACTTTTAGATCAAAGTAAGACCTCACATATGAGAACCATGAGGGTGTCACTGAGATTATTTACAGTAATATAAGTCAGGTGCTGCTGTGGTTCAATATTGAAACCACAGCACTGTCCCTGAATATTAGATGGAAACACGTTTAGAATGTGTATGAGTGTGTCTGTGCACACCAAAGAGGGCATGAAAGAGCTGAAATTGGATCATAAATTCAAAGCTGTTCTGAACAGGGGCCCCCAAAATACCTTTGGCTCTGGGCCCCCAAAATCCTTAAGATGTCCATGTATGAAGATCGGACGCAAGAAGAAAGATGGAGACGGTTCTAGAATGATAGAGATGCAACTGAAAAGCCCTCCCCCTCTGGAGGCTTCCAGGAGTGGAACTCTTCTGCAAATGTTAGGGGCGCCGTCCTTCAGCTGTGGAATACAACGGTGCCTTTTCTTGGAAAGAGCAAAGGTGCTGCACCAAAGACTGCACTGTGCACAGCGCAGAGGGCCTTTAACATGGCAAAGTGAAGCCAGTTAAAACTGACGAAATGGAGGAAGGCGGATTACAACTTTCTCAAGCTCAGCATGTTCTTGCAGCAGCATTTTACATGAACTGGAGTTTGTTGATAATGTATGTTGTTGCCACAAATAGAGAGCAGTAACTTAATGTAACTGAGATTTAACAGGATTGATAATAGCAGAATACTGATATTTATAAGTTACTGCGAGTAAGAACTGCATCAAGAAATGGAAGGTCATGAAAGAAAGAAGAGTTTACTATAAGAGAGAAAGAGAAAGAGAGCGCGAGAGAGGTAGAAAGAGAGAGAGAAAGAGAGCGAAAGAGAGCGATTGCAAGTGAGTGTGTGGTGTGTGTTGTGGTCCTGAGGCGGAAGCCGGGACACTGCTTGAAACTTGAACTAAGCTTGACCTAGAAAAGCCTTTCTTGTTTTAAATCGCGCATTTAGGAAATTGATTTTAAAAATTTGCACTTTGCTAAAAAAATACGATTTGCTGTATTTTTAAACTTACTTGTCAGGTCGCCGCTGAGTCAGAGCGGACCCTGCTCCCCAGACCACTCAACAGAGCCTTGGGCTCTCCTGACCCATCCAAACTCTCGGACCCGCCATCTTAGGTGAGGAACCCAATCACCTCTGTCAGGCCCCTCCCACCCCGAGGCACCAGACCCTACAAAAACACAGCAGACTCTCCACTCCCCACTGATTGCAAGTGAGTGTGTGGTGTGTGTTGTGGTCCTGAGGCAGAAGCCGGGACACTGCTTGAAACTTGAACTAAGCTTGACCTAGAAAAGCCTTTCTTGTTTTAAATCGCGCATTTAGCAAATTGATTTAAAAAATTTGCACTTTGCTAAAAAAATACGATTTTCGGTATTTTTAAACTTACTTGTCAGGTCGCCGCTGAGTTAGAGCGGACCCTGCTCCCCAGACCACTCAACAGAGCCTTGGGCTCTCCTGACCCATCCAAACTCTCGGACCCGCCATCTTGGGTGAGGAACCCAATCACCTCTGTCAGGCCCCTCTCACCCGAGGCACCAGACCCTACAATTTGATTCCCCCTCCCAGGAGGCGCAGCGGACGGGCGCAGCGGCGGCGCCGGCGGGGTGCCGGCGGGGCGCCGAAGGCTCACCAAAGGCAAGCCCGTCTGTGCCCGTCCGCGCCCAACCGGGCCCAGGGGCCATGACCGCTGGCCAAAACTCACCAATACACTACTCCTCCAAAACATTACACCAACTACGGTACTTCACTAACGATCGATGTCTCACATCTTGGGACCCTACATCAAAACACTTCAACTGTCCATACTGTCCATTTCACAGTCACCCCTCTACACCCCCTCCCTCGTTCAGCATGTTCCTGCTTAACTGCAGATCCCTTCCCAAACATGTCACTGAACTATCCCTGCTGGTCATGGACAAAGACCCGGATGCCATATTCCTTACGGAAACTTGGCTTCAAAGTGACTCTGACCCCGATATCATCCAAGCTCTCCTGGCAGATTATCTAATACTGCGAGCTGACCGCTCCCTAGGAAAAGGCGGTGGCTTAGCAATTATTTATAAAAAGCGTTATATCGGCCGTTCCTCTCCAACCAATATATCCGGATGCGAACACCTCACTTTTTCGCTGGATTTCTCCCCTACCTGCACATTCTCAGGGACGCTTATTTATCGACCACCCGGCACCCCAACTAACTTTATTAATCAGCTCGCCCCAGAGGTAGCCAGTGGTGTCTGCTCTTCATCTAACTACACCCTATTAGGCGATTTAAATGTGCACTTGGACGGTCTGACGGACTCGGCTGCCATTGAACTGCGTAACAGCCTGCTGGCATTAGACCTTTCCCAGCTAGTACCACAACCCACTCATGAAAAAGGGCATCTCTTGGATCCCATTTTCAGTAACTGCACCCACCTCTCAGTTACTCCACCCATCACCCTTCCATGGACAGACCATTTTCTAATTCCATTCTTATGGACTCCACCAGGCTCTTGCCTTTTAACTCTTCCTGCCCCAAGCAGAGACCGCAAGTGGACTCAACTTAATACCAACTTGTGGACTTCCACACTGGAATCCTCTGTTCCAGAGAATAAACCTGATCCTATTGTCAGCAATGACAACTTTAACAACTGGATCTCCTCTTCCCTAGACTCCATCATTCCACACAAAATCATGAAACCCAAACACAAACCAAAAAATGCCCCCTGGTACTCACAGGAATTACGTTCCCTAAAAAGAGAATGTAAGAAACTGGAACGTAAATGGCGCCTTGCCTATTCAAACACCAGCAAAACTGAATATCGAGCATCTATAAAAAACCTATAAAAACATGATAAAAAAGGCTCAAGCCACTTTCTTTGAAAATAAGATCAACGAAGCAGCATGCAAACCCAAGTATATCTATCAGATCACCAAAAGCTTGCTCAAACTCCCGGACAAACTACCAGACCCTTTGACCGCACAAACCCGTTGGAATGAGCAGGCTGGCTATTTTTACAATAAAATAGTAACAATATACTCCTCCTTTCCCTCCATTCCTCATCCACTTCCAGAACAACAACATCCCAGACCCACCCCTCCTACCTACCTGGAATCCTTTACACCTCTGGAGCATACCAGCTTAGAAACTATAATGCTGCAGGTAAAGTCTGGATCCCCTAGTGACCCATCCCCAGCTCGCTTCCTAAAAACAATCACGCCCACCATCCTCCCTACTATCCAGAATCTGATTAACAACTCTTTCTCAACAGGACTTGTCCCCCTGAAGTGGAAACAGGCCACAGTCAAAGCCCTCCTGAAAAAACCTAACTTAGATCAGATGAATCCAGGAAACTACCGTCCGATCTCTCTGCTACCATGGATCACAAAAATTGCAGAAAAACATGTAAATAAATGCATCACTGAATTCCTGGAAACAAACAACTCCCTGGATATCTCACAGACTGGGTTCCGTCCTATGCATGGAACTGAAACTACATTACTAGCAGTAACAGAGGGAGCTAGAAGGATTGTGGATGAGGGTGGCACTGCGGCCATTATTTTACTGGACCTCAGTGCCGCTTTCGACACTGTGAATCATGACATCTTATGTCACAGAATGTCAGAACTAGGAATAACCTCCACTGCAGCAGCCTGGCTACACTCCTTTCTTTCTGACCGCTCCTTCCCAGTCTGCGAGGGCAGGATCACATCGCCCAGTAAACCGCTCAGTTGTGGGGTTCCTCAGGGCTCGTCCCTGAGCCCCACACTGTTTAATATTTACATGCTCCCCCTTGCAGAAATAATTCGCCCTTTTGGCGTTCAAGTCGTGTCTTACGCCGACGACATGCAATTGATAGTTACCCTTACCCATCCCTCCTCCTACTCCAGTGATCTCAGAGGCTGTATGGAAGCAGTCTGTTCCTGGATGAGCCAGTCTTACCTAAAGCTCAACGGCGATAAAACTGAGCTAATGGTGCTGGGCAGCTCCCCTCAAAAATCTATTGACTCACTGTGGCCGCCAGCACTAGGCCCTGCTCCCGTAGCCAGAGATACCATCAAGAGCCTGGGCATTTGGCTGGATAACGCACTAACCTTCGGCCACCAGGCAACCAAATTAGCAGCTACCTGCATGAGCATAATTAGACTCATACGAAAGATCCTACCACTCCTTACTTTCAAGGCCAGACAAATCATGGTCCAGGGTCTAATCCTCTCCCGGCTGGACTTCGGAAACGCCCTATATTTAGGAGCCCCCGAATCCACCCTGAAAAAACTGCAGGTTATTCAAAACTGCGCTGCTCGAACTCTTCTCCGCATCCCCTGCCGGCAATCAGTGAAAACCGAACTCAGAGCCCTGCACTGGCTACCTGTAAAAGACAGAGTCAGCTTCAAAAGCATGTGTATCGCCCACCGTGCTTACTGGAGAAAGGGAGCAATCCTCAATCATACTTTGATTACCCCCTATCACCCCAACAGACAGCTAAGGTCGACTCTCGCCTTTCAAGTCACCACTCCCAGGTTTAAAAGAGAAAGAAGTGGAGGAAGAATGTTCTCAACAAATGCAGCAAGGCTTTGGAACTCCCTTCCTCTTTCCATCCGGTCGGAACCTAACATCTTGCCCTTCCAGAAAAAATTAAAAACCTTCCTCTTTAACAGATCACCGCGACCTGCCTGACCCTCCTGTACTTCGGCTTGAGCGCTGGGACGCCTGTGGGTAACTATTGCGCTATATAAAAACCTATTCCATTCCATTCCAGAGAGAGAGAGAGAGAGAGAGAGAGAGAGAGAGAGAGAGAGAGAGAGAGACATATGAATCGAATCCATAATTCTTAATTATGAACAAATCCCACTGATGATGAACATCTGCCCTCCTCTACAGGCTAGAAGACATGGACACACTAATCTTTGTCATCTTCCATCACAAGATATCGGTTTTTCTTGTGTTCAACTTTAGCTACTTTCTAATCCATCCTCTTCCACGCGCTAAACCAGCTTATGACAGGTCACTATTTAAAGGACTCAGCCAGTCAATGATTTCACACAGTGCTTAATTTGTCCAAAACCAAGTGCCAGGGCTCTCCTAAGGGGGCCACTGCAGCTTGCACCACTCATTGCCCTTCTCAGTGCTGCCAGTGATAGCAGCAACACAACTACTAACCATCACACTCCTACACGTGTGACAATTCGGATTAGTTCAGGCCCTCAAAACTATAGGAATGGCTTGGACCACAGGTAATAGTCATTTTTAATGTATATTGAATTAATGGTTAAATATTTTTGTGGTAATCTCTAAATTAGCCAGGCATCACCAGTGACGGACAATTAAGCACTGGTGCTGAGCTCCACTGGTACAAATTAAGCACTGATTTCACAATAAGGTCAACAAATTAACCGTGAGGTCAACAAAGAAAGGGACCTTCTGGAGCCCTTATTGTTACTGATTGCTGATGATGTAAGACTGGGTAAGAGGACAAGTTTAACAATCTTTGCTACAAGACCTTTTTAAAAGCATGTTGATCCATCCTACAGTGCTCACTATAGTCTTTCAAAGTTTGCTCCTTTAAATCAGAGTTTCATGATTGGTTGTTTCCGATTGCCTACATTATATACCATTTTGCAGTACCCCAGAGCATGTTTTTATTAATTGTTTATTTATTTTTAGATGTTTGGTGTAGTGCTCACGTAGCTTGAACTAGAAACAATGCTCATATCTAAAAAACATTTTTGATTCCTTCATTGTGTGTGTATACATACATATAAATGCATGGCGGTCTACTTGAAACAAGATCGCAATAATCAAGATGTAATAGTAAGGGGACTGAGGCATTTATAAATGTATTTATGTGTATATATATATATATACACGAGAGCCTCCAACGATGCAGAAGGAAGGGGCCACACGGGGTATTCACAAGAGGAGGCCTTTAATTGGAAATGCGGAATACAGCATAATGCATTTCGACAGTCACGTCTTCCTCAGATGCCAACCGCTACATTGAAGACAGCCCCACGCCTCCGTTTAAATTCAGTCTGCAACCCTCCCTGATTAGGAAGGACACACCCCCCTGCGTCAAGTGCTCGTTCACCAGCTGCATTCTGGTATGTCCTACAGCTCCCAGAATCCCTCTTTGCTGGGTTGGTGGTACGTGGGGAATTGTGAAAAAATCAAATCCATGTGGAAATGGTGTATTGCAGAACGGGACGCGCTGTCTCCAGTGTATGTTCAAATCCTCCGTCCTCCTCGAGTCCCCGCAATCATTCCGACCTCCGTGGCACAACTCGGCAGGGTCTTGGGTTGGCTGCAGTGAACCACGCCGTTTCATGAAGTCATGAACTGCCTAGTGGCAGAGTCCCTTACTTCGCCAGTGCGTGAGGAGGTAGGCTGGAGCAATCCGATACCTCGGAAGGAAACAAAAACCTGCTTGCGCAGACACCAGTGAAAAACTCCAGCCACTTTGAGGAATGGGACCCCTTGAAGCGTCTCTGGTTGACGCTTAAATGTACACGAGAGCCTCCAACGATGCAGAAGGAAGGGGCCACACGGGGTATTCACAAGAGGAGGCCTTTAATTGGAAATGCGGAATACAGCATAATGCATTTCGACAGTCACGTCTTCCTCAGATGCCAACCGCTACATTGAAGACAGCCCCACGCCTCCGTTTAAATTCAGTCTGCAACCCTCCCTGATTAGGAAGGACACACCCCCCTGCGTCAAGTGCTCGTTCACCAGCTGCATTCCGGTAAGTCCTACAGCTCCCAGAATCCCTCTTTGCTGGGTTGGTGGTACGTGGGGAATTGTGAAAAAATCAAATCCATGTGGAAATGGTGTATTGCAGAAGGGGACGCGCTGTCTCCAGTGTATGTTCAAATCCTCCGTCCTCCTCGAGTCCCCGCAATCATTCCGACCTCCGTGGCACAACTCGGCAGGGTCTTGGGTTGGCTGCAGTGAACCACGCCGTTTCATGAAGTCATGAACTGCCTAGTGGCAGAGTCCCTTACTTCGCCAGTGCGTGAGGAGGTAGGCTGGAGCAATCCGATACCTCGGAAGGAAACAAAAACCTGCTTGCGCAGACACCAGTGAAAAACTCCAGCCACTTTGAGGAATGGGACCCCTTGAAGCGTCTCTGGTTGACGCTTAAATGTACACGAGAGCCTCCAACGATGCAGAAGGAAGGGGCCACACGGGGTATTCACAAGAGGAGGCCTTTAATTGGAAATGCGGAATACAGCATAATGCATTTCGACAGTCACGTCTTCCTCAGATGCCAACCGCTACATTGAAGACAGCCCCACGCCTCCGTTTAAATTCAGTCTGCAACCCTCCCTGATTAGGAAGGACACACCCCCCTGCGTCAAGTGCTCGTTCACCAGCTGCATTCCGGTAAGTCCTACAGCTCCCAGAATCCCTCTTTGCTGGGTTGGTGGTACGTGGGGAATTGTGAAAAAATCAAATCCATGTGGAAATGGTGTATTGCAGAACGGGACGCGCTGTCTCCAGTGTATGTTCAAATCCTCCGTCCTCCTCGAGTCCCCGCAATCATTCCGACCTCCGTGGCACAACTCGGCAGGGTCTTGGGTTGGCTGCAGTGAACCACGCCGTTTGATGAAGTCATGAACTGCCTAGTGGCAGAGTCCCTTACTTCGCCAGTGCGTGAGGAGGTAGGCTGGAGCAATCCGATACCTCGGAAGGAAACAAAAACCTGCTTGCGCAGACACCAGTGAAAAACTCCAGCCACTTTGAGGAATGGGACCCCTTGAAGCGTCTCTAAATATATATATATAAACCACACTCCTCGTCTCATGGCGCAAAGAATGAGCAAGTATACGGAATCCGTGGCATAATGCCTAACACGTTTCAGACTATTTGGGTCTTTGGTCACAGGCTGTCATCATGAAATGCACAACCAAACAGCTGTACAAATCAAGCTAGTTAGTGCAACTTCTATTGGCCTCAAGTGATTCCCCAAGCATTATGGTCGATTTTCATTGGCATCAAGTGAGTCTCCAAGCATTATGGTCCTGGTAGTTTTTTAAACACAGTCTTTCCCTAAGTGGGTGCTGTGCATTCCAGTTAAATGAAAACATTTCCTTTGATCTTCTGTGGGCGAAAATTATCAGTCAGTAGGCCTTAACACTAACCTAACTATATATATGGGAGAAAAAGATTTTTTAGTTGAGGTGGATGGTAGTAAATGGTTTCCGTAATATACACCTGAGCTCAACACCTGGTAGCTATGGCATAGAAAAGAGAAGATTAACTTAACGTAAATGTGTAAAACATTTTGAAGTGCCACAACAGTTAAACAGTCAAAAACACAACACAATAAAAATCCCACTCCAATTTATCAAAGCAGAGTAACATTTTATGAACAAAATTACACCAAAATGGCAAAGATCTAGTAAAAGGACCCAGAGACATGTTTTTTTTTACAAATATTTAAAAGATAATAGAGCAAAGAAGCTCAAAGCTCCAATTGTATTCAAGGGTTGTGGTAGACCTGGACCTAGGTGTGATTTGAGGCAAACCACAATGGAGTGTGGTTCAGATATACCAAGTAAATCGGCCCGCAAGGGCCTGTAAGTAAGGATGTTTTTAAAATTCCCAATCTTAAAAGGGATATATCGTCCTTCTGAAGAAAACCTCTTCGGCATGCCGGACAAACCTGACTTTCAATTTGAAGCTGCGAACTGCCGGTTGGATCCTTTTGGAGGTTGGACTACTTGCAACTGTGGAGCAAATATTTTAAAAAAGTTCCCAAATTTCTTTTTGTTCCCAAATACCCACATGAGTACACTTTCAAGGTCTCCGGTATCTCAGGAAGAGCACTTAGAAACTCTAAGAGTGTCAGGCAGAGGGCAATAGTAATGTCCATTCCAGGTCCAGTTGCCCATAGGCAGCTGAAATTCTTCACAGGAATCTTTTCTTCAGCTTTTCTTTGCTCCTGGAGCTACCCAGGGAAAAACCTTATGATGAAGCACCAGGCTTCCCTTGCAGGTTATAGTGCATTTTGCAAACACACATAACATTAAATTAGATCTTTCTGTTCTAGGATTTCAGGGGGAGGGGTCTAAACTCCTCAGGACCTCCTCACAGGTCACAGATGCTAAGTGTGGCAAATTCAATCTAGCTGATACCCTTTTTGGAAGTGCAGTAGTGATCTGATGTGGCACCACATGGGTGGGAATGACTGCTGGGTACTCCCTAACTAAAGGGATAAAACCGCTAGGCCATCCCTACCTATTATCCAGTACTTACTTTATGCCTTACATATGTCATGTGTTAGAGCATTTTCAAGATGGCAAAAGTCTTCCCCCACATTAAACTTGGACTCTGAGTATTGAGGCTGTGTGTGAGAATATCAGACAAAATGACCAGTGTCCTTCCACATCTAATACTGAAATCCAGTTTGAAGTATGCCGTGTACCCATAACAAACCCAGAGATTGAAGTCTGATTAACCAAAGCAGGGGTCTTCAGCAACCATACAGTTGATACACAAGAATTGCCTTGACATTCTGTTCTGACCTTTCACGTGCATGCCAAATGTTACATGTGGCACAACAGACCATACAGGCAGAATTTGACAGTGCTTTATCAATAGGATGTCCACATCCCATCGTCTGTGGAGTTCGAACTAGTTATCCCATTCATGTCAGCCTACTGTTTACGAGAGGCATTTCACACAGGTTGCACTACAGGTTTTACACTACAGCAGACAGGTGTCAATGGTAGGCTTGGGCCCAAGTTTTCCTTTGTCACACTAGTGGATGACACTATAAGGCCTTCAATCCACAGGTGACTTTTGAATGTTCATGCAGTGTGTTTTTATTTCTGCACCATTTACCATGGTCTCATAAAAAGGTTAAATAAGCCATGTAGGGATTAGGTAATTTCTACATTTTTAAGCGTTCAGAGCACATTATGCACCTGATAGGAGTGTTCCATGTGTAGAGATATACATATGGAAGGTTAAAGTGATGTTATAGTTAGGTATGGTATTTTACTTTGCATTAAAACAAACTAAGACATTCACTGACAAAACTAAATGTTAAAGTGGTGGTATAGTTAACCAAAATGTCAGTTTAATCATAACATTTGAATCTTGAAATAAACCACTATAATTCAGAAGTTATAATTATTTCAAGTAACTATATGTTGCTCCCATACTATGCACAATTTTGTCATCAACGATATCAGTTCAGTTGTCATCAGTAATTATATCAATGATGGCAAGAGCATGCCATGAGTGTTGTAATATGGGAGGTCATAGGCAGTGCATGGCAAGGCCATGAGTTTTTTTTTGTAATTTAAAGTAATATCTTGCCATGTGTAAGGCAAACCTACCCGCTGTCCATGGCAGAAAGCTGTGCGCTGCCTGGGTTGGCCACAGGGCATGCTTCTAAGCCCCAAGAACAGCTTTTTTCCCTGCAGCACATGGCCTTTGCCTGTTTGTGCCAACCCGCCAAAGACACTCAGGCACAACACCTTAAAAAAAAACATGATCCCGCAAGACTCTCATAGGAGCCAGTGCTGTCCCTGCAGTCCCATGGGACTCCCGCAGAAACCCCCGAAATAGAGGAAACAGTAAAAAAAATGTTTTTTGATGTGACATTCGCAGGTGTCAGGGTACCCCTATCCTGACTCTTTATACAATATCTTTTTTAATTTTCAGGACACGGAGACCTAATCTCTGTGTCCTGAAATGACAGCAGCAACACTTCTCTTCATGTTGCGGCTAGACAATCAGAGTGCAAGCTCCCATGGATGTTCGCTGGAACCTCATGCTCCCATGGGAGAGAAGGTGGTCAATGTGAAAAAAGATCCTTGATCAATCACATCACTCTATTATGTGAATTTGCACTACTGCAAGACTCTTGCGACCCTTCTGTGAACCTAACAATCCAGATATGCAAAGATTTGGACCTTAATTTATCAAATGGTACTGAACGGATTTACACCAAATCGAAAAGTATGGTTTCTGGACCAAGACCTAGCTTTCTGCCATATTTGGTGTAATTCCATTCAATTGTTTTAGTTGTAGTGCTGTTCACAAATCCCTGTGAAAAGTGCTTTGGTAAATTAGGTTTTGGGGCCCCCTTGTTTTTCTCAGCCCCCGATTGACGAATCAAGAAACGTTCAAGGAAGGAGTTGAGGTGAATAAAGTTTTTGTTGAAAAGTTCCGTAAAGATTCATCAAAGGGCGCCAAAGTCAATAGCAAACCAAAAAAAATCCATATTTATAAATTGTGTCAATCTAAAGGTCACTGTTTTTTAATTGTCTACCACCAGTGCCCCCGGTGGACAGGGATAGAAATTTGAAAGGTCTATCAGGTGCATCCTCCAGAAGACCAGAAAGAGGCAAATGTTTATTTCAACTTTGTTGTTCCTGTCTATGTTGTGCTTTCTCAAATGCAACACTTTTTTCATTTTGGATGTAACATCTTGAAAAATCACTACTTTTGTGTTTTACTTCTACAGCTCATCTAGATGCAGCCACCTCTCTGTGATTAATTTGTTTCGGTTTTCTTTTACTATTTGAATAAAGCAGTTGTGTGACATCATATATCGCTGACAAAAATATCAGCAACAAAAATATTGTCGGAAAATTATCAAGGGCACAAATATCAACTGCACATACTTTGTATATAGAATAAAAAAAATTCAACTTAAAAAATAGAACACAATATTGTCATAAAATAGTAAGAATATCAAATGTAATATTACATAAAAAAATTATATATATATATATATATATATATATATATATATATATATAAATATTTCGGAGAAGAAATCACGCGGCACACGTTCTTTCTCACGGCAGTGATCAAGAACGTTTGTTCGAAACGTGTAGGAGTTTTGCGCTAGACCTGAAATAAACGAAAATAACTGCTTCAAAGAAGTGTGCCACGTGATTTCTTGTTTCCGAAATTCAAAGGAGACACGCTCACGGTCTCAGACGCGGGCACCAACAGAAAGTGTTCCCTCTGCGACGGGAACAGTTGAGACGAAAATATATATATATATATATATATATATATATATATCAAACATATTTAAAATACTTAATTTACAAACACAAAATGAAACAAAATACTTTAAGATGATAGTCCCGTTTCCACCTGACCAAAGTAAAGAAAACTTAGTGCTCTGGAGAGGTCAAATCAACTATTACAACTCCACAACAAGCAACACGATAGGGGAAGTGTTAGACTTTTGACAATCAGATTTCCTATTCCCACACCAACCTGAGCAAAAGTAGGGAAAGTATTGGGTTTTTGAGAGGCCAGATTGACTATTCCCACTTTGACTTAAGCAACATGGAGATAAATGCTGGACTTTGGAGAGTTTAAATTTACTATTCCCACACAGATGTAAGCTATAATAGGGAAAGTGTTTGAAAATGGAGGTGTCAATTTTTCTATGTGCACTACAAGTTGAGCAACATGGAGGAAAGCGCTGGACTTCAGAGGGGCCAGGTTTGCTCTTCCCACTCTAAATTAAGCAAGAGTAGGGAAAGTGCTGACTTTCAAGGATCCAGATTTATTATTCCCACTCACCCTTAAGCAACAGTAGGTTAAATGTTGTACTTGGGGGAGAGGCAGGTAGATTTACTGTTCCCACTCCAATAAAAGTAACAGTAAGAAAGTGTCCAAAACATATACACCAATGTTCAACATTATATTATTTATATAAATAATTGAAATCAAAAAGCATTTAATTAACATGTAAAATTATACAAAAACTATACTGAAAAATAATTTTAATTTGCAAAATTACATTTCAGCACACTTCCCATCCTATTACTCTACAATTCAAAAAACCAGAAAAACAAATTAATAATAGAAAAAAATCATATTAATGGAGAAATTAATAACATTACACATTTATTATACAAAAACCCTAATATAATTAGACAATATCCAAATTAATAAATAATAATTAATAAAATATATTTCTAATAAACCAATGAACAATAAAAAAATGAATGTCCATATTTTAAAATGATCTGTTTCAAAATTTAACACACTATTTTTACATAATTAATAATTTGATTTAAAAATGAAAACTCATAAAAATATTTTATATTCAGTTAAAAAACCTACCTTTGTGAAAATACCTGCTTACTCTCTTCCCCTACAATCCCTAAAACCCGCCACAAAAATGTAAATAAAGTAAAATAAAACCTGTAAATAAATTCTTAAATTTAAAAAAAAATACCAGTATTAGAACTAACTAAACATTTGTAACATTAAAATATTAACACAAAAATTATTACAAATCGCAAAAATAATAAGAAAATATTTTATGTATGACTACATTTGAAAATAAACTATATAAAATAATTCATTAAAATTTTCCGTCCCACAATGTATTATACATCATGATATATATATATATATATATGTATATTCACTGAAAAAACCATAGGTTATAGACCATATATAGTTAGAAATTCGCATTTACAAAACCTTATTTTACTCACACAAAACCATTGAAATTCCATATATAGTTAGTTGCACTAACTATATATCGCGCACCCGCAATCCACTGCTGATGATGTCACATATTACATCATTCATGACATGGTCAGTGACATCACTGATGACATCACTGATGACATCTCAAATGACATCACTGATGACATCTCAAATGACATCACTGATGACTTCACTGATGACATCTCATTTGACATTACTGATCACATCACTGATGATATCATTCATGTGATAATACGATGAACCTCTTCAGACTCTAATATAACCTTAGATACAATCAGTGTAAACAGACACTAGCAGACTGTCACTCATCCATGGAGTTACTCACACACCTAGTCAGTCATGCAAAGAATCAATCACACCTCCATTTCCTCAACTATACAGTTATACAAACTTTACTTATTCAAACATATACTAACACATATTTACTCTCTTATACAATCCCTGATACAAGTTCACAATGATCCATACAGCCACTCACACATTCACTGGCTCTTATGCACAGTTATTTATATGTCAACTCTCACATGTACTGTGTTTTACATATGTACTTACTTTGACATGTAGCACTGAGATATCCATTCACTCACCAATACACTCATGCACACAGTCAACCGCCCATACAGCTGTTTCCACATGCACTTTTGAAACCAGACATCTAGTGAATCAACTGCTCACACATCTATGCACAGAGTCATACACCTCCCAGCCACCCACACACACACTCAGTCTCCCATACAAATTCTTGGGCAACCAATCAATAACCCATATAGTTACTCATATAGCTACTTATCAACACATGCAACAGTTTACAGAACAACAGACATAATGATGCACAAAGTAAGACATTTTAGTCACTAACCCATGCACTCAGTGAGACACATTTAATCACTCACTCATACAGTCAGTCATGCACCTACTAAATCCTTCATCCAGACACTTATACATCCACTCATTCTTCAATATGTAAGACATATTTTAACTTTACAGAAACATACATGTTGTCATCAGTGATGTCATTAGTGATGTCATTTGAGATGTCATCAGTGATGTCATCAGTGATGTCACTGACCATGTCATGAATGATGTAATATGTGACATCATCAGCAGTGGATTGCGGGTGCGCGATATATAGTTAGTGCAACTAACTATATATGGAATTTCAATGGTTTTGTGTGAGTAAAATAAGGTTTTGTAAATGCGAATTCCTAACTATATATGGTCTATAACCTATGGTTTTTTCAGTGAATTTTCAAGGTTTTGTAAATGCTAATTCCTAACAATATATGGTCTATAACCTATGGTTTTTTCAGTGAATATATATATATATATACATACATATATAAACATATATCATCTGTATATCTATATAAATACAAACATAAATGCATGCATACATATACTTATATGCATACAGATGCATGTTATTTACATGAAAGTTGAAAAAACACTAATAAAAGCAAAGCTAAAAAGCCACCTCATTACAAACAGAATGGCTTTAACTTAAACAAGGGCGAGATCTATTGCATTTTCAATGCTTGTTTACTTTGGTTCCATCAAGAAGGCATTCAGATGTGTCACACATTTGCCATAAATTCTGAATGTTAGCACTCTAGTTGCACATTAGATCACTGTAGGAAAGCTACTGCTCACCAGGGACGGCTGCTGCTGGTATTCAAAGTGCATGTTTCAGTCTGCATGTCAGATTTTTTTTAATGAAATTGAAGAGGGTTTGAGAAGTCACTCAAAATGTGCCCTAATTTTTCTTTCTGCAGCACTAATCATAATTCATATGGCAAAATATACCCCCTCATTTTGTTCCTTTTTAAATTAAATGTTTTAAGAGTTACCACTTTATTCCAAACAAGATGGCTTCAGGTGTGCCATACCTTTGTAATAAGTAGGACTGTTAGCGCTCTAGTTGTTCTTTAGAACACTCTGGGACATTCTGTCATTGGGCTATACTTGGGCTACATCTGGGTGATATTTGGGCTACATTTGGGCTCTTTTGTCTCTGGTGGCCATTTTGGGAGACTGCATGTCAGAATTTCTTAATGAAATAGAAGAGGATTTGAAAAGTCACTCAAAATGTGCCCTAATTTTTCTTTCTGCAGCTCTAATAATACCTTCTATTGCATAATATACCCCCTCATTTTGTTCCTTTTTAAATTAAATGTTTTAAGAGTTACCACTTTATTCCCATCACGATGGCTCCAGGTGTGCTATACCTTTGTAATAAGTAGGACTGTTAGCGCTCTAGTTATTCTTTAGAACACTCTGGGACATTCTGTCATTGGGCTATACTTGGGCTACATCTGGGTGATATTTGGGCTACATTTGGGCTCTTTTGTCTCTGGTGGCCATTTTGGGAGACTGCATGTCAGAATGTTTTAATGAAATAGAAAAGGATTTGAGAAGTCACTCAAAATGTGCCCTAATTTTTCATTCTGCAGCACTAATCATACTTTCTATGGCAAAATATACCCCCTCATGTTGTTTCTTTTTAAATTAAATGTTTTAAGAGTTACCACTTTATTCCAATCAAGATGGCTTCAGGTGTGCCATACCTTTGTAATAAGTAGGACTGTTAGCGCTCTAGTTGTTCTCTAGAACACTCTAGGAGGCTGCAGTAGAACACAAAGGAATCAACTGACAGTCTCTGTCCTTGTTGGATGTACATGTTTTACTGAGAATGTCAGACTTCATTTTCACATGACTGAGAAAGATAATGTGAATTTACAGAAAATATGCTTTCAGTTTAGCTTATAGATCCCCTTCCAAACCACTGTGGGAAAATCATGAGATATTAGTTTTCTTTCAAACAATATTCATGATATCACAGCAGAAGGTTTTTTCACATGGTAAAATCACCTTAGAACCCACCACAATTCCTAAAACGAGTATGGTACCATCAACAAATGATTTATAATGTAACTAAAGTCCTAAAACCCTCTATTAACTACAATGCTTTTTAATGAGGTGCTATCATGTATATTGGTCCCAAGATGGCTGCCAACACTTCTTGGATGAAGTGCTGACAGCCAATCAGATCAGATGTGTGGTTAGGCTCCGCCCAGATATATATCTTTTTTTGAACCTAAATTACTCAAAATCCACTGGAGCACATATATTGAGACCTAGCAAAGGCACATCGGGCTAACAGTCCCTACAATTTTGCCAGGTTTCGTGCAAATCCATTCAGCCGTTCGAGCTAAAAGTGAGGCCAACCGCCCTATGGAAATTAACATGGGAAAAACGCGTTTTGGGACCCCCCTTTTTTCTCGGCCCCCCCTTGATGAAACCCCCCCAAATTGGCAGGGGCTGCTCAGAAACAAAATGTTCCATTTTCCTGAAAATTTCAGCCAATTCCGTCCACAAACGCCAAAGTTATTAGACATAGAATTTTCAAAAATCCCATAGAGAAAAAATCCTAACTATATATACCTACTGGCGACCGCCAGTAGGTAATATATATATATATATATATATATATATATATATATATATATATATATATATATATATATATATATATATATATATATATATATATATATATATATAAAGGTGAAATGTCGAGAAAGTGGAGGGCCCTCCACAAACAAGCTTTCATCGACACATTGGTCAAATCCACACCTCTGTCTATTCCTGATGTCAATCTTATGGAAGCAAACTTGTCTACAAGGCTCCTAGCTGCCAGCAATGTTCATGCCCCCCTTACCAAATTTACCCTTTCCCGTCATTCGGACGCTCACAAATGGTTCTCAGCAGAGCTGAAAAAACAGAAACTTGAACTTTGCCAAAAAGAAAGGAAATGGAGAGTACGCTATTCCCCTGAAGACAGACTTCAGTTCCTACTTACATGCAGAGTATACAAGATAGCTATCCTGGGAGCTAAAAAGGCTTATTTCTCCCATAGAATATCCGCTGCCCAAAATAAGTCTAAGGAAATCTTCTCTATAGTTAATGACCTATGTAACATCAACAGAACTCTTCCAAGTTAGTTGCCCACCCAAGTCCTATGCAATTCCCTGAACGATTTCTTTATAGACAAAATATCTACCATCAAAGCTAATATCGCCATCACGTCAATCAGGGATTCCTCGGACACTCTGGCTACCAATGCATCTACTTTTGATCTTTTTCCCACCATTTGCCCTCTGACTCTTGCGGAGTTATTGATGCGTGTCAAATCCGGCTCTCCTAATGACCATTTGCACCCCCGCATTATAAGGGATATTTTTTCCACACTACCTTACAGTGTGCTACCTTTTCTTAACGAGTCTCTTATACAGGGGAAGGTCCCTAGCGCCTTGAAGAATGCAGTAGTGGTTCCTCTGCTTAAAAAACCCGAGGCTGACTCCACAGACCCTTCCAACTACAATCCTATTTCTCTTCTCCCTTATCTGGCTAAGATTTTGGAGGCCCATGTTACCACAAGCTTATCTCATTTTATTGAACAATATGAATATTTGGAGCCATGCCAGGCAGGATTCTGACCTTTCCATTCCACTGAGTCAGTGATCCTGGCCCTACTTGACACCATCAGAGCCAATGCTGATAAAGGGGGCGCACAGGCTTTGTTGTTACTGGATTTATCGGCCGCGTTTGACACGGTCGATCATGAAATTCTGCTCGACCGTGTCAAACAAGCTGGCATACAGGGCTCTGCCTATCTTTGGATCAAATCCTTCCTTGAAGGTAGAACCCAAGCAGTTCGTCTTGCCACTTTTACCGCCCCTGAGATTGCTATTTCTTGCGGAGTCCCTCAGGGCTCCTCTCTTTCCCCTCTCCTCTTCAATCTATATCTCCAACCTTTGATTCACTCTCTCAAAGATCTGAAGGTAACTACCTATAACTATGCGGATGACCTTCAGCTCACCTTTACATTAGATAATTCTTCTGATTCTATTCATCAATTCCAAACTACTATGCTGCATATCCAGTGCTGGATGGACCTCAATCATCTGATGCTCAACCCAGGCAAGACTGAATTAGTCTTGCCTGGGAAGAGTGCACTTTTCTGGGGTCCACACTACTGTCCGGCAGAACTGGAGACCCCTCGTGTTCCTTCCCCATCTGTGAGAAGTCTTGGGGTCATTATTAATGCCGACCTATCACTCAGTGGCCAGATAGGGACGGTGGTCTCTTCCTGCCTATGTCAGCTACGCAAGATAAGGAAAATCTCCCATCTTCTTAGCCACTCAGCTCTCACTCAGGTAGTGATTGCCTTAGTGCTTTCCCGCCTCGACTTTTCTAATTCAATCTATCTTGGGCATCCTTCATTCCTACTTAAACGTCTCCAAATGATACAAAATCAGGCCGCCAGGCTCATCTACAAGCAAATGTAAATGTAAATGTATGTGTCTTGTAAAGCGCACTGCTTGAGGAAAATTAAATTTTGGTCATGATGTGTTCCCTAGCGCGTACCCCACCGACTCCATGTACCAGCTTAAAGTGCATGTAACTTCCCTCCTGTGCCAGCTATGAAGACGCAAATACATTCGCGTCCACCGTCAACTTGTCCTTTTCCAGATCCACCATGAATGGATTATATAGTCCATTCCTAAGTATGCTATGCCACCGTCTTTTTGTAGTACACTTTTCACTTTTTCCTGCTCTAGCCAGAGTAGGCCTTGAATTCCTGCCATCTGAACCTCTTTTGTGGCTCCTGGCTCTGCCCAGGCTACTTCTGTACTCGTGAACTCTGTCCTATTTTCAGCGCGGCCCCTCGCGCTCAGCTCAAGCCTGCTTTCTGCCAAGACTGACTATAACCTTCGAGTTATCTGTTCCGCCCTCCGAGAATACATTCCTGCCTACTAGATCCTGTAAACATCCTCTCCAGCTGCAGAGCCAAAAAGGGCCGACCTGTCTCAATGCAAGTAATTCATAGCCTCCGTTGCCATGCTTCCATGGAAGGCCCGTGCCCCCACGCTTCACATGTAGACACTTAGGCGCTCATACACGCATCTACAGTTAGCATAGAGTAGCTTCTGCCCTAGAGACCTTTTCCGCCCAGATAGTATAGTTCCTAAACATCAGATATCAGATATGATAGAAGTACAAGTTGATCTGACATGCCAGACTTCTGTCTCTTTCCGTCAGTGTAAATGTCAAGTCCCCTGCACCCCGTCAATCACACGTCATGCAGCTGCGCGCGCATCCAGGCTTCCGATTTTCTGCTGACATTGCAACATTCTGTTAACACCACCCCTTGGTGCCACCCACTTGCGTCATCTATCAGTGACGTTTCTAGCACACACCTCTGGTTCACGCCTAGTTTACGCCTCTTGATGATGTACTAGTACCACGTGTATACTGTTATCTTGTCTTCTCTCAGCTGTCACGCCTCTTACATTGACTCCTATGTATTAATCAAGTATATAAGCTATGTAATGTCAATAAAGTTCGGCGCGCTCATCTATCCCTTCTGACACCCCTGTGGTGGTCAGAACATGATATCCTGATTCCTTTATGAGGAATAAAACCCTTAGAAACTCTAACACCACGGACTCTGTTTTCTTTCCTTCTGATTGAGTTATTATTGATTAAGTACTTACCTGCATAGAAATTAAGAGAGTAAATTAATTATTTACGTCATTTTGGCGCCCGAACAGGGACCCCTCCCCCACCTCACGCGCCGGTTGGTGCGTTGCATACTGTGTCCCCTGCCATCAGTTAGACGGACTACACGTGTACTGGCAGGATTTCCTGCATCCCCCTCTGACCCACGGAGGTGACGAAGACTGCGATCAGTGCCCAGACGAGGCGGTGAGGAGTGCGGAGGATCCCGACCAGAGCCCAGCCGAAAGAAGCAAGGTCCGAGGTGTGAAGAGGCCCACCAGTTTTCCGAAGTTTTCCGAAGTTTTCCGAAGTTTTCCGAAGCTTTCCGAAGTTCCGAGTCGAGTCCAGTCGAATTTTCCGAGGCCTTCTGTTTTCCGTGCTTCCCGGTGAGTACCATTGCTGGGTCGTATCTAGACGGGTTTGGGTACGCAAGTCCGGTCTGCACTGTTTTTAGGCAGTGTATCTGTACTGTTT
Organism: Lissotriton vulgaris; assembly: GCF_964263255.1. Classification (NCBI taxonomy): domain Eukaryota; kingdom Metazoa; phylum Chordata; class Amphibia; order Caudata; family Salamandridae; genus Lissotriton; species Lissotriton vulgaris. Next base: position 344,401 of record NW_028252521.1, read on the forward strand.
AGCAGTATATCAAGTATTCCGAATTTCTGCACTGTTACAGCAGTGTATCCGTACTGTTGAGCAGTACATCTAGTATAGGGGGATAGTCATCTATGTCTACAATGTGTTATGTGATTAATGTTGTGGTATGAATGTGACTGTTCAAACGTGTATTGTTGTGTTTCTCGTATAATCTAGCTGTCAAGAGTATTAAGGAATAAAGATCTAACGTTCAGTAATAAGTAAGCAAGATGCCGTTCTTTAACAAGTTAAAACAGATAGGAACCAGGAAAGGGTTACTGGAGGAAGAAATTCCTATCCCCCCTAGGGACACTCCAGGCAATTTCATGTATCAAAAACACGGCATAGATGCCATACTATATCTAGATTTATGGGCCGATTATACCAAACACCTAGACGAAAGACACAGATGGCCTGTCACTGGAACGTGGGATGCCGAGTGCATCATGAGGGTAGAAGAAGCATTATGGAAAAAGAAAGCCAGACAATCTCAGAAGGACGCCATAGAGTTTTGGCGTAAGGAATCACGTAAGCGTGCTGACAAAGCACTATGTAGAGAAGACAGACTTAAAGAATCAGATAAAGAGCAAGAAAACGAATTAGTTACTGAAGGGATCCGAGTAAAAACAGAACAAATAGACCGTGCCCGAAATAATCTTGTAAACGGTATGTATCTTGCAGCAGATGGCACATCTGAAACTGAATCAGAAATACCGAAAAACTTACCGACACCATTAGTCCCAACTAAAGTAATGCATAAAACTACTAAAGACATATTCCTAAATTCATATCTAGAGGATGTAGTACCAGCTTATACCAATCTGCCTGTTCGTGCCCTGCCTACTGACAGGGATGGGGGTGGCACTGCGCCCCCAGATAATGTTCCGCCGGTACCGCGACAGACCTCCCCTGTTCCGCCAGCTCCGCCACTTCCCCCACTCAAAACGGACCTACCGAAACCAGTCCTACCTGATCTTACTAAACGACAAATTCAAGTCCAAATCCAGACTCCGCGAAGAGATAATGCCCAAGCATCCGCCTCAGGAGGTGCGACAGCGGGTCTACAGACCCCGCCACCGACACACAGATTGCATTTAAGGGACACGCAGAATCCTTTCCAGTCTCCCTACTCATCCCGGCTTGACGCATTCAAAGATAGGATGTCAGTTTGTAGATATGATCCGGTACCCGGAAAAGACGATTTGATGGTATTAGCATCACTCCGATTGAGATCTGCCACCGATAACTTGCTATGCTATGTAGGAATGCAGGAAATTCTCGACAGACTATATAAGTTCATACTGACAGGGAAAGACCCCGAAAGTGTTAAAGCTGCCATGCATAAACAGAAAGTCGACATTCAAGCACAGATATTACGATTTTTCATAAATTGTGTGATAAGAGAACGAGACAGGCCTGGGACAGATCAAAGTGAATTAGACGCATTGAACAAGTGGGGTCAAAATATAGCAGACGCAAAGCATGATAAAGGGACTTGCATAGCCAGTATGTCCCAGAAAATAAGAAAGGCAGTATTGACAGCACACCAGGAAGAGAATGATAAAACTTCCTCAGAGGAGGAAGAGGAACATGAAACATCAGGAAAAGCATCAGGAAAATGCACAGATACTATAGCATATGTAGGTAGGGGAGCCTACCTTAGGAAGGGTGTCCGTCCAGAAAGCAAGAGAGTCTTTCTCTCTGAGTTAACAAATCCGAATTCTTCTGAACATCAGTTCCAGGAAACTGATAAAAGGCTTCGAGACCGAATGGGGTACCATGTACTGAACTCTATGGACGAACAGGAATTAGCACGGTCAGCTGTATTATGGGCCGAAAATCCAGACATGTATAATGATGATACGTTAGTGCAGACATTCTTGAACCTTTCCCCGGAAGAGCAGAAAATAGCAGGTGTATACATGATTCAGCACCTCCTCATCAAATTCAGAAATCATCATTCTGATCCAGGTCCCTTACACGAGACATTAGAAGCACTACTCATGGATAGATGGAGAGGTTTTAGTACCAAATTAATACAGATAATTCTAGAGCAACGACGTAAGTATCACAACTTCCTAAGCTCTGAATATGTTCCCGCCCCGCCTCCAGAAAGAAAAACGTACCACATGCAATGCGGTGGTGGCATTGAAAGTCAGAATCCCTTACGAGAAGTACACCCAGTTATGGGTACGGACCAACGCTTGAAGCGTGTGTATGTTCACACACCATTGACTAAGTTAGAACTGTTAGAAATGAAGAAATTAGTTCCGTGCCATGATAAAGATCCTGCAGGTTTTCACAGAGAGCTCAAGGACATGTTACTGATGGGAGATTACACGTATGACGATATTACGAAAATGATGAAAGTACTGTTGCCCACGGGCATTTACGAGAAATTAAAGGAGAAGGATTGGGAGGTGGGAGAGTCAAAGATAGCATGGGCGGAAATAGAGGACGAAGAAAGCAAACGAGTCCCAGGGTTAGGCCTTGGGGATCTGACTAAAGCATTACCAGGTTTAATAGTACAGGTTTTGCCAAGATTATTGACGACTAGAAAGGAAGATTGGGACGCAATCTCGTCCTGTAAACAGAAACAAGATGAAGATACTAGTGACTTTTATTCACGATTCGAGAAATGTTTCATCATAAATAGTGGTCTAAAAACTAGTAGCGAGTCATATCCACACCTTTTTGTAACAAAATTAGTAGAGAACGCCCTACCACTAGTTAAAAATAGAGTGTACAAGGTTGAAAGTACTTGGCAGGCAAATACGCCATCACAGATGTTACAAATGTTACAATATCACCAGAACAGAATTAGGGAAGAACAAGATCAGGAACAGAAACGTATGAAAGACACGAAAATGAAAATGTTAGTAGCTCAGACAATTCCAGCCGAGGGTCATAGAAAAGGTGGGGCCCAGACCAATCATTCTGCCGCTCCCGTTAAAGGGACATGTAATTATTGCAAGCAGCCAGGTCACTACGTACATGAATGCCCAGTCCTGAAACATAACATCGAGACAGGTAAAACTAAAGAAAGACCGCGTCCGCCTAGACATGAACAGGGTCATCAACAGACCTCACAGAACGAACAGCCAATGCAGAATACACAGCCTATGCATGATCAGTCCCATACAGTACAGACAGTAGCAGTACCACAGCCACAGCATGCTCAGACACAGCCCGCTGCCGCAACTCGGCAAGTTTCACAACAGATGTACCAGTATGCCCAGTCGGCATATCCAGATTATCAGCGATATACATGAAACAGCCTAGAGAGGGAGGGTGATTTGCCTCTTATTGAAATTCCTGTAGATCAAGAAGGTCCTTATGTACATAGTCACGTATTAGGAAAACACAGAAAGTTTTTAATTGACACAGGGGCAAGTCGCACTACTATAAGTCATAATGAAGTTCCAGGGGCACCCCTCTCAGGCTCACAGAATGTTTCCCTTGGTTTTTCAGGACAGCCTATTGTAAATGAAGTGTCAGAACCAGTACCACTAGCTGTGGGTCCATTATCTCGAGTTACAGATTTGTTGCTTACGAAATCATGTCCAGAAAATCTGTTAGGAATTAAAACACTGAAGGCTCTAGGAGCTATCATATGCTGTTCCCCGGAAGGAGTCAGACTCTTTCTACGGGATTTCAAGGGTCATTACGTTTTACGTGACTTTGATGTCAGATTGAAAAATGTACCAGATCACTTATGGGCAAAAGGCCCAGCTGATGTAGGTTGTATGCATATCACTCCATATCGTGTTACACTCAAGACAGGAGTTGTTCTACCCAGAATCAGACAATACAAGTTACCACCCGATGCTGTAGTGGCTTTACTGAAAATAATTGAAGAGCTTATTGCCCAGGGAGTGGTCGTAGAGACCGACTCCAATATCTGTAATTCACCCATCATTCCAATTCTTAAACGTACAGACCGCAATGCACCGCCAGTATATCGGCTGGTGATTGACCTTCGAGAACTGAACAAATGTATTGTACCACAGTATCCTGTGGTCCCTGATATCTCCTCCCTATTAACGGCTATTGATTCAGAAGCAACGTTCTTTACTGTAATCGATCTCAAGAACGCTTTCTTCAGTGTACCTATTGACCCGGAGAGCCAATATCTCTTCGGATTCAGTTTAAATGGACGAAGTTTCAAATTTTCCCGCGCACCTCAAGGATTTACAGAAAGCCCCAGCATCTATAGCCAAGCACTGAAAAGACAACTAGATTGTATTCAAATGCCAGTTAATACCGCCTTACTACAGTACGTCGATGATCTACTGATCACCGCACGAAGTGAGCCCGAATGTGAACAAGCATCACTAACAGTTTTGCATTTCCTGGCCGACAAGGGACACAAGGTGTCCCCTTCAAAGCTCCAATTCTGTGTTCAGCAAGTTGTGTACCTGGGTCACTTGCTGTCCAAAGTGGGGAGACAGCTCACTCCCGATCGCATTCAATTAATTGTAAACATGCCACAACCCCAGACACAAAAGGAAGTGTGGGCCTTCATAGGCCTCACCTTGTACTGCAGACAATGGATTCCTCAATATGCCTTTCTAGCTAAACCACTCATTCAGTTAACGACACAGGAGGCAGCGACTTCGACTGCCCTCCCTTGGACTCAGGAACACACACAAGCCTTTGAGGAATTAAAGAAAGCTTTATGCCAAGCACCAGTTTTAGCGACACCATGTTACAGCAAACCGTTTACACTTTTTGTTACAGAACGTGACGGTACAGCGTTGTCTGTCCTCACTCAAGATCAAGCAGGTTCACATAAGCCTTGTGCTTATTTTTCAAGTACATTGGATTCAGTAGCCCAGGCACTCCCTGCATGTTTAAAGTCAGTAGCAGCAACAGCATTAGCAATCAGACAAAGCGACTCAATTGTTTTAGGTCATCAGTTAACAGTACAAGTTCCACATTCTGTAGAGGTTCTGTTAAACAGAACCCAGACTCAACACTTGACTATAGCACGACTTACGGGTTACGAATTGACATTATTCCAGCCACACATAGAAATCAGACGCTGCAGTATCTTGAACCCAGCAACACTGTTACCTACAGTCATGACAGATCCAGCTCCACATGATTGTATAGAAATCATTAATGCAGTAACAAAGCCCAGACGAGATTTAACAGATGTTCCCTTGACAAATCCAGACCTGACACTCTATGTGGATGGTTCATGCATGAGAACAAGTACAGGAGAGTTAGTGGCCGCATATGCAGTGACCACTGAAACTGAAGTTAAAGAAACACATCGTATTGATACACTGTCTGCTCAAGCGGCAGAGCTCATCGCTCTGACCCGAGCCTGTATACTAGCCAAGAACAGAAATGTTAACATATACACTGATTCCCGTTATGCGTTCGGAGTCGTACACGACTTCGGCATGCTCTGGCAGGAACGAGGTTTCCTGACCTCTCATGGTACAAAGATACAACATGGTCCACTCATTCAAGCACTGTTAGAAGCAATACATCTGCCTTCAGGCATATCCGTCATGAAGTGTAAAGCACATACTAAAATCACAGATTCTGTTTCCCAGGGTAACGACCTGGCAGATCAGACAGCAAAACATACAGCACTGACTCACACTCAGACAACTGATACGATAAAGACAACAGATCCGACAAACTGCATGACAGTCAGAGATCCCACACTAGATGTTATTGACATTCAGACACATGCTACTCCAGAAGAAATAAAGAAATGGATTGAACTAGGAGGGATCCAGACAGATCAAGGTTGGATGACGAAGGGAAAATCTATATGGTTTCTCCCTGACTCTATGGTTCAAGTCATGATAAATACAGCACATAGTCCTGCCCACCTAGGAGAGAAAGCAATGCTAGACAGTTTGCAAAATCTCTGGTACAATAAACACTTACGAGCAGCAGCAAAACAGAAAGTGCGTACTTGCATGATCTGTTGTCAGTTCAATCCAGGTAAAAGCGTCCCTGTAGAGCAAGGTGGATTCCATCCTCCCGATCACCCTTTTGAAGTCCTCCAGATGGATTATATCCAGATGGACCGTTGTCGAGGATTTAAATATGTTCTCGTAATTGTCTGTGCTCTGTCCCGCTGGACCGAAGCATACCCAGTCCCAGATTACACTGCTCCGACCACTGCCAAACAGTTGGTTCGTGAATTTTTCCCACGATACGGCATGCCCCGTGTCGTGTACTCAGATAACGGTCAGCCATTCTCGTCTGCCCTAATGAAAGAAGTTTCCTTGTTATTGGGATACCAGTGGAAGTTCCATTGTGTCCGACATCCAGAAGCAGCAGGCCTTGTAGAAAGGCATAATCAGACATTAAAGATCCGCCTTGCCAAAATATGTCAGGAAAAAGGGGTCGACTGGATAGTCGCCCTGCCAGTGGCACTATTCTATATGAGAATGGTCGCCCATTCGAGATCAGGGCTATCTCCGTACGAAGTGGTCTTTGGCAGACCACCGAATATGTGGGGGACGCCCATTCCTAAAAAGATAACCGATGTTGATTCTAATATGTTGACAGATTACCTTGCCTCCTTGATGTCTGCACTCCAATCATGTCGTTCACAGGTTGCCGCAGCCTTCCCTGACAACACCGATGTGAAGCCGCATGACGTCCGCCCCGGGGACGTTGTCCTCGTCCGTAACTTCGACAGGAAAAGTCCATTGGAGCCCCGCTGGAAGTCTCCGAAGACCGTTCTTCTTACTACAAAGACCGCAGTCAAGTTGGAAGGCAGAAAGGGGTGGGTCCACCTAAGCCATATCAAAACATTCCCAGGACTGAAACCGGAACAAGACACACCCACCCCCACCAAAGACTGTGATAACAAAGACTTTACCGAAGTCAAAAGAGAAAAGACTCCTCAAGAACAATACCGCATGAAATTACGATCTAGCAAGTCAGACAGTTTAATTGTTTAAGTCCTCCCCTAGGTGAATCGGTTAAATAGTTTCTGACATGTATCCCCTAGATCGAGTTAGAGAGAGAGAAGAAAAGAAAAGAACATATTGCAAATCACTTCGTAGCCACTGCATAGTGACACTAATAATTATGTTTATTCTCAGTATATTAATCATTGTTGCTAGCATCTTGTTACCTATCTACTATCCTATTTTCAAGCGTGAACAATCTGCTTACAATGTCTCTGCTGAACACACTTTTAGTGAGTTACCTCCTCATGAGCTTTCCTACAGACTCGCGCTGCGCAACAATACATTCATTAGTATGTTACATCATTCTCATCAAACTAACAATGCTACAAATTGCTGGATATGTGGCCGACTCCCTCCCTACCAGAATTACAAGGGAGCCCTGCCTCTCTTTCCGTATCCGTTCACTCACAATGGCTCCTGCGGAGCATGGTTTAAGATAATTAATTCTTTAGATCCCGACATTGCTGTTTTCGATGGGGGTTGGGTTTGGGGAAACCTGAACTTGGTCCTACTAGACGTCTGTTACCCGGATAAGGAGGGACTCCCCACTAGAATAGGAACTGATCTAGAAAATGAAGTATATGGATTAGGTAATTATACAATTAGCCTTATGATTCTTACAGTCGAATCCGAAGCCACACCAGTTCTACCCATTATGTCAGTGCTGCCAGTCACTGGCGAATTATGTATCAAGAAGAAAGGTTCAGTACACTTAGGTCATAGTAAATGCACTACTGTGGTCGAATTTAGTGATGATGGAAAATCATCTTTCAAAGCTATCAGTCATTCTTACTTTGTGTGTGGTCATACCGCATACATTCGTCTACCTCCAGATTGGGATGGTACCTGTTATATTGCATTCCTCCTACCACCTGTTTTTCTAGCTCCTTCTGATTACCATAGAAATAGCAATCTAGTAAAGAATAGACCCAGAAGAGATGCCCCCCTTGTCGACTACACAGAAACGGCATGGGAACAGTACACTGATTTTAATAAAGGATTCTTTTTCTTTCTAGGACCTGTCCAGAATAGTAAATTAATACGCAGATTAACTAGAACACTTGAAGCCGTAGTAAATGAAACTACCTCCGCCCTAGGTAACTTAACAGAAGAGCAGTCCGCTATACGGGTTGTTGTCCTTCAGAATCGTCTTGTAATTGACGTCATCTTGGCAGATAGAGGTGGAGCCTGTAAGGTCATCGGGTCAAGCTGTTGTGTTTTCATTCCACAAAATGCACCATCTGTATATCAAGCTATCACCCGTCTCCATAAGATTGCAAATCAGATACATCAGAATCCAGGCACCTGGACTTGGTCCGGTTGGTTCTGGACAACGTTAACAGCTTGGGGATGGAAGATCCTATCCTTCCTAGGCATTGGCCTAGTCCTAGTATTCAGTTGCTGCCTGTGCCTGCAGTGTGGGCCAGCGATTTGTGGACTGTGTGCCACCTCTTGCATTGAACATTCCAGTTTTCATTCAAAACGTAACCGAAAGAAAGAAGAACAAATGATGTTACAAGAACAGACTGATCGATTCATGAGGATCGATATTTCATGAAGGGTCCGTAGGGAACAAGGAGGGAATGAGGAAAATTAAATTTTGGTCATGATGTGTTCCCTAGCGCGTACCCCACCGACTCCATGTACCAGCTTAAAGTGCATGTAACTTCCCTCCTGTGCCAGCTATGAAGACGCAAATACATTTGCGTCCACCGTCAACTTGTCCTTTTCCAGATCCACCATGAATGGATTATATAGTCCGTTCCTAAGTATGCTATGCCACCGTCTTTTTGTAGTACACTTTTCACTTTTTCCTGCTCTAGCCAGAGTAGGCCTTGAATTCCTGCCATCTGAACCTCTTTTGTGGCTCCTGGCTCTGCCCAGGCTACTTCTGTACTCGTGAACTCTGTCCTATTTTCAGCGCGGCCCCTCGCGCTCAGCTCAAGCCTGCTTTCTGCCAAGACTGACTATAACCTTCGAGTTATCTGTTCCGCCCTCCGAGAATACATTCCTGCCTACTAGATCCTGTAAACATCCTCTCCAGCTGCAGAGCCAAAAAGGGCCGACCTGTCTCAATGCAAGTAATTCATAGCCTCCGTTGCCATGCTTCCATGGAAGGCCCGTGCCCCCACGCTTCACATGTAGACACTTAGGCGCTCATACACGCATCTACAGTTAGCATAGAGTAGCTTCTGCCCTAGAGACCTTTTCCGCCCAGATAGTATAGTTCCTAAACATCAGATATCAGATATGATAGAAGTACAAGTTGATCTGACATGCCAGACTTCTGTCTCTTTCCGTCAGTGTAAATGTCAAGTCCCCTGCACCCCGTCAATCACACGTCATGCAGCTGCGCGCGCATCCAGGCTTCCGATTTTCTGCTGACATTGCAACATTCTGTTAACACCACCCCTTGGTGCCACCCACTTGCGTCATCTATCAGTGACATTTCTAGCACACACCTCTGGTTCACGCCTAGTTTACGCCTCTTGATGATGTACTAGTACCACGTGTATACTGTTATCTTGTCTTCTCTCAGCTGTCACGCCTCTTACATTGACTCCTATGTATTAATCAAGTATATAAGCTATGTAATGTCAATAAAGTTCGGCGCGCTCATCTATCCCTTCTGACACCCCTGTGGTGGTCAGAACATGATATCCTGATTCCTTTATGAGGAATAAAACCCTTAGAAACTCTAACACCACGGACTCTGTTTTCTTTCCTTCTGATTGAGTTATTATTGATTAAGTACTTACCTGCATAGAAATTAAGAGAGTAAATTAATTATTTACGTCATGCTGCCCTGAGGCATCGTGGCGCTGTAGACCGCTGGGGAACCCGTCCTGGATATCCCTGTGAGATGGTCCTTACTGGCTATCTCCAAGGTGAAACCAGGCATCCCCAGCGAATGTGGGGGGCCGTTGTAAAGATGAGGCAAGCTAATGCCCAGAGTTGCCGAGTGTGATCCCTGGTTAGAGTAGGCATTGAGGCGAGAATTATCGAGTCCGCTGACCCTGGTCCACGACCCTGCCGCGTCAGGAATTGAACCCTGGTCCCGGGCCGTTCTCTGCTTCCAGGTCTGCCGCCTCTAACCAGTGAGCCACCAAAGTGGATATCTGCCAGACCCCTGCTGGATAAGCTTCATTGGCTTCCTATTGCCCAACGTGCGGCTTTCAAGTCAGGGTGTATAATCTTCAAGGCCCTGCATGGGAAAAGCCCCAAATTCATCAACGACCTGATAGTAAGACACGTCCTATCCCGTAACTTACGTTCGGCCCATCTTCAGCTTTTGTCCACCCCCACTTTCCAGCTTAAACGCCAGGGTGGTTGTAGGTTCTCGTATCTTGCTCCAAAACTTTGGAACTCCCTGCCACTAGCAATCCGGAAATGCAATAATCTACTAGCGTTCAGACGGCTGTTAAAAACCTGGCTGTACGTACAGGCACTTGTGCAACCGTCCTCTGCCCTGACCTCCTGTCTAACTTAATCAGCGCCATGAAACCATTAGGTGACCGCGCACTCTAAAAATTCCTATTAACATAACATAACATATTTGCCATGAAATGTGTGTCAATTGATATTTTTGAAACAATATTTTGGAATACCAATAAAACTGTTTTAAGATTCTCACTTCTTCTAGTATTTTACCTAGTTCTGGTCATTGGGATGCATCCACGGCCCGTGCAGGGAAGAGCGGTGGGGTCGGGTTGGTATACAACCGTTACAACGCAACTTTTACAACGACCTACCATTACAACGCAACTTTTACCACGCAAACTATTACAACGCATTGCGCTGGGGGGCGCTCTAGGATAGGGAATAGGTTAATTTACTATCCAATAACCTTCCCTACTATCCACGGGGACTGGAGTTGGAATAGTAAATTAAACTATTCACTATCCAGCGCCTAAAAGCATTATGCGTTGTAATGGTATGCGTGGTAAAAACCGCGTTGTAAAGGTAGGCGTTGTAAAAGTATGCGTTGTAACGTCATACATCCGGTCGGGTTAGGAGGGATTTGACAGACGACCATGAGTGAAAATTAAGTAAGCCGGCTCACCACTCTTACCTGCACGGGCCGCGGGATATCCTAGGAGAAGCTGGGTCATCATTTCTGTCACTCTTCCATCACGGGACTCACTCTTTTATCACTAGAACATTACAGTTTCCTTACATGCAGCTGGATTAAAGTTGAGGTCCATCTTCTTTTTAAATGGTTTCTTTCAGCACATGCAAAATACTTGTTGCAACTACATGTTGACTCTGTTTCCTTAATAGCATGGAGTTTAGTAGCAGTAAACAACAAATTACGAGTTCTTGGGTTTCACAGTTCCCAAAGAACGTCAATCACTGAACTCTATCTACCCTGCTATACTGTCTCGTTCTTAATAAATTATTGTACCAAAGAGCAGGAAAAATATACACCGTAAGCATGTCTGGAACTTAATGATAATAAATGAGTGTCTTGACAACAGATAAAAGCCAGCACATTTCTCCATCCTTCAAATCACAGCCCAGTGTTCAGAGAGCACTTTAATGCATGTTGGAATGCGATGTCAACACAGCAGATGCTTTTCTGATTATTTCATTCTCTGCCAGCAGACACCTTTCCTTCACCTTAACAACGTGGTAAAAAGCAGCCTATTTTGCAGAAAGCTTTTCTGTAAAAACTACTGTGAACTCTGTGCACAGAAAGACATTCGTTTATAAAAACAGGTAAAATCAGTTTCTTATTTAAAGGTAAAAACTACTGATGAGATAAACTGTACAGGTGTATAAGAGGCGCCATTCTCACTAATCGCAAGTGCGCCATGACAGGTGAACAAGGACTGATTCATCACCAGAGAAGAAATACATTAATAATTTAAACAGCCAGCCCATCACATCCTTGATATATGGTACAATTATTTGCACTTTCATTTGTTTCGAAAAGCTCGTACTTTTCTTGATGTGAAGTATTAATTAATTAATTAATTAATTGGGCCACGTGCTGAATCACAGCTGCTGTTAAAAAATGCAACCATAAAAAGTATCTGCAGAAATTTAAAATTGTGAAAGAGAGATCTTAAATTCTCAGTGCAAACTCAAATCAGCAGGAATACTGAATGGACGCCTCTCACAGAAATTATCTTTTGTCAAGCAGCTTTCTATTGGGTGTTGTTGTAGCTCTACATGCGGAGATGCTGACTGAGAATTTTGAGAAGTTTCCCAATCAAAATAAACTGAGGTTGTGTTGTCACTTAAACGTATTTCTGAAAATCGCAGTTGAATGAAAAGGTTTCCCTTGGAATTCTTATGAAACCCACATCCACAACAAACCTTGTATGTCATCATCATCTCATTCATCTACTCAATCTCATTCAACCCAACTAGAATAATATTCTCTTAAAATCTCAATTACTGAGCTTGAAATATAGTGTACTCTATTTATTAAAAACAGATTTTGGTATTTTGGTAAAAAATATCAAAATATTTACAACAAAAAAAATATTTGATTAAAATTCATATATTAAATCAAAATACATAAAACACATACATGATCATTATTCATTAAAAAACGAAGATGAAAAACAGTACATTGAAAATTACAAATACATTGGGGACCCTATTGATTGCACCGATTTGCATTTATTAATAGAAAAAATAATCCTACATATCCACATTCAGAAGATAAAGTGGTTGGTATATCTCTGTATTCCTATTCAGAATTCTTTGTTGTTGGATTCGCATGCAGTATCGTCGATGCATTTCGGTGGTAAACAACTAATAAGGAACCACCTTCTTCAGGACAAACAAGATAAGGGTTTTCTATCCTCCTTAGGGATTTATCTACTCTGTTTTTAATATTGGTGTAGTGTTTCTTTTTTCTCCAGCACTCTTCAATAAAAGTAGCTGCTGGTAAGCATGGTTAAAGTCCACATGTCATGAATGCTCCGTAGTTTCTCTAGAAACATATGTCGCTAGATAGATATCACAACAAGTTCTTCACTTCTTCTAAATACGGGGAAACTATCCTCCTGTTGTTGAGTTCCTCCTAACCCCTTCGAATCTCAGGACAAGCTCAGCTCGCCATGAGCCACGGTCCTCGTGTGCTCATGACGAGCTGTGCTCGTCATGACCTTTAGAACGCTCGCACGCTGGGCTAATTCCCCTGCTGTGCGAACGTTCTAAAGAAACGGGTGTGGTCAGCTTGTCGTGAGCACGCGACCACCGTGGCTCATGACGAGCTGACCTCGTCATGAGCACAGGGGCGCTCTGTGCGCCCCCCGCCCCCCAGCACAGCATGTGAATTTGCCCAGCTGCGAAGGGGTTAATACGAGGTGGTTTATGTTATCACTACACTCTTGAAGGGTCATGCAGGTATGGAGTCAATGGTCTCCGTCGTTCCAACAGGTATCGTCTTGCCTCGGTCCTCTATTGATCCTACATCATCTGGGTAAGTATTTTTAAAAGTAATTTTAATAGTTAAAAAATGGCTGAAAAAGTGAAGAAACTACATTTAGGGGCCTCAATGTGACCCAGACATTCAGGTAAAAAAGGCACAACTCATTCTGGGGCTCCAATCTAACAGCAAAAAATACTAGCAGCAGCTACTATAGCCTTAGAGCCCCCCATAGCGGTCTCTGTGGGCCTTTAAAGGCCCGCTCAAGCATAAAAGGCCAGAGGCTGAAGCGAGCGGGCCTTTAGTTGCCGGTAAAGCCTGCTACAGAGGGCTCTGCGCTACTAGAACATTCACCCCTAGATGGCAGAATGTTCTAATTTGTAAAACAAAGGCCTCACAGACCCCAAGGGGTTTGAAATCCCCTTGGGCTCCGTGAGGCCTTTGTTCACAGCTGTACCTGTGAACAAACATTGGAATGTTGATGCTCTCAGCTTCTACTATCCATTAGAAGCCCGGAGCACTCCATTGTCTTTAATGGAGCGCTTAACATTCCATTGTTCTAAAACACCCTCGTGCACTCAGGGGAGAAGCTATAAAATAACAATCCTCTCTCTTTGAATCATTCTTCTAATGCTACCAAACCAGCAATGCAGGCCTGTCTGAGATTCCCTAGAGGAGTTCCATTCAAATGTACATCCTTTCTTCCATCCTTTCTTCCATCCTTTCTTACATCCTTTATTCCACCCTTTCTTTCACATTAATCTTGTCATTCTTTCACCCTTCATCTTTCATTCTTTGACCCCTTCTTTTGCCCTTCTCTTTCAAACTTTCTTTCACACTTCTTTCCGTTCATCCTTCCACCTTCCCTCTGTTATTCGTATCTTACTTCTCTTTTTTTCTTTCGAAACATCCTTCTTCCTTACTTTCCTGTCTTTTTGTTTCTTCTCTGTCCAGCTTGCTCTTTCTATGTGCTTCATTCCGTGTCTCCGTTTTCAATATTTTCATCATTTCTCTTTCTCTGTCTGATGCGTGGTCTTATCTCACCACCCATCTGCCCACACCATTCAGCTCTTTCATGGTTTTCCCTTCAAAAGTTACTTATGATCTTTGACGTGCTCATCCAAACAGAAGAAACTCTAAAGAACTGTGGCCCTCATGTAACAAGCCATTTTAGACTACGATTATCAGAGCCTTTGCAACTGAAAATGGCATCACCGAATCGTAATTTGGGTTTGCAAAGACATACTGAATTAGTATTTGGATGGGGAATCTTAAGGGCACCCCGTCCAGATGCCGATTCCTAAAGGATATGTATTAATGTTTTAAGGCCAACATCCAGTCGCACAACATTAATGTTTGATCACATCCTCAAAGGAGGTGGTAAGTAATTTACAAACATAAAGGGGTCCAGGAGGGAGCCCTTCCCATTTGTGAACGTTAACAAAAAGTTTTTGCAATAGTAGCCAGTGGTCCCTCGACCACTTCCTGCTCCCGAAAAAGATATGTGTCATTTTAAAAAAAGCACTCTATTTTCGTCCAAGGAAAATAGGCTGCATTTAACAAATCTTTGCCTAATTTGAAAGCAATCACGGACATGGTCTGCTGACTCCAGTAGGCCATCAGGCCTGTGAATGAAGCCAATTATAATGGGTTGCAATTTACAACCTACCTCATGCATAGTAATGAGGTAGATCGAATTGCGACCCACCATGGGTATTTTGTGAACTGACCTATTACTACATAAGTGGGTCCACAAAATCTCCATGCATTCAGTAGAAGTTGCAACCATTTCTACAGATTGCATCTTGGTACATTTCATTCACGATTTATGACTAGTGAAATGGAGTGTTTGTACATGAGTGCCTGTGTTCTCAAAGCTTATATGAAACTTACCAGGAAGGCCAGAATCACTGCTCGTCTCCTCCTAGCTTGAGTGAAGGTCATACCAGCGCTGCCGCTCACTTTGGGGCTGGTAATAAGTTGAACTCAAAACTGTGCATAAAGAGGAGTAGGTTAATATTGTACATGATTTAATCCCTGTAACACCAGTGATAAATGCTTGGGAAAGAAAGAGTCTACAATGGAGACACAAAGAAGCTGATAATATCATTAAAACTCTTAAAATAAAATGTCATAATACAATTTCTAATGATAGTCAAAGGTTGTACCTCCTATCTTGTCAGGCGTTAGACCTATGATCCAGAAAGATGTGCCTGACGCCCTTGATCATGAATACGTTTTTCTGCTTCTCATGCCTACCTCTGATATACCCACCTGGGCAAGAAGACTTGCTTGACAACACTTTGCGTACAGATCAGCTTTAAATGATACTTCAGTTCAGTTCACTAACTATGGGGCCGATTAGGATTGCGGTGAATCCGCATCCTCCGGGCCGACGAAAGGCATCGCCGGCCCGGAGGATGCGGATTCACCGCTGCAGTGATTCTAAAGACCCCCGCCAGATTAGGATGGCTGGGGGGTCATCGGCGGACGGGAAGACCGTCCGCCGCTTTTACGCGGCAGAAAAGCTCTAATATAGTGGCGGTGTCTATCAGACACCGCCAGCCATATTAGAAATTGCATTGGGACATGCCATTCCGCGGCGGCAATGCCGTCACGAAAAGGCATACGGTCTTTTCTTTGGGGGCCCGTGCGGACCCCCAGGGTGAAGGGGGGGTGGGTGGGGCACATGGGGGGTACCTATGGTACCCCCCTGCATTTACATTCACAAAGCGGCAGGCATCGCGCGATGCCTGCCAGATTGTGCATGTAAATGTAAAACATGCTTTTTTAACCTTGCGGCGGGTGCTGCTTCAAGCACCCGCCGCAACCGCAACCGCAAGGTTAAAGATCCAGGAAGTGACCGCCAGGGTGGCGGTCACATCCTAATTGCACCGGAGGGACCGCCGCTGCCCCTCTGGACGGTCCCTCCACCTCGGGGGCGGCGGAAGGACTCAGGTCCGTCCGCCATCCTAATGAGGCCCTAAGTATCCATAAAGGTGCACAATAATTAAAAGAGACAACATTTAGCAATATATAATAGCAAGAATTACAGTTATATAAACACGATGACATAAAATCCTTAAATGGCAATTTAAAACCAAATTCATCATAAATAAATCACTAGTATAAACCAATCCATTAAATAATTAGGAATTATGTATACATTATTAGAACTCAATCCATGAGCATTGACATACGTGCCCTAGGAGCAACTCTCAGAAAAGTACTTAGGCGAAAAACCAATTCTTCATTTTCTAAGGCAAGCATATCTGAATAGGCGGAGGCCAAGCTAATAGGTCTACTTTTAGTGAAAAATGGGAAAAGGAGCCATTTAATATATTTCATATAAAATTTGCAGAAAAACAAAAAATGCTGGGTTGATTGGCCACTCACCCCATTGCATGGGCAGGGTAGTAAATCGAGTTTCGAGTGATAACCCATGGGAAAACAATGCAAATTTCACTGTCCCAGCCCTCAGGCGGAATAATAGGCTCCTTTCCCACCGACTCATAGGCAAGGTGAGGTAGCTTGGTAAGGGGTAGCAGTGCCGTGCGTTGGCCATGTAACTGGAAACAAAAGATTTCTTGGATTCCAACACAGTTCTTGCAGTACTGTATGATAAATAGAGCGGGGCTCTAAGTTCTTTTTTCTTTACGTTTCCGACTTCACTAGGGTTTACGAAGATAGAGCCCATATTAACACTGCATAAGCTCTGGGACACTCCGGATAGCCAAGGAATGGCCATCCCTTTTCACACTTCAAACAATCTGTTATGATGCTTTGTGTTAATGTGGCTGCCTGGTTCTTCCAAACTGATATGCAGAAGAGGGCAGGGCGGGCACGTATAAAATCAGATATATAATTTAAATTCAATCCCTGTGGCAAATATATTGTCGGGGCGAGATTGGGATACCCATCAGCTTTCTAGAAAACCGATTTTCTTCCTGCTATAGGCAGGAACTATCTGCGGTGCCCCAAATCTCTTTAAATGATAGTGCTTTACTCCAACTTTTAACTCCTTCCATGCTCATGACGAGCTGAGCTCATCATGAGCCATGGTGGCTGTGTGCTCATGACGAGATGAGCTCGTCATAACGGCCGCAATGCTCACACGCGGGGCTAATTACCCCGCTGTGCTGAGCGTTCCAAAGAAATGGATGTGGCCGCGACGAGCTCAGCTTGTCATGAGCACAGCACCACCGTGCTGCGTCACGACCTGAGCTCGTCACGAGCACCGGGGCGCTGTGTGCGCCCCCTAGCACAGCAGGCACCATTGCATCATGGCACAAGGTTGCCTGTTTTGGTGCTTGGCAGCCACTAATGCACCAGCTCAGGGAATGCAGGAGTATACCATATCTTAGTAGATATAATGCATTCCTGCATTCTCCTTTTGACGCAGCGCAGTGCAGCAAGTGGTCTTGCTATGATGAATTTGGCCCTCAGTGTCCAGATTGTTTACATATCACATATGTTTGCTTTCTGCCTTTCATATTAATTTGGTGTCATGCCTCATGCTCATTAATGCTTATTCCTCTTACTGGAGAACCACATGATTGCATCCTCACTACCGCCCACCTCATTTAACCCTGTATTTACCTCACTAATGCACTTCTGCCAAACTACAATGTAGCATAATATGAAGATGGTTCATGTCTTAGAAATGATAAAGTTATGTTGGATGCAGGATAAGCAGTGTGCACCCTATATGAAATAATGGAAAGTCAATGTGTACCTCAAGTGCGCTTTACGCAGGTTGATGAACTAATTTCTTTTACTCATGCCTGTAGTTCAGCTCCAAAGAAAGGTATCTTTATTGACTCAAAATGTACTTTTGATGTTGGGTAATATTTTGGGCTTCTGTGATTACAGTGGGGTTTCCTTACTACTGCAGGTACAACTATAAATAACATATCTCATGTGAAATGTTTGCTTCGTGCTCTCCAACTCCAAAGGTAAAGATCAGTGGATACATGTGCCCCCACCACCTTCAAGGGGCAAGATCCAATTCTGAGGCTGGAAAGGCTACTTGAATTGTATAGATTTTCATTGAAGCCATTGGTTTTGGAGCCAAAATCCCAAAAGGTTGCTTTGTTGCTAGGATTTATTTGCCACCTCAGCACGTTTCAAGGTCTGGTCTTCAAACTTGGAGTCAGCTGGTCTTAAAAATGGAGATAACACTTGGGGCCTCTTTTCAGCAGGTTTTGGTGCTGGACAGCGCTACATGCAACGTTACTGTCCTGCCCTACGACAAAACTACAGGACAGGAATGCACACCATCAATGAGATAGTACACATTCCTGGGCCTCAGTCATGAAAAGTGTTTCAGCGCTGTGACAAAACAGCATTACCACACTTTTCACTATGCCCTTTTTGCGACACCACGGACGCGCTATATTCACTGGACAGAGCTCCATGACGCAAGTAATGACAGATACGTCTGGAAACCTCACGTATCTGTCTGAGCCAAAGTCACGCATTGCTGCAGTCGTGTCACAAGCATGACGCAATTCCAGCAATGCATGGGGCCAGCCTATCTCTGTGGCACTGCGTCACCCAAATGCCTGCCATCAGTCAGACGTAAGGTGCTGACACAGTGCCATCCTACAATTGTCGTTGTGAAATCTGAGGGATTTCACTGTGCCACTTCTATCAGGCCTTGTCGCAGGGGAAAGCACACCCTGCATACATCATACCTGATGCAGGAATGATGTGGCACAGGGCTTCACAAGGTCACGCATATGCCTAAATGCGTCCCTTTGCAAATATGGTAAAACGTGGTGCTAGTTTTGCCTGGTCCATGCTTGAGGGCTGCCAGGAGGTCGGTGCAGTTGCAGATCTTTGGTGGCCTTGATCCACCTGCGAAGGGGGCGATGATGGCGGTGGTGTATGGTGGGCATGGTGAAGATATAATGTGTACAATGATGGTCGGTCCAGGAATGTCCGGTGGTATGGCTGTAGTTGAAGGTCCCGCTGGCGGAGGAGACATGCTCGACCATGTGTCCTGCTATGTGGCTTGATGCTGTGACTAGCTGCTTCAGTCTGAAGTTGGGGAGATTCCACAGGAGGGGGTGGTGTTCTGGTCGCAGGTGGAACTTGATTTCACCGAGGAGGTTGTCGACGGTGGACGGGAGAGCCTGGGATGCAATAAGGGGTACAATGATATTAGATAATGGGGGTTCATGGCCCAGGGGGCCTGCAGATGTGGTTGCCGCAGAGGATGAGGTTGGAGTTGGTCCGGATCTGGAAGTTTAGGTGTTCCATGGTCACCGTTGGGTCATTAGAGTGCATGGTCAGTCAGAGTCTGCTTTTGTAGGTGATGGCAATGCCTCCTCTTGGTCGGTCGGGTGGTCCTTTTGGGTGATTTAGTAGCTGTCAGTGATGGCTATGGCAATGTCCGGTCCGGAGCAGAGGATGATCCTGGCAGGCGATGTGGCATCCAGGGTTGATGGCGAGGAGGATGCTGATATGGTAGCAGTGGAGTGTCCAAGAGGAAGGGTCCTTGGTGCTGAGTGTGGTCCAGGGGCAGATGGACGCAGATGGGCTTGGGGCTTGCATATGGCTTGCCTTTGGCATTGGAGACGTCCATTACAACGCAGGCATTACATCGTAATGCCTTTACAATGCAACTCTAAGAACGCAGGTGCCTCTACATCGCATTCCATTACAAAGCATTGTGATGTCAGTAATGGGGTATTTTTATGTCTTGCCTAAGCAGAGCGCATGCGCTGCTTAGGAAAAAGACCTTTAGAAATCCCTTCAGTTTGGCAGGCAAAAACGTGCACTCATTGCATTGCTTTGAATGGTAACGTGTGCACGTTTGGCGATTCCCTTGCGGGATCGAGCGGCGTCATGTGTTAGCAATTATCATGCTCGCTCCCGCAAGGTACTCGCTGTGCATCCCTGCTCTCGGCCGCACTCCCCCCACCCCTCCCACTTGTTTCATTAACGACGGCTCAACCATGGGCATGCTTTCTTCCAGCAAGCCATGTTTTCTTTGTAGCTAGTAATTTGCATTTATTAAGCAATGCATTTAAAGCCGAGCTGCAGAGCGTGCGACAGCAACAGCAGAGCTCCTCCTTGTGGTATGTCACTGCTAATGTCACCAATGTGGGCACTAGTACAGCTGCGCGGGTGACAGTTTGCGCAGGCCGCAGTGTTTTTGCTACGCTTTTTGCATGTTGGCACTATTACTGTGAGTATATGTTGTAAAACATGCCAGGGCGCTGTTTATCTGTTGGTTTGACTGTGTCCACAAAAAAAACATACAACAGCGAATTGCTGATCGCACCGGTTCCCACAAGATGAAGCTAGTCAAGTAATTAGTGCGTCATTAAGAGTTCCGGACTAAGAAACTGCGTGATAAAGTGATAATAGCACGTTTTGCTCCATTCCTAGGTGTGCAAACTTGGAATGTGTACAGATTGTTTTGCACGATTTTCATGATGTTTTATGTAGCAAAAATCATGATTGGGATGCAAACTTAAATCTAGGCTTAATCAATGTTTGCATCAGACCTGGAATGAGTCTCTGAGCACACGTTTATCAGTGAAGATATTCCCTAAACATTCTGCATTAATACACTGTTTCCAAAAGTAATGAAAACATATGAGCACTATGAACTGCAAGACATGACGCAATTGTGGTTTTTTTTCATACAATTTTTTCGTGGCCAGAGGGATTTGCTTTGCCAGTGCTTTTCATTAATATGTCCGTAAGCTAATTCTACAATAATGAGGAACGAGTCAAAGCTACATCATAAAGTGAATGACACCGCCATGCTATTGATGAAAACTAGTTCACTCACTGAACAGTTCCTGGCTAAAAAGACGCATGGAACATACGAAATTCTTAATTGCGGCTATCCTAGATTCCTTCTTTACTCGATTCCTCAGACACCCCTTCCGAGAGCCTTCAGCAATTTTGGCCAAAGGAAAAAGGGCTATGGTAGAAATAGCAAGCCTATATCATTTTATAAACGTCTTTTCCCAGCACACTTCATTGCGTTGGTAATTTCAGCAGCCCTTATCAAATTACGGATAGAGACAGCCTCAATTGCTAGCAGCATTACGTAATAAAGTTCTGAAATGTGCTCCTTGATCTAAGTGTGCGAGGATTATGGGAAAAATGCAGCACAAGATTTTTTTCCCCGATACCTGACAACTGACACTGCATCACTAATTCAAATTGTTCAGCCATTCGTGGTACATTATGGTTTTCGAAGGGCGCTGCATTTATCACAACGGCATCACCCTGCAATGAGGTCTGTGTGCTTGAGGTGTCATGGTGTTGATACCAGGCTACTTTATGAAAGGAACTGTGGAGAAGTGTGGCTCACTGGTTAGAGCAGGCAGACCCTGAAGCAGAGGTCAGACCCGGGACCAGGGTTCAATGCCCGACGCGGCAGGGTCTTGAGCTCAAAATGTCCATGGACTCGATAATTCTCGCTTCGGTGCCTGACCTAATCATGGGTTCACACTCTGCAACTCTGGGCATTAAGCTTGCTTAATCTCCACAACGGCCCCCCGTGGTGGCGGGATGCCTGGCTTTCACCTTGGGGATGCCCTGTAGGGGCTATCTCACAGGGAAAAGCCAGGACGGGTTCCCAAGGCAAGCGCGGAGATACCCCTTCGGGGGTCAAATCTGGCGCTATATAAGAATATAATATAAAATAAAACTCTCGCGCCTATGCAGGTTAAAATAAAGAAAACAAGCATTGGAATAGCCAATAGATCTCGCCTTTGGGAGCTTATAAGTGTTTAGCCATGCAACAGTTAATGTTGTTGCACCAAGGAAATTGTGCTGGATAACTAAACACTTATAAGGTCCCAAAGGCGAGACCTATTGGCTATACCGCTGCTTGTTAAGTTTTAGGCTGGGTATGGGTTTCGGGTGTCGGAGACGAAATTTGGGTTGAATTATTTGGTAAAACCTGAAATTTGGGGGGTGTATTTGGGGTCAATTGTGAAATTTGGGAGTGCATTTGTGTCGAATATGAAAATTGGGGTGTGCATTTGGGTCAAATATGATTTTTCTGGTGTGTTTTGGGGGCTCAAAAATGAGTTTTAGGGTTCAGGGTGTGCTTTGAGGTGCAAGGGTGAGTTTTAGGTGTGCACTCACTGAAGTGGAAATAGTAATTTTTACATTTACGCTATCCAGCACCTTCCCTACTGTTGCAATATGCCAAGTATTAGTATGCATTGAAACAGAATGTGATGTAATGGTATGTATTGTAGCTTTATATATACTGTTGGCACACCAGTGGTATGCCCGCTGCACATAGGTGCACAGCGGCCATCATTGAGAAGTTCTGCGGGGGGGGCTGGACAGCTGGGAGGTGGGAAACACCGAAAAGGACACTGGATGGGGCGGGGACGCAGGGGGGTGTGTGAGCGGGTGTTGTGAATGTTTACATGAGAGACATCTTACCTCGAGGCCAGGTCCCATGTCTTTGTTGCTCCTGCTCTCCTGAGGCTGCTTCCAGGAAAAGGGGGTAGGCATCCCTCACCTAAGCCAATCACAACGCTGCAATGTGGCTTTGGGATTGGTCATTGGCACCGGGCACAAGGCGATATCCAGGGTCTGGAGGGGTGGGCATGTTCTCCATGCAGGCTGTAATGCAGCCTGCATTGTGAACAGGACAGTGCACATGACTGCTTTGGGCGGCCTGAGTGGGCGGACCAAACAGTCACTGCGCACCTGAGTGGGCATGCCACTCTGCCCCTGCCCTGCTCCGTCAGTGGAGCAGACCTACCCACCCTCTGGCCCGCAAAGGAAACATAGCACGATTATATCAGGAATTCATCATCATGTGATGATTTTTCTTCTTCATGCAGTGCTTGAAAGCAGTCGGGTGATGATTTTCCCCCTTAGCGGATGAGCCGCCACTGGGGTGCTTCATCTATAGGTGCTAGGCCTGGGCGACTCGACCCCGGGCCTCCTACGCTACGTGTCTCACCTTCTCCTTACCTGGACATTGACAATGTGGCGCAATCCGCAGTACTCTCTCCAAATCAGTGACTCAGGCAGCAGGAGCCTCAGCCAGGTGGGATTTCACAAACCTGGGTACAGCAGTCACTGCCAAGTCCCCTGGTGAACCTCCCAATGCAGTTTATGCAGCAGGGCACCCATAGGTGTGAAGTTGCAGCGCACCCGCCACACAAGTTTGGCGCAGCTCAGGGGCCTCACCCTCCAGCTCAACATCATCCGTCCTGTTGTTGTAAGCAAACCTCAGCTAGGCCTACTTAGTGCAAGGGTTCATACCTCCTCTGCACAGAGTCCTCAGACCTTAGGAAGAAGTTGGCAATGAAACTGGAAAATACAAAAGCAAAGTTTATTAAACCTTTAAAGGTGGTACTACAGTCCACAAAACACCCTTCAGTATTGTATCGAGTAGCACACCGAACTAAAGCACATGGCCCCTTTTATAAACAATGAAGGGGCTCAAGAGAAGGCAGTACAAAAGACAAGAGCAGTTTCATGACCATACAAGGACATATTGGAAGGCACAATCGATAGGTGGGCGAAGTTAACAGTCTTCGGTAATTGGTAAACACATTCCATCTGGAACCAATTAGTAACGGTCCTTGACCCTACTGCGCATGTCTGGACATGCTGGAAGCGGGGAATACTAAAAATAGCCTGTTGCCGGGCAGACTTCAGGCGCGGTGAACAAGAAGGTAGAACTAAGCACATGACGAGCACATGGCAATTTATGGCATACAAAATGTCCGCTGCAAATACTAAAATGGAGTCGGCACATTTGTTATGATAATGGTCAAAACGAAGCATGTCTTACTCTTCTGCTAATGCTTAACCTAATCGCTGCTGATTTAACATTAGCTGAAGACATTCGACTTCCTGGGAAAAGCTAGATACTCATCTCTTACATCAATGGCCATCATACTAGCTATCTCCTTTTTCAAACCATCCTGCATTTTGATTTCTGCAATATTGTTTTTAGTTGGTATACAAGCAGTGACACACATAGAACAAATCATCGGGCTGCATTGAATACATACACAGCAAGTGAAAATTATTGCAATTATTATACACAGAGCTGTTAATAATTTCCAGCCACAGGCAGAAATTAAAGTCCAAAGCCACCCTGTAAAAGTCCATGTACCATTTTCTGTGTGAAGGTCTGCAGCGATTTTATGAAGTTTAATAATCGCTTTATATACTGATGGGGTGTGGTCAGGTCTAAACATACAGCAGCTACTAGCAATAACACGACAAGCACCACCTCTATCTGCTAGCATGACATCCAGTACCATTCTATTCTGCAAAGCTACATTTCTAGCAATTTGCAATTCTTCAGTGATGTTTCTTAAAGCTACAGCTGTTTTATCTGTGACAGCTTCCACTACTCTAGTCAATTGTTGCACTTTTCTGCTGTTTAGTGCAGCACCTACAAAAAAGAACAAACCTAAATTAAAATCTATATATTGTTGTAGACTAGTGTCAGTCTGATCAATGCCATCAGTAGTCAAAGTCCTCTTGTATCTATTTACAGTAACATTGTTAAACAGTTTAAGGTTTCGATGATACAATGGAGGTGCTAGAAACACAGGGGGAAATAAAAATGACACATAACAAATGCCGGTCCAACCGGCTGGCAGCCAATAATATCCACGATTTCTGCACACAAAATAAGTGTAGTGTGAAGCTAAAAAGGTACTATTATTTAACCCCTTCACTGCGGCGGCTACTCTGCCGCAGTGCTAAGGGGGCGGGGTGGCCGCGCGGCGTGGCTGTGCTGGTGACGGAACCGCTCTGTCACCAGCCGCGGTTGAGCTGTGCTCATGACGGAGCGGTTCCGTCATGGCCCCGCCCGCTCAATAGAATGCACCGCGCAGGCACAAATTCAGCGCCGCGCAGGCGCGGCAGCAGGGCCATGACGGAACCGCTCCGTCATCAGCACAGCGCCACCGCAGCCGATGACGGAGCGTTTCCGTCATCAGCACGGATAGGGTTAAGCCATCTATATTATATACAGTCATACAATCACTGACCCCCACAGGGATATGTCCAATGCTCTGTACACATAGTTCTGCTTGTGTTTGAGTAACAGAAATGACAAAATGTTCGGCATTAGATGAGTCTCTTGTGTTGGTGAAAATGTATGGCATTGAAATATTGTCCGGTCGATATTCTTCCCACTCCTATTTAGTTCCATTAGCTTGAGGATACCCATCCTTGTCCTGATGGCACTCTTTATTTAACCAGAAAAGCAGTCTACCCACTGTAGGCTTCCTGGTCGCAAAGAGCAAAGTATACCAGGCTCGGCAAGAGACATTATGCGAAAAAGGGAGAGGTATAAATGGTGTACCCCCTTTCTTTTGATGTGCAGGCATTATCCCACAAATCCAACAGTTTGTAGCATTCGTAGCGATGTGAGTGTGATGCAACATTTGAATGAAGGTATTATTGAGATAAGATTGTCGATGTTTCAACTCTTGATATGGGAGCATAAAGAAATAATGCTCCTCTGGTGCAGGTGTAGTTATAACAAACAACTCACGAGCAGGAGTTGTCTCCTCAACAGACCATGTTATTGTTGCCGTAATTACCAAAGCAACAACAAACCCTACAACACTAAAAATCTTCTTCTTTTCCATTTTAGTCATAACCCTGAACAAATCTTCCTGAAACTAAGGTAGTTGTCAGAGCTCTAACCCCTGGGTAGCCGTTGATTTCTTCACCACGGGCCAAGACGGGTGTCACTACTCTAATGCAGGGCTGATCCCCCCCTTGCCACATCGGCTCTCCGTTTCACTGACCCAGGGAATGCTCAGACAACTTTCATAATGCTGCAGATTTCTCTCTCGGTCTCAAATTATATCTGGTTGCTCCAGGGACTGTTTTGTCCTCGAAGAACTCCCCAGATCCGTCAGGCGTCACAGCGCGACCTCTCTCCGCAGTCAGAACCTCTCGGTGGTCGGTCAACACAGCAGGCTCCACCAAAGTACTCGGCGACAATGGGTACCATGAACCCAATTCTTCCGATTCGTGTCTCAAACTGCTGTTCTCGTAGCAAGAAGCACTTGCTCTGGCCCACGCCACCTTGGCTCAAAACTGCTCAATCTCTCGAAGGACTTTAAAAGGACGAAGTCGCCAGGCCAGAGGTTGTGGCCCTCGCCTGTGGATCTGTCAGGAAGTGCTTCTCGAAAGTGTTGATGAACTGAAACCAAGTTATCAGTTAATTGTGCCAAATAGTCATTCATTAGGACGCAAGGTACATCATACACAGAACTCGGTTTAGGAATTCCCCAGATATTCATTGGCCTGCCACACAGAATCTTATAAGTTGTGAGACCTGTTCAAGAATGAGGCACTGATCTGATTGACAACAATGCCAGTGGCAACGCATCTGGCCAATTCAGAGAAGTAGAAGCCTGTATCTTAGCTAATTTCAGTTTCAGAGTAGCATTGTATCTTTCCACCAAACCTGCTGATTGTGGGTGGAATACTGCACGAAACTTCTGTTTAATCCCTAATCCTTTCAGGACATACTTTATAACGTCCCCTACAAAATGAGGTTAGTTATCGCTCCACAAAAATCTGAAAACACCATAGCAAGGAAAGAATTCCTTCAAAAGCACCTTTGCCGTAGTAATTGCAGTATTGTCTTTTGTGGGGTACGCTTCAATCCATTTACTGAAGGCACATACCACCACCAAGACATACTTCAAATTATTACAGCGTTCAAGCTGAATATAATCTATTTGCAAAACTTCAAAAGGTGCAGTCGGTGTAGCAAATCCTCCTGCTGGAGTTTGTGTCCCTTTTCCAGGATTAAATCATAGGCAAATCATACAGGACTGTACTACTCTCTTAGCTGTGCTAGCAATTTCTGGATGCTCCCAAACTTGTGTAAGCAATTTCACTATTACTGAAGCTCCAACATGTGCTAGCCCATGCACCATCTGAACGATAGGTTGTACAAAAGCTATATGCAACTTCCATCTATCCATCTGCTTGTTTCGCCAACAACCTTCAACATCCAACTCTCCATCAATGGACCATTGCTCTCGTTCTTTGTCAGAAGCGGTCCTCTGTATCTCTAGTACTTCCTTCCTACCATCATGCCACCGCTCAGCCTGTGATTTCACTACATACATAGAAGTAGTGTCAGGAAGCATCGCAGTCTCACGTGCCACTCGATCTACAAAAGCGTGTCCTTGTCCCACCTTATCTGTCACTTTTTTATCCGCACTGCATTTCACTATAGCTACTTTCTTTAGATATGTTAATGCAGTCAAAAGATTATGTACTAGTTCTCCATGCATTATGTGCATCCCGTGTCATGTCAGACAGCCTCTTTCCTTCCAGAGCAGGCCAAAGTCATGCGCCACTCCAAAAGCATAGCGGCTATCTGCATAAATATTCACACGCAATCCTGTACTAATCTCACATGCTCGTGTCAAAGCTATTTGTTCTGCTGCTTGAGCTGACTTCTGAGGTATGCGAGCTGTCTCTACTATCGTGTGAAGCGTAGTAATTGCATATGCAGCTGAAGTTGTACCATCCAGTAACTTCAGACAAGACCCATCAACCCACAGTTCTCCATCCACATCTGGAAGGGGCGTATCTTGCAAATCAATACGACCCTTTGTCTGTTCCTCAGTCAGAAAAATACAATTGTGTGTTTCCTGCGCCTCAGGCTGAGTCGCCGGAAATAGCAACAACGTGGCTGGGTTTAGTGGTGCACATCTCTTCAGTGTAATATGAGGAGCTAACAGCCTCAGCTCATATCCTGTCAGACGAGCACTAGTTAAATGCTGCGTCTTTGTTTGATTCAAAAGAGCATCAACAGCATGGGGTACCAGTACCAACAACTTATGTGACAAGACTATCCCTTCACTCTGGCGTATTGACACAGCTGTTGCTGCTACTGAGCGAAAACAACCAGGCAACGCTCAAGCAACCGGATCAAGCACTGCTGAAAAATATGCACAAGGGCGTGGCTTATCACTATGTGTCTGTACTAAAACTGACAATGCACATTCATCCCTCACGTGTACCTACAATGTAAAGAGCTTTGTGTAATCTGGAGTACCTAACACTGGTGCTGAACAAAGAGCTTGTTGTAACTGTCGAAAAGCATTCTCACATTCATCTGTCAAAGGAAGGGGTGCTGGAGTATCTTTCGTCAAAAGCGCTAACAAGTGTTTTAACAATATGTGAAAATCCTAATATCCATTGCCTACAAAAAGAAGTAAGACCTAAAAATGCTCGAACCTCTTTCTGTGTGGAAGGTACTTGTGTGTCTAGAATTGCTTGAATGCGATCTGATGTGAGTGCACGCCACTCCTTAGACAAAAGGTGACCTAAGTTGGTTACCTTTGGTCTACAATACTGCAGTTTCTTTCTTGATACCTTATGGTGATGTGAGCCAAGGAAAGAAAGCAAAGACAGCGTGCATTTCTCACATTGTTCAGGGGTATCGGCAGCTAACAAAATATCATCAACATACCGAATGAGCACCACACCCTCGGGTAGAACAAAGGAATCAAGCTGTCTTCTCAATGCTTGGCTGTAAATACTAGGACTCTCAGTATAGCCTTGAGGAACTCTGTAAAATCTATATGATCGATTATTCAAAGTGAAACCGAACAAATATCGGCTATCAGGATGAATAGGGATCGAAAAGTAAGCGTTCTCCAAGTCTAAAACAGAGAACGAGGTTGCAGTAGGTGGAACTAGCGCAAGAAGTGTCGTGATATCAGAAACCACTGGATATTGCGGTACCACTATCTTATTGACCTCCCGTAAATCAATAATAAATCTATAGATCCTAGTATCAGTGTCTTTCTTCAAAATTGGGAGGATCGGACTGTTACAAATGTTAAAGGGAACTTCCTCAACAACTCCAACTTCAATAAGATCTTGTACAATTCGTATGAGTGCTTCCTCACCCTCCTGTGAAATTCGATATTGAGGCAGGCGTGGCAACACAGCTCCCTCCTTTACACTAATATGCACTGGTGGAATAACCATCTGACCCACATCGGTATCTGAAGTAGCCCACAGAGTGTTAGGTAGGGAAGCTAATGCAATATCCTCTTGAACAATACAAACTCTGTCTGTTACTGGATAATTGTCATTCAAAATCACACACACTCCTTCAGGGGAACATCTTATTGTGGCTCTGAAATACTTGACCATATCAAGACCCACAATATTATCTGGAGTGTTTGGAGAAAGCAAAACGGGCACGGATCAGCAAACTTGTCAACATGAAATGCAAGTGGTTGTGACAATGGGCTAAGGGAAGGTGTTCCACCGAACCCTATTGATGTAATCGTTAAACCAGACAGGGGAGCCCTCGGAACCAATTGTTTAGACAAAGCGCTAAGAGTAGCTCCTGTATCAACCAGAAACTGGTCAGTGGAACCCAAAACATGTGCTGTGACATAAGGACCCCTCTGATCTACTGGAACTTCAACTGATTCCTTACCCCATCCTACGCAATCCTATTCATAAGCAGAATCATGCGACTCAGGCTGCATATAATCAGATATCTGGAATTGGTTGCGCCTATCAAAAGTATTGAACACATTTTGTACCCGCACATTAGAATCAAACCTAGAACGATTGTTCGTAGCACCTCTGGGTCCTGAGTTCCCCGAGCGATTCCTCATGGGTCCTCGGCCACGGACATAGTGCTGTGAGCGCAACAATGGACACTCTTCTGCCCAATGACCACATTTCCTACAATACGCGCATTGATCAATGGCCAAGAAGGAACGAGTATAAGAGGAATTAGAAAATCCTCATCCGCCTCTATTGCTACCTCGAAGAGGTGGGTCATAAACCTGAGATAACATAACTTTTGTTTTTAATTCTTTAGACTTTTTATCCTCATTGCCCTTCGCTTCTAGTTCCTGACGCTCATAATATTGAGCCATTGTCAGGATGGATGCCGGAGAAGAGGTGGTCCAAGAGCTTTCGCTAGCTTTCAAGCAGCTAGCCACCACTGGTAATAGATTCGAAGCATACTTATCTACAAACAAGTGGTGGCCCGTATCGTCCGTTAGCGACTGGCCACTAAAATCATCAAAAGCTTCCTCAAAACGTGTGAAGAAATCTGAAACTGATTCATCTGTCTTTTGTTTACGAGATGCTAGAATAGTCCAATCAATCTTCTTTTAGGGGAATAATTGTTTTCAATTTAGCTAATATTGCACCGGGAAGATCTAAAATCAATTGACATGGCTTTTTTGCTGGTTCCCTGTCCACATCTTCCCTCTCTATCTCCTTCCATAATGCCCCATACGCTGTGCTATCATCTATTTTACGCACGGATCTCCACATATCGGGCGGCAATATGAGCCCAAAAAATAAATCAATATCAGCCAGTGTCATGGTACAAGAATTTAAGGCTCCCTCGACTTTCTCATAAAAAGCGGCAGGATTTTTACGTGGATCAGGCAATGCAGTTTTAAGTGCCATAACATCTGCTCTATTCCAGGGAGTATATACCCAATTATAAATAAAATACCCTTTTGCATCTACAGAATATTTATCGTCATTGGTACCCGCTCCTTTAGGAGGAACATATAAAGGAGCAGCCTCTCGCATAGGCTTTGCATGCACTATCGCAGTCTTATCTGTTTCGAAAATAGATGATCTGTTTTAGCTTTCCGTTTCTCCTCCCGTCGCCGAACCGCCTCATTTCGAAGTTTAACCAGCCGCCTGATCGTATCATCACCTGGGAAAGAGTAAAAAGACCTTTACATAATTGCTTACAATCGATTGCCACATCATCAGGTTCGAGAACATCAGATACTTTTCGAAACATATCCACAACTTCTTCTGCAAAATGTTCAGTAAAATATATCTGTTCTCTATCTTGCCATCCCTTAAAAGTCTCTAAAATATCCGAAACAGCAACAGTATCCTTAAGTGACTGTCGAGCGATCTTTTTAAGTTCAGCCGCACAATCGACCGGAATCATGGAGCGGGTGTCACGTTTTGTTGTATCTGCCCCGGAATCCTCATCTTCACCAGATGGAGCGGACGGAACGATATACGGAGGCGGAGGACGATCTAACAAAGAACAATTATCTTGCGGTTTATTAAGGACAGGATAAAGAGGTTGTCGAACAGCATATTGGACAGATATCTGTAATCTCCGCTCCTTCTCCTGTCTTTCTTCCAACTCTTTCGCCTCCTTCTTTCTTAGTTCTTGCGCTTTTTCATACACATTCTTGCATTGCTCTTTCTCAATCAGCGCTTTCTCACTTTTCTCCCGCTCACGTACTTCTTTCACCCACATTCGCACACTCTCAAACATATCTTGTCTAGATTTTCGATTAAACATACACTGTTCCAAATACTCAATTTTTTGCATATCAAATGACCCATACTTCGGCCATCATAACTCAGGATCCTTTCCTGTGTATTTCCTCCACAATGTGCTATACATTATAGAAGAAAGACCATATTTAAGGTACATATCTCTATGAGGCGTCCCCTCTGGGGGAGCCGGCTGCGATTCCTCAAGACTTAACCGGTTATTTTCACAAAAGCAGCGCAACCTACGAAGTGCGCTAAAAACAGGCATGCCAAAAATAGTGCAGAATATGCAGTATTATAATCAAAGAAGCACTTAAGGTATCTGTAATACGTTGTGCCGTTCAAATCAAAATCGCATTGTAGAGAAAAATCTCCTCATTACCTGCCTATATGTGTGCCTATATGTGTTGCAACACATATATTACACATACAAATACACATCATTGACTAGTCATTCCAAAATTGCCACAGCAAGCGTTTCCTAAAACTGCCTTGCCATTCCTCGGCTTCCAAAACCCACAGCAAGTACCGTACAATGGTTCTTACCAATCACAGGGTGTCCAGATTCCAACTGCCAAGTTCTAAATTCAACCAAACGGCCACTGCACGGCAAGCCAACAGAAGAGATCTCAGTCGAGGACTGGCACCACCTGGATGGTCAGATCGGAAAGAAAGGAAAAAATGCCTTGGATGCCAAGACTCGGGTCTCTTCTGGCATGCCATCATGTCCGCAGAGAAATTCCAATCCTTTGTCACGACCACTCCTTCGGGCATCCGAGTCGCCAATGATTCCCACGTGTCGGGCGCCAATTTGTTGTAAGCAAACCTC
The DNA here is from genome assembly GCF_964263255.1 of Lissotriton vulgaris. Taxonomy (NCBI): domain Eukaryota; kingdom Metazoa; phylum Chordata; class Amphibia; order Caudata; family Salamandridae; genus Lissotriton; species Lissotriton vulgaris. The sequence continues at coordinate 376,868 of NW_028252521.1, forward strand.
AGCTAGGCCTACTTAGTGCAAGGGTTCGCCCTTCTCTGTACAGAGTCCTCAGACCTTAGGAAGAAGTTGGCAATGAAACTGGAAAATACAAAAGCAAAGTTTATTAAACCTTTAAAGGTGGTACTACAGTCCACACAACACCCTTCAGTATTATATCGAGTAGCACCCCGAACTAAAGCACATGGCCCCTTTTATACACAATGAAGGGGCTCAAGAGAAGGCAGTACAAAAGACAAGAGCAGTTTCATGACCATTCAAGGACATATTGGAAGGCTCAATCGATAGGTGGGCGGAGTTGACAGTCTTCGGTGACTGGTAAACACATTCCTATCGGGAACCAATTAGTAACGGTCATTAACCCTACTGCGCATGTCTGGACATGCTGGAAGCGGGGAATACTAAAAATAGCCTGTTGCCGGGCAGACTTCAGGCGCGGTGAACAAGAAGGTAGGACTAAGCACATGATGAGCACATGGCAATGTATGGCATACAAATTGGCCGCTGCAAATACTAAAATGGAGTTGGCACATTTGTTACGATAATGGTCAAAACAAAGCATGTCTTCTGGTAATGCTTAACCTAATCACTGCTGATTTACAACACTGTGATGTAGAGAGGCGCCGCCCACCATTGGAAATCCCCTCCATGCACCTCTGTGTAGTGGTGGATTGTAGCAAGCAATCCAGACCTCCCCACGTTGGTGCGCAGGAACGCTCTACCATTCCAAGGGTCTCAAGGCGTTCTCCTCACACATATCAGCAACCTTTCTCCATACAACCTGCCAGACTTCACCACCAGGTACGGGCGATCGCCACACCTCAATGCCTACCGACATGGCACTTCGACTCCACAGCACCTCCGCATCACACTCCAGGACCCATACGCAGGTCCAGTGAGGTATACAGGCTCTCATTCTGGTCATCCTGGATGTTGGGTGGCTTGAGGGGGCTGTTGATCTATGCTGCACTTGGCCCTGGCTGCTCCATTCTGCATTTCATTGTTGTTTGTCTATTCTCCTATTGGAGTTCGACTGATAAGTTATTTTTCTAACAGAGGCAATAAAACCTAATTTTGGGCTGACTAACATGCGTTTTTTGCCGCTAATGGGCCTTTCATTGCTCTCCGCCTGCTAACGGCGGAATTCCTATAGCCATCACGCTAATGTTAGCGGCAGTTTTCGCCGGTGATCCCTGAAGCTATCACCATGTAGCGATGTCTTGTAAATATGTTGCTAACATGGTGATAGTTTCCAGTGGTACGCGGCGGTAAGAAAACTGAATCTAACTAGTGTTAGCGGTAGTTATCGCCAGTCCTTGTACATATGGCCCTTTGTCTCTTTCTATCTCAGTGTGGATGGCACTGAGCTAATCCAACGCTTAAAGACTATGATAGAAAAGGAGACATTTGAGTTGAGCAAATTTAGAGTGTTGCTGGTGTTGAGAGTGCTCTATATTGGAGCTGCTTTCCACCTAAATTTGAGAATTACCCAGAGTTCTCTGCTTCTTTTTTGCATAATTTATATGTCACTCTCTGTCTGAAAGGTTTTTCTTTCGACTTATAATGGGTGCTTCCTTCTGTCTGGACAAAACTTTACCTCTCTGAAGAGGTCTTATGAGAGTGAAACAGGTGTCAGGGATTGCTTTTATTCATTCCAGGTTGGCTTGGATGGTATTTTACCAATCCAATGCTGTAATAGTGCGCCTGGAGTGGTAACGGGTTTTGGCCATTTTACAGCTTGGCATGAATAGCACTGTGCTAATCCTATGCTTACAGACTTTGCTGTAGAAATGGCAAAATACTTCGTCCCTTTCTATCTTGGCGTGGATGGCACTGTGCTAATCCTACGCTTAAAGACTATGATAGAAAAGCAGACATTTGCGGTGAGCAAATTTAGAGTGTCGATGGTGTTGAAAGTGTTTTATACTGGAGCTGCTTTCCACCTATACTTGTGAATTACACAGAGTTCTCTGCTTCTTTTTCTGTATATATATATATATATATATATATATATATATATATATATATATATATATATATATATATATATATATATATATATATATATATATATATATATATATATATATATATACCCACCCTAAACCCTAAAAAACGATATTTACCTAATACTTACATTTAAAACCCATATGCCTTTACCATTCATGCCTTTAGAACGAAATTTGTTGTAAAGGCATATGTCGTAAAGGCATGTGCGTGTAAAAAATGTGTGTCATGGTACTGCGTTGTAATGGTATCTGCATTGTGATCACTGCGTTCTAATGGCATGCATTAAAATGACCGCGATGTAATGGTTGTTTTCCATGTGGGTGATGTAAATATACACTGTGGCCAAATTATAACATTTAACTGACACACCACTGTTACAATTTCTGCACTGCCACCCGTGGCCTCACAGGAAAGTTTCATTTAACCATTGGGTGTAACCAATTTTATCAATAGCATTTTAGAACAAAATTACACACCCTCTGGCTCCAAACAGGAGCATTACAGGGCACAGAGTCCTAACACCAGGAGAATCTGTTTTCAGAAAAAAGACAAAACTTCAGGATGACCATGCAGAAAAGACAGATCCACTACAGATACATACATATGTACATTCTTCCTTGATTGATGGAGCTTGTCAGTCTGCTCTGTGCCTCAATAGTTTTCTGTCTCAACCCAATCATGAAAGTGAGTTTTCTGTGACAGTGGCAAATCGAAAAACTTTTCCATCTCCGCTAAGGCAACATAGTGTGATCTCCTTTTCTATCAAAGGGGCTCTTCTGCTTTTTGACGGCAGGGATCAATTGAGTGTGAATTACAAGGCAGTCCCGATATATGATTTTTAGATAATAGTAAATCCACTTGCACCCCCAACCACGCTGTTGTTACACGTAAAATCTGCTTACTGGGGATTGCTTTGCATGCCTATCATGGAAAGCAACAGAAGGCTCAATGTTTCCCTTGATGTCTGAATTAACATCTATTTTGTCAGTGTTCTTTGAATCCTGAGAAGATCACGTAATTCTCTAGTGGACATCTCTAAATAATGTACATAAAGTAAATAAAGTAGTGTGGCTCACTGGTTAGAGGCGGACCCGAGAGCAGAGGACGGCCGGGGACCAGGGTTCGAATCCCGGCGCGGCAGGTTTCTGGACCAGGGTCAGCGGACTCGATAATTCTCTCGCCTCGGTGCCCACTCTGATCAGCGATCACACTCGGCAACTCTGGGCATTAGCTTGCCTCATCTTCACTAACGGCCCCACCAGACCGCCGGGGATGCCTGGTCTCACCCTGGAGATACCCATTAAGGGACCATCTCTCAGGGAAGCCAGGAAGGGTTTCGCAGTGGTCGAAGCGCCTTGGGACCCTCCGGGTAAGTAGTGTGCTATATAAATGCCTATACATTTACATTAAGACTACATAGTCCCATTTCTTCCCCGCCTGATTCTGTGCCCTGCTTCCTTCAGTCATCTCTTCCTCCTCCTTCTTTCACTGCTCCTCCTTTGGAGAGAAAGAGGGTCGCCCCACTTAATTCCCCCAATGATGAAAAATAAAATGGTAATTCATCACAGCAGTGAATGACATCAGCAGGAAGGAGGGTGGGCTGACTCCTCACTTTTCAAAGTGTGCATGACCCTTTGGGCGACCGTCTTGCGATGGCCAACCACGTATGCGCACTTTGAAAGCTCTAACCGGGCTGTCTTAAGACAGATTGGTTAGAGTAAGTGCAGGGTTTCAGTGTCCTTGGGAACGGCGAGTGAGCCGCTCCCTCCAATCAGAGCACTGCTCTCACAGCATGATAGCAGCACCAGTATTGGTGTCCCCTCTGCATCCAGTTCTTCGGAGACGAGACGGAGTACGCGGGATTAGGTAAGTGTTATTTTTTTAATACATTTTTGCACGTGTGCCCCCCCCCCCCCTCCTCCTGGCAGATGACAGCCACCACTGTGTCTTTCCCCTGCTCCCAGTAATTCTGTGTCAGTTGTCATTGTACTGAAATAGTTGGAGATATTTGACCTATATTATTCCTATTAGGTGTCCCTACGAAAGGCCAGTCATAAAAGTTTGCTCAAGGCAGTTCATATATAGCGTACCTTTTAGACCTCAATGCCATAAAGCCAACCTCAATTTATACCTGGGCAGGTAAAACACACACTCAATTGTAATTCACACCCCCTCCTAGGCATTCACTACAACAGCCAGCGCCATTATTTCTCTTTGCTTACAGATGAATGGTAGGCCAGTGGCATACATGAACTCATTGATGGTAGCACTGCCACGGAAATGCTAATAGTTTTGTAAAGCGCGCAAATGCCGATCAGCGTCTTGGCGCTAATGCCAGTTATGACAACAATGCGTTGTTTCCTAAATTTTAGAAGATCAGGCTGAGCTCTAAATTGGGCGGGCAATGAGTTCCACCATTTAGATGTGGAGCAGGAAAAACTCCTCCCTCCCAAATATATGCTTCTTTGATTCTAGGAATGATCCCCTGTCTCGCTGTACTAGACCCTAGGGTACAAATAGGAGTGTACCATTTATAAATATCTTGAGAAAGACATTGCCTACCTGATGCAAGGTCTTATGAGCCAAGCACAAGGCCTTGAACTTAATTTGTGCCCAAATAGGAAGCCAGTGCCATTCCTTGATAGCTTGGGAAGCTGAACAGAATTTTGGAAGGTTCATCAGCTCTTGGGTGGCTGCATTTTGGAGTGTCTGCAATTTGTTTAGAAGGCAATTTTGAGAGCCTACATTTAAAGCATTCCAGTAGTCTAGTTTGGAAATTAATAAAGCTATAAAGACTGTTTCTCACAACTCAATCAGGAGGAAGGGAAGAATGTATTTAAATATTTTTAAAGTGAGAAAAGAAGAGGATGTTGAAATGAGTCTCACATGGGTTTGGCAGCTTACAGGACCACCAGATGACTTCTATAAATTATGAATACCCTATAAAACTGCTTAAATGGAGTGCAGATGGGCTAATCCTGGAATTCCCAGGGTGGGAACCACGATATTCCACATAGGACACCATCAGATTGGTGACTACGAATTGTAAAACAATAAGGCAACAGGTTTGTCTATCTATCCACTCAGGATCTAGAACACCATCCCAAATCAATCAGGGCCGCACCAACATTGATCACATTTCTGAAAAAGTTTAAGATGCACCCCTCTAAAAACACTACATCACAATGCAGTAACAGTACAGCTTTACTAACAGGATCTAGCTACCTCTCTTATTATTCGTTCACAGAATGCTTGCCTTTGACCTCCATCTGTTACCTCGCTGTCGGGAATGCTGGTATACCGCCCCCCCGGACACCTGGCAGAATTTCCAAGCAAAATCATCGACCAGATCTCCATTGACCAGATCTCCATTGAGTGCACGTCCTCTTCCAACTATCTACTACTGGGGGAGCTCAATGTTCACTTCTTGGACCCGGTCGACAAGCAGGCGAGAGAACTGCTACAGGACATCACCTCCACCGGCCTTGACCTAAAAAATCCACAGGCCACTCATGAAAGAGGGCAACTGCTCGACCCCATATTTACAAATATCCCAGACCTGAAAGCCCAAGATCACGTCCCCCTCCCCTGGACCGATCACTTCTTGGTCCCCTTTATATGGCCCATTAATACTCCACCCCCTCAACCACCTAAGATCAGAACTCATACTAGACGTTGGCACAAACTCGACCCAGATGAATGGGCAGCCAAACTAAGGGAAAACGTCCCCCTCCCTTTTCAAGACCCCATAGCCGCGGACAAGGAATTCAATACTTCGGTCACCCAATCTCTTGATGCCATCCTGCCGAAAACCAGCTCGCTGAAACGCACCAAGAGAGTCAACCCATCCCCCTGGTACACCCCCGAACTCAACCTCCTGCGAAAGGCCTGCAAGAGGAACGAACGCCTCTGGAGGAAAGACAAAACAGCAGAGAAAAAAGACACATTCCGGACCTCCGTAAATGCCTACATAAAGGAGCTACGTAACACCAAAATCGCATTCTTCGAGAGCAGAATCAAAAACGCTGCATGCTCGGCCCACAAAACTTTCGCCGTTCTTAAAGAACTCCTTCACGCCCCCGAACCTCCCCTCAAACCACTTGACCCCAAAGAAGCGGAAAGCAAATGTACTAATCTTGCTACCTTCTTTGACGAGAAAATACAAAAAATTCTCTTGGCCATTCCACCCGCCGAACCGGGTCACACGGACCGGGATCCAACCAATTCCACCACCCTTCCCTCCCATCCGCCTGACAGCCCCTCACCTTCCCTGGACGCCTTTGGTCCAGTCACCACGGAAGAGGTTGTGGCAACACTGGCCTCAATCAAAAGTGGGTCCCCCCTCGACCCCGCACCCCTCCGCTTCCTGAAAAAAGTGACCAACACCATCATCCCCCCACTCACGGCACTAATCAACTCCTCCCTCTCGCAGAGCATAGTGCCCCCCAGTTGGAAAGCGGCAGCGGTCAAAGGCCTACTAAAAAAACCCTCTTTAGACCCACAGGACCTCTCCAATTACAGACCCATCTCCCTTCTTCCAGGAAATAGTAAGATCACGGAAAAGTTAGTGAACAAACAACTGTCACTATTCCTGGAGAGCAACAACCTATTAGGGATCTCCCAGACAGGGTTCCGCCCAGGACAGGGAACTGACATCGCCCTCCTGGCAGCAGTGGAGAAGGCCAGAAGCATTCTGGACACGGGAGGATCAGTGGCAGTGATCCTCCTGGACCTCAGTGCGGCCTTCGATACTGTGGACCATCTCACCCTAATCCAACGACTGGGAGAAATCGGAGTAAGGGGTACGGCCCGAAAGTGGCTAAAATCCTTCCTAGCAGGCCGTTCCTTCCAAGTCTGGGAGAACGACAGCCACTCACCCGTTATCCCCCTTCGCTGTGGAGTACCGCAGGGCTCATCTTTGAGCCCTACGTTATTCAACGTATACATGGCCCCACTGGAAAAACTGGTCAGTCCGTTCGGCGTATCAATTATCAACTACGCCGACGACACCCAGTTGGTGGTAACCCTCTCACACCCCCACCACTCCCCCTCTGACCTCCACAGTTGTCTCTCCGAAGTCTACCGTTGGATGAACCTCTCCTCACTAAAGCTAAATGGCTCAAAGACCGAGATACTGATGCTTGGCCACAAAGGGCCCTCCTTGCCGCCTCACCTCTGGCCTGACTGCTTGGGTGACCCCCCCGCTCCCAAGGAAGAGGTCAAAAGCCTAGGCGTGTGGATCGAAAATGACCTGAGCTTCAGAACACAGGCAAAAAAGACGGCAGGAACATGCTTTGGACTCCTCAGAGCCTGTAGAAAGATCTTCCCCTTGCTCCCTGCGAACGCCAAACAACTCCTGATTCAGGGCCTCATCCTGGCGAGACTGGACTACTGCAACGCAATCTACCTGGGAGCTCCCGAAGCCACCCTCAACACCTTGCAGAAAGTTCAAAACGCCGCTGCCCGCTTGCTTACTGGCACACCTGCAAGATCCTCTGCCAAGCCAGCTCTCAAGTCTCTCCACTGGCTCCCAGTCAGAGAAAGGGTTGCCTTCAATCAATCAATCAATCAGTGACACTTATAAAGCGCGCTACATACCCGTAGGGTCTCAAGGCGCTGGGGGGGGGGGGAGGTGCCGCTACTGCTCGAACAGCCAGGTCTTCAGCTTCTTCCTGAAGGAGAGGTGGTCTTGGGTCAGGCGCAGGTCGGTCGGGAGGGAGTTCCAGGTCTTGGCGGCCAGGTAGGAGAAGGACCTTCCTCCTGTAGTCGCTCTTCGGATGCGGGGGACGGTGGCGAGGGCGTGGTTGGCTGATCGGAGGTGGCGTTTGGGAGCGTAGAAGTTGATCCGGCTGTTGAGGTAGCTCGGGCCTTGGTCGTGTAGGGCTTTGTGTGCGTGGGTGAGGAGGCGGAAGGTGATTCTTTTGTTGACGGGGAGCCAGTGAAGGTCTCTCAGATGTCCGGAGATGTGGCTGGTTCGTGGGATGTCGAGGATGAGTCTGGCTGAGGCGTTCTGGATCCGCTGGAGTCTCTTCTGGAGCTTGGCGGTGGTACCGGCGTAGAGGGCGTTGCCGTAGTCCAGTCGGCTGGTGACGAGGGCCTGGGTGACGGTCTTCCTGGTCTCGGTGGGGATCCACCAGAAGATCTTCGGTAGCATGCGTAGGATGTTGAAGCACGCCGAGGAGACGTTGTTGACTTGCCTGGTCATGGAGAGGGAGGAGTCCAGGATGAAGCCCAGGTTGCGTGCATGGTCTGTCGGTTTGGGTGCGGTGCCCAGGGCGGGAGGCCACCAGGAGTCGTCCCAGGCGGAGGGTGAGGGGCCCAGGATGAGGACCTCCGTCTTGTCCGAGTTCAGTTTCAGGCGGCTGGTCGTCATCCACTCGGCTACCTCTTTCATCCCTTCGTGCAGGTTGGCTCTGGCGGCGGCGGGGTCGTTGGTCAGGGAGAGGATCAGCTGGGTGTCGTCGGCGTAGGAGATTATGCTGAGGTGGTGTTTGCGTACGATGGCCGCGAGGGGGCTCATGTAGACGTTGAAGAGGGTGGGGCTCAGAGATGATCCTTGAGGGACGCCGCAGATGACTTCGGAGGCCTCTGACTTGAACGGTGGTAGGCGGACTCTCTGTGTTCTTCCGTTGAGGAAGGAGATGATCCATTCCAGCGCCTTGTCCTGGATTCCGATGTTGCTGAGGCGCCGTACTAGGGTGCGGTGGCAGACCGTGTCGAATGCCGCGGAGAGGTCTAGGAGGATGAGGGCCGCTGTTTCTCCATTGTCCATCAGGGCTCGGATGTCATCGGTGGCGGCGATGAGGGCGGTCTCGGTGCTGTGATTTGCTCGGAAGCCGGACTGTGAGGGGTCGAGGGATCCATTCGTCTCGAGGAAGGCGGCCATCTGCTTGTTGACGGTCTTCTCGATGACTTTGGCTGGAAACGGGAGGAGCGAGATGGGGCGGTAGTTCTTGAGGTCTGTGGGGTCCGCTGTTGGTTTCTTGAGTAGAGCGCTGAGTTCGGCGTGTTTCCAGCTCTCAGGGAAGATGGTGGTGTCGAAGGATGTGTTGATGATGTCTCGCAGGTGGGGTGCGATGACAGCGTCGGCCTTGTTGAAGACGTGGTGAGGGCAGGGGTCGGTCGGTGATCCGGAGTGGATGGAGTTCATCGTGCGGATGGTGTCTTCGGTGCTGATCGGGGTCCAGGCGTGGAGGGTGGTGGTGGGGGGTGGTAGGTCGGTCATGGTGTGCGTTGGTTGGTTGCAGAAGCTGTTGTGTATGTCCGCGATCTTGTTGTGGAAGTATGAAGCGAGGGAGTTGCAGAGGTCTTGCGATGGGGTGATGTCGTTGTTTCCTGCGCTGGGGTTGGAGAGCTCTTTCACGATGTTGAAGAGTTCCTTGCAGTTGTGTGCGTTGTTGTCCAACCGGTCCTTGAATGCTGTTTTCTTGGCGGCGCGGATCAGCTGGTGGTGTTTCCGGGTGGCAAGTTTGAAGGAGGTCCTGTTGTCCGGTGTCGGTTCCTTTCTCCAGACTTTCTCGAGGGCTCGGCAGTTCTTCTTGGAGCTCTTGAGTTCGTCGGTGAACCATGGCGCCTTCTTGCTGCCGGGTCTGCTAGGCGGGGTCCTCAGTGGGGCGAGTTCGTCCGCGCAGTTGCTGATCCACTTCGTGAGGTTGTCGGCGGCCTGGCTGGGGTTCGCTGAGCGTGCAGGAGGGTGCTGGCTCAGGGAGGTGGCGAGCTGGTCTGCTGTGATCTTGTTCCAGCTTCTGCGGGCGGCCTGTTGTTGGTGGTGGTGGGTCGTCGTTCTCTTGAAGGTGAAGTGGACGCAGCTGTGGTCCGTCCATTGGAGCTCTGTGGCGTGGCTGAAGTCGATGTCTGTGCTGGAAGAGAAGACTGCGTCGAGAGTGTGTCCTGCGAGGTGGGTGGGGGTGGATACCAGTTGCTTGAGTCCCAAGTTGGCGAGGTTGTCGAGCAGGGTGCTGGTGTTGCGGTCGTTGTTGTTCTCTAGGTGGAAGTTGAGGTCTCCCAGGAGGATGTAGTCAGCGGAGGGGAGGGCATGCGGGCTGACGAAGTCGGCGATGTCCTTGCTGAATTGTGTGCGTGGTCCAGGGGGTCGGTAGATCAGGGTGCCTCTGAGGGTGGTGTTGGGGTTGGTGTGGATCTGGAAATGCAGGTGTTCAGCGCTGGTCAGGGTGTTGTCGGTGCTGGTCGTGAGACGGATGGAGTTCCTGTGGATGATGGCGATGCCTCCTCCCATCTGGTTGGCGTTTCGGTCCCTCCGGACGATCTTGTAGCCCTCTGGGATTCAAGGCTCTCTGTCTGGCACACAAAACCCTTAACAACAACGGCCCCCCCCTCCTCAGGGAATTCATCATCCCCTACAAAGCGGAAAGGGCCCTCCGGTCCAGCGGAGAAAATCTCATCACAGTACCCAGAGTTAAAAAAGCCAGGGCCGGTGGTCGCCACTTCTCGGTCCACACGGCCAAACACTGGAACAACCTCCCGCGAAGACTGAGGACAGAACCCAATCTCCTCCAGTTCAGGAAATCTCTAAAGACCCTCCTTTTTCCTCACTCATAAATCCCTCCTCCGCCGAAACCCAGGAGACTTAGGTTTAGCGCTGGGATGCTCTAGGGTTACTACGCGCTCTATAAAACCTTAAATAAATAAATAAATAAATCTGGAGGTCCTCTGCCTTCAGGCTAAGATCACACCATACAAATGCAACATAGATATATACATACAGGTACAAATATAGACATCTATATATGCACCACTGACTTTGCGAACCTGGGGAAGTAATCTTATGTATTTACATTGGTTCTTCAGGATGCAGGGAGGGGTAGGACGGAGTGTTCAATCAATCAATCAGGGGTTTGTAAAGCGCTGCTACTCCCCCGAAAGGGTCTCAAGATGCTGATGGTTGTCACACCTCAGAGCAGGTAGGCATCTCTGTCACCTAGTCACACCTTGACTACAGTTGTCATGTTCTCTCTCTCAGTATCCCTTCAAGCAGATTGGAACATGTTCTCAATCTCCCTCTGTCTTGTTTGTTAACAGTGCAGAGACAGTGCATAGCAGAACAGTGGGGCACCTGACTGCAATCTGTTCATGTGCTGTCTTATTGTCTACATTTTAACTGTGGTGCTCTTTGAAAGTAAAGCATATAAGGTGTTACAGTATAAGGTATTGTTACAGTTACTTTGAATATAAAGTCAACTCTGTAGTCCAAACTATATTTAGAGATAAGAACGTTTTTTATGTATTGCATTTTTTGATGAGCATGTTTACGACATATTCTGCACAAGGACTGAAAAAAGAAGCATTTTTTAAGGTCTGGTAATTTTTCGAATACTATTATTTAGGAGTTAAAAAGTAAATCACTTTCACTTAAGTAGCCCTGTCATGCTATCAACCTTCAAATTAAGAACCAAAATTGAAATTCAGTCAGGTTTGCGGTACGTAATTTATTTCACAAACAGGGATGATTAAAGCTTTTTCAGTGAATTCATGTCTAATCAACAAAGAAGAATTAATTGCAAAACAAATTGGAGTGATGTAACAGATGCAGTTTAGAATACATGTGATTTTCCACCAAATGAAATGTAAAGTCTTTCAATTAGTTTTACGTTGAAACCGAAGTGAAATTTGAAAGGCCTGCTTAAGAAGGAATAATTGCTTTTTGTTCAGAGGGTGTATGCACAGGCATAGATCTCTTGCCTTCTGAGAAGAGAGGCTCAGACTATGCCTTTCTTTTATCAATTCAATGTAGGTTGAAATGTGTTGGTGGTTGATTCATTCTAGTTTGTTAGCTACGTGGACTAGTGCTTCTGCCCCAAGGGCCTTTGTTTGGTGATATGGTCACTGTTTTGATTGGGCTATTATATATTTATTTATTTATTTATTTTTAAGATTTATTGAGCGCGAACAAATACCCGTAGGCGTCTCGGCGCTAAATATAGGACACACTTCCCCTGTTTGCGGCATGGTGCACAATCAGAGAGGTGGGCCATGTGCAAACAGGGAAAGTGACCCTAGTATGTTGAATGGGCTGACCTCAGGGCAGCCGCGAACATGTGCTGCCCTGGCACTGCATTCATGTGAAATAAAGCGGCTTTAAAGCAGCTGCTCCGTGTTTCACTGTGCAGGTAGCAACCCCACCTGCACTTTTTAAGAGGGGAGAGATCCCCTTGCATACGGGTGCAGTGAGTGACCGAACCTGCCTGCAAGGAGGGGCCTGGGCGGTTCATGGGACCTCCCTGGCCCCCTCCTGAGGGCAGCCATCACGGGGCATACTGACAGTGCTCCACATTTTTGTGGTGGACTGTTGGTGCAACTCCTGACAACTTCTGTGCCTTTGCACCCATTTCGTTAATACGACATGGACGCAAAGGTAAATACATCCCCTCATTTGCATGGGGCCACTCACCCATACAAATGTGGGAATGCCCTCTTGAAATAGCGCTGACGCTACATGTGCGCCACCGCTATCTGTAATTACAGAGTGGGCCCCACAAGCGTCTGCAGCCCCTTCTGTAATACCAAAGTGCCCTGGGGGTTCACAAAGTGGGAGCAGATGCACGTTGAAACCCTAGGGTCACTTTCTATCATGCGGCCCCTGGTGGCTTGACTGTTAACGTGACCATTGGTATAGTAATGCTGGAGGTTTTTTAACATATAATGTATTTTGATGAAATGTTTATTTTTATAAAAAAACTCTTTGCTTTTATAGCTCTTGGCTGCTGAATAAAGTAATTTTGCTTGACTGACTTTCAGCCTTTAGAAAAATGAGTAAGTTGCATGGTAATAAAACATGAGCCAGGAATCTGCTAAGCCGGCAAGTATGCACTTTACAGATATACTATTATGTTATGCTATTCTATAAAGGACATGGTCTAGCAGGTTGAGATAAACCATGTGTTGTGGAACATTACCATTTTTTAAATATTGTTTTTTTGTATTGTATTGAGAAAACAAACTCCTTTTTTGTTAGTATGTTTTCCCCTCCAGCAGCGGTTCCCCTCCAAGTACAGATGTTCCTGCCTGGCTGATGGGATCTTAAAATAGGGCTGACTGTCCTCTATGAGGGTGATAGAGGATACAGCCTCTGTCCCACCTGGTGGTCCTGTGAACTGTCCACTAGGGTCTAAAGGACTCCATTAACAAGTCTGTCCCCGTTAATGAATGGGTCAAAAAGGAAGCCTTATGCTTTGAACGACTGATCCTCCTTTTCACTGTTCCTGTCTGCTTCTGATCCTCAAAAAGTCTGTAATTGCTAATAATGAAAGGGGCAAAAGATTAAACATTACCTGACACAAGAAAGTATGTAAGCCCACGGCACCCCCTAGAAAATGATCAAGGTTAGTGTTTAAAGGTAACTGTAGAGAATAAGTAAAACCCATGTAATCAGAAGTAGCCAACCCTCAATCACTCCTGTCAGTTATCAGGAGCTGAAGTGAAAAAGGATGGGTCAGGATTAGCTCTGTGGCAAACTCAATTGATTCCCCCACTCTATTTAGAATTGGAGGAAGTCCTGTGTTTACATCGGTGAAGCCTCCGCTTGTCCTACCAGTGTAAATCTCTGACTTATTGGCTCATCTGGTCCATGTCTGCCTTCTCAAGTCCTTAAAACCTTTGTTATTGTTAATGAAAGGGGCAAAAGACGAGCACTAACTGACACAAGAAAGTGTATTGGGAGGAGTGAACCTGTTACAGTGAAAACAAAGTGGGTTTATTCAGTCATGGCCGGTGAAGGTAAGCATGGTGGGGCGGTGGGGCGGGCGAGGTGGGAGAAAGTCGACAGACGTCGAAATAGAGAAAATGAAATAAATCCTATTCCGTTGTCTGTCGACTTCCCCCCCAGCCCCACCCCACTAACCTGCACCGGCTGCGGCTGGGTTTAGTGTTGTGGGAATTGGCTCTCTGTTTTATTCTTACTGCTCCTTATTAAAGATAATCACTATCCCCCTCCCTGAGAAAACACTGGCCAAATGACTTGCTTAAATAGAAAAACAAAACTTAAATTGTCATAGGCATTTAGAAAAATAAACCACTCAATTGTTTTATTCCTGCTCACAGTGGTCTCAAGGTCTGTAACCTTCTTAATATGCCACCATTTATTCAGTAGACTGTGAGACTGTGTGCTTCTCCACAATCATAGACCCTTGACCCCACCAGATAGGTCGCTCCCCCTCCGCACAGCACCGCCTGTTTGTCCCTGCCCCAGCTGCTGCTGCTGAAATCGGACCCGAATGCCTCAACACACGACTATCCTTCTACACCCCCTCCCGCCAGCTACGATCCTCCAACCAAGCCCTTGCCACTGTACCTCGCATCAACAAAACCACCATGGGAGGTAGATCCTTCTCCTACCTGGCAGCTAAAACTTGGAACTCACTTCCCACTCACCTTCGCCTTACTCAGAACCACCTAGCATTCAGAAAGCAACTCAAAACGTGGATATTCGACAAGTAACTCCCCACCCTTCTTCAAGCGCCTTGAGACCCTCTGGGTATGTAGCGCGCTATACAAATCTTTTGACTTGACTTGACTTGACTGCAGGCCACCACCTGCGCCTCATCCCTGGTGGCCAGTGGTAGGCCGTAGGTTTGTTCACCTTCCGCTTTATTGTTTTATTGTATTACCTGTATTTCATTGTTGTGTCTGTGACTGCTGTTGTTCTGTCTTCCCCCGCTGCCTGTTCGTGGTCCGTGCCCGTTTTCCACCCTTTGTTCCCCTCACTGTTCCAATGTCTCTCAGCCCGATTTTTACTTCTGTACCCTTGCTGCCCCCGTGTCTCTGCCTGTTTTTTTCCTACTGTACCCCCCGCTGCCCCTGTGTCTCTTGGCCTGGTTTTCCCTTCTGTGCCCTTTGCCTTCTGTTTCTCAGCTGCCCCTGTATTCTTGTGTGCTTTTTGCCTTCTGTGCCACTCGTTTTTTCCCTGTATTTCTGTGCCCTCTTGCCTTCTGTGACACTTGTTTTTACTGTATTTCTGTGCCCTTTTTGCCTTCTGTGACACTCGTTTTACCTTTTTTTTAGTGCCCTTTCGCCTTCTGTTCCCTTCATCGTCCCTCACCGCCCTGCCGCTGCGTCCCCTGCTGCCCCGCCCCCCTGACTGCCCCCTCGCTGCACCTGCTGCCCGCCTCCCAGCAGCTCCTCCATCCCACCTCTTATATATGCCGGCCGCTATGCTGCCGTGCGCAGCAGGCGTGCCACTGGCACGCCAAAGGCGCGCCTAAGGCAAGCCCATCTGTGCCAGTCCGAGCCTGGACCGTGCCCAGCGCCAGAACCCCTGTCCCCTGCACCCACCACGTGGACCGCCTCCACTATGACGCCATCACTCTGCACGTTCGCAACTCCGGACGGACCCCCACCTGCTTCAAGGCAACCCTGAAACGCACACACGGTCCCTTCACCTGCCGGAACTGCAGCGAAACCAGCCTCAGAGCCAACGAACCACCCGCTAAGAAAGACCCCAACCACCTCCGATGCATACTACTGAACACCCGCTCCGCAACGCAAACACCCTGTCAAGCTCTGGGACCTGCTCGACACAATATCCCCGGACGTCGCCTTCCTGACTGAGACCTGTTTGAACGACTCCTCTGCACCCGACATCGCCATAGCCATCCCAGCTGGCTACAAGATCACCCGCAGAGACCGCAACAACGGAGTCAGAGGAGGAATCGCCATCGTCCTCAAGAACAGCATCAGGGTCTCGACTAGCACCAATGACGCGCTCAGCACCGCCAAGCACATGCATTTCCAGATCCACACAGACCCCAACTCCACCCTCAGAGGCACCCTCGTCTACCGACCCCCCGGACCCCTTCCCCAGTTCAGCGACTCCATCACTGACTTCATCAGCACACACGCCCTGACCTCCACTGAATATATCCTCCTCGGAGACCTAAACTTACACCTTGAGAACGAAAACGACAACAACTCCACATCCCTGATCATTAACATCGCCAACATCGGACTGAAGCAACTCTTCACAACGCCCACCCACTCCGCTGGCCACGCGCTCAACCCCGTCTTCTCCTCAAGCCCGCACGTCTCCGTCAGCCACACCACCGAACTCCTCTGGACCAATCACTGCTGCATCCACTTCGCCTTCCAGAAACCCACCACACACCACCGCACCCAACAGATCCCCCGCCGCTGCTGGAGCAAAATCACCGAAGACCAACTACATGCAAACCTCGCTCTCAGCCCACTCACCGAACCCTCCAACACAGACGATGGTGCCCACAGCCTCTGATGCTAGATCGAGGACTGCTCCAACACCCTCGCCCCACTGAAGAAACACCTCCACAGAGACACCATGAAGAGGGCCAGCTGGTTCACCCCAGAACTCCTTACCTCCAAGCAAGCCTGCTGTAAACTAGAGAAGGAATGGCACAGTGAACAAACTCCAGACAGCCACGCAGCACACAAGGACACCATCCGCAGCCACCACCACCACCTCTTCAGGACGGCCAAGAGGACCTCCTTCAAAGAACGCCTCGACAACAACGCACACAACAGCAAGGAGCGCTTCAACATCATGAAGGAACTCTCCAACCCCAGCTCCAACACCAACGAAATCCCGCTGTCGCAAGCCCTGTGCGACTCCCTCGCCACCTTCTTCCACCGCCAGATAGCAGACATCCATGACAGCCCCAACAGACAGCAACACAACAGATCCTCCGCACACCATCGACCATGACCCCCTGCTAGCCTGGGCCAGCGTGAGCGTTGATGACACCATCAAGACCATGAGCACAATCCACTCTGACTCTCCGTCAGACCCATTCCTGCACCACGTCTTCAACAAAGCAAGCAGCTCCATCGCACCCCACCTGCACAACGTCATCAATCTCTCGCCCCGAGACCGCGACCTTCCCAGAGAGCTGGAAACACGCTGAGATCAACACCCTACTCAAAAAACCTAAAGCAGACCCCAAGAGACCTCAAGAACTTCCGGCCCATCTCTCTTCTCCCCTAAGGTCATAGAGAAAATTGTCAACAGACAGCTGACCCGATACCTCGAAGAAAACAGAATCCTGGACCCTTTCCAGTCAGGGTTCCGCAGCAACCACAGCACCAAGACTGCCCTCATCGCCGACAACATCAGGACCCTGCTGGACAACGGTGAGACCACAGCAGTCATCCTCCTAGACCTCTCTGCCGCCTTCGACACCGTCGGCCACTGCACTCTACACGCATGCCTCCATGCCGCAGGGATCCGAGACAAGGCTCTGGAATGGACCACCTCCTTCCTCTCCGGCAGAACCCGGAGTGTCCGCCTCCCCCCATTCCGTTCCAAAGCCTCAAAGATCATCTGCGGCGTACCCCAGGGATACTCCCTCAGCCTGACACTGTTCAAAATTTACACGGCTCCGCTCGCACACGTCACCCAACAGCATGACCTCAACATAATCTCCTACGCTGACAACACTCAACTGATCCTCTCCCTTACCAAGGACCCCATCACTGCCAAAGCCAACCTCCACGAAGGAATGAAGGCCGTCGCCGACTGGATGAAGATCAGCCATCTGAAGCTAAACTCAGACAAGACGGAGGTCCTCATCCTCGGCTCCAACCCTTCAGCCTGGGACGATTCCTGGTGGCCGACCGCACTGGGGGCAGCCCCGACACCCACCGACCATGCACGCAACCTAGGAATCATCCTCGACTCAACACTCTCAATGACTAAGTAAGTCAATGCCGTCTCCTCCTCCTGCTTCAATATCCTGCGCATGCTCTGCAAGATCTACAGATGGATCCCAACAGATACAAGAAAGACAGTCACCCAGGCCCTCGTCAGCAGCAGACTTGACTACGGAAACGCCCTCTATGCGGGAGCACCGATCAAGCTCATCAAACGACTACAACGTATCCAAAACGCGTTGGCACGACTGATCCTTGACGTACCACGACACTGCCACATCAACCCCTACTTGAGAAACCTGCACTGGCTCCCCGTCAACAAGAGGATATCCTTCAAGCTCCTCATCCATGCACACAAAGCACTCCACAAGACCGGCCCAGCCTAACTCAACAGACGGCTCCCCTTCTACATCCCCAACCACCAGCTCCGCTCCACCGACCTCTCACTCGCCACTGTCCCGCGCATCTGAAAAACAACCACCGGCAGGAGATCCTTCTCCTCCTCGCCACCAAGACATGGAACACCCTCCCACTGAGCCTACAATAGACCCAATAGCTGCTGACCTTCAGGAGGATACTCAAGACCCTCCCCAGCACCTTGAGACCCTTGTGGGTATGTAGTGCACTTTACAAATGACAAATGATGATTCAATATGCAGAAATGAAACACTTTACTCACCTAGGGAAGCCAAGGTTAAAAAGCACATCTGGTATGACAGTATCAAACATGCCTACTACATCAGAACTCTGGTGGGAATTGAGACATTTTAGGTGGCTTCAGTCTGCTTTAGATGGTAGGATGATCTGATGTCATCCATTTGTCAAAAAGTACAATAAGAATAAGCACTAAGAGAGAGTTGGCTTTGAGTCAACCTACTCCATCTATTGGCTTTCATAGTTTGTCATTGTTCGGATTGGTTGTCCGTACAGGTCATGCTGTTTCGTGGATGGTTGCGTTTCCCCATTTTCGTTTCCATTAGTTTCAGGCTATGGGGTATCAAGTAGTCATTTTGTTAGAACGCAGATACAATATAACATATACATTGTACTTGAATACTAGTGTATGTTCTTTTAAGTGTTTACTGCTTTAGCATAAGGAATTTTAAATGCTGATCTGTGGCTTTATATGATTAGGACATGCCTACTCTGGAATCCACAGACTTTCATAAAGTCACAGTACTAGCTCTTGGAAGTTCTTTGCTATACAGCATTTTCAAAGATGCAATGAAAATATTGGCTCTTGGTTGAATGCATCTATATGCATTATATTGCAGTGAATGCCTTTCTACTTCACTACTTACATTATCTTCTGAAAACTTTTGGTAAACAACTTTCTTGAGAGTACAGCTTAACCCTGCTAATGCATTCTGTATAAGAAATAAATCCTTCTCCCAGCTTACATAAAGTTCTAGCCCACTATGTTGCTTCATTATCTTTGTGCTGTTCTGGAGCCACGGGACGGACTTTTGTTCATATCTTTGACCCCTGGAAAAAGACAGCGGGTCCCGCATCGCAGACAGACCCTGAGGCATAGTCTGCGTTCGAGGGATTTTGGACTTTTGTTTGATAGAGCCGAGGGGAGCGCTGATAGGGAAGCAGGGCTGCGAGCTGTCTCACAGGGACTCAAACTCCCAGGAGTCCCTGCGTGAGTAACTGACCCGCAACACCTGGGCCGCACTCCATGCCTGCCACGCCCCCCCCCCCCCCCGGCGTTTCAAAAACCTGCATTTCGCCCTCACCTGCGGGATTATCTTTGTGCTGTTCCCCGAGCCTCGGGACAGACCTTTTTTCATATCTTTGACCCCTGGAAAAAGCCAGCGCCTCGCCGGACCCGCGAAGCGGGTCCCGCATCGCAGACGGACCCTGAGGCAGAGACTGCATTCGAGGGATTTTGGACTTTTGTTTGATAGAGCTGAGGGGAGCGCTGATAGGGCAGCAGGGCTGCGAGCTGTCTCACAGGGACTCAACCTCCCAGGAGTCCCTGCGTGAGTAACTGACCCGCAACACCTGGGCCGCTCTCCCTGCCTGCCACCCCCCTGCCCCGGCGTTTCAAAAACCTGCATTTCGCCCTCACCTGTGGGATTATCTTTGTGCTGTTCCTGGAGCCACGGGACCGACCTTTGTTCATATCTTTGACCCCTGGGAAAAGACAGCGCCTTCCCAGACCCGCTTCGCAGGTCCCGCATCGCAGACGGACCCTGAGGCAGAGACTGCGTTCGAGGGATTTTGGACTTTTGTTTGATAAAGCAGTGGGGAACGCTGATAGGGCAGCAGGGCTGCGAGCTGTCTCACAGGGACTCAACCTCCCAGGAGTCCATGCGTGAGTAACTGACCCGCAACACCTGGGCCGCTCTCCCTGCCTGCCACGCCCCCACCCCGCCGTTTCAAAAACCTGCATTTCGCCCTCACCTGCGGGATTATCTTTGTGCTGTTCCTGGAGCCACAGGACGGACCTTTGTTCATATCTTTGACCCCTGGGAAAAGCCAGCGCCTTCCCAGACCCGCTTCGCGGGTCCCGCATTGCAGACGGACCCTGAGGCAGAGACTGCGTTCGAGGGATTTTGAACTTTTGTTTGATAGAGCCGAGGGGAGCGCTGATAGGGCAGCAGGGCTGCGAGCTGTCTCACAGGGACTCAACCTCCCAGGAGTCCCTGCGTGAGTAACTGACCCGCAACACCTGGGCCGCTCTCCCTGCCTGCCACGCCCCTCGCGCCTCCACCCTACTTTACTGACTCGCTATACCGCAGCGCGGGAGCGCCCAGAGCGAAGCCCCGGCAAAGGGCGGGCCCTCTTAGGCCCTCCGAGGCCTGTAGGGTCTGGTCTGGGCAAGGTCTTTTGGTTTTGTATTGTTTCAGGTGACTATATTGTATTATGTATAATCACGGGAGTCTTTAGTAACGGTAACTAATTTGTGTGTCACTATTATTTATTTGCGGTATTAAGGATCTAGGGTATTTGGGTTGTGCTCAGTTTGTTAAGGTATTAATCTCCAGCCAAAGCGATGTGCACTCGTGAAACACGAAGCAAAGCCGCGGCTGGTGCTCTAAAACTGACAGGCACTCTAGACAATTTCATTGTGCGCACTAACTCCTTAATTGATGAAGGAATTGCCCTCATGGAAAGAAGAGTGTCCCAGGATCTCGCACAAGCGAGAAGGTCCTCACTAGGCCCTATAGCCTTTGCACACACACCAATTAAAGCCCAATGTATTCCTGAACCCAACCTTTCCTCTATCCAAACATTAGCAGTCTCCTTTACCCCTTCTTTGGTTCCCTTGTTAGCTATTGACCATCAAGACATGACACTCTCACAAAGGGACATACTGGAGGGTGCTATTCCTAAACACACCTAACCAAATTGTAAGAATACTGGTGTTCGCACAATCATCTCTGATGAGGCAGGTGGACCAAATGGTTCCTACCAGTGGCGGGCCCGAGGAAGGGAGAGCTAATTTGGATAATATGGGTAACAATGTCGGGAGAATAGAGGTGCTCCATGAATCCCGCCCTCTATCGATGGGTATTCCTGACGATACAGCCTCAAACACTAGTCTGGAAAGCATCCTTGAGGCGAGTAGCCTGGATGAAACCCCAGAGGTTACAGAAGATAGGAACGGTATATTTATGAGCTCCTTATCTGATCTTATTAATTCTTTACTTTCTCCTCTGGAGACCAGATTACAGGGCATTGAACATCAGCTCCAGACTTTAAATCGAGAGCTAAAAACTCGGCCTAATGTTCCCACCCAAAAAGCTTCCGGTACACTAACTTTGGCTGGATCAAAACCGCCTCTATCTATCAAACAGTCTGAAGGGAAAAATCCCACCCCTAAAATATGCCCGCCCAAAACTCCTACCCTCAAGAGCAATATAAATTGTACCACTAAGTTGCCTCCTAATGTCCCTAGCAAATCGCAGGTGGAAGATAGTTCCATCATTCCTGCGCCGAAGTCCCTTACATCACTCCCAGTGAATCCCAAGGTACGCCGGAATATTAGTCTACCACCTGACGCCTGCCCTTATGTTATAGTTCTAACAGGTGTTCCTGAACTTGCCCCTGCAACATCAGAACCATTTTGGGCTTTAAAAAACAAAGTCTGCCACTGGTTAGATAGAAACTACCCTCTTCCACCTTATATCCATAGTAAATTGCTAATGGTGGAGAGAGCACCGTGGGTTGGTGAGAATAAAAAAAATAATCAGTGCGACTGTGTGGTTGTGACATTTGAGGACTCACGTTCGGTGGAGCATAATTGTGCTGGGCCCCCCTGCAACAACAATTCTTCCATTTCAGCTAAACCCCTTTCCTATTTTTATATGGTTGCAGATCATCGCAGTAATAGGTGGAGCTGGTTGAGACGTTCAACAAAAAATTGGGGAGGGTCTAAGGGCAGGTTTACCGACCAACCAGATATGAGCCCCGAACTCAATATACCACAACAAATAATATCTGGGGGTCAAAAAGAGAGTCAGTGAGTCTAGCAGGAAAGACCACTATACCAGATGCATGCAGGGCAGTATCAGTGAGAAATAATAGTTAGTGAATGGTCAAGTCGAGACTCAAGAGTACATGGAGAAAAATGTATTGTTCCCATCAGAAGCCACACTGTACCGCCCTTGTTGTCATCATATGGGATCTCCTTACCCAGGAGACAAGACGGCCGGTAAATGTTTACCGTGACCGAGATGTGATGTGAGGGCAGAACAGAAGGGTATGATAGTGGCTAATGAAAAAAGCAGTGTATAGTGATTAGAGTGGAATAGTGAAGGGTAATTATAAAATTAGGTGAATGGGTGGAAAAAAGAAATTTTATTAATATCCCCCAAACCCTAAGATTAAAAGGCAGGTGTAGGTGCAGGTTTTAAATAATAACCGCACGTAATGGTGGTCGACATGTTTCAGCATTTCACAAGATTTTCTTAATGCATTCCTCAGGACCTAAAAAAGATACACTACTGCTTTGTAAAAGAATGAATAATAAAGATATCACCTGGACATCCAGGCGTACTCAACCGTATACTGTCAGTGCATAATGGCAAGGGATCCAACATGTAAAACAAACAAACAAACAAACAAACGAAGAAACAAATAGAGCACTTAATGTTATTCACATTGTTTCTGTTTGTATTCATAATGGAATTGTAATATGTTCAATCATTTCAAGTATACACTCACCCTTATGTGTAGGTTGAGGAGCTTCACCCCACCTGGCTGCAGCGCAGGTAAAAGGAGCACCGCTCTGTGGATAATCATATGATGTTTACAGAGCGGTTAGTGATGTGACACTAGACAAAATAAAGTGAATGAAAAATAGAGTGTACTTCGAGACGAGAGGTAGTCTAAACCTCTTGTAAAATCAAGTGGTGACCAGGCTAGGCGTAACCGCCGTAATCTATCAAATCCGTAGGGATGACTACCCAGTAGAGACCTATTATGCATGGAAAGGGCTCCGTGTCGATTTTGTTTAAAACCGCACAAACAAAACAAAGTCATTTCGATTCCTGTTACCCTTCGTATTTTTTGATGGCGGAGTGGCCTCTAGCGGCGTATCCGCGCAGGGAAAGAACCAACGCCATGCGCTTAGCGTTCACTCACCTCTCCGTCGGTGTCTCCGGGCAGTCTTCAGTACTGCTCGGGGGGGGCGCCGAGGAAGGGAGAGCTAATTTGGATAATATGGGTAACAATGTCGGGAGAATAGAGGTGCTCCATGAATCCCGCCCTCTATCGATGGGTATTCCTGACGATACAGCCTCAAACACTAGTCTGGAAAGCATCCTTGAGGCGAGTAGCCTGGATGAAACCCCAGAGGTTACAAAAGATAGGAACGGTATATTTATGAGCTCCTTATCTGATCTTATTAATTCTTTACTTTCTCCTCTGGAGACCAGATTACAGGGCATTGAACATCAGCTCCAGACTTTAAATCGAGAGCTAAAAACTCGGCCTAATGTTCCCACCCAAAAAGCTTCCGGTACACTAACTTTGGCTGGATCAAAACCGCCTCTATCTATCAAACAGTCTGAAGGGAAAAATCCCACCCCTAAAATATGCCCGCCCAAAACTCCTACCCTCAAGAGCAATATAAATTGTACCACTAAGTTGCCTCCTAATGTCCCTAGCAAATCGCAGGTGGAAGATAGTTCCATCATTCCTGCGCCGAAGTCCCTTACATCACTCCCAGTGAATCCCAAGGTACGCCGGAATATTAGTCTACCACCTGACGCCTGCCCTTATGTTTTAGTTCTAACAGGTGTTCCTGAACTTGCCCCTGCAACATCAGAACCATTTTGGGCTTTAAAAAACAAAGTCTGCCACTGGTTAGATAGAAACTACCCTCTTCCACCTTATATCCATAGTAAATTGCTAATGGTGGAGAGAGCACCGTGGGTTGGTGAGAATAAAAAAAATAATCAGTGCGACTGTGTGGTTGTGACATTTGAGGACTCACGTTCGGTGGAGCATAATTGTGCTGGGCCCCCCTGCAACAACAATTCTTCCATTTCAGCTAAACCCCTTTCCTATTTTTATATGGTTGCAGATCATCGCAGTAATAGGTGGAGCTGGTTGAGAGCCTTTAAGCATATGAGAGGGGGAATGAGAGGGGAGCCATTGTTGGATCATAACACACATCAGTGGGATGGGGGTGTTGATGGAGGATGGAACATAGTACAAAGAGGAGCTGGTAGGCCCCCTTTTGGTGCTAATCAGTTTAATGGGGTATGGTTTGGTCAACAGCAAAATCCTCTTCCAATGCCCTGTTTCAATTGATATAGTGGTCTGGAAGCAGTTGATTGACATTCAACACTCTCATCTGGTGATAATGATATGAGGGAGGTGGTAACTCTTCCACTGGTTGTACCTGGAAGTGGTAGGGGGGAGCAAATGAACATGGAAACGATATATCCTAGTTTGGGTAAATCTGAACATAGCCTTATAGTCACAACTAAGGCATCTTCTGTACCTATCACCCCGATTAATATTCTTTCATGGAACATAGCAGGGCTTAGGAGAAACCTTGTTAACCCGAAATGGAGCGACTTTATTGATTCCTTTCAAATTTGTATGTTTCAGGAAACTTGGTCCTTGACCCCGCAATACAAAAATGGGTATTCTACCTATTTTGTCCCAGCAGTTTCTTCAGGGAAAGGACGCCCCTCTGGTGGTTTGCTCATCTGGGTGAAGGTTGATCTTAATTGCACTGTCACTACACATAAAGTTGATTCCAATGATATTTTGCACATTTCCCTGAAAAGTCCATATAGGGGTATTGTACATCTTTTTTGTGTTTATGCAAGAGGGGTTCAGGGTGGTTTAACCTCGCCGATAATTGAGCTACTGGATGCTAAGCTTTTAGAACTGCCGCCTAGGTCCCAAATCCTGGTGGGGGGTGATTTTAACTGTACATTTGAACCCTTGGATGATGAGGATGTACTGGGTTTGAGTTCTGAGGATTGGAGACAGACAATTCCCCCCTTAGTACTGGCCCCTATTAAGAAATGGTCTGCCAGAGCAATCCAGTTGAATGCCCTCACCCTGGAACACAACCTACGGGCTCTAAATGGTCGGACTATTTCCGATCGTGACGGGGCAATGACCTACAAGAGGTTAGGCTGCCCATCACGAATCGATTACATTCTTTTAGATGTACAATCTTGGGCTAGCTTAGTAGATATGGAGGTTAGACAGACCTCAGATAGTGATCACAACCCATTATGTATGAAAATCAACTGGACTAATGGATTTTGTAAGAGTGGGGGGCCAGAGCTTATCACGAAGGAGGTCCTCCCCTCCAACTGTAACCGGAAACTAAGACGAGCTGTGGTAAAATGTGAAGAGGGGAAAATTAATAGTATAAGGGAACTAGTTACAGCAGAAACCTATAGCCTCACAGCGGTGGAATTAGCAGGTCCCCACTCTTCAGGGCCTAATTTGCTAGCCCAGTACAAAAACCTAACTGCTAAAATAGTAAAGTATTTTCCTAAAAACTCCCAGGGGCCCACTCAAGTGGATCTCAGACCTCCGAAGGCTAATCCCTGGTATACAGTGAACTGCAGAGTTAAGAAGAAGGCTATTACATTGGCCATAAAATCGAAAGACCCTATAGCAGTGAGATCAGCTAGAAAGGAGTACCGCAGCACTATAATCTTAGCCAAGAAAAATTGGGAGGAGGAGCATTGGCAACAGCTTAAGGTCGCTGTCTGTGGAAAGAACTCAACCGTTTTTTGGAAATTAATTAATGTCTTAGATCGTAGGGGAGTTGACCCTATTTTAAACCACATTAATGAACAGCAACGGTATGCCCATTTTTTTAAATTGTATTGTGAGGATGGTGCCCAAGTCCCCTCAATACCACCATCCGTGGGTAACCAAAGCAACCCTAATTTGGATTTGGATAGCAAGGTGGACCCATTCACTCCACGAGATGCCATTTTAAAAATTCTTCCAGGTAAGGCCTATTATTACACAACCCCAAAATTTGGGCTGATTATGTAGCATGCTTAATGAACCTAATCCAGCAAGGCCACCCCATCCCGGAATCATGGAAAGGGGCGGAGGTGATCACGATATACAAAAAAGGTGATAGAGAGGACCCTGCCAACTACAGCCCAATTAGTTTAATTGATACCATCCAAAAGGTAGTTGGCAGGGTCATTATAAACCGAGTATAGACTTGGCTTGTGGACGATGGTATTCTAACCCACTTCCAGACTGGGTTTAGGCGGAAAGTTGGGGCAGTAGATCAGGTCTTCCATTTTTTTGCGGTCTACTGGAAGCCAGTATTAATTACCAAAGGCAGCCTCTACTTGGCTTTCATTGACCTGAAAACTGCGTTCGATGTCATTCCACGCGCCAAACTATGGGAGGTTCTACTGGCCTTTGGGTTTCCTAGTTATTTGCTACAATTTGTTATTATGCTACATGAGAATAACTATGCAAAGATATGGTGGGGGAGTCAGGGCCAATTGACAGGGAGGGTACCAGTCAACAGAGGGGTGCGGCAGGGATGTGTGATGGCCCCGACACTATTCTCCCTTTTTATAAATGGGGTGGTGGACCATTTGAGGGAGGATCCAGCGGATGCCCCTGTCCTTGCCGGGGAGAAAACCCCCACACTCCTCTTTGCGGACGATACCCTCCTGATGTCCAAGACCCCCAAGGGTCTTCAAAAACTGTTTGACCGTTTTTCCCTCTTCTGTAAAGATCGTGGGTTAACAGTAAATACATCAAAAACCAAGTTAATGGTTTTATCAACGCATAGAAAGGCTAGGAAGGCTCATCTCACACTGTATGGGTCCCCTTTGGAAGTAGTGAGTGAATTTGATTATCTTGGGGTAAGGTTGTCCAACAATATGAGCTGGGACTCCCATATATCAAAGATGGTATTAAATCTCAAAAGGGTCTCTGGAGCTATATTAAGGAACCAGCGCCTTTCCATTAGCAGACCGGTGGCCCCTGCGTTGGCAGTCTACGAAGGGAAGGCGTTAGCCTCGGCCGTCTACGGCTCCGAACTATGGGGTGCCGAAAACCCCAAGGCCCTGGCTACTGCGGAGAATAAGTTCATTAGGGACTTAGTCTCACTCCCAGTTTCAACCCCTTTGTTACCACTATTTTTTGATATGGGTAAAAAATCAATTACAGATAAAGTCCAACTAAGGCCGCTGTTATACTGGGTACGCCTTAGCAGGACACAAGAACTAGCACAATATGCTCGAGTGTTGGACAAGTTAATTTCCCTAAATGTCACAAATAAAATAAAGTGGCTAAACAAGCTCAAAACGCTGGTAATATCTATAGGTTTGGGAGAGTCCCGGGTCTCACAATGCTTCCCGCCAAACAAGTTGTTAAAAAACTTTATTGGGATTGGGTTGAGGCTAAGGTTAACTCTAACTCAAATCAGGGAACCCTGACGTCCAATTTTTTGGATCATAAACCCTCAAGGAAGCTAGAACCTTTTCTGGATTTCATCCAATTACCCAGAGACAGAACTTTGTTTTTGAAACTATGATATGGTATCCTGCCCCTTAAAACATTTATGGAAGGGTGGAAGATAAAGGGAGGGCATGACTTAAATTGCCCCGGCTGCCCATGTCCAGAGGAAACCCTTGGCCACTTTCTGTATGCATGTACAGCTTATAAGCATGTTAGAGCTAAATGGTTGAAACCAGTATGCAGGGAATTGGGAGTGAAGGATCATAGATCAGCCCTGCGTATTATTTCAACTAATACTGTCTCCATGTTTATTATCTGTGGGGTCGCCAAATATCTAGCGGGTGCTTGGTTAATTCGCTCAAGGTTGTTGGGCAATGTATAACTCTCTTTTTAGAAAGAATGTACTGTTTTTAACTTTGTTTTACCCTTGCTGTTCAGGATGGAATTGTAGTACTATCGGATGGATTGTTTTATGTATTTCTTAAATGTTTGTACTTTAATGATATATATCTATCGAATAAAGTATTACAACAAAGCTTCATTTTGAGGGTTTTCTTTCTAAGATAGCTGGGGGCAGCATATGCAAAATCTTGCAACTATTATCAAACACTTCCCTAGAGACAAAAGTTAAACCTGTTGGCTTTGATAATGTGTTTTATTATAGCCTTATACCCCGCCGTATAGGGCTATACTGGCTATTAAAGGCCCTCTCCAGCGTTAAAGGCCCCGAGCCAAAGGCGAGGGCCTTTAACAAAGGAGAGGGACTTTAATAGCGGTATAGCCCATCTACGAAGGGCTATAAGGCTATTAGAACATTCTGTCACCAGAGGACAGAATGTTCTAACAAAAAAAACAAAGCCTTTTGGGAGCGTGAGTGGATTGGAATCCCCTCAGGTTCCCTGAAGCCTTTGTTCACAGCCAGAGCTGTGAACAAAGAAACATTGGAATGTTGGAGCTCCAGGCTTATACCAGCCATTATAAGCCCAGAGCACTCCATTGCTTTCAATGGAGCTCCCAACATTCCAATGTTCTAATAGTTGTTCAAATGGGTCTGAATTTGCATATTTGTCAATAAAGACAGAGTGAGAAACCTTTTCTGCATCTTTATGTGGTTACTGAGCAGAAACCAAGAAATCAGAATTGCAGTTCAGTGTCCTAGTTAATCCAGTTTTACACATGACTAATTTTAGAAAATAGAAGAGGGATTGTAACTCAGATGCTGTTATCACATTCAATATACTTAATGTCCTGTCACATCTATCTCTTTCAAAGAGAATAGGAACCTTATTTAAAGGAGGACGCTATAAATAAAAACTTAAATTGTGGTCTGTGGCTTTTCTTAATCATCCATTACACACCAATTAACCATCTTCTGATGGGTTAATTTGTATAAAGGATCACATTTACTATTATTCATGTAACGTGGCACGGAAAGAAAATGTGCTGCGCTGCAGTGTGTGAAAGAGAGAGAGCATAAATACAACATATTTACAGAAAAATTGAGCAGTCCTGCTCTTTCCTAGTACTGGTACACTGTGTACTGCCCGGTGTCAACGCAGACATCCTTGTACAATAGTGCAAGGGTGCCTGAGTTACAGGCAGGATTGGTTTTGTGCAGGAAGCGATATCTACCTGCACAAAAAACAAACCAAAGAAGCATACTCCTCTTTCTATGCATGAAGCAGAATACATACCGCATAGAAAGAGGAAATAATGAGAAAAAAGATGTTTCTCCTCTATACGCCCTACTCTGGGAGGCATAATGATTTGAAGCAATCCCAGGTTTACAAACCATTCTAAATTCAGAATTGCATCAAATCCCTGAGTGGATGCATGGGATCACTCATGTTCAGCCATGGAACGCCTCCTAGCTTGAAAATGTAACGCAACGCGGCACAAGCAGCAGTGTTTCATAACATTTCTTTACAAAGCCATGGAAGACGGTGTAAGGACAATGCAGCTCCTTAATGAATCTGGCCCAATGTATCTATTAACAGCCTCTACCAGATACAGGCTTCCTCAGCTAAGCTGGCTCTTTCTTTCTCTAAGGCTTACTCCTCTGCTGCACTCATTAGATTCCACTGTGCCAAAATGAGTTATTTTTCTATCTCTCTGTATCACTCACAAAGCAGTTCATCAGACAAGCGCTCCTTTTCATCGCAAAATCCATCGTTATTTGCTGCAGAGAACTCTGCTTTCAGCCACAGCCGACCTCCTGATTGTTCCTAATAATGAGAGATCCAGAGCTGGAGGCAGGGCCTTTTCAAGCTTGTCTACCCCATTCACTGAGATCATTTCTGGTTTATTTGCTTTCAGGAAGGCCCTGAAGACATGGCTCTTTACTACCTTGCCTTCTCCGACTCATTTTAATCTGTTATTATTGTGACCGGATACATTTCACACCACAGATGTGCTTCATAAATGTAATAAAAAACCAAATGTAAATCAAATAAAGACTCCACTGCTGCAAAGTGCCCTGTGCAGATGCAATTGAAAGTTGGTTAGCCTTGTTGTCCTCTTTACATATATGTTAACACTACTGAGTAAGGAAGGCAATGCTTGACTTTGTTAAACAAAAAAGCTTTCTCTTCAAACTGTGTTACCTCAAATATAAGTTAATAGGGAATCAAAATTCACCCATTTTTCTTCATACCAGCTGTCCCCAAATGCTTCCATGCAAATTATGTTATGTTTTGCTATGTGTGGTAAATGAAAATGCAGGTAGCCAGCATAGGTGAAACAAGATCAGGTTTATTTACAAGGTAGGAGTCTCAGGTAACAGGTAAAGATGGTAATAAGTCAGTGCTATATAAAAACGCATAAATAAATAAATAACCAGCATCGTTGCTCCTCAGCCCACACACTCCAAATGATGTTCACTCAACCAGGCAGATATCAGCATTCTAATTACATCACAGTTACTCTGGCTGAGCAGCAGGGAGAAAACACTAAGAGCAGAATGCATGGCATAGATGAAGATACCACATTATGTTATGTTTATTTGTTAAACGCACCTTTGCACAGCTTCAGGGCATTTTCTGCACAATAAATAATGAAACCACCATTCATGAATTGACCTGTAAAAAGAGAAAATCTAAAAATAGCATCAAAGAGGTATAGCTGCTAATTATAAAGAAACATTTAGAGTCTTCTCTGAAACTGTAACAGGTTTTGCTTTGGCCACGGGGGTTGTGAAAGTAGGTTCCAGTCCATTATCTTGGCCACAGAAAATGTCCCCTGACCCTGCAGTTAGAGCTTGGAACTTTAAGGCCTAGTCCCTATAAATCAAAGCTCTTGGAATGATTTTAAAAAAAGAGATGTCAAATGTGTGATTCCAATTTTCACCATTTGTTTGATAGTATAATGATCTCATATACTTTTTTTGCATGGCTGTTTATTGTTATGAGACATTTATATGTAAACCAACTCTCCCATGAAAGAAAGCTTCACCACAACCATCCCCATGGATCAATCCCACCTACTGCCTCAGAGGCAGCGCAAAACAGGACAAGGAACTTTTCAAAAATAATATATCCCCTCATCAGTACACTAGCTTAATCTACAGAGATGTGGTAACCAAGTATATATAATGGAAAGAACTCAAACATCAAAAACTTTTTTTTTACCGAAGAAATCAAAAACGTTTCAGTGTGTACATATACCATTGATACGTGTAGTGTACTGAATAGTGAACACAACCATATTATCTCAGACACTGGGGAATATTTCGGTCATGTAGCTGTGTTCTCTCCCCTCCCCTTTGAAACAGAAGCGGAGTGGGCTAGTCCAACATGAACAACATCAACGTACGACTATAAATAATTAGGCTAAGCCTCGGGCATGGTTCACTTCTGCAAAGACAAGAGACTCTGCCGCAGCGAAGCTCCTCACCCTGCCACGTGGCTGCCGCCATGAGCACGTGCCTCCTCGATACAGGCCCATTCTGACTCAACACCACAGCACCGCAGACTTATGTCTTTATCGACTTCTGCCTTTGACCTCCATTGCGGACAGCAGGGTTCACAACTTGTATTCAGATTTGCATCTGTAATACGGACAGCGTTGAATCCAGCCTTGCTTTATTTAAGGTAGAGACAATTGGATTCTATCTCTTCCGATTTTCTAAAAGGATGTGACAAAAAGCATTCATCTATGACTGTGCTGACTACAGCCTTTCAATCTACACTGCGGAAAGCAGGGTTCACAACTTGAATTCAGTTTTGCATCAACACTATGGACAGCATGGAATCCAGCCTTATTTTATTCAAGGCAGAGACAATTGTACTGTGTCCTCAGATTCTGATATCTGTGACAAAATAGCATTCATTGATGTTTGTGTCGACTACTGACTTCAATCTACACTGATGGGTTCATGTGTATAAAGGATCACATTTACTATTATTCATGTAACGTGGCACGGAAAGAAAATGTGCTGCGCCGCATTGTGTGAAAGAGAGAGAGCATAAATACAACATATTTACAGAAAAATTGAACAGTCCTGCTCTTTCCTTGTACCGGTACACTGTGTACTGCCTGGCGTCAACGCAGACATCCTTGTACAATAGTGCAAGGGTGCCTGAGATACAGGCAGGATTGGTTTTGTGCAGGAAGCTATATCTACCTGCACAAAAAACAAACCAAAGAGGCATACTCCTCTTTCTATGCATGAAGCAGAATACATACCACATAGAAAGAGGGAATAATGAGAAAAAATATGTTTCTCCTCTATACACCCTACTCTGGGACGCATAAGGATTTGAAGCAATCCCAGGTTTACAAACCATTCTAAATCCAGAATTGCATCAAATTCCTGAGTGGATGCATGGGAACACTCATGTTCACCCATGGAACGCCTCCTAGCTTGAAATGTAACGCAATGCGGCACAAGCATCAGTGTTTCATAACATTTCTTTACAAAGCCATGGAAGATGGAGCAAATCGCTGAATTACGGAAATGTTCGTGCAAGGACAATGCAACTCCTTAATGAATCTGGCCCAATGTATCTATTAACAGCCTCTACCAGATACAGGCTTCCTCAGCTAAGCTGGCTCTTTCTTTCCCTAAGGCTTCCTCCTCTGCTGCACTCATTAGATTCCAGTGGGTCCCTGTGTCAAAATGAGTTCTTTTTCTATCTCTCTATATCACTCACAAAGCAGTTCATCAGACGAGCGCTCCTTTTCATTGCAAAATCCATCGTTATTTGCTGTAGAGAACTCTGCTTTCAGCCACAGCCGACCTCCTGATTGTTCCTAATAATGAGAAATCCAGAGCTGGAGGCAGGGCCTTTTCAAGCTTGTCTACCCCATTCACTGAGATCATTTCTGGTTTATTTGCTTTCAGGAAGGCCCTGAAGACATGGCTCTTTACTACTTTGCCTTTTCCGACTCATTTTAATCTGTTATTATTGTGACCGAATACATTTCACACCACAGATGTGCTTCATAAATGTAATAAAAAACCAAATGTAAATCAAATAAAAACTCCACTGCTGCAAAGTGCCCTGTGCAGATGCAATTGAAAGTTGGTTAGCCTAGTTGTCCTCTTTACATATATGTTAACACTACTGAGTAAGGAAGGCAATGCTTGATTTTGTTAAACAAAAAAGCTTTCTCTCCAAACTGTGTTAACTCAAATATAAGTTAATAGGGAATCAAAACTCACCCATTTTTCTTCTTACCAGCTGTCCCCAAATGCTTCCATGCAAATTATGTTATGTTTTGCTATGTGTGGTAAATGAATGGCAGGTAGCCAGTATAGGTGAAACAAAATCAGGTTTATTTACAAGGTAGGAGTCTCAGGTAACAGGTAAAGGTGGTAATAAGTCTGTGCTATATAAAAGCGCACAAATAAATAAATAAATAACCAGCATCGTTGCTCCTCAGCCCACACACTCCAAATGATGTTCACTCAACCAGGCACATATCAGCATTCTAATTACATCACAGTCACTCTGGCTGAGCAGCAGGGGGAAAACACTAAGAGGAGAATGCATGGCATAGATGAAGATACCACATTATGTTATGTGTATTTGTTAAACGCACCTATGCACAGCTTCAGGGCATTTTCTGCACAATAAACAATGAAACCACCATTCATGATTGAACCTGTAAAAAGAGAAAATCTAAAACTAGCATCAAA
The DNA here is from genome assembly GCF_964263255.1 of Lissotriton vulgaris. Taxonomy (NCBI): domain Eukaryota; kingdom Metazoa; phylum Chordata; class Amphibia; order Caudata; family Salamandridae; genus Lissotriton; species Lissotriton vulgaris. Next base: position 410,577 of record NW_028252521.1, read on the forward strand.
GAGGTATAGCTGCTAATTATAATGAAAGGTTTAGAGTCTTCTCTGAAACTGTAACAGGTTTTGCTTTGGCCACAGGGGTTGTGAAAGTAGGTTCCAGTCCATTGTCTTGGCCACAGAAAATGTCCCCTGATCCTGCAGTTAGAGCTTGGAACTTTAAGGCCTAGTCCCTATAAATCAAAGCTCTTGGAATGATTAAAAAAAAAGAGATTTCAAATGTGTGATTCCAATTTTCACCATTTGTTTGATAGAATAAATGATCTCATATACTTTTTTTGCATGGCTGTTTATTGTTATGAGACATTTATATGTAAACCAACTCTCCCATGAAAGAAAGCTCCAAGTGCAAGGAAAATAGGAAATTATTTGAGTTATAAGTAGCCGAATAACCAAGATTATGCAAGCATAATAAAAATTATAGAGCAGCCTAGATCAGGCCCATCCTGGAATCTGAAGATTCCTGAGTCCTAAGACCCCATTCTCTAAAAGCATGAAGTGAGCGCCGCAGGATTTTGGCTCGGACTAACTCCCCCAGATAGGACATGCAAAACCCATAATTAGTGGGTGAATTGTGAATGCTACAAAGAAACTATGGAATTTATTGGGCATTGTAAGTACTTCTGGAGCAGATGGAAAGTATAGAGTATCTCTGATTGTTGCCTAGCTAGGTACCATGAAGCAATGGAGTTTCCATTGTCCCCTCCGCCTCTGCAGAAGACCATTTCTGACATTAATGTCTATATCCAATGGGCTCTTTAGTCCGCTTACCTACACCGACGTGCTACTATGACAGGGATCAGCAGGGAACAAAGGCTAAGAGAATGTCCTTGTTCAAAGTGGTCAAAAGACTGCTCGGCCTGATGAGGCTTATCAGTGAGAGAGAGAGTCTTCTATGAGAGATAATCATAACCCCTCTTACATGGGGCCAGTTTTATTGTGGGGCATGCACATGGGAGTGAAAATTGTGAAACCTAAGAAGTCTGTGACCTATGAGGTAGCGAATACTTCTCAAAGTTACAAAAAATCCCAGTTTCATAAATATGGATACGGTTATGTCAATTTGCTGAGCAGAGCATTGGTGGATCAGTAACTTGTCACTAGGGCAGATGTCAAGACCCAATCCCTTAGCATGAATATGGGCTACAACTGCTTAAAATGTTTTACTTAAGCACAGAGGGGCCAAGTACATATCTATTGGAGGACAACGGCCCTGATGTATCATGCCTCTCCACTCAACCTTTAGGAAATGTCAATCAAGCAGTTGACATCCTTGAAGTTGAGTCAGGTCATCATGCAAGATATAGATGTCCTCTATCTTGAGGTGTATGTATACTGTAATCGACCCCTGAATATCAATGGTACAGAATATAGAGAACAAAATATATGTACTTACCTTTTTAATATTTAGTCCCTCAATATGGTGAAGAGAGAGTTGGAAGGCTGTAAAAAGTGAGCGGGTAGGTGCCACAGTCCAAAAGAGATGTCACAGGCACTTGGTATTGTGTTGGAAGCATAGTTGATCTGTGAAAGCACAGAACCAAAGAGGGTCTAAAGCAAGATGAAGCACAAAGAATAACTCCACTAAGTCCCAGGGGCGGTGTGAGAACCAAAGATGTGGCGCCAAGCTTCATGAAGTTGTCTCTAAAGCAGGGAAAGGGCAGGCTTGGTCAATGCCCTCCTGCCAACCCATCAAGAGGAAAGGATAAATGTTTCAGTCACCTTCTTTGCAAGAAAAGGGAGGGTGTTGCTGCCAGTCCAGCCTGCATTATTCACTGTTAATGAATGTTCTAGAGAAAACACTGACAGAATATCGGAACTAAAAATATCGTGTGGACAAAATATCGTCAAAAATTTAAAAGGTAAGTGCGAATAGGTCAATAAAGATTTACTACTCTTTTTTTTTTTCTTTTTTTTTTTAAAACCTTTATTTATAAAAGCACAGTACACAGCGTCTGCCTACAACCCTGCGGGGCCGGCCGCTATGACAAAACAGGATGGATAAAGAGGAAATTAGAGACAGTACGCTGTTAAAGCAATCTCTTGAGCATACACTGTCATGTGGAACATAGCACCATATCAATTAGGATAAAAAAGGTTTAATTTTATGATTTTGTCGAAAAGAACAACAACACACAAACACATGGTATCATACTGGCAAAGGTCGTAGGAGGGGGGAGGGGGGATAAAACAAAGAGATAAAGGAACACATCTGGCAAGGGGGGGCGAGCATGAAGGGGAAAAACAGAGGAAGTACGGAAAACTGGAAACGGAACGTCAATCATGGAGAAGAGGGGAGAGGAGCCTCATAATCAAGTGGAGGGGAGCAGATATCTCCGCGATACGAATTCCACTGAGCCCAGACCCTGGACCATTTCTTGGGACGCCCCCGTGCCTCATACACAGTTTTTTCGCGGAACATGCACCAGTACATGTTCTCCTTCCAGGCACTGAGCAATGGTGGTCTAGGGGAGCCCCAGAGCTGAGCTATATCTCTCTTCGCGACCATGTTGCCCAGAGTGCCCCAAAGCGTCTGGGCAGCGATGCAATCCGAAGGCTCCCATACATTAAGCAGACAACGTCGTGCTTCGGGAAGGAGGGGGATCCCGGTGACACGACCCATAACATCATGTACTCTAGACCAGAAGGCCGCGATCATTGGGCATTCCCACAAAACATGAAGGAAGGTACCATCCATACCGCATCCACGCCTGCATCGTCCATCCGAAACTAAACCCATTCGTACCAGACGCATTCCAGTCACATACACACGGTGGAGGATCTTAAGCTGGACAAACCGAAGCCGAGCCGGGATAGCCACCTCCTTGGGGGAGGATACAGCGGACTGCCAGTCCTCGTCGTCGAGTTCGAGCCCGTCAGCTGTCCAAGAAGCACGAAGTTTCTCAAGTTGGTCAGCCCTGTTGTTGACGAGCTTTTTATATATTAAGGAAATCGTGCTATCGGGGACATGGCCGTCCAAGACACGATCCTCCAAAGGGGATGACTGCGGAATATCGGTACCAGGGGGAAAGACGGAGGACAAGGCATGTTGAACCTGCATATATCGGAAGTGCTCCCTGTCGTCGAGCCGGTATTCTAGTTTCAAAACAGCGAAGGACTTCACAGCGCCCCACGCCCATAGATCCTCCACCTTACTAATCCCAATCATGTCCCACTTATCAAACCCTTTCGTCTTCCACAGATTGCCCAACCGATCCGAGTCATACAATGGCGTCATACACGTCAACTTACCACCCCAGCCCGTGGCCACAGTAGCATCCCTCCAGGCCCGCACCGCACACTTCGTTGGACCTGTAAGGAGCCGGACGGGTGACTTTGAATACAGAGCCCTATTAAAGTTGCCGCTGGGCAATAACAGTTTCTCCAGAGCAAAGGCGGGGGCAGGTTCCGGAGAGTACGTCGCATGGTTGATAGCGCTCAGGTGTGAGGCCCAGTAATAGCGTCTAATATCTGGCAAGGCAATACCACCATCGTACCATGAGAGGGTAAGCTTGGACAATGCAATACGGGCACGACCATCCCAAATCAGTTGTCGTTGTAGACTCTCGACCTCACGAAAGTAGCGAGCAGGGACAGGGTCGAAAAAATTCTGCAGGGCGTAAAGAAATCGGGGGAGCGACATCATTTTGAAGAGCGCCGCTCGGCCCAATGGAGATAGGGGCAATTCACGCCACCTTCTTACGTCCTGCTTGAGTCGGCAGAGCGGAGCATACAGGTTCCGCTCATAGCGAACCGAAGAGACCGTAGAGACATAGATCCCCAAATATTTGAAGCCGTCCGCCGCCACCAAAATGGGGAACCTGCGAGGCAGAGGTGGCAAAGCCCCGGCTATAACATAAACACAGGACTTGGTCCAATTGATGACTAATCCAGAGTTCTTACCGAAGGACGTAAGGACGTCGAAGAGGAGGTTAAGAGACTTTTGAGGGGAAGTGAGATAGAGAAGGATATCATCGGCGTACAATGAGACGCGATCCTCGAGATCTGGCGACCACCGGATCCCCTTAATCGAGGGTTCCCACCGAAGCCACGCCGCAAGGGGTTCAAGCGCGAGCGCAAATAGAAGCGGGGAAAGCGGACAGCCCTGACGAGTGCCACGACCTAATGGGAAGGGGTCAGAGCATCTGCCATTTACCACAACCTGAGCCACTGGTCGTTCGTAAAGGAGCCTGACCCATGCAATAAAGTTAGGACCAAAGCCAAACTTAGCGAGGGTCGCCCAGAGATAGGGCCACTCGATTGTGTCGAAAGCCATAGTGGCGTCCAGGGAGGCCACCACCGCCGGCTCCGCGAGAGTTGCGGCCCTCGCAAGAACACCATGAAGCCTACGCAGGTTAAGGGCCGTGTTCCTGTGCGGAATAAAAGCGGATTGATCCGGATGGATCAGGTCGCAAATCACCTTCAACAGCCGATTGGCCAGAACCTTGGCCAGGATTTTGGGTTCCGCGTTTAGCAGGGAAATGGGGCGGTAGGAGGTACAACGGTCACGAGGCTTGCCATCCTCATAAATGACCACTATGGTAGCTAGGCGCTGCTCAAGGGGGAGGCTACCAGCCTCAACCGCATCGAGAAACATGTTGCGTAGATGGGCGGCCACCTTATCAGGGCAGAGTTTGTAAAGTTCGATGGGCAACCCGTTCGGGCCCATCGCCTTACCCGAGCGTAATGATCGGATGGCAAGGGCAATCTCATCTACGGTGAAAGGGGCCTCCAAAACAAGGCCATCTTCCTCCGACACAGTAGGCAGAGCTATATCACGCAATAACAGCCTGGAATCGGCCTCATCACGATCACTAACAGGAGTATAAACCTTCCGGAAGTGGTCCACAAAACAATCAACAATCTTGCCTGGGTCGGAGACATTCTCACCAGGTTCGCGAACAATAACAGGCACAACACGACTCGCTCGTTCAGCCTGATCCAGCCATGCCAGGAGTTTGCTAGCTTTGTCACCCACATCATATAGCCGGCCCAGTTGATTTGCGCGCATTAACTTAGCAGCATCAGTGACACAAGCCTTGTAGTCAGCCTGTTTTAATTCCAGAGTGTGCAACAGTGCAGGCGTGTCGTCCCCACCCAGCTCACTTTCAAGGGCAGTGATCTCAGTCTCAAGGGCCAGAACAGCCTCCCTTTTAGCCCTACGCTCAGCAGCAATGAGAGATAATGCGGAACCCCTGATAACTGTCTTAAAGGCCTCCCACAGGACAGTAGGGGAGGTGACCGAGCCCACATTCTCATCAAAGTAACAGTCAATTGCCTTCACCATATCGGAGCGGAGTCGGGGGTTTCGGAAGTGCCAGGGAGGGACAGGGGGGATCCTGTTGCCGAGCAGACCACCCACCGAAATCCGGACCACCAAAGGGGAATGGTCCGAGATACCCCGGGGAAGATGTCGAACCTCCCGGACAGTGGACAGAGTGGAGGCCAACATAAAGAAATAGTCTATACGAGAGAGGCTGCCATGTGCACCAGAATGGAAGGTATACTGCAGGAGCGACGGGTGCAGCGAACGCCAAACATCCACCAGACCAAAAGTATCTGCCATCTCATTGAGCCACATCTGGGATGGCGGCAGGACTCTAGAGGGCAGCCGATCAAATTCACCAGACATAACAGAATTGAAGTCCCCGCCCATGATTAACAGTCCATCAGGGAGACCAAGAAGAGTCACTGCCGAGGTCAGCGTAGGTGGTAGCTTGCAGCCCCGGGGGAATGTACACAACCACTAGCACAATTTGTTTACCCTCCCACCTCCCGGAGACAGCAGCATACCGCCCCCCGATCGTCCAATATAACATCGTCAATAGCAAGGGCTAGGGAGGACTTCACCATGATAGCCACTCCCCGGGACCCAGAGGTGAAACCAGCATGTGCGACCAGTCGGTAGCCTCGACGGTCGAGAGCCTTACAAGCATTACCGATTAAGTGGGTCTCCTGAAGGAACACAACATCAGGGGCATGTCGCCTCAAGAACTGTAACACAATGCCACGTTTGATTCTGTCACCCAACCCGTTGACGTTCCAGGAAAGAACCTGCATCTCACCCCCCCCCCATAGCAGCAAAGGCAATCCGCCCCAACCCTCCCCCACAACCCCAAGTTCGGAATATTTGCGATCAGTGAAATACCATGAAAAGAGGAACATAACAAACAAAACGAAACACAACCAAGTCCCTAAGAACCATCCCCCAACCAAAAACCCGTTACAACACCCCCCACCCTGCACCCCTGCCGACTAAAAAGCCACCCCATACTGCAGTGTGCCTGTCGCCCCATCTGATCTACACAAAGAACCCCCCAAGGAGGAAGGGAGAAACCACCCGCACCTGCACCGCCACGGGCATAAACATAGAGCCCACAGTTAATTTACGCTGTAGAGTTCGTAGTCTCAAGTCGGACCTCCGGGGGCCCATATCACTCCTGGGCCGTCGCACCACCTTCCGCACCACCAGGGCCACCGCTCTCAGCGTCATCTTTCGGCAACGAGTCCAACCAGTCAGCAGCCCGGTCCGGCTGATCAAAAAAATAGGCACGTTCTCTGAACTCAATCCGCAATCGAGCTGGAAACAACATGGCGTACTTCAGTCCCCGGTCCCTTAGACAACGCTTCACTCCGAGGAACCCAGATCGCTGTCGTTGCACTTGGGGGGTGAAATCAGGATAGATGGAGATAGAGTTATTGTCGTATTTCAACGGGCCGTGTTTACGGGTGGCCTGCAGGATAGCGTCTCTGTCTCGATAGTGGAATAGCCTTGCGATGATAGGCCTCGGCGGGCCTCCTGGCTTCACTTGCCCTCCTGGGAAACGATAGGCACGCTCTACGGCAAAGAACTTGCTGAGTCCGACCGGAGCGAGTTTAGCAACTATAAGTTCCTCGACCAGTAAATCGATCGAGGCAGCACCATCACTTTCCGGCACTCCAACCAGGCGTATGTTGTTCCGCCTGGCCCTATTGTCGTAGTCCTCAATGTGTTTGAGCAGTAGATCGTGCGAGGAACGCAGATTCCCGATCTCGGATTGTGCCTCCTCCATGTCCGTCACCAGACTCGACGCCTTCAGGTCTAGTGCCTTCACCCTCTCGTTCGTCTTGGCCAGGTCGGCTCGAATAAGAGTGACATCCACAGCCACCGTGTCTATCTTGGACACGATGGCTTCGTATTGTTGACTCATATCAGCCTTAAGTCCAGAGATGGCAGCCAATAGGTCTTGGAGTGACACTTCAGAGGAAGACGACGTGTCCGTTGGAGGGCCTTCAGAGCCCACACTGGTGACACCGGGGGAGCCTCTCGGCTGGGTGTAGCGCTCGATCATATTAGACTGGATCGACCCCCCCCCGGGTTACAGTCTTCCTGCGTTTTTCCGCCTCGGGTTTCGTCGCCATGTCGCAGTCAGCGGCGGCCGAGGGCACCAAAGTTCAGCGGGACGATGATAAGTCCAGAAACTCTGAAGTGTAGTTCGAAGAGTGAATACCACAGGCCTCCTTGCCAGTCAAAAGATGGAAAGCGTTCACTGTGAGAGTGGCAGGCGAGGACAAAGTAGGAGGAGACAGAGACGATGAGGCCGGAAACCGAAAGTGAAAGTGGCACACCACCGGCGGGCCAGATGCCAGGCAGCCGTTGTTGTTGCATTACAGCTCGGCCATGGCAGGCAGCCGAGGCCTCGGTTGCGTCAGTGGTTAGGCCAGAAAGTTGAAGACGACAGAAAAATGGTCTCCAAGGTCCGATTTCGACCAAAAAAGGATCAACAGCATCAGTGCGTGTAGTACTTCAAAAGCCCGTCGAAGTGATCAGGATAATTGCAGGATAGATAAAGAAGGGCGGCGCGGGTCTCAGGAGCTCTCTGCTCACGCGACCATCTTGGATGCCCGCGTAGCTCCTCCTCAGATTTACTACTCTTAACTCCATATCTAAATACATTGAAAAAAAATATACATATATATATATATTCACTGAAAATAACATAGGTTTTAGGGGTGTTATAGTTAGCAGGACATTTTAGTCATACAAAACCATTAAAATTCCTCCGTTATAGTTAGTTGTGCTAACTGTAACTCTCGCGCCCGCAATCCACTGGTGATGATGTCACATATCACATCATTCATGACATGGTCAGTGACATCACTGATGACATCTCAAATGACATATCCGATGACATCACTGATGGCATCATCCAGTGAATGTGGTTTAGTTCCATATGTCAATTTGTATTATATATATATATATATATACCAATCTGCATTGAATAATGAGTGGATGTATAAGTGTCTGGATGGAGGATTTAGTAGCAGTGTGATTAACTGTTTACTTGACTATTTTATAGTGTCTCACTAAATATATTGGATAGTGAATAAACTGTGTGAATATCTATATTTTTTTCTCAGTTGTTGTATAAACTGCTGCACCATTTAGTTACTAGCTACGTGAAAGTGTATATTAGTTATTGATTAGTTAACTGATTATTTGTATGGGAGAGTGAATGTGTGTATGGTTCGGTGGTGGGTGTGTGACTGCCCAAAGATATGTCAATAGGTGATTCAGTAGCTATATGACGTTAAGAGTACATGTTATAATAATTGTTTGGGTGAATGAATATGTATATAGATGTGCTGATAAACAAATATATCTCTCAATGGTACATGTCCAACAAACTAGAATAATAAAAGGCAGTGTATGTGACATTTGTTCTATATAAATAAAAATACATAAGACTCAGTGATTGCATGGGTGACTGTATGAATATCTATATACTTGCAATAGTGATTTTATGGCACACTAAGTATGAGTTACTATCTATATGAATAATAGAAGTAGTGTTTGTATAAGTGTGTAGCTGAGTAAATATAAGTATGATCCATTGTTTGCATAAGTCAGTAGGATGACTGTATGAGTAAATAGAATGTGTGCTGGTGTGCAATGTCAATGTAGGTGTATAAGTACATTTGATAGTGTTCTATTGATCATTGAGAGCATGTATGAGTGAATCTATAGGTAATTGATTATATGTTTGTGTAGATCTAGGAATGACTGAGTGGGTTTTAGATACTTGTATTGGTGTGTCAATGGATTCAAATATGGTACTCTGTATTTTTCAGTGAGTGGTGAAAGATTATAATAGTGTATGATGAGGTGTATCTGATTGTCAGGTGGATGTTGTCATCAGTGATGTCATTTGAAATGTCATCAGTGATGTCACTGAACAGGTCATGAATGATGTAATATTTGACATCATCACCAGTGGATTGCGGGTGCGAGAGTTACAGTTAGTACAACTAACCATAACGGAGGAATTTCAATGGTTTTGTATGAGTGAAATGTCCAGCTAACTATAACACCCCTAAAACCAATGGCTGTTTTCAGTGAATTTCTAAGTTTTTTTAAATGCTAATTCCTAACTATAACCTGCATGAAACCTATGGTTTTTTCAGTGAATTTCAAAGGTTTTTTAATTGTTTATTCCTAACTATAACCTGCCTGAAACCTATGTTTTTTTTAGTGAATTTCGAAGGTTTTTTAAATGACAATTCCTACTTATAATGTTGACCACTTCCCCATATTTTCAACAAGTAACCAAATTTGCAATGCTACCTAAAAAAACAGGCAATAGTTCCACTTACCACTAACAAATGAACATCAACATTTAAGTACTGTAAGAACGTCAAATAGGTACTGCATGAATTACATTCAACTCACACTCATGTTTAAAGAGCAATATGTGATAGAGTTTCTAATGATATACTTCCCACACCCAACAAAATCACAAAACGCAGTGCCACGATCACCACAACCATCCCCACGGACCCCTCCCTCCTACTACCTCAGAGGCAGCGCAATACAGGACAAGGAACTTTTCATAAAGAATATATCCCCTCATCAGTACACTAGCTTAATCTACAGAGATGTGGCAAGCAGGTATGTATAATCGAAAGAACTCGAACATCAAAAACTTTTTTTTACCGTAGAAATCAAAAACATTTCAGTGTGTACATATGCCATTGATATGCGTAGTGTACTGAATAGTGAACACAACTATATTATCTCAGACACTGAGGAATATTTCGGTCATGTAGCTGTGTTCTCCCCCCTCCCCTTTGAAACAGAAGCGGAGTGGGCTAGTCCAACATAAACAACATCAACGCACGACTATAAATAATTAGGCTACGCCTCAGGCATGGTTCACTTCTGCAAAGACAAGAGACTCCGCCGCAGCGAAGCTCCTCACCCTGCCACGTTGCTGCCGCCATGAGCACGTGTCTCCTTGATACAGGCCCATTCTGAACTCAACGCCACAGCACCGCAGACTAATGTCTGTATCGACTTCTGCCTTCGATCTCCATTGCGGACAGCAGGGTTCACACCTTGTATTCAGATTTGCATCTGTAATACGGACAGCGTTGAATCCAGCCTTGCTTTATTTAAGGATTCTATGTCTTCCGATTTTGTAAAAGGATGTGACAAAAAACATTCATCTATAACTGTGCTCACCACAGCCTTTCGATCTACACTGCGGAAAGCAGGGTTCACAACTTGAATTAAGCTTTGCATCAACACTACGGACAGCATGGAATCCAGTCTTATTTTATTAAAGGCAGAGACAATTGTACTGTGTCCTCAGATTCTGTTAACTGTGACAAAATACCATTCATCGATCTTTGTGTCGACTACTGCCTTCAATCTACACTGCATACAACAGGGTTCACAACTTGAATTTAGCTTTCCATTGACACTACGTACAGCATTCAAGTTATCCTTGATTTATGTAAGGCAGAGACAATTTTCTTAAAGTATGAACAGTAGGAAATTCAGCCTTCATTTATTTAATGCAGAGACAATTCTACTATATGTCTTCAGATTTTGTTTACATAAGTGACAAAAAGCATTCCTCCACGTCTGTCTCAACAACTGACTTCAATCTACACTGCGTACAACAGGGTTCACAACTTGAATTCAGCTTTCCATCTACACTACCGACAGCATTCAAGTTAGCCTTGGTTTATGTAAGGCAGAGACAATTTTTGTTAATGTATGCCACAAAAAACATTCCTCAATGTCTGTACAAAGTACTGCCTTCAAATGTACACCGCGATCAACAGAGTTCACTACTTGATACCAGAAGCGGAGAAGCACTACAAACAACATTTAATTCAGTCTCGATTTATTTAAAGCAGAGGCAATTGTACTGTGTCCTCAGATTCTGTTAACTGTGACAAAATAGCATTCATTGATGTTTGTGTCGACTACTGACTTCAATCTACACTGCGTACAACAGGGTTCACAACTTGAATTCAGCTTTCCATCTACACTACAGACAGCATTCAAGTTATCCTTAATTTATGTAAGGCAAAGACTATTTTGTTAAAGGATGCCACAAAAAACATTCCTCAATGACTCTAGTGAGTTCTGTTTTCAAATGTACAGTGCGATCAAAAGAGTTTACAGCTTGATACCAGTGGCGGATAAGCACTACAGACAACATAAAATTCAATCTGAATTTATTTAAGGCAGAAAAATACTACTGTGTCATCAGATTTTGTTAAAATATGTAACAGTAAAAAGCATTCCTCGATGTCTGTGTCAACTACTGCCATCGATGTACTCTGCAGACAGCAGGGTTCACAACTTGAAGTCACCTTTGCATATATACTACGGACAATAAGGAATTCACCCTTGATTAATTTAATGCAGAGACAATTGTATTGTTTGTGTTCAGATTTTTTCAGATAGAATGATGATTGTACATGACGCATTCCACTAGACAAGAGACATTATACCACTGCGACCCCCCCGACCCACGAATCATAACAGGGTACGCACACTCAAGTTTTTTCGGTACCACTAACTCACTGTACCACAAGTCATTTCCCCGTAGCTTTATTAAAGCAGAATTCACTAGGCAAAAAACATTGCTCCCAGTACAGCCCCCCTGCATTACGCATTATCGCAGGATAAGTATAAGCTCAGCGCCAAAGATATTACTAACTCAGTTCACCATAAATCATCGGAAAGAAGAGTGAACAGTTTTATGTCACAGTGAGACATACTGTCCCTTTTAAATGGAATTCATGCAAAATTCAATCAACAAAAGACATTACTCCAAATACTGTACCCCCCTCCCCCATACCACGCATCATTGCTGAATATGTACACGCTAACACCAAAAGTACTAGTAGCTCAGGGCACCAAAAATGATTATCACGTGGCCTTACTAAGGCACCATTCATAATACAAAAAACATTACTATCAGTATGGCCTGCTCGGACCAGGCACAATTGCAGGCTCTACATTACCTTCTTGTTTTAGATACCACTAACTCAGTGTAAACCAAACTAAATATAACACCTATCAAACCCTACACAATATCCCTTTATTATGCTTCCTTGAAAAATTTATTTTATATGACTTATAGATTTAGTTTAATAATAATATACACGCTGCATACATGGTCTATCTTCCACTTCAATCATAATTGCAGATGATGCACTCCACCCTAAAATGTACACTGCGGACAACAGGATTTACAACTTAAATTCACCTTTGCATCTACACTATAGACAGTATGAAATTCAACCTTGATTTATTTAATGCAGAGATAATTATACTGTGTATATTCAGATTTTGTTACAATAAGTGAAAAAAGCATTGTTCTATAACTGTACTGACTACTAGCTTCCATGTACACTATGCACAGTAGAGTTCACACCTTGAATTTACCTTTTCATTACACTACAGACAGCATTAAATTCAGCCTTGATTAATTTAAAGCGCAAAAAAATAGTGCTGTTGCACTGCTAGTATGTGCAAGCACCTTCAATTGTTGCATTCTGTGAACTATGACAACAGAGAATGTGGAAAATTGTATCAAAATGTTCCTCCATCACCGGCAATACCAAGTACCTCTGGGAAATCACCTTCAACATCTCCACCAGACATACGTCCCCATTTTGAGAAAGTTAGAATGCACTACATGAAATGCAATCGTTTAATTTGTTATGGGAGGCAATCAGTAGACCTAGTTTACAGAGTAAGTGATAACCACCGATGCTAGTTCCCCCCACCCAAAGTTCAAATAGTCCAGTATGCAACAGTGAATGGTTTGAGTGCAGCCCACTCAGACCACGCATCATCGCAGGGTGAGCACACGATAAACACCACACGTACCACTACCTCAGTACACCGTAAATAATCACCATGTGCCCTTGTTAAGGCAAAATTCAATAGGCAAAACATATTTTTACCAGTGCGGTCTGCCTGAACCACGCATCATCGCAGGCTCCACACAAACCGCACCTACTTCAGTAAGCCACAACTCATGGACCCTATACGATAGAATGTTCCTTATATTATTTCACATAAAATGTTCCTACCTTTGTACAACAGAAGTCATAAACCGTTATGATTAAAGATATGTATATGATATCATGATTACTATTCTACTTGCTACCAACAACAACGTAATAAAATGGAGTCGAGCACACGTGCCCGTACCCACTTCAACTATCTATCTGTATCTGTGTATTTATTTTGTTTGTAAAATGCTGCTCCTCTGCCCTACCATATTATATTGTGCTATAAATAGCGTATGCAACCAACTTACCTGTGACAGTCAGTGTGGGCTATTCCTCTTTTTTTTTTTAAGTTTATTTATATAGCGTAAAATCAACCCAAAACTATACCAGCTATTTACATGAGCACCATATTTACAATACATTTTCAGGCACGCTTACATTACGTCATTACTCTACAATAACAGGATGTGCACGCAACTCCGACACTCGTACACTGATTTCCAGCATTAAGTTGTACAGTGTACCTGAATGACAACATACGTATATATATTAGCTGCCCTTCATGTGCCAAAAACTGCAACTTAAACTTTTCACAGCCCTGTATTACCATATTTTATTTATGAAACTATGAACGAATATAGAGTCAGCGATATCCCGTACCTTCCATGTTGGCCAAGTTGTAGAACATTACACATATAATGACACATTTGCTTTTAAGACATGGGTGACATCAGCACTACAAAACGGACACCTGAATAACTTAATTTCTCATATAGCTCACGACAGGACCACCCCCATAGCTCTGGAATCATGCTTCAGAGCCTCGCGCAGCACTAGCGTACGTCAGGCCAGCGCACTCCACTTACGCTACCGGGAAAACACAAAAACAAAACATGGCCCAGATTTCCATTGTAGTGATTTCTTAGTTCTAGGTCTAGTTGTCAGAACAGCACACATACTCCCTCATAGCTGGTATACACCCACACCACACCCATTCAACGCATCAGTCACTACACATGTGACCGTACCTAAAAAAAAGACGGGTCGCACATGCTGTACACCATTTTAGAGTTGCTCCCATCGCAAACTATGTGAGGGCCCGTGGTGGTGGTTCGAACTCCTCATGTAGGTCCGAACCACCGAACAGTGTGCCACACCACCACGTGTGTGGCCTCTTAGGTTACTGAGTTAGTGGTACCGGAAGGACTGAGCGGGTGAAGAACCTGCGATGATTATGATGGGAGCACAAGTATGTCGTTAGCCATAGAGATATCAAGACTCAGCACCATATGTGAGACTTCTTAGTGGCAGAGCGGGACTACATGATGTAGAATATGACCTGTCCACGTAAAGGTGAGCAGTGAGGCCTGGGTGTGCATCAGAGGGAGTCAAAGGGCTACAGCAGACTGGATCTGGATACAAAAAAGCGAAGCACCGATTTAGACAAACGCAGTCATATATAGTGTATCAAATTGCATGTATATATTTTTTTTCCAATAGTAGGAACGTTTTTATAATCGGTCAAACATCCGGAATATAAACTATACAAATAGTACTTTAAAATGTGAGAGGGAACGTGTGTGAAAGGGCGATGTTATTCAACGCCACATTAAGATAGTAACAATTACCAATCATAACATCTTTCTTTTACTATCTTTTAGATGTAGAGCTTCAGGGTGCATTATGTCCCGGCACGTAGTGAAAAACACACTGGTGACAGAAAGGTGAGCTGCAAATATTCTTTGCAGTCACTCTCTCACTTCCACTCTCCTTTGATTAAAAAATGACACACAATGTTATTTTCCTTTTTATTCTACAGGTTGTTTTTCACAAATTGGCGTCCCCCAACACCTCTAAAACTCAACGTTCGAGGATTCTGTGATGATGCGTGGCCATCGTAACATCTTCTGCGAAAGCTGCTTTGACACGTAGTGCACCCTCTTTGAATCACGCCAATGGCACAAGGTGAGCAAAGACGTTTGTTTCCGAAACAACAACAAGTCATCAGTGAAAGGAGAAAGTGGGTAGTGTGCAGCACCTTCACTGCGTAGAAATGTACAATTACCTCTGGCCAGTGAGAATAGATAGGTTACAACAGTTTGAAGGGCAGATGTACGAGCCCCTTGAGGCACTTTCGTGTCACTTTTATCATGGGAAAAGTGGCGCAAGGAGCTTCTAAATCTGCCTCTGACTTCCCAAGAAAAACACTCACCTCTGGGCTTGGCGAGTCAATGGGGTGCAACAGTCTAGATACGCAATATTGAGAAATCATCGCTATGCAGTGGGAATGCATGGGATTTAGTACTTTGGAAAAAAACAGACACCTCCTAACAGTGGAACTTGTTGTAATATAGTATCCTGAGTGTACAAATACATAGACCAAAAACATATACGTGTGCATTTGTATATACTATGCTATTACTAACTCTATATACTATCATTCAGATCACTAAACTGGAGGGTACACTATAAAGCAGCATGTCCTTGGACACACAACGGAGGCAAAAGGTGAGCTACGAGTATGTTCTCCAGTATTAACTGCTCCATCTATAACTTTCTCTCTCTCACACTTTTAATGTCGTTTTTTCTGTCTTTCTCTCGCTCACTTTCTCTCACATCGTTTCTCTTTCTCTTTTAAAGTTATGGACGCAGCTGTCCACTCTGCCGTATACAACCTTAGCTGAGTTCAAGTTGGGAACTCTGTTCGCCACAGTGTTTATACTAGGTAAGCAGAGCGGCCTAGATATACAATAGCTCCGATTAAATGCATTAGAAATAAAAGAGCTTATTTACAAGCCCCTTGAGCCACTTTTGCGCCACTTTCAACATGAGAAAAGTAACACAAAAGTAGAGCAAGAGTCTTGTAAATAAGCCCTAAAGAATATTGTCCTGCATAGTGACTTGATCTCTCACCTAATTCTGTCACATCTCTGAATCATTTTAAAGACCTGTTGATCTGTAATGTAAATCTGATGCAGTAGGCACTTCCAAACAGACACCGCTTGAACGCGGGCCTATAAGACAAGTGAAATGTATCAGGCACACTGCACACCTAAAAATAAGAAAATATCGTCAAGTGTTACCTTGACTTGTAATGTTTGACCTCATTTACTCACACCGATCTAATTTTAAACACAAATTTTCTTTTTTGTTTTGCAGATTACCTACCGTACTTCTATTGGAGTCCATATCACATTTTGTTTATTATATTGTTTTGTTAAAGTTATGTTATTTATTATATTGTTATCTTTAAGTTACGTTTCCAGTATTTATTATTGTTTTAATAAAAGTTTATTAAAAAAAGTATATATGTCTTTTTTTTGAGGGGGTGGCGGTCCCCAATAGAAATGATGTTTATAATTTGAAGTATAATTATGAGGCTAACTCTTTACTAGATCTTTGCCAGAGTTTATAGTTACGACTAACGGTTCCTATGGAAAAGTTTTAAAACTCCATCACAGTAACTTTTTCCATTAGCAACATAGTGTGGTGAACTTCTAACCTCTGTGCTCAAATAGGTGTTCCATGAAGTTTTTTTTTTTTTTTTTTGTGTGTATCTTATATAGCGCACGGCTACCCCAACGGGGTGTCCCGGCGCTTGCATTGGGAAGCTGTCCTGGCTTTTCCCTGTGAGATAACCTGTACTGGGCATCCCCAAGGTGAAGGCCAGGCATCCCGCCGCAGGGGGCCGTAGTGGAGATTAAGCAAGCTATTGCCCAGAGTTGCAGAGTGTGAACCCGTGGTTTGAGTAGGCGCCAAAGTGAGAATTATCGAGTCCGTGGACACTTGGGCTCAGACCCTGCCGCGTCGGGAATTGAACCCTGGTCCCGGGTCTGACCTCAGCTTCCGGGTATGCCTCCTCTAACCATTGAGCCACACTTCTCCACAACAGTTACTATGGTAACAGGCAGAAAGCCGTTTGGGGTAGGGTTGAAAGGTACCGGCTGTACAAAAACCGTTATATTTACCCTGTATCCTCTACATGACAGAAAGAAAAGCAAAGTAAAACAAAACACTGTGTACTAGATTTACAACCCCCTTGCACCACTTTCGCATCCAAGGCCCTCCCTACAAAATTAGAAGTGTGTGGGCCTCAACGATGCCGCTCAAACCCCGGGAACCACCACCCCCTGGGATTTGTGTATAGTGGGAGGCAGGCTGCGTGGCCCTCCGCCTGGTGCCCTCGATGGCCCTGGGGATCGCCACGCCTAGGGCCGGTTCCTACAGTGTCCCAGAGTGCCTACCCCGGGACACTGCTATTTGCTATGAGAGGGCGAGAGTCTTGCGCCTTCCGCCCTCCCATAGCAAACTTACTTTTGAAAGACAGAGCAGTGAAATCTGTTCTCACTTTCAAAATCCAAAACAGATTGCATTTCCACATGCAAGTTAGCATCTCCCCTTGCGGAAAAGCAATGTCGGCTCCCGAAGAATGCGGGAAGCCGGCGGGACCATGGGGGCATTGTGGCTCCCCTCACGTTCCCCAACAGTTTTTATAATACCCGGGGGATACAATCCCCAGGAATATTAGAAAGTACTGATACCCAGCGCTGTGCTCAGTGCGGCCCACCGGTGTGAAAGCGATGGGTGCACGACTCATAATATGTAGGCTGCGCTACTCCAGCACCTTTGCTGCACAACTTCTACGCGTATGGGAGCCGGCATTACTTTTCCACATCAGGAGCTACTAACATGCAGCTCCCCATTTGGAAAAGCAATCTGATTTAGAATTTGAAAGAGAGAACAGATTTACTTGCTATGGGAGGGCGGGATGGGGACCCTGGGGCAAAAGCCGGCCCTCCCACAATTCATAAAGCCCCAGGGAGTGGTGGCCCCCGAGGCTTTGGAGACCTTACAGGCCCCCTCCCTTGCCATGATTTTTTTGTAGCCCCAGGGGGTAACTGGGCCCTCAAGTGCTCCCGGAGGGGGGCCACGTAGTCCCCCTTCCACACTACATAAAGCCCCGAGGGGTGATGGTCCCCATGGCTTTGAGGACCTTCGGCCCCTCCCTTCACTATTTTTTTCTTTTTTAGCACCAGGTGGTGACAATCCCCTAGCCTGGGGGGTCCCTCTAGGCCCCACATAACATTTAATAACTTTGCCCCCAGTATTTAACCAGCCAGGGACTAATTATTAAAAAAACCTCAATTTTATTTAATTTATTTTACAGTACAGTCCACGCACCCTACACGCACCTGCCGGGTTTAAAAAAAAATAAGAAATGTGGGCCCTGGAGGTCCTTCTGGGACCCCCTAAGCAGGTCTAGAGATGTCATCAGTGATGTCATGAGATATGTCACTGACCATGTCATGAGTGATGTAATATGTGACGTCATCAGCAGTGCATTGCGGGCGGACGAGTTATAGTTAGCTAAACTAACTATAACGGGGGAATTTCAATGGTTTTGTATGAGAGAAATGTCTAGCTAACTATAACGTATGTGTAACCTATGGTTTTTTCAGTGAATTTCTAAGGTTTTTTAAATGCTAATTCCTAACTATAACGTATGTGAAACCTATGGTTTTTTCAGTGAATTTGCAAGGTTTTTAAAATGTTAATTCCAAACTATGACGTGTTTGAAACCTATGGTTTTTTAAATGAATTTCAAAGGTTTTTAAAATGCTAATTTCTGTATCAATTATTATATTTTTTTATCAAATTGCCTATGTATATTGTAATAGATTGACTGTATCCTGTAATATGCAATGGTTCCGTTTTTATTTTTGATTTGCATAAAGTTGAACAGTATAGTCGTCATCTTCAATCAACATATAAACAGTGAAATTTGTTATATTTTTTTTTAACTTTTTTTAACGTGTGCGCAACCTGCGCGCACCTCTAAGGTTAAAATATATTATTTGCCTTTTGGGGTCCTTTAGGGACCCCATGAGAAGGCCTAAGGGGTCAGGGTGCCTCCTTTTCCAGTTTTTAGAAGCATTTTCGAAAATTGGATTAAACGTCATTCATATGCGACTGTTGCGCAACGTGCAACCCCTGTGCAGCTCCTAGCACTACATATCCTAAAGCCTGACTCCCTTCATCAGAACATGTATTCCCATATTTTTAAACACATCAACTAAGCAAATTATTACAATTGTACAAAAAGACTCTCTTGAATCGTTTTTAATTCTAAATCATACATTTATTCTTGAAACATTTCATACTGTAATAAAACATCCAGCATGATTTCATCTGAAATTTCGTTTGCATTGTCCTCAACTTCAAAATGTGCAACTTGAAACTCAATGTCATTTACTGCGTCTATCAAGTCATTGTCCAAACTTTGATAAAAAAAATCACTGCTTAAATCTCCTTCTCCATTATTTTGTTTTTCAATGTTGTCCTCAAAAGCTACATTTAAGTCCTCTATGACATCGATGGAAATATCAAAACTGACTTGAAAGTTGTCCTGATTTTGATCCATTATATATAGTATAATGTTGCTGGACCTTGCAAAAAAATATAAACAATTAATTATATCATTTTCACTAATAGATAATACAAAACAAGCTTTATGAACTTCATAAGTACATGTATTTCCATCTTTTTAAACTCATCAACTAAGCAAATTATCCTCACACATACTTCTGAAATGAAAACTGACTCACACTAAGATCTTTGACACATAACAGTATCCCTTGCAATTCAGTTAAATTAAGAAAATGAGAGTGAAGGAATAAACAAAGGGAAGTAAGTCAGATGGAGTGAGGGAGTTTGAAAAGAGGAGTAAAGGAAAGGGAGTGAGTAAACAGGAGTCAGGAAAAAGTACTGACGGTGAATGAAAAGCAGTAACAGTGAGAAAAGGCGTATGAGGGTGACAAAAGGGGAATGAGAGAAGAAAGAAATTAAAAGAGAGGAAACGTGACTAAGTATGAGTGAAGGAAACAGAAAGGAAAAGAGAGGAAGGGTGAGGGAAAGAGAGACAGGAAGAGAATAAAGGAGAAAGAGAGGGAGAGTGAATAACTAAGAGAAAGTGAGGTAAGAGAATGGGAGTGATGTACAAAGAGGACAACATAAAGTTGGGGAAGAGGAGTGAGATTGAGTGAAGGATAATGACAGTGAGGAAAGTGATATGAGGGTGAGGAAAGGAGAGTGAGAGAAAAAGAAGCATGTTAAGAGAAAGGAAAAAGGAGTAAGTAAAACAGAAGGATTTTTTGAAAAAGAGAGAAAGGAAAAAGAACAGTGGTGGAGAGAAAGGGAGACAGTGAGAGAGAGAGAAAGAGAGGGAGAGTGAGGAACTTCCACATTAGAACACATTTTTCTTATTAACTTAGTGTACAACATAGTTTCCATTACAAATTAACAACTCACCTTTTGAAATGCTTTTAAAGATTTAGTACAGTGTCAATCACACACCAGATTTTCTAAACCAAAATCTCTGAAATGTTCCTCAGACACTGCAATCAGAAAATGGCCATGATTCCCTCTCATTTTTGCAAAAGTCTATGGTCGTGCACAGCCTCTTTTTTCTACTAGTGTAATTATCTTTACCGTGCTGCCAGGGTATCACTCCCCGCCTGGAGTGTAGTCAATTCATTGGTTGGTAGCAGTTATATTTCCATATACAACTGTCCCCCTAGGCACTGGGTATGTTGCTGACACAAAATCCAGCTCTTTTTATAAATGATATATTCCTCACAATCGATTCTTTGTTCAATTTTATTTAATTGAATTCTGAATCTTAGTTTTCAATCCACATCATGTGTTGATTCATCAAAGTTTAAATTTCATCCAAAGAATAATTTATATCCAATGCATTTCGGTGGTTAAACCACCTTCATCAGGGAAACCATCTGCAAATAACAAACAATACTCGATAAGCATACTATATAATGACAGTTTCACTTATTACACTCTTCATTTTACATTCCTGACATGCTATACAATGCAATACTCTGGTCTGGTTCAATATCTGACTACATCGTGTTTGTGAAGACAAAAGGTTGATACGAGTAACTGTTCTGACTGTTGCTTGACTCCAGAGCCTATATTCTCTATGGTAATTTATACTTGATAAACTCACTCTAGTTGCCAAAATAAGCTAGAAATGTTAACCTTGATGTCGTATCTGGGGAACATATTGCTACAAAGTTCCAAGTGAATCAATAAAAGACGTGTAGTCCATGCGCTTACTATCGCTGTAATCTAAACTCTACTACCTGCTGTGAACAACTCGATACAAAACAGTTCTAATCCAGTGGGTAAGTCCCTTCGGTTACGGTCCCTTCTCTTAAAACATTCTAAATCCCTCGTTTACGCTCTGCTCTCACCTGAGAAAACCTAGGGGGTCAGGGAGTCTCTACCCTGCCCCCTTTTCCACGTTCTCCACTATTGTTTTTCACACTCTTGTGCCTCGGGGTGCGAGCACAGTGCGCGCACCTCGCGACTTTTTTTCAAATAAAAAAATTGGGGTTTTTGCCCTTTGAGGTCCTTCAGGGACTCCATGAGAAGGCCTAGGGGGTCAGGGAGTCTCTTCACTGCCTCCTTTTCACGTTTTATGAAAATCGGGTAAAACGCCATTTATATGCGGCGGTCGCGCATCGCGATTGGTTAATAGTAGTTTCTGTTCCAGAATCTTCAAAAACCCCACCCACTTCCCTCACTATTTATTTCACTTTCTTGGGAGAAGGACATTTGCTGCTGTCTTCCAGCTTTGGAGTTTTCTTCCAGGATTTGTATTGAAAAGACGGCACAGAGACAGCAGCCACAGGATTCCTCCTCTTCAGACTCAGATGTGGAGCAACAACAGCAACTTGCCAAGAAGTCAAAGGAGTCCTTCATTTGGAAGTTCTTCAGTTATCCTGAGGGGCCCAAATAAGGTCAATGCACCAAAGGTATCCTGCACCATCTGTGGGAGTGTGCTATCGAGGGGAAACCCTCAGAAAAAATATTCTTTCAGTATACACACCATGTTGCGGCATGTGAGGAATGTGCACCCTCACCAATATGCACAGGCTTCCACAAGAGCCCTGGCGACACAACTACCACCTGCTGTCCCCAGCACTTCAACTGCAGGAGCATCTCCTTCTTCGTCACCCCGCAATATCGGGCCACTTTTCAGCAAGGTCCACCTCCGTTGCAACATGTGCCATGAAATTCTTTGCTATGGTGAGGAAAGTCTAAACTTAATGGACCTGAAGATTATCCAGCACAAATGCGTAATAATTTTTGTTCCTGTTGAGCAGTTTTTTGTTACCTGTTTTTTATTTTTGTTCTAAAAAAACAAAGTAAATATAAAATTGTTAAAAAACTTCAAAAAAATAGAAAACAAAAAAGACAAAAAAACTGTTCTCTTCAGAACTCACTTCCCTTCTCCACGAAGACCTACATCTCTTATATATTGTGTCATACTTTATTGAATGAATGTGTAGAGTATAAATGAATGACTGAAATGACTGAGTGTAGGGGAGGAAGGGACTGTTGGAATGAGTAAGAAAAGGGTAGTATGGTGAGTGAGGAAAGGGGAGTCAAAGAATGACTGAAACAAGGGGACTAAGGGTAGGGGAGTGAGGTAAGTGGAGAGAAAGAGTAAGGGAAGGGCAGTAAGGAAAGAAAAATGAGGGAGGAAGAGTAAGAAAAGGGGAACATGGAACAGAGACAAGGAAGGGGAGTAAGAGATGGGAAGGGAGAAGTAGAGCAGAGTAAAGAGAGTGAAGGTAAGAGAAGTGGAGTGAAAGTGAGGGAAGGGGTATGAGGATGACAGAACAGGAGTAGAGGAAAGTGAGAGACGGGGAGTGAGCGAGAGAGACGTGAGGTGAGAGAATGGAGGGGGTTAGTAAAGGGAAGTGAGAGAAGGGGAGTAAGGAATAGAGTGTGAGAAGGAGAGCGAGGGGGAGTGAGGAAAAGGGAATAGGAAAGTGAAAGGGTGAGAAATACAGACAGGAGGAAGTGGAGAGGGGGAAGGGAGTGACGGTAAGTGAAGGGCAGTGACAGTTAGCGAAGGAGTATAAGGGTGAGGGAAGATGAATGAGAAAGAAGGAACAAAATTAAGAGAGAGGGAAAGTGAGTGAGGAAGAGAGAAGGTGTGATATAAAGAGAGAGGAAAGGAGTTTAAGGGTAAGGGATAGAGAGGGACAGAATGAGAGAGAGGGAGAGCAAAGAACTGATAAGGAGTGAGGCAGTTAGAGTGAGTGACACAGAGGGCGACAGGGAGAGAAAAATGGATGAAAAAAAGTGAGGGAAGGAAAAAACTAAGGGGAGTAAGTGAGATAGAGTGAGGGAGTGAGGAAAGAGGAGTGAAGGAAGGTGAGAGAGGCAGGGTGAGTGAGGGAAAGAGAGTGAGGGGGAGTGAGAGAAGAGGAGTGATTGAAAGAGAGTGAGAGATGATGTGAAGGAAAGAGAGTAAGGGGAGAGTGAGAAAACACTGAGCGATACAGCAAGACAAGGGTAGTGATGAAGGAAGATAGGAAAGAGAAGTGAGAAAAAGAGAGGGGATAGAGGGATTTGGACAAGGTGAGTGAGGTTGAAGAAATAGTACTGATGGTGAGAGAAGGAGTGTTAAGGTGAATGAAGGGGAGTAAGGAGAGTGAGAAAAGAGGAGTAAGATGAAGAAAAGGAAGGTGAGTAAGAGAGAGTTTGAAGAAAGGGAAACAAAGAAAGAGAAGTGAGAGAGTAATGAAAAGGTATTTTTTGTTTGTCATACTTACCTTATAAATAATGACAAGTTATTAATACATTTTTATATAAATATAGTATCAAAAGAATGTAAGAGTGAAGGAAACAGAAAGGGAAAGAAAGGAAGGGTAAGGGAGAGAGAGAGAGGGAGAGAGTGAGAGAGAAAGAGAGGGAGAGCGAGTGAGTGACAGGGAGTGAAGAGGTTAGATTGAGTGAGCTAAAGGGAGAGAAAAATGGAGTGAAGGGGAGTGAGAGACTAAAGGAATGAGAGTTACTAAATGGGAATGAGGAAAGGTATTGTTGGATGGAGTAAGTGAAAGAGAATGAGTGGGAGTGAGGGAATGGGAGTAGGAAAAAGGGAATGGGAGTGATGCACAGAAAGGAGAACATGAAGTGGGGGAAGTAAGACTGAGATTTATTGAGGGGCAGTGACAGTGAGAGAAGGGATATAAGGGTGAGGGAAGGGGTATGAGTAAGTAAGGGATGGTGTGAAGGAAAGAGAGTGAGGAGGGAGGGAGAAGAGAGTGAGGGATAGAACAAGAGAAGGGTAGTGATGAAGGAAGAAAGGAAAGAGAAGTGATGCACACAGAGGGAAAGAGGAAACAGGAGAATGTGAGTGAGGGTGAAGGAAGGGTACTAATGGTGAGAGATGGAGTTTAAAGATTGAATGAAGGGGAGTAAGGAGAGTGAGAGAATGGGAGTTAGATGAGTAAAGGAAGGGGAGTAAGGGAGTGAGCGAAAAGAAAGAGAAAGAGGAAAACAGAAGTAAAAGACTGTTGAATTTTTTTTTCTTTGATATACTTACCTTATAAGTAATGAAAAGTTATTTGTGTTATTTATTTAAGTTTATTTTAAATACATATATTATCTGTGGAGGAGAAGAAAATTGAGTTATATTATATATTTCAGAATAAAAAATAATATGTACAATATGTTATGTATTTTATTTTTCTGTTCTCAGAATAAATTGAATTTTACTGAAAACAGTGAGTTCAATAGTACTCATCATATAACAGCGGGCAAAAAAAAAGGCAATCAATAAGATTGTCTTTAAAAAAAACATTCAACATTTTCATTATAATTATAACAATTAGAAAAAAACATATCTTAAATGTCTTTTACGAACAACAATTTTTTACGTAAGTAAGAAATATTCTCAATAATTACAAAGTAACAAAATATTTTCACTTCTTTGATATACACTCTAAATAAAGTAATTTAGAAACATATGCTAACAACATTTACCCGAAATTGTCATTTTTTTTTCACATATCATTCCTCATGGCCAAATAGTATGTGTGAATTCCTTAATTTGAAAGTTACTTAATAGTACTCTTAAGCGTCCGTTTCCCAACCTTCTGAATCAAAAGCACCAACATCTTTTGTAGTATCTATCAAAAGGTTAAACCGCCACCTGATGCTATTTATCATGTACATAGAACCTTAAACAACTAGCATGCTATCAGAACCTCAACAACTTCTGGTATGTTGATCACACTCTGCTCATCCTTTATCTTAGCAAGGAGCTGTATACCATTAAAAGAAACCCCTTAAAAAGGAATGAAAAATATTTCCAACATCTCCTACAACTACAACAAATCTAAAACACCTCTGCCTCAATGATGATCAACATCTCATTTGATAGCCAAATTACTCATTATCTGATAAACTTACACTACCTGTACATTAACTTTAAGAATTTTTTAACCACATCATCCTCACTGTGAGAGTACTTTTCAACACCAGACTACCCTTTCTTAACAGCAGTAATTTTCCCAGGCCAATTATTTTCCCTAAAATTTGGGTTGTAAAAACACTAGATAAGAATTTGGTAAGTCATAAGGCAAACGTTTAAAAGTCAAATGAGTATCATCACAATGAGTCCAGCCTTTTGTACATTTTAAATAAGCAGTGTAATGTTCAGATGTTGTAGAAGGACCATCATGGAAAATAATTGCTACAGTTACAAAAGTTCTTCCTGATTTTGATATTTGAGAAGCCGCAACATTTTTTATTAAAGTTGTCAGTTTTCTTCCATCAGGTCAGCATCGTTGCAGCATTAAAATTACATACTGTCCATATCTTTGTATAAATAATGTTGATAACATTTGAGAGTTACATTGGGTACAGACCATGTTTTGATTTGCTCCTCTAACTAGATTATTAAAAGACACTGATTTGCAGTCTGGTAAAGTCAAATATATAAATCTTTCAGTGTCTATTTTAGTACTACTTGAAAACAAACAATTGTCACAATCATGTTGCCATTCATAAGAAAGGCCAAAAAGATTATCAATTTCTATACCTTCATCTTGCAATACAACAAGCATATACATTAGAAATTCCTTACAATCTTGCTGAATATTCTGTGAAAATTGATTTAAACCAGAACATATGTCTAAAACATTTCGAACCTCAGAAACACTTTCTATTTTAGTTTTATCACTACTACATTTCTCAAACACAGAATTCAACAATGAACAAAATCTTTTTTCCCGATTTTCAACAATTTGCTGTAGTAAAGTTTCAAGAAAAAAAACAACATTAACCACTACATTAGCATAGCAGTTGACACCAGAACTGTTTTCAAACTGAAAACCAACAAACTCTTCAATATAATCTTTTTTCTTTTTGCTTACTATTACTGGTTCATCTAATTTTTTTCTTTTCTCTGCAACATCACTACAATTTTTCTCATTTCTTCTTTTTTGCTTTACCATATGCTTTTCAAATACTGGATATTGTGGTAAATTTGGAGCATATTCTCTTCTTAACCTATTATAATCTCTTACACAATTTGCATCTGCACTAATCTTTGTGTCATCAAAATCAATCAGATATAAGTATGATAAAGTTCTGACTCGAGATAAAGCAACATATGCCATTCCCTCTTTAAATACAGTACTTCCAATATTCACCAAAGCACTATCTGCACTTAAACCTTGAGATTTATGAATAGTCACTGCATATGCCAAACAAACAGGAAACTGGTTTCGGCGGACATATAAATCCTTCACAAGTAAAAATCGAGCTGAACAACGACTCAATTGTTGTACTTCTTCAATTTCATCAAATTTGATTTTCAAAAATTCAATGTCATCTCTATTTGGGTAATTCACAAAATCAAAAACATTACCCATTGCTCCATTTACTAAACCTCTTTCCACATGTAAATTACGTCGTAAAATTATCCGACAATTTATACATGCATATAGATTCTTTTCTAAACCAGCAGTTTTAGATATTGATTTCTCTAAAGAATCCAATTTTGAATTCAACTTTTCTGACAAAATAATAGTAGCTCCTTCATGTTGTATTCTATCAATAGCTTCCAGTTTTATAATTTTTGGATTTTCTAACTGTAGCATTTTTTCATTGAATATGGAACATTCTTTCAGAGTTGGCATCAAACATATCATTGATTTCTTTTCAGCAATTTCTTATATATATTCTCTGGTAGAATATTTTTGTTTGGAAACAAATGTATAAGTAATCGTGCCTGTAAAGCTTCTTTGCCATGTTCACTCACTTTTCCAATTCTTATATCTTCAAGAATACTTTTATAATCAGTGTCCTTTGCCTGTCGCATATTTGTAATGAGTTTTGAATATTTGTAATATGACCAAATATTTACATTTCCAATGCTTCCCAGGCATTTTCTGGTGTCTTCATGTGTAACTGTTTTAAATACTGGCTGTCCTTTCACAGGAGTTAGTTGTAGTAGATCTCCAAAAACGATGACATGTTTCCCTCCAAATAACACATCATACTCTGTTTTAAGGATTTGTTGCATTCTTAAATGCACAAAGGCAAGCATTGCATTTGATACCATGCTTACCTCATCAATAATGAGAAGTTTCATTTTTTACAAGACTCTAGAAACTTCACAACAAGCTTCTCTGGATAACTTGTGGTATTCCAATTTATTTTCATGTTCTACAGGCAGCATTAATTAACATTGTAAAGTAATCCCTTTAATGTTATGTGCTGCCAATCCAGTTTGAGCAGTCACAACACAAGACAGTGACGACTCAGTTCTTTTCTGTAGATAAGATGCAATTGCTTTAATTAGAAAACTTTTTCCAGTTCCTGCTTCTCCACTCACGTACAGTTGGACAGGTTTAAATGACGTACATGAGCACTCTTGTTGCTCATGATATAAACCATGCTCAATCTGTTCTGTCACTTGATCGTATATTTTTTTTTTGTTCAACATTTAGTTGTTTTTCCAATTCTTCTAAATTTATTACATCCTCTTGAGCTCATTGCATTGCTCTTTCCACCTCATCCATGGCAGTTGCTGCTTCATTTTGGATAATTGGTTCTCCTAGTGGATCTTGACTCAATGAAGGAGAACTTTGACTGTCTTGAGAACTGTCTCTAGCAATCTCTGCTGCAATTGTAGCTTCTTGCTGTATTTCGTCATTCAACATATTCAGATAATTTTTAAATGCAGGACATTCTATAGTATTTTTAGTTGCGTTATATGATTCTTCGTAACTGTGAAAATCTCCAAGTAGTTCTAATTCTGTTCGCCATGGCTTAAAGAGTTGCAAAAGAGCTAAATAGTAAAATTCTCTTTTGTAAGTTGTTTCGCAACTCAGTTTTCGGTGATTTATCGAATGTCTTTTACTTAATTTCACTAAACATCCTTCAGATCCAATCACAGAATATACTCCTTTATTGATATCTTCTGTTATATTTCTCTTAAAAGTATAATTATGCAGTACTCCATAGAGACAAATGTTCTCAAGATGATTACTTCTATTTGGATAGTATGTATCCAACATATTTGTCTTCAAAATATCTGTACTGTTTGGTTCTTTCTCTGCTAAATACTCAATTTCTTGTACAGATTTCAAAACTCGGTTTCGTGTTCTTGCAAGACCTAAACTCACCCAAATGATTGTTCTAGATTTGGAGTATAGACTTGCAGATGATAAACGATCTGAACATTCATATGCTCTGATTTCTCGATGAGACAACATCTTCAAACTGTAGCTGTAGAATTTCTTACTTAGGCTCTTTTCATGAGAAATTTCTTCCCACATTTCCTTTAGTTCCGTCTTTTTAGATTTAGTAATGTAAGACGTTATATATCGAGCCACAGCAATGGAGTTGCCTGCAACATATTGAATATCCATGTTAGCATTCCACATGGACAAAATGACTGGGTTATAGTCAGTTATGTATTTTGACTCTTCATTTCTTTTTAAGTTGTAGGTATTTTTCGGTTATTTTCTTGTGACAGTATGTCGCAAAGATGATATAAAATTGTTCACTCTTCCTTTTGATAATACTGGACGTGGAAATGCAAATCGACATTTTGTGTAGAACTTATCCTTAGATTTGTACTTTCGACGACAGTATTTTCCACGATGGGTTTGAAAACGTAAGACATCATTTCTTAAATTCTTTTCTACTGTACTTTTGGGCACAGCACATGTAGAATATTGTTCAATAAAACTCATCACTGTGTCATCTGAATCTGTTCCAAATTTAGGAGCAGCTTTGATCCATAGCAGCATATGTATGTGAGGAGCACCTCTTGCTTGATTCTCCTTTCTCCAAAAGAAATCCAGAACCTCTCCAAGAGGATGATTTTTTTTGTTTGTGATAAAAGACATCATAGCTTCAAATTCACGATTGAAATACCTGCATACATTAACTGGATCCAAAGACACAGTTCTCCAGGTGTCTTGTATTCTATATTTTCGATGTTAGCATTTGCCTCTCAATGTAATTGAAGTAAATCTTCCCAAGCATAATCTGCACAGCTTAGAATAAGGAACCATGTAGGAGTTCCTAAATTTCTAAGCATACATTTCAATTCCCCATGACGACGGTACCAATACTCATTAGTACCACGCTGACATGCGATGAGATTAATTAGCTCAGATTCCAAAACAGTATCTTTCTGTTGAACTTTATCCATAAAGTCCTTTGCCGAAACAATTAGCAAATGTGCTCCACTTTTCAGAATATGGTTAACTGCATATGAAAGTCCAGACAAGTCACTCTCAAATAGAAGATGAAACAAATATGGAATACATTTACAAAACCTTGGATCTTCTGCATATAATCTTGAAGTCCGGTATTCAGATGCAGATTCCTACATATACATTTTTATAGTATTGATTATTTTTTACCAAATACAATGTTGCCTTTTTCACTTTTCTAACATCTACTAATTCTTACTAATTCTTACTCTTCGTCGGAACGCCATTAACTAGAATAACTAGAGGTTCCTCATCCACTTTTTCTACACCAATTCTTTCAATATTTTTCTTTAAATTTAGTGGCAAATATACTACTCTTCCCTTTAATCCTCTCTGTAAATCTGAAGGAGGCAATTTCCCTGTCTTAGGCTCCATGCGAACAATAGCCTGAAATGGATGAACACATTGAATGAGAATAGACTCATAAGTATTTAAATCTATCAGTGCAGAAGGAATATTTACCAACTC
Source organism: Lissotriton vulgaris (assembly GCF_964263255.1). Lineage (NCBI taxonomy): Eukaryota > Metazoa > Chordata > Amphibia > Caudata > Salamandridae > Lissotriton > Lissotriton vulgaris. Next base: position 440,951 of record NW_028252521.1, read on the forward strand.
AAGAGTATTATGAACAGCTCAATCAGGCATCTTATTTTCATCTAATTTATTATAACAATATTTACAAATACGTTGATCAGTACCCAAATCAAAACAATTCTCTATCAACAAATAAGTTGCAAATTCCTTACACTCATTATTATTCTCCTTTTCACTTTTTAAATATAGATCAACTAACCTGGTCTGAGTTTTATAATGAATTTGTCTACAACAAATGCAAGAAAAGTTTGGCCTTTCACCCGAAACCTTAAACCTTGTAATTTCTTGCTCAAAATTTTCTGTAGTAGAATTCTGTACATTTTCTTCGACATTGCCTTCTATTGAAATATCTGTTTCTGCACTTTCTTCTTCTGTACCATAGTAACTAACTTCAATTTCTTCACAAATGTTTATCACATCTAACACAGATCCTTGCAAAACAGCACTGTTCAACTTTTTTAACATTATTGCTGGACTTTTCGTTGTAATACAACCTTCTCACTAAATTCCTCCTTTCAGTATGATGCACTGCTAACTTCCTAAAATGGTGAAAAACACTCTGACATACTTTTTTAGAAAGACAAGTCAAAGAATGACCTTGCAAACCTGATTTTTCTCTTACTTTGCAGGGGTCTAAATCTTGCAATATATTAATCTTCTGTTTAACACTTTTCTTAGTATACTTACGTAAAAAATTGCGAAAGAAATCTGTTGAATCCTGTCGTACACTACAAATGGTACTACAATTCCAAATGTGTACACTGGAGCCTTAGGACATCTCCCTAAAACTTCATCAGCTAACACCTCTTCTGCATTTCTAGGGACAATGTTCTCTTTTTCAATCGGACTACCATTCTTAACCTCATAAGCTCGACCACTGGTGTCAACTGCATGCAACAATTTGTTACTCTGAAAGTAACTCTCTTCATTAAAAAATGGTTCACAACTTGAACTATGTTTCCATTCTACAGAAGAAACATTACAAAAATTAGTTCTATTAATTAGTCTTTTTCACTTACTTTTGACCTTCATAACATTAATTAGCTTATTTAGTGTTCGAATCCTATTGATTACTAAAACAATCTTTTTTTCAATTCCAAAGCTTTGTCAACAATTGTCTTTGGTTTTTTTTCTGATAAAAAGCTGTTTTTCTTTTACAATTCTTTACATTTTTTAATAAATTTACAACAACTCTGTTATGAAACATTCGCTTACGAACTCAATATACAGATTTTTTCGTCTATTACTATAAAGACTATGTTTCTCACATATTTCTCCATTATTTTTTATTTTTTCAGATTTTTCTTTGTAGTTACAGATTTTTTTTTCCTGATTGTCCACAGTTTTTTTAAATTGTGTTATTTTCCTAATAAAATCTTTTGTTGACTTACTAGGAGCTTTCTTTGTTTTTTCCAGACATTGCTCTTTAGATAAATCTTGTACATCTTTTTTCTTGGAAATGTAAGCCTGTTTATATCTTTTTCTTCTCTCTGTCTTAGTCGGCATCTTGTTTTTTCTTTCTGTAGATAATTGCAATCTGTTGCGAAGAAAAAAAAATGTAATTAATTTTTTTACAATTATAGACTACTACTAGCATACTACATAGTAATTAGAAACACTATATGTTGTTAAGTCTTGTTCACTCCATAAGTAATTATAAGGCACAGCAACAGAGTTTGGGCACTGTAAGAGATCAAGTAGGGAGTGCTGTTTCTGGGTTTAGGACAGTGCAGTGGTGTTTGAACATTATAGGGGCATTTGCTGAAAATTATGTTTTGGTGTTTATAGCAGTGCAGTAGTGTTGAAAGAGTTCAGACGATTTTGCTAGGGATAGTATTTCAGGCTTTAGGACAGTGCAGTTATCTTCAAGCACTGTAGAGGTTCAAGGTGGGACTGATAATTCAAAGTTAAGAAAAATTTGCCACATTTTTCTGAAATGAAGACTGACTCACACTGTGATCTTAGACACATGACAGTATGCCTTGCAGTTCAGTAAAATGAGTACTAAAGTAAAAGAGAGTCTTGCTGGGAGTGCTGTTTCAGGGTTTAGGACAGTGCAGTGGTATTCAGGCAGTGTAGGGGGTCAATGTGGGACTGAGTATGTAGAAATGAGATTTCGCTGAAATGATTACTACATGCTACAGAGAGAGTTGCTATGGCATTTCTACAGCACACCCAAGATCTTTATTACACAACATGGAGACTATTTGGGCATTAGGAGGCCTGACACACATGCTGCATAGGACTTTATAGCACTAAATGTCCTAAGGCCTGACTCATTCCATGAGTACATGTATACCCATATTTTTAAACACATCAACTAAGCAAATAATTCTGCCACATTTTTCTGAAATGAATCCTGACTCACAAGATGGGACTGAGAATGTAGAAATACAAATTCACTGAAATAATTTCTACATGCTACTGAAAAAGTTGGTATGCAATTTCTACAGCACACCCAGGATCTTTATTTAACAGCATGGAGACTATCTGGGAATCCAGAGGCCTAACACACATGCTGCTTTGGACTTTATAGCACCAACTGCCATAAGAAATAACTCACTCCAAGACTACATCTCTTGCCATATTTTAAAACACATCAACTAAGCAAATAATTCTGCCACATTTTCCTGAAATGAATCCTGACTCACTGTGATCTTAGACACATTACAATATGTCTTGCAATTCTGCAGAATGATTACCACAGCGAAAACAAAGTCTAGCTAGGAGTCCTGTTTCACATTTTAGGACAGTGCAGTGGTGTACAGACAATGCAGGAGCTCAAGGTGGGACTGAGAATGTAGAAATGAAAATTCACTGAATTAATTTCTACATGCTACAGAAAAAGTTGGTATGCAATTTCTACAGCACACCCAGGATCTTTATATCACAGCATGGAGACTGTTTGGGAATCCAGAGGCCAAGCACACATGCTGCTTTGGACTTTATAGCACCAACTGCCATGAGAAATAACTCACTCCAAGACTACATCTCTTGCCATATTTTAAAACACATGAACTAAGCAAATAATTCTGCCACATGTTTCACAACTATCACAATGTTTTTCCCAAAGCAGACAAACTCACAATTACACTCTATGCAAATAAACTCCTGCTTCCGTATTAGAACACATTTTTCTTATTAACTTAAACTGCACAACATAGATCCCCTTACAAATTAACAACTCACCTTTAAAAATGCTTTTGTAGTTTTAAAACAGTGTCAAACACACACCAGATTTTCTTAAGCAGAATCTCTGAATTGTGCACCAGTCACTGGAGTCATAGAATGACATAGCTTCCCTCTCCTTTTCCACTCATATTCTTGAAGATAACCAATACAATTTCTTCCCACACGAATTCAAAACCAAACTAACATTTTAATTGGTTCTATATTTCTACACTTTCAAGCTCACATAATCTACAACCTTCCCCCACAGCTCTCTCTGCCTGTTTCTATGGTAACACTCTATGGAACACCTAACTGAAAACACAGGTGAAAAGTCCATCACCAAATGTTGCAAACCAAACCAGCAAGAGTGTATGACCTCTCAATAAACCAGCTTATCCTGTGCAATGTACCTTTCAAGGACTTTTTCTCAACCAGTCGCATTTCTCCTTCTAAAAAACAGTTGCATGCACCCTAGTTTTCAATGTTGAATTTTAAAGAAACTACCAATCACTTCTTTTTTTTCATTTGCACTGAATCTCATCCACATTTTGTTCTTATTTCCTCTTTTCAAACTGCCATTTCATTTCCTGAACCCTTCTGAGTACAACCAGATCTCACTTCAAGATGCTTAGAGTGTGGATTATAGGACACAGTTATATTTTCTGGAAGGAAAGGTATGCATCAAATAGATGCTTGCTCAACCTTGATTTACCAAATGTGGATATTATGTGGATTGGCCAGAGAGGATTGAGATGTCACCAATTGATGCCATTGGTAAAATCCTTTTTGCATCTCCCACACCCTGACCTCATAATGGTGCACTGTGGTGGCAATGACCTAGGCACTTTGACTGGGGTAGGTCTGAAAATGCTTTTAAAGGACACATTTGGGCAATTGATGGCACTTTTTCCACAAACTTCCTTGGTATATTCTAATATATGCCAAAGGCAAAAATAGAACTGGTCCAACCAATATTGTCCACAGATTGAGAAAGCAAGGAAACATGTGAATAAGTCTGTTTCTGCTTTCCTCAGAGACTATGGTATGGGTTCTATATACCACAACGACTTGCGTTACAACATGCAAGGCATTTATAGAGGAGGCGGAGTACATTTCACAGATGAGGGGAACAGAGTCTTCCTCTGTAACTTTAGACTCTGCATCGGTACTTACTTGTAGGAACAAAACACACTTAATGAACACAACAGCTCTTTTTAGAGCCAACCAACACTCAAACTTGTTATTTAACTGCATTTTTTATTTTTTACTGACGCACCTCGCGATTTACAAATCTTTTTTTTTTTTGCCCTTTGGGGTCCTTCAGAGACCCCCTGAGAAGGCCTAGGGGATCAGGGAGTCTCTACCCTGCCCCCTTTTCAAGTTCTCCACTTTTGTTTTTGGCTCTCTTCTACCTCAGAGTGACAAAATTGCGGCCAAAGGGTGCCCTTCAGGGACCCCCTGAGAAGGCCTAGAGGATCAGGAAGACTCTACCCTGCCCCCTTTTCACGTTTTCCACTTTTTTTTGGGACTCTCTTCTGTCTTCGACACTAAATGGTGGCCAACACTTTCTGGTTTCCTCCGATTAGAATGTTGACAGACGTCTAACAACAAATCAAAATTCAGCTCGTGCACACCCGATTCGCGCACAGTGCGCGCAGGGTGCGCGCCTATAGATATATATATATTTTCTTCTAATTTTCTCAAAAACTACTGGAAGGATTTACACCATTTAAGCAAAAGGGTAATCTGCGAATCAGACTCTACCATTTTGCCAAATTTGGTGTAATTCCGTTCAGCGGTTCGGGCTGTAGCCGTGTCTAAAGGTCCTATGAAAATTAACATAGGGAAAACACGTTTTGGGACCCCCCTTTTTTTCTCTGCCCCCGCTTCACGAATCTGCCTGAGACTTTCAGGGAAGAAGCAGAGCAGAATGGGCCATCTCCTTTGAGAAATACGCAAAGATTTGTCCACCGGTGCCAAAGTTATTCCCAATAGAATGTTGCAGATTTCCTATTGAAACTAGGTCATAACTATAACTACCTATTGGCGACCGCCAGTAGGTAATATATATATATATATATATATATATAAATCCAAGAAGACACTGTCTTTTTCCTTCACACGACAGAAAGTCAAGGCCCAATTTTGCTTGTTAAGTGATTTTATTCGGCAACAACACCCAACGCGTTTCGCAGCCTTCGCCGCTTGCTCACGAGTGACAGGTTATGTTCTTACAAATAAAGATATATACAAAAAAGAAAATGGAAACTTAGTCATGTGACCTATTCATGTGACTTTTCAACAGTGAAAACATACTCTCTCATCAGACATTGCCTCATGTCTCAACTTACATTACAATACAAGATTCATGTAACATCATTGACGCTTTACATTTGTTTAGTGATTCAGGTTATTTTAGCCATTAGCGGGAGAAAAAACGCTTTGTCACACGTTTATAGGACTACATTTCCCATAGTTCTTTGTGATTGTGATCCACATTTGCTCAATTGAATGAATTAAACAATATTCATATTTTGATATCACGCGTTTTCATCAACACGTTCATTCACTGAATTACGTCATTCAGTAAAATGTCCAATGATACGGATCAATTTAGTTTGCATAGACGTGCCATAAGGCCCCAGTGGGCAATTGTTACCACCTTGTTTGCAAATGTTTATCGACTCTTGGCAACAATGTGATTGTTGCTGTCTAATCATTCTGTGTGGCTCATTGCACCTCAATTCGTCTCCTGACACATTGTGCCCCAGTGGGCTTAACCATTCAGATTCATATTCAATATAGTTACAGTTTATAATTGACTTGTCTCACGCTGTGCTTAATGCACCTTTGATCACTCTTCACTTGTGGCTTTCATTCATGTTCACGCACTCCGCAGTGAATAAAGATTCATATGTGACCTGAAAATGAGAGAGTATATCTATTAAAATCTTGACTCAACAATTTTCACAAAAATTTAAAACATTTTCTTTCCGCAATTTCAAAGAAGACAGCAAAGTTCATTTATACATCATATTTGGCACTAGCACAGTTATTATCCTAGGTGAGATGCCAGTCCCTCATCTGCATTATGTCCTGATGGAAACAGTGTTTGGAATCCGATTATAAACCTGGATTCCAGTCTTCGTAATTCTTTGACCCTGTCACCACCTCTTTCTCTCTTGGGTATACAATCCAATACCACAAATGATAATAAATTTGTGTTTTGGTTGTGTTTATTGTAGAAATGGCGGGCAATTGGGTATTGTTGATCATGGTGATTTATAGCCCTCAGATGCTCCAGTACTCTTTTTTTTGCTTTGTGTACCGTACTTCCTATGTAATATAAGTTACATGGGCATCTGAGGGCGTACACTGCGTACTCCGTCTCGCATGACAGGTGTTTCTGAATTCTGAATGGTTTACTATTGGCTGACAACTTGACTGAATTGCAATTTTTACTGTGTTTACAGGCCTTGCATTTGCCACAAATATAAAATCCCTGTATTGGATTTGTTTTTTTGGGTGATAATCTTGGCAAGTTTGCTGGGCTTACCAAGTCCCTTATTGATCTCCCTTTTCTAAAGGTGATTTGTGGGGACTCGTTTACTGACTTTCCTATATCGAGGTCAGTCTGTAAAATGCTCCAGTGTTTTTCCAGGCATTTTCTTACCTCATAGGCCTTGTTGCTGTACGTGGTTACAAATCTAACCTTTTCACTACTTTGTATTGATTCATCTCTCGGCTCACCTACCAACAGTTCATCCCTAGTTCTTATTCTTACTTTAGAACAGGCTGTGGATATGCATTGGTCACTATATCCTCTTTCTTTGAATCTCCTTGTCATGACTTTACATTCTTTCTCGTACCCCTCAACTGTACTACAATTACGTTTCGCACACAATAATTCTCCGTACGGGATACTCTGGATAAGACTTTTAGGGTGACAGCTCCAAGCATGCAACATGCTGTTTCCTGCTGTTGCTTTGCGGTGCAATGAGGTCTCAATTTTACCATCTTGTACTTTTAACATGACATCAAGAAATTCCATTTGGGTTGGGTGTACCTGGTGTGTAAATGATAGGTTCAGTTCATTGGTATTAAGACTTTTAACAAAGGTATCTGCTTCTTCTTTGGTACCATCCTACACACAGAACACAACGTCAATAAATCTCGCCCATTTCTTTACATGTTTGCTGTATAAAGTATGGGGTCTATATATATATATATATATATATATATATAAATATATATATATCTCTTTGTTCTCGACTCACACCACTGGAATTCTTTTTCCAAAGAGACAAGGCAAACCCAATTGCGTGCTGAATATTTTTTATTTCATTTTCTTGCCCAGCACCGCCGCCATGACGCGTTTCGGTCCCCCTTGGACCTTGATCACATGACATGTTACATGGGGCAGGCCATACATTTAAAGTGACAGTGCATCTAATTGTGAGTAAACATGGACAAAAGACTTTCAACCTGCCATTGTGCAAAATAGTACCAATCCTCTGTGCAAATCATCAATACATTTTTAAATATTAAAATATATCCAAATATCCATGATAAAAGCAATTTGATCAGTATAGCCAACAGAAATCATTTTCATCAAACATGATTAATTAAAATCTATGTGAGGTTTGTTTCAACAGGCAATATTACGATCACGTCTCAAAGTAATACCATTTGAGGAAAGCTGTATTGGGTACAGAGGATAATGGCAGCTTCAATTGTGCTCATGGCAAAATGCTTATTTTATATAATTATATATATATATATATATATATATATATATATATATATATATATATATATATATATATATATATATATATATATATATATATATATATATATTCAGTGAAAAAACCATAGGTTTCAGGGACGTTATAGTTAGTTGGACATTTTACTCATACAAAACCAGAGAAATTCCACTGTTGTAGTTAGTTCAGCTAACCTTAACTCACGTCCCCGCAATGCACTGCTCAAGATGTCACGTACTACATCATTCATGGCCAGTGACATCACTGATGACATCTCAAATGACATCACTGATGATATCATCCAGTGACTGTGAGTTTCAATAAAGTTTAAATATGTTTTATATATATGCCAAGGTGTATTGAAGAATCAGTGAGTGTATAAGTGTGTGGATGAAGGATTTACGAGGTGTATGACTGATTGTATAAGTCAATGATTAAACGTATCCTACTGAATGCATGCATTAGTGACTAAACTTTGTGAATGTCTGTATCAGTGTGTCTGTTGTGTAATTTAGTACATGGGTTAGTCAGTAGCTACATGACAGTTTATATGGGTTACTTATTGTTTGCCTGAGTATTTGTAGTGGTGCCTGAGTGTGTGTGTGAGTGGGTTGGAGGTGTGTGACTCTGTGCATAGATGTGTGACTAGTTGATTCACTGCCTCTATGGGTTCAAGAGTGCATGTGGAAACAGCTCTATGACTGGGTGAGTGTGTGTATGGGTGCGTTTGTGAGTGAATGGAGATCTCAGTAGTACAAGTAAGTAGCTACATATGTAAAAGGCAGTTTATGTGAGTGATATATATAAATAACTACATGTGACAGTGAGTGATTACGAGAGTGGCTGTATAAATGAGTGTGTACCTGTATCACTGATTACATAAGAGAGTAAGTATGCACTACTATCTGTATGAATTAGTGAGGTGGTGTATGTATAACTGTATAGGTGAGTAAATCGGAGTGTAATTGATTCTTTACATGACTATCTAGGTCTGTGAGTAACTCTATGGATAAGTGGTTGTATGTGACTGTCTGAATACGTGTATGAGTGCATATGATAGTGTTGTATTGAGGAGTGACTGCATGTATAAGTGATTGTATGGATGAATGAGTGAATGTGTGCGTAGACCTAAGAATCACTACGTGGGTATGTACTAACTGGTATTGGTGTGTCTATAGTTTCAAAAATGTAAGTCTGTATTTTAGAATGGGTGTTTCAAAGGTTATATTAGGGTGTGAGGAGATGCATCAGATTATCACATGGATGTTGTCATCAGTGATGTCATCACTGATGTCATTTGAGATGTCATAAGTGATGTCATTAGTGATGTCACTGACCATGCCATGAATGATGTAATGTGTGACATCATGAGCAGTGCATTGCGGGGGCTCGAGTTATAGTTAGCTGAACTAATTATAACGGTGGAATTTCTCTTGTTTTGTATGAGTAAAACGTCCAACTAACTATAATGTCCCTGAAACCTATGGTTTTTTTCAGTGAATTTCTAAGGTTTTTTAAATGCTAATTTCTAATTATAATGGGCCTAAAATGTATGGCTTTTTCAGTGAATTTCAAAGGTTTTTAAAACGCTAATTGCTAACTACAATATCCCTATAATCTATAATGTTTTTGTAAGTACATTTTAAAAACACGTGTTACCTTTTTATAGTGAAAACAAACTTAACAGTAGTCTTTTATAACTTATAATTATGACTCCTGGTTTTATAGTATTTATTTTTGGGGCATTTCTGTCTGTATTTATCCATATTTTTTTAAATTTTTGTATCTGTATTTACCCTTATATGTTTTGTAAAAAATTTATCTGACATGACTATATTTCCACATTTATTTGTCTGATAAATATGGACTCATACCTGAGGACTGGCCGTTTTCAGTCATATAAACACTCTTAGATGATAAACTATACACAACCCTGATATTAAAATGTGCATGTTTTCTTATACAAGCATATATATTGCTCTTTAAAGCTCTTTACTAAAATACTTTTATTGTTTTAACCCTTTTACTTTTAGAACGCCACACCTATTGGCCTGGTACTCATGAATGATAGCATTTAGAATCGCTAAAAAAATAACCCAACTTCCATTTTTATCCACATTTTAAAATAAATACAGAAAGGAAAATAAATACTTTTCTGTCTGTATTTATATGTAAAAATCAGTAAAAATGGAAAACAAGGAGCCCTACTTATAATTTAACAATGTTTTCAATGTAATTAGCAGTAATTAACATATAAGTGTAGTAAAAGTATGACGCAGCACCTATTATACCTGACTTCGAACACAGTTCGATTCCCGACTCCAGCAGCATTTTAGCCCACCACTATCTCAATGTGGGTAACACCTTGCTTAATCTTCCCAACGCCCCTGAGCGCCCGGCACACCTTTCCGGGGGTAGCTTTATTCTTTACAAATGCTGGCATTTTTTAAATTTAACAGCATAGTAATGACAAATATTAGCACGTTTTTTTCTTCTTCTATTGTGAACAATATTTTTTTATGTCTTCTATTTACATGTTTTTAATCATGAGAATGCAAATGACACAGTTTACCGGGTAACACTTTTTAAACTCTCCAACGTATGTAGATATTAAGGACCTTATAAGTGTTACGATGGAAATCAAAACCTTTTCAGCTTCACAGTTTGTAACGTTTCCCAACACGTGCAGAAGTTAAATAGTTAAAATGTGAGCACGTGTAAACTTTAAAACTTGATATTTAAATGGGCGGAGCCGCATCTTCCTTCCATAGACTACTCAATAACAAAAAAGTATATAAACCACACCTGTTGTGCGATTATTTTCATTTTCCCAAGTTATTTCTCTGTGTCCATTCTGTGATGCAGGTTCCATTTCCTAGCGTTGTATTCATGTTTTGCGTCAAGAAAACATATTCTGGAGTTGTAAGTTGTTTGATTATGGCATAGTAGATATTTATAATACGTAGCTATTTGTCAATATTTAAACATTTATATGTAGAAAAAAAAGGGGTTGCATGTTTTTGCCTTTTTTTCTGTAACTTGGACTTTGATGGAGAGCGCATAAAGAGCTGTCTGGGGGCCGTCTTTTCTTGGTTTCAATTGAACTAGTTGAAGTGCAACTCAGACAAATCGGAGGTTCTCTTTTTCGGCTGCCCTCCGGTTTCCTGTTGGAAGTCCTGGTGGCCGGCAGCTATGTTTCCTTCTTCCACTGACACCGTGGTTGCTAAAAATCTTGGAATAAAGGTGGACAATGGTCTTACCTTTAAACCTCAGGTTTTGGGTTTGGTTGGACAGTGTTTTGGTCTTTTAAAAATGTTGAAAACATTTCTTCCACTTCTATCCTTGGCCTATAGGAGGACTGCGGATCAAGCCCTGATAGGCTCAAGGCTGGATTACGCCAATATGCTATATCTAGGCCTCCCTGAGTACCATCTTTTGCGCCTGCAAATTGTACAAAACTCTGCTGCGCGAGCAATTTTCGGCCTCAGCCGAAGATCTAGCACTGCAGGACTTCTGAAATCTCTTCACTGGCTGCCTATACGGAAACGCATTGCCTTTAAAACGCTCACAATGGATTTTACGGCTTTGCATGGCACTGGTGCCCGATATCTGAGGAACAGAATCGACTTTGACCATCCGTCCAGAGCTCTACTTTCTGCATCATTGGAGCTGGCTACGGTCCCGGTAATCAAGCGAGCTCGCATTGGGGGACGCTCCTTTAGTCATCTGGCGCCCCTATCTTGGAACGCACTGCCTTTGTCTTTGAGGAAGACAGATAATTTGCTGTCATTTAGAAAGGATCTCAAAACATGGCTGTTTGGCCAATGATTCAACCGATTTCTGTGCTTTTTGCTGTGCTGGGTCTTGAATAGTGCCGGGACACTCTGTTTGAGTAGCTGAGCATCTACAAAACACTGGGAAACATAACATAACATAACGTCAGCAGCTTGTTTTCAGAAACAGACAGATTACAGCAAACATTGCTCCTTTTCTGGCTCCTTTGAGCTCATATACTGTGACTTTGTATATTATAATATTGACACTGTACTTGAACTCAGAGGTGTTGGTGACCCATTGGCGCAAACCCGAAACATTTACAATTAACGTCACCACCTTCCAGTTGTTAATCTGTTTTCCCTAGGGATCATATACTGTTAATATGTATATTATAATATGAACAGTCTGGTGATCTCAGAGGAGTTGATGACCCGTCGGCACAAAGCTGTACGGCTGTTCCTGAATGTTCCATCCATGACTCCCTCCCACCCCCTCCTTCTAAAGCTCCATTGGCTTCCCATCCGCCAATGAATTAGGTTAAAACCTGTTGCATTATCCATAAGGCACTCCAGAACCTGGGCCCTCCCTATCTTTCGGAGAGATTTCTACCCTATGCACCCTCACAATCTCTCTGTTCCAGTGGTAAACATCTTCTGGAAGTACCTTGTATAAGAGTGGCTAGGTTAGGAGGGAAAGTCTTTCCTATCTTGGCACGCGCCTTTGGAATGAGCTCCCCTTCTCTCTCAGAAAGTGTTCAGAACATCTGATATTCAGGAAACTCCTTAAAACCTTCTTGTTCGGTATCTGTTAAACTTGCCAGGAACCACTGTCTCTCCTCACAGTCTGCTTAAGCGCAGAGATACCCCTTCAGGGGTCGATTCTAGCGCTATACATACAAATAAATAAATAAATAAATAAATATAAGCAACATCACCAGCTTCTGACTTTTAGTCTGTTCCCACCTTTTAATCATATACTATGAATATGTTTATTATATTTTTCACAGTCCAATGATCTCAGTGGAGTTTATGACCTGTCGCCACAAACATCAAACTTTTCGACGTCCCGGAGAAAAGAAGCTCAGAAAATAATTACTGCTCGAAAGTATTTCGTTATGGATCTTCTGTTCTATTCATTACGTTATTTTCCTTTTCATTTTTGTGCAACAATGGTGTCATTCGTTGGAGATTTGTCGGCGCCACTTGTAATACAGCTTCCTAACCTTTATATCTTACTTGAGCATATTTCACGAAATTGCAGTCTAAAAAATTTAGCTTTCATACATACTTTGTTACCTTAAATATTTGATAAACTCTACATTTCTGAATGATATTTTGTAATTTCAATTTTTCTCAGTTGCGGTTCCTATTCACCTGATCCCAATAGAATATATAGAACTAGCACTGTATATTATAATAGTACTATCCTATATATTCTTAAATGAGTTTGTGATTTGTTAGCGGAACTGTGTGTGATCTCTAAGCACTACCACAGAACGTTCCCAAATTCTAAAAAATACAAATTTGAAAAATAATATTGCGTATGTTTCTATCTAATATGAAGTCATTTGTGTTTAACTGTTTTTTACTTGTTTTCTCACCTCAGATAATGTAGTGCAGGAGTGTTTGTTGTAGCACTTCTTTTCTACTTTATCTAAAAGTAACTGATGCCCTCTTATATTATCAAGAATATGGGGCAACACTTTTACAAACTATAGCAGAAAAGAGGAGGGTGTCGCCACGCTTAACTGATATTTTATGAAATTCCATTTATATTTGTCACTCCTTTCGATATATACAGCGCCATGTCCCGAAGAAAGTTTATTTGTAATTGCTAAATAAAAACTGTTTAAACCTAGACTGAAATTTTTGCTGCACAACCAAACCTCCCCATCAGAAAAGTAAACACCACATTATAAGTAAATAGTGCTCCTGGGAAGTATCCCACCCACAAACTTAATAAAAAGAAGACTGCAAGACACTGTTATTTTTCCGCCGTGATTTGTACACCCCACGGCAATTATATAATTGGCCCTTAAAATACATTAAAACAAATGTTTACCTTCACAATCCCTGTCCACCACCTTGGGACCACTGTACAGAGTTAATAATGTTCCTACCCTCCCCTCTACTATTTTGATTTCCCGTACTCCTTTGGAAGTGCGTCACAACATGACTGACAACAGTGAACCGTTCCCACCCAATAAGGAGCAAACTTGTACTCGGAACACTTTAACAGGGTATTGATGTTAACATACCTTTACCTATACCCTGGTCTGACCACTTTTTTGTCCCCTTTGTGGTTAAGACCCCCGAATCCAAAATCCAGGAACAACCTGCGCTTAACCATATGTGTCGCAAGTGGGTAGGTTTCTCAAGGTCCACATTGAATGCAGCTCTGGTTTCAGGTGGGGCACCAGGGTGTTCCGATAGTGAGACTGCTTCCATTAACTTAGACAGACGCATAACTGAAGCATTGGGCAGTGTTGCCCCGCTGCCTCAGATTAAAACTCTAAATAGAGCACAGAAATCGGCAGCTTGGTATAATGATGACCTTCGCATAACCAAGACGGAATGTAAACACTTTTTTTTATTGAGAGTTCATAAAAATAGAATATATTTTACAAGACACATTTGGAAATAGAATTGATACAGTACAGGACACATAAATACAGAGACGTGATCAGATTTCATCAATTCAAAAACGTACTTATTAAGTGCAATGTGAATAAATACAGACAATCTGGCAGACTAATTATTAAAAAGATGTTGTTAAAGTTAGATTTCGACAGAGAACAAGCTAGGGTTCGAATATACTCCAAAACTTTTCATATTTCTTAAGGGCCCCTGATCTCAATGCATATTTTCTTTCCCTGCCATGGATTCGTAGTAATTTTGCCTTCCATGCCTGAAAGGTTGGCACAAGATCTGTTTTCCAGGACTGCAAAATGAGGGATTTAGCTACTAAAGAGGCAACAAAAATGGGCTCATCATGTGGAGTATAACTCGAGGAGCAGCCTAGGACAGGTATTAAATCATCGAATATTATAGTGGCTTCTAGCTCAATAGAGAGGTATATTTCAATGTCATTCCAGAATTTTAGGACACTCCCAGACAATATGTTTCCAGGTACCTTTTTCTTCACAACAAAAACATTTGTCTGCGACTTGGGAAAAGATACTGTGGAGGAAGGATGGGGTTCTGTAAATTAACCATTTATTATAAAATTGCATACTTTAAAATTAGCGCAGCGGAAAATGGTTTTATTAAATGTATTTATCTTATCCCATAACTGCTGGCTAATTTCAATGTCTTCCCTCTTTTTCCTTCCACCTCTCAATGATCTTGCTGGAAGATTCCTGGCCTTTCTTTTCTTTTAATATTTTAATCCACATACTCATCTTCTTTTGTATTTGCTTATTCAGCGCTGTAGAGATATTCTCTTTATGGAATAAATCACCTATAACAAGCTCTCTGAGTTTTGGAATAAGCAAAACGAATGACCAGTTCAAAATTGTGTGGGAGTGGTGTATCTGTCTAGAAATTTCATCCCAAGACTTCCACCTGTTACCCATAAGGAAGTCTTCGATTTTCTCAAAGCCATTCTCCTTCCAGAGATTTATTATATTATTGTCCATGCAGTCCTCCTCTCCTAAACTAAGGTTGATTAAACCCGTTGTGTTGCCTATTTTGGGAATAGAATAAAAATTCAAAAACTGAGTTTTCTGTTTAAAGATCCACTGTAGGGACTTATAACGAACTTTCTTTGGATCTTTTGTAATTCTAACCGGGTCAGAGATTTTTGATTCTGACAGCATCTTCTTTATAAAAAAATTGTCTACCTCGTGGGTTTCTGAGAAAAAAAAACTAAAGCTATGGTGTGCAAAAGACGTGAAATAATATTCTCTAATGTTTGGAAGGGACAACCCTCCTTGTGCAAATGGGAGATATAAAGTGCTGATTGCAAAGCCTTGGAGATTTTTTACCCAGAGAAAAGAAGAGATCAAAGCATCTACTTTTTTTAAAAAAAAGGAGGCCTGGATTGCGCAGGGAACGGCACTGAAAAGAAAATGGAAAAGAGGTAAAATTGACATACGTACAAACGCTGCCGTCCCATTAAAGACAGGGGTAATAAATTCCAACTTTCTAAAACAGACCCAACTTTTTTTAACAGAGGTAAAAAATTCAGCGAATACAGGTCTTCCAGATTGTCCGATATAAATATTCCCAGATATCTCTTTGGGCATGTGTTGTATATCTGCTTAAATTCCGGTACTAAAGTGTCTACAGTGCAGTTGGCTAAAATAATTTCCGTTTTGTTAACATTAATCTTGTAGCCTCCTAATTTTTGGAAGTCGGAGAAGATTTTTTAAATTTTCAATGGGCTTGAGGGTTTGGAATCTAAAAAAAGAGCAATATCATTCGCATATAATTTTATATTTGTCATTCCAACTACTGGGGCAGTGTTGGTCCTTATATCCCTAATTGCGATCGTCAACAGTTCAATAAATAACGAGAACAAAATTGGCGACAGTGGGCATCCTTGTTGTGTGCCCCTAGTGACCTGACATGTCCCAATATTGGTATTATTAATGATAATCTGTGCCCTAGAATTCCCATATAGTTGTTTTAAAAGAGAAATAAAAACAATTGGGAAATTAAAACTGTAGTGTTCTTGGGTTGCCTGCGTGAGTTCAGTTTGTAGATTGATTTTCCCTTCTTGCCATCTGCTTTGGTATCTCTTTAGACGTAATTAGCCCCCGCAAGGTGGTATTAAATGCATCCCAGGTCGTATTCAATGGGGCTGTGCCTCTGTTCTGTGCAAAAAACTGCTCAATATTTTCTTCCATTTCTATACACCATTGAGGGTCTAGGAGGTTCACTTTATTAAAAAACCATCTTCTTAAGGGCCTTGCGTCATGTATCCCCAATTTTACATCCATATAGATTCCAGCATGATCTGAGAAGGCATTTGGTAAATGGGCATAATTATATAACTCTAAATCGTGAGATGTTAAAAAACAAATCTAACCTAGATGCAGAGTTATACTTTGCTGAATGGCATGAATATTCTCATTTGAAGGGATTAGAGGATCGCCAATTTTCAATGACGTCAAGGTCTAGTTTACAACTTTGGATGGCAATAGCAACTTGGGGTTTGTTCTGACTGCGATCGTTTTTGGAGGAGTCCAATAGAGGATTTTGTAAAAAATTAAAATCTCCCCCCCCCCATATTATTGGTCCAGGAAGGCCTGTTATAGCATGTTTTAAATGTAAAATTGGCAGAGGGTCATCTAGAATTGACGCGTAGATTGTGGTAAGAGTTATATTTGCATTGTTTAATTTACCATGCGCAACTGCTCATCTACCTCTGGGGTCTATTAGTGTCCCTTCCAGAGTGAAGCCTACATGTTTTCCTATTAATATACATACTCCCCTCTGCACCAGCCCAGCTGTTGAGGAAATCTTGTGGCCAACCCAGCTCTTAAGAATTTTATCTGACTCAGCCTGATCTCTATAGTGGGTTTCTTGTAAGTAGATAACATCTCGGAGAAGATTTTTTAACTAACACTCAATGGCGTTTTTTTGCGACCATTGTTCAGACCATTCACATTAAAAGAAATAAGCTTCAACATACTATTTGTTTTTACAGAATATTAAAATGACTATAGCAACAATAAATAAATATAATATATCCAGGGGGATTTTAAACCTCAGCCTGTAAACACTTGGAGAGACAATGGAGGAAAGGCTTTCTCAATCAGGCCAAAATTAGATATTTAATACAGAGAAGAAAATATCAAAGGCTATTCAGACAGGCCAAGGCCACTCATTATTTAGTTAGAATTGGAGCAGCGGGTAGTTCCTCTAAGGAACTGTTCAAGATCTATAAAGAGATCTCCTCATTAGGAGCTCATGCTGTTGACGCTGAGGGCTCGGTAGATTCTTGCAATCGTATTGCAGGTTTTTTTTCTGATAGAGTGGAAAAGATATACTCCTCCCTTCCGGGCCTCAAGAAAACGGCAGCAGAATTCATGGAACAATCTGGAGAGGTGGGGGTAGGTTTAAGGCTAGAATTCTTTATGACCCCCCCCCCCATAGGCTCTGTGTAGTATTTGCAGGGCCATAATATCAGGCTCGCCTAGAGATCCTGCCTCTGCCAAACTGCTTGGGGAAAGGGCTCTAACTCTTGAGCCATACATTAGGCACCTCCTAAATGTATAATTTAACACACACACCATGCCGGTTAGCTGGAAAAAGGCGGTGGTTTTGCCATTCCGGAAAAGCCCAACATCAGCTATGAGAAATTTGACAATTTCCATCCTATCTCACTGTTACCATATATGGCGAAGGTGGCAGAGAAGGTTGCCAATTCCCAGCTTATGGCTTTTATGGAAGAAGCCAACCTCCTGCATCACACTCAATTTGGCTTTCGGTCATTACATTCCACAGAGTCAGCCTTGCTTATGGCCATGGAGACTATTAGGCAGGGAGCAGATGGCGCTCATTCTCTTAGATTTGAGCACCGCCTTTGACACTGTGGCACATTACACCTTGCTAGAGTGTCTTAACAGAGGTGGTGTCTCAGGTTCTGCTCTCAAGTGGACACAATCATTTTTGATGGGCCGCAGCTTCCAGGTCAGGCAAGGTTCATATTACTCTGATTCTGTTAATCTGGAACAGGGAGTGCCACAGGGATCTGCCCTTAGGCCTACCCTATTTAATTTATACGTATACCCGGTGGCTGGGTTAGTGGAGGGTTTTGGAGTTCGGATTGTGTGATGCATCAAGATAAATCTTTTATTTTGGCCATCTTCATTATGGCACCATTGTGTGGTTTTGAGCTCACTTAGAGTGAGTTTGGCCCTGATGAGAACCTCCCACACATAGAGGTTCGAAACGCATAGGCCTGGATAAACCAAACACTTGTTGTTCAACCCAGTCGGAGATTTATACAAAATTCACTGAGTGTAATAATTGTATAGAATGTACATAACTTTGGGGATTGAAAAAGTGACATAATCCACTGAATTGTGTATTGTTTGGTTTTTCATTGTATAATTTGTATATATTTTTTTGTGTTTGGGTATGGATGGAGCGTGTGTGAATTAGTGTATGTGATGTGCTGTTGTCCTGTAAAGTATAAGTTTTTTGTACTTGTAGGATACTGTTTAAAAATTGTTGTACATATGGGTATAAAATGAAAAATAAACAAGCAATTAATGAGCTTACACATGTGTTGAGATATCTCACATGGAGGCAAAATCTCATTGAAAAAAAGAGCAGCATTGGCAACCAGTTTAGTTTTTTGTTATCAGGTGCTCAGCCTTGCTGTGGATGAGCCAGACCCTTTATTGGTATTTGTGAAGTTGAATGGTAGCAAGACGGAGGTGATTGTGGTCGGTGGGAGCCCATCTATTTGGTCATCAGCATGGTGGCCATCGGATTTGGGTCCTGCTCCAACACCTAGCCCCCTGGGAAAGAACTTGGGTGTATGGGTAGACTTTGCCAGGAAGACGCTAGTTCACGCACTTGTTACGTCACGCCTGGACTATGGCAACATTTTATATCTGGGTGCCACAGTTAAAAGTCTGAACCGGCTCCAGGTAATGCAAAATGCTGCTGCACGGTTTGTGCTGAGACGACCGAGGCGGGCTGATTCTAAAAGAGCATTGGATACTCCTCACTGGCTTCCGGTCAGGAAGAGAATTATGTTCAAAACGCTCTGTATGTGCCACTGCATTGTCCAAGGTAGGGGCACCAGAGATCTCCTAAGTCTCATTACCCTATACAAGCCCGCACCGTCCCTTAGATCTAGTGGAATGGGTCTTGTACTCATCCCAAGAGTGAAGAGGGATCAGATGGGTGGAAGGTCCTTTAGGCTCCTGGCGGCCAGAAAGTGGAATGAACTTCCCATTGAGCTCCGGCTGGAGCCATCGGAGAGAAGTTTTAGATCAGAGCTCAAAACGTACCTGTTCCGACAATAGGGGAGCACGGAGCAATCTGCAGGGATGGGGGGCTTTTGCTCAGCTACTCACTATAGCGCTGGGACAAGCCATCTGGCATCCCCAGGCGCTTTACAAGCTCCATTATTATTATTATTATTATTATTATTATTATTATTATTATTATTAGTTCGGTCTGTAGCTCGTCGCATAATTTCCTATGGAAATTAACATGGAGAAAAA
Source organism: Lissotriton vulgaris (assembly GCF_964263255.1). Lineage (NCBI taxonomy): Eukaryota > Metazoa > Chordata > Amphibia > Caudata > Salamandridae > Lissotriton > Lissotriton vulgaris. The sequence goes on from NW_028252521.1 coordinate 460,832, forward strand.
TTGTTTGGGACCCCCCTTTTTTCTCAGCCCCCACTTGACGAATCACCCCCAAACTTTAAAGATAGGAGCTGACCTGGATAGACTTTGTATATGGAGAATTTCAGAAGGATTCGTCAAACAACGCCAAAGTTATTAGCAAATCAAAAAATGCTTTTCCTATGGAAACTAGGTTCTAACTATACCTACCTACTGGCAACCGCCAGTAGGTAATATATATATATATATATTACCTACTGGCGGTCGCCAGTAGGTATATATAGTTAGGATTTTTTCTCTATGGGACTTTTGAAAATTCTATGTCTAATAACTTTGGCGTTTGTGGACGGAATTGGCTGAAATTTTCAGGAAAATAGCACATTTTGTTTCTGAGCAGCCCCTGAAAATGTGGGGGGTGTTCGTCAAGGGGGGGCCGAGAAAAAAGGGGGGTCCCAAAACGCGTTTTTCCCATGTTAATTTCCATAGGGCGGTTGGCCTCACTTTTAGCTCGAACGGCTGAATGGATTTGCATGAAACTTGGCAAAATTGTAGGGACTGTTAGCCCGATGTGCCTTTGCTAGGTCTCAATATATGTGCTCCAGTAGTTTTTGAGAAATTAACGTTTAAAACAAGATATATATCTGTAACAGCGCTCCAGGCTGCGCTCCGGTTCGCTTACTTTTCGCGAAACGGAACTTTGAGCGCAGAAAGCTGATTGGCTCTCCGGTGTCTGTCAACACTCTAAACAGTCCGGAGCGGCCGCCATCTTATCTCTCGGTAGGATCGAGAGAGAAGAAGAGGTGAAAAACGAAGGGGGAATTTAATGAAAGGGGGCAAGGTATACCCCTCTTGACCCCCTAGGAATGTTGTTGGGGTTATTAAAGGGTCCCGTGGGGAAAATAAAAAAAAAATGATTTTTCACGGTAGAAGCGCTTCACGGGCCGCGAACTGGGCCGCAAACTGGTAGCGAAACGGGAATTCGCCATTTTGTGCTTCGTTTTAATTAAATTACTAGGTATAAGGGGGTGCGGGAGACGTATCCTAATCCCCTATGTTTCATGAGGGTGGCTGAGGAGGCTCATACATGTTGATACATCTCTTCCAGCGGCTGTGCGTGAGCTTTTTATTTTTTTTGCTGCGTGACGTCTGTTAACGTTCGATTCGATGGAAATCAGGAAGTGTTGACCGCCAATTTGTCACTGCGATAAAATATTTTGTTATAAATGAATCCTTATTGATAAACATTGTCTGCGTCATCTTGCCTTTTTTCCAATGCCACAATTTTGTCGTGCACGGCAGCCATTTTAGATGCCAGGCTGGTCCCAGGCTATCACCTACCCCTGCGGATGTAGTTTATGGCCCCAGCTGTAGAGAATCCAGACATGCCAACCCTCCCGATTCAGGCGTGAGACTACTGATTTCAGTGCTAGTCTCCCGCCTCCCGATTTCTGCAAGCAAAAACCCGGGGGCATATTACCAACAACTAGCGATAATTTTTGTCTCTAACTTGTTTGGAGACAAAAATTATCGCCGCACATCGGCGATTTTTATCGCAGATAAACCTTGCTATTAGCAAGGTTTATCGCAAATGCGATAAAAAACGTCCGCAATGCATGAATATCGCAGAAAAGTCAGCGATATTCATGTATTATCGAGCAAATGCTCTTAGCCATGTTATCCACCTCCCATTGGATAACATGGCTAAGAACTGCTCAGGGCACTATCACTGACATGCTAAGCGGGGCCCACGATGGTCGCTATCTCCTTTTAGCTGTCACTAACTGGTGTTAGCGACAGCTTGGTAATAGGGAGATAATTTTATCTCCGCTTTCTTGGCTTTTAAAGCCAAAAAAGCGGAGATAAACCCCCTTGATAATATGCCCCATGATTCCTCGGGGGTTTCAGCTGACAGGGCTTGGTATTGTGTTACGTGGTAATTCTTCCAGGAAACGTCAGAGGGTCGATGCAGGGGTTCTAGAAGGGGTGATAAACCATTTAAGCCTCATAAACAAGCGCATGGTCTTTAAAAGATCTGTGAAGTACTCGGGGTGGCGGTGTGTGTGTGTCCTCTTTCAGGAGCGGGCGGGGGGGGGGGGGGAGGGGGGGAATGCCAGCAACTTCCAGGCTAGGCAGTGTTCAACACTTGCATCACCCTTTCTCTGCCTGCTATTGCGCTCCATGCTTCGGAAAGGTAAGAAAAAGAACGTGCATTTGAGTTTGAAATGTCCGATCCTGTAGCAGTACACTTGCAAAGCCCACACATGACAATAACCCGATTCAAGGCCCCATTCACCCGTTTTTAAAAAAATATATAACACTCCAACAAAGGAAGATTATAAAACTTTATTAACTTTTAAATATAATGAACGGAACAAAAACTGTAAAAACATTTAAACATTTTTCACCAAAAAAAGCAACAATTGTCAGAAGCTGTCTTTTGTGCGAATAGTCCCAAGGCAGCACAACGTGCTGAGTTCTGGACGGCACCCAGGTGATGTCGCCTGGGTGCCGCACTGGTTTTGGTATCCTACAATGCTGCTCTGAAAATTGGCGTGGGGCGTCCCGGGTGGTGCGGGGGGAGGCCTCGTCAGTAGCGGTCTGTTGTGCGAATAGTCCCAAGGCAGCAGAACGCGCTGAGATGTTGATGGCACCCAGGTGATGTCCAGTAAACTGCCGCACTGGTTTTGGTACCCTACAATGCTGCTCCGAAAATTGGCATGGGGCGGCCCGGGGGGGGGGGGGGGGGGGGCGTGGGGGAGGCGGCGTGAACGGGCCTCCCCAGGTGGCGGCCATCCAGCTGAGTTGCACCCGCTCTTGCGGCTACAGCGTCTCGCTCACCATGTTGTTGAGTTGCTCCCACTCTTGCAGTGCAGCGATAGGCGGCTGCCACATGACTCTTAAAATGGCGGACGGCTCTTCGGTTTTGGGCCTGGTCCACTGAAATGGCCCTGGGACACCTTGGAACTCGGACGCTTGCCTGCTAGGGCTTGGGCTCCATTCTCGAAAAGCGTCCCCTCAGCCATGAAGATTCTACAAAAGTCTTGGGGGCCCCCGACTCCCGCAGGCTTCCGGTGGGGAGCGGCTGCCATGATTGCTCGCGGAATGACCACGACGGAGCTACGAGATGGTGGTGCTCTCATGCTGACACCAGCTTTAGTCTGAAACATCCAGAAACAAGGTGGGGCTTTCATCGTTTGGGAAAAAAAAATGTTCTAAGCCAATGAAAAGTGTTATTTTTAGGTCATATGACCAAGCCTTCCATCTTTAGGAAACCAAAAGTAAAATGAACCAATGAAAAGTTTTATAAACAAGTCACATGACCTGTTATGCGGCATAGGGCTACAAAAAGCGTAAAAAATCCGTTGGCACGTGAGGCGGCGTCAGTAGCGGACCGATGTGCGAATAGGCCGAAGGCAGCACAACGCGCTGAGATTCGGATGGCACCGAGGTGGTGTCCAGCAAATTGCCGCACTGGTGTGGCCATCCTACAATGCTGCGCCGAAAGACGGCGTGTCCAGCTGAGTTCCGGTCACTCTTGCGGCACAGTGACTCGAACGCGCCGAGATCCGGATGGCACCGAGGTTGTGTCCAGCAAGTTGCCGCACTGGTGTGGCCATCCTACAATGCTGTGCCGAAAGTCGGCGTGGGGTGCCCCATTGGCTTATGAGGTGATGTCAGTAGTGGACCGATGTGTGAATAGGTCGGAACCAGCACAAGGCGCCAAGATCCGAATGGCAAGTCCTGGATGTTGAGTGCCATAGTTGAGAGTTCTGAGCAGTGCTTGTAAGACTATCTGAAGCTTATTTGCACCTGCTGCAGCTTCACTGTTGCCCAAGGTGGTGTCCAGCAAATTGCTGCACTGGTGTGGCCATCCTACAATGCTGCGCCGAAAGACGGCGTGTTCAGCTGAGTTCCGGTCACTCTTGCGGTACAGTGACTCGAACGCGCCGAGATCCGGATGGCACCGAGGTGGTGTCCAGCAAGTTGGCGCACTGGTATGGCCATCCTACAATGCTGCGCCGAAAGACGGCGTGACCAGCTGAGTTCCGGTCACTCTTGCGGTACAGTGACTCGAACGCGCCGAGATCCGGATGGCACCGAGGTGGTGTCCAGCAAGTTGCCGCACTGGTGTGGCCATCCTACAATGCTGCGCCGAAAGTCGGCGTGGGGTGTCCCGTTGGCTTATGAGGTGATGTCAGTAGTGGACCGATGTGTGAATAGGTCGGAACCAGCACAAGGCGCCAAGATCCGAATGGCAAGTCCTGGATGTTGAGTGCCATAGTTGAGAGTTCTGAGCAGTGCTTGTAAGACTGTCTGAAGCTTATTTGCACCTGCTGCAGCTTCACTATTGCCCTGGTTTTGCCAAAGGTCGCACATGACATAGGCGGCCGGCTCCCGAGGTCCGGCGGAACTTTTTTCCTTTTCTTTTCTGCTTCTTGTCCTACAATCCGTTTCATCTGAAAACACGACCAGGTCCCTGAATGTGTGCAGGGGGACGCTATTGAGTGAATGAAAATGGCGGCTTGACACAAAGCTGACTCAAGCGTTGCTGTTGATGCTATACAGACAAAAATTGGTTTTCAGTTTGTACATTCTTCAGGATTTTTTTTCCATCCAAGGCTGATTGAGAGTTTGTAGAAAAATGGCTTCAGATTTTCCACATACTACTCTTCAACATTCTTCCTAAATGTAACAATGTGAAACTCACTAGGAGAACGGCTGTTTATGTTTCCTTTCAAAATGCTGCCAATAATATTTTCTGAATGGAAGACACCATCTTGTAGCATAAAGGGCCGAAAGGGGTTCTGGTCTGGCCGATGGTTGGTGGAGACATTTTGACTATATCTTGGACCTGCCTGGCCTCGCCCAAAATGGCGTCGGTATAAATGGGACTCGTAACTCATTGTTGTGTACTAGTTGAACAACCTTGATATCACGAGATATGAATGCAGTTTTGATGCTCATGGCGGGCGGGGACGAGAATTGATTGAATATTTCGACATCCCTATTGATATTAAGTTCTGATGTGTTATTGATTACTGTACTATTGAAAGTTCGAATTAACGTCACCCATGGTACTTGCACGCAAATGTATATCTAGATAACTTTTTTGTAAGTGGCCCTGTCGTATTTTAATTACAAAATGTACGTCCACCGATTCCGCAACTGTTAGACACCTTAGTTCTTGCAACCTAATGGCTTGTTCGTTACGTTCCTCCATAATGTAAATGTCTCCTCATCATATACGATTCCAGTTTGCTCCGTGGCCGGCCCACGTGGTTAAAGGCCCGTATTTGTATACTGACATTTTCACAATAAAGGTTTTTAAAACAAAACATGGTAGTAGTATTTACATTGGTAAAGTTTTTACTTTTAGTCACTGTTTTCGAATCAGTAAAAGGCAAGTGAAATAAAGTAGTCCAATTACATGACGGATAAAAGGTATAATATGTAGGAACGCAGTAAAGATAAATGGTCAAGGGCAGTTGTATTTTTCATTTCTGCAACATAAAGTGATCGATAAGAATCTGATAATCAGGCGTATCGGCGACTAAGACAGCAGGCCGAGTCTCTTTTACTCAACGGCTCCGTCATGGAACGAAGAAACGCCCTTTTTCTCGAAAAAGGAATATATTTTACTTGCAGGACAGTTGTAAATTTTCCGGGAAAGTACATTAGCCTGGAATATTATAACATATGTTTAAAAAAAAATAATGTTCGAAAACAATAAAAAGCGTAATTTTTAGGTCATATTACCAAGCTTTACATCATTAAAATAACAAAAGTAAAATGAACCAATGAAAAGTTTTATTAACAAGTCACATGACCTGTTATGCTTACGTTACGCGCTGCGCGCCGCGGCTCGGATCACTTCCGGGTGCGCTAACGCAGCGTGTCATATAACGCATTACGCGACAACGTAGGTCAAGAATATAGTCAAAATGTCTCCACCAACCAGCGTTCGGAACACAACCCCTTTCAGCAGTCCAAAAAGTTCTGTTAAATGACAACAGAGGGGACAGGCAACAAGAACCATCAGTCAAAGAGGGGAGGGCAAGTTCTTCTCTTCCGGGTCATGTTGGGGCGCTACCGGAACTGATCGAATTGGTAGTCTACAGTGTTTCTGGATGTTTCAGACTAAAGCTGGCGTCAGCATGAGAGCACTACCATCTCGTAGCTCCGTCGTGGCCATTCCATGAGCAGACATGGCAGCCGCTCCCCACCAGAAGCCTGCGGGAGTCGGGGGCCCCCAAGACTTTTGTAGAATCTTCACGGCTGAGGGGACGCTTTCGAGAATGGGACCCAAGCCCTATCAGGGAAGCGTCCGAGTTCAAAGGTGTCCCAGGGCCATTTTAGTGGACCAGGCCCAAAACCGAAGAGCCGGACGCCATTTTGAGAGTCCTGTGGCAGCCGCCTATCGCTGCACCGCAAGAGCGGGAGCAACTCAACTACATGGTGAGCGAGACGCTGTAGTCGCAAGAGCGGGCGGTAAACAGCTGAATGGCGGAAGAGGCACAGTGTAGCAAAAGCGGGCGGAATGGCAACTGAAACGGTAAAGGGGCGCCCCACTACAGCGTGTCTTCAGGTCAAACGGATTGTGGGACAAGGTCCAGAATAGAAGAGTCATCAAAAGGCAAAAAGTTCCGCCGGACCCCGGGAGCCGGCCGCCTATGTCGGGGGCGATCTCAGGCTACACCAGTGCTATAAGACTTGGGGAGGGGGTCGGAGCCAAGCGTCTTCTCCGAGTCCATGGCCATCACACCGCCCCTCGGGGGCCTCCGTCAAGCTGTTTAGGAAGGTAACATATCACATTGTTTTCAAATGCAGTCAGGTCCACAAACGACACTCACTTACTTTGAGAATAGTGAAGCTGCAGTAGGTGGAAATAAGCTTCAGACAGTGTTACAAGCGCTGCTCAGAACTCTGAACTATGGCACCCAACATCCAGAACTTATGCCATTTGAGAATGGCAGTGACATTGAAGCAACTCAGGGACCAAAACCATTAACGTACTTTCACGTATGAAAATCTTACTTGGGGAGGGGGCAGGAGCGAAGCGCCCCCTCCCAGTCCGCGCCACCACACCGTATGTTGAAAATCTGAAGCCATCGTTCTACAAAGTCAACCAACCTTGGATTGAAAAATCTAGAAAAATGTACAAACTGAAAACCAGTTTTGGTCTGCATAGCATCAGTAGCAACGCTTGCTATCAGAGTGCATGAGTTTCATGCTCGATCGATTGAGCTAGCCGGATCGGGCAATAAAAAGTATGAAATAGTTATGTAAATAGTTATTTAATAAAATGTTTTACCCTGTTTCTTTGCTGGTGTGTTGTCTATATTTTTAATATTTGCATAGGGTTTGTCGTTATTTTGGGCGGGGTGGGTGACGGAGTCGAGCTGTCTTGCAGCCCTCATGGTGTGGAGCTCAGTTCATCTCACTATTTTCGTATTTCTCATGAAGGGTTGTTCCTAATATTTCTATTTTAGCGAGGTCAAAAAGAGATCCAATTAGTGGCCTACTGATTTTGCTCGATTACTTTTATTTTTTTACACGATTTTTCACTATCTGCAAAGACTAAACAGAGTATTGCGACTTTGTGCTTGTTTGTAAATAGAGAATGATCCAAAGAGAACCAATTCTAAAACAGTAAATGCTTGGATAACAATCAATCAAATGGAGAGACAAGCAGGCACGGCGGATTACAACGGGGGCAAAGGCCTGCGTTAACTACCGTTCACTATCTGCAAAGAGAGAGTACTACTAAGAGGAAAGAGGGGAGGGGGGGGTGCAGCGTTCAAAGCACATCAGCGTGCATAAATACGAAAATGTTTTTATCTATCACGTACTTGACATTTTAAAGCTTTTCATATTTGCTATTAAAAAACCATTGAAATTCACTGAAAAAACCATAGGTTATAGTCGATATATAGTTAGGAATTTGCATTTACAAAACCTTGAAAATTCAATGAAAAAACCATTGGTTTTAGGCCATATATAGTTAGGGATTTGCATTTACAAAACCTTATTTTACTCGCATAAAACCATTGAAATTCCATATATAGTTAGATGCGCTAACCATATATCGTGCACCCGCAATCCACTGCTGATGATGTCACATATTACATCATTCATGACATGGTCAGTGACATCACTGATGACATCACTGATGACAACTCAAATGACATCACTGATGACATCTCAAATGACATCACTGATGACATCACTGATGACAACTCAAATGACATCACTGACAACATCACAGATGACATCATTCATGTGTTAATACGATGAACCTCTACAGACTCTGATATATCCTTAGATACACTCAGTGAAAACAGACACTCACAGACTGTCACTCATCCATGGAGTTACTCATACACCTAGACAGTCATGCAAAGAATCAAACACACCTCCAATTCCTCAACTATACAGTTATACACACCTTACTTATTGAAACATATTCTAACACATATTTACTCTCTTATACAATCCTTGATACATGTTCACAATGATCCATACAGCCACTCACACATTCACTGGCTCTTATGCACAGTTATTTATATATGTTAACTCTCACATGTACTGTGTTTTACATATGTACTTACTTTGACATGTAGCACTGAGATATCCATTCACTCACCAATACACTCATGCACACAGTCAACCGCCCATATAGCTGTTTCCACATGCACTCTTGAACTCATACACCTAGTGAATCAACTGCTTACACATCTATGCACAGAGTCACACACCTCCCAGCCACCCACACACATACTCAGTCTCCCATACAAATACTTGAGCAACCAATCAATAACCCATATAGTTATTCATATAGCTACTGATCAACACATGCAGCAGTTTACAGAACAACAGATATAATGATGCACAAATTAATACAGTTTAATCACTAACCCATGCACTCAGTGAGACACATTTAATCACTCCCTCATACAATCAGTCATGCACCTACTAAATCCTTCATCCAGACACTTATACATCCACTCATTCTTCAATATGTAAGACATATTTTAACTTTACAGAAACATACAGTCACTGGATGTTGTCATCAGTGATGTCATTTGAGTTGTCATCAGTGATGTCATCAGTGATGTCACTGACCATGTCATGAATGATGTAATATGTGACATCATCAGCAGTGGATTGCGGGTGCGCGATATATAGTTAGCGCATCTAACTATATATGGAATTTCAATGGTTTATGCGAGTAAAATAAGGTTTTGTAAATGCAAATCCCTAACTATATATGGCCTAAAACCAATGGTTTTTTCATTGAATTTTCAAGGTTTTGTAAATGCAAATTCCTAACTATATATCGACTATAACCTATGGTTTTTTCAGTGAATATATATATATATATATATATATATATATATATATATATATATATATATATATATATATATATATATATATATATATATATATATAGCCATAATCAGACTGGCAATGTCCTGAACAGAAGACTCAGCGTTCCTTTAAGCACTGTCACAATAACTGTGACGGACCCGCACATCCACGGGAGGGCTCGTCCGCAACCAGGGGTAGGCCACAATTATTATCACACACAAAGAACCCAACTTGGAGAGCGACATACGGTGAGTACTTCTTTATTCTGTTAGGCAGCCTGAAAAAAAATAAATTATATATATATATATCTCATCCTAATTCACACCAGCTTTTGGAGTCTGTGCCCTTGTGTTACGCCGGAGTGTCTGTCGTGGCATTGGGATTTTTTTATGTTATCTATATATATCTCTATATATATATATATATAGTGGAGGAGCGTGGAGATAGCCTTCTTGGCTTAACACCACGCTCTGCCACTTCTGAAATGCAGGGCTGCACCATATTTACAAGAATATGGTGCGGCCCAGCGTATCCCCCTGCGCTAGCGCTAAATCTAGCAGCCTAGCGCCAACACAGACAGCCCTGCACCTCAGTGCAAGGGTGTCTGCGTTTAGGGGAAAATTGTTTATGTACAGGAAGGGTCAAAGGACTTTTGCTGTTTCTATGAGTGCTGCAGAACGCAGCACGCTTGGGAACAGCAAAAATGAGGAGAAATAACGCCTGTTTGAGACCATGTTTTACGTTGTCTTAATTTTGGTGCTGCCTCCTATTTACCCTGCTCTTTTAACCCCTTGCTTGCGGCGGGAATTCCCCGCCCATGCTGACTCCGCCTTGCGCGGGCGGAGTCATGACGGAACGGTTCCGTCATCAGCACAGCTCACCCGTAGCTGATGACGGAACCGCTCCGTCATCAGCATGCAAGGGGTTAAAGAGGAGGCAGCATCAAAATCAATGGGTGTTTTGGTGGAACGCCCACCCCAACACTGATTACCCTCCCCTTTCACACTAAGTACAGGATGAAAGGGTGCCTTATTTACAAGGCATCACTAAGCCACGTTAAGTGGCGTACGCTGCCTTGTAAGTAAGGTGAAGCACATATCGCCACAGGAACGTCACTTTTAGTAACGTTCCTGTGGCGATAGGGGCTGGCAAATATGCTCCATTGTTTCTTGAGTAAATGTAGAGCTAAATAAATTGTAAACAACAGTGATAATTGTTTGATCGGCACACCCGCCCTTCCCCCCACACTCACGTAGACAGGCACATATGCGGTTCTGGATGGGGCGAACCTATGAGTAGTGGCTGTAGTACAGCGGGTGCAGTAGCATTAGAACCCAGGGTTTGATGGGGCTACTGCCTATAGCATACGACCCGAACACGGGCCACAAGGCCCCATTTCTCTTGCTTGCCTTAGTGATCAGAACTTGCCCACTACATGCACACTTTGCCCCTGAACATGCCCTGTGAGATCATATGTTGTTATGAAGAAGGTACCCCCAAAACTATACCTTTAGTGGAAGCGGCTTAAAGCAACTCTAAAATACCAACGCACCATGCTTACTGCCATCGCCACAGATATCAATGGAACAGAGATTCCCCTATACTCCTAACTCACAATAAACCCTGCTCAAAATGATCCAATACCACATCAGCAGCAAGGAGTCTCCTACCGGCCTCCGCAGACCTAGTGTCGCCATGGTAGTGCAGAGACAGGCACTGACAGAAACCGCTAGGTACAAAACCTTGTGAGAAAATGCCGCACTCCTCCCCTGAGCACAGCATGTTCTGGGAAATTTAATGCAACTGCTACCAGAGGCACATGTTGCCTGTGTTCGCCGCTCACAATACACCAAGACTACACCAATCTTGTCATGCGGCAACAAGAACCTGCAGCAGAAATGGGAACATAAAAGTACTATGACAGGCACCAGAGCACGGTAAGGTGGTTTGTGGCCCTGCAACCTGCTTGGCTTCCACAATACGTCAATGACTAGTTGCATTTGTATGTGGCATCATGTGTACAAGTCACCTCACCTCATGGTGGTGGGTGCCAGTAAACTCCGCTATGCAGCAGTTGCAGAATTTTTGCTCAACTTCCCACTCCAAACAGAGCACAGAGTGGTCAAAATCCGCAAACTTTGCTGGCCGAGCGGAGTTTACCACCTACCCCTAAATATAAAAGTAAAACTTTGTTTTCCATAGAAACTTACCTTCAATATATTTTTGTCCTCAATATTCTTGACACAATATTTAGTCCCACCATATTTTTAGTTCTGATATTCTGTCTAAACACCGTACTGGAGTCAGAGAGGAGTGTGAAGGCACACACTGCCAGTCAGGTGCCAGTGGCTCTGTGGGAAGCATGTGAAGCCAAAGCAAGAGGCCAAGCACCAGCAGTCCATCTCCTTCCTGTGCCTTTACTCGGAAAGAATTGGACAGACCTCTGGCAGAAAGTAAATATATGTGTGTGGTTATTAGTATAGCGAGAGCCTAGCCTGGGAATGGGGCAATGGCGAATATGACCAAAGATCACATACAGATTTTGGCTGCGAAACCCTGTGCAGCCAGTTAAGATGGAGAAGTGTGGCTCAACGGTTAGAGGCGGCAGACCCAGAGGCAAAGGTCGGCCCAGGACCAGGGTTCAATTCCCGACACGGCCGGGTGCAGGACCAATGTCAGCAGGCCCGATAAATCTTGCTTCAGTGCCACTCTAACCAAGGGGTCCCACACTGCAACTCTGGGCAATAGCTTGCTTAATCTCCACTCCGGCCCCATCACTGCCGGGGATACCTGGCTGCACCTTGGGGATGCCCAGTAAAGGGACCATCTCACAGGGAAAGCCAGGACGGGTTCCCCAGCGGTACAGCGCTGGGACGCTTCCGGGTAACCACGCGCTCTATAAATCCAACATTCATTCATTCATTCTATGGTGCCAGAATGCGGTGTTCTTTCAGTGGGTCGTCAGTCTGGCCTTTGTTTTTGCTCACAAGGCAAACTGCTGAAACCCTTATAGCATGTCTGCCTTGAACGCTGACTTCTTTCATGTGTTGCAACAATAAATCAAAGAGGTGCCATATCCAAAGGGTGCAAAAGTAATTTTCACACATCAGTCAAGACAATTGCATTTCTTACAAAGCACCAACCATAAACCTAAGACAAATTGCAATCAATACTCTTTAGCAACAGATGTCTTTTTGGATAGATTCCAAAATATAAATGTGCCCTCTCAACAGGAGAAATGAAAATCTTCAACCTCCGTATGTTGGTGACATGCAGAAATCTTTTTTTCTACGGGGTGTTCTTATGTATTTTAGGCACAGAAAGTAATGGAAATGCAAATTCACATACACTGCAGCAAGATCGACCTATGAGAGCAATTTTCACAATATTTGCTGATTTGCAGAATTAATAGGCACTGAAAAAATCAATCTGACTATAGATGATGCGTGACAGACAAGCCGCGCTCAACAAACTCGAACATTGTTCAGGGCTTAAAGAGATGATTGTGTTTAAGGTGCATGGCCAATAGTCAAATCCATCTTTCTTGAAACCATGAGGATACTGATTATTAATCATGGCCATTGCCAACTCTCTGACGTCATCATATCGGATGGAGGGCTGTGGACGCTCAGATTAAGGTTTGATAGTTTTTCCTTGAGCTTTCCCACTGACGAAAAGAGTTCTAAGCAAAGAAGAACAAGCACTGGCAAAGCCAAATTGGCCTCGCTTTCTGCTGACAACAATAGATTACCCAGTTTATGGTACTTCCGTCACTGAAGTTGGAACTTGGATGACCTTGAAGGATGAGCACTCCCACCTTCTCAAGGCTTCCCGAACCTTCAGGCAGGGACAGTGGCAGGGACAGGGACTGGGTAGGATGCAGAGGTGGTTGAAACAGTGTAGTGCTGAGAGGTTGTACTGCGGTTTGGGGAATAAGGTGCTTTGGGGTTTTAGTGTAGTATTGTGAAATGATAGTGCAGTGAGTCTACAATCCTGTCAAGTGGGTGTACAATGGTGGAGTTGCTTATGGAGCAGAGTGACGTGGCAGAGAAACTATCAGGAAGGAATGTTGAATGTGCGAGGTGAAGAGCCCAGCATGGGGTGGTAGACATACAGGGTGTGGGAGTGGAACCACTGTAACACTATATGCTCTCACAGATCAGTATAAGAAACACTGTGGGCCTGATTATTTTTTTGTAAATATCTTTTTATTGCAGCAAGGTCAAGGAAACATACAGTATATTCGAGCCATTTCCCTTGGCGCTCAAATAATGCGTGACATCCCCACTCCCGTGTCACACAGCCATTCAGCTCACATCCCGGAGGTTGAGCGGCAATATCATGGGGAAGAAACTGCGCTGAAGAATACTGTGTTGGTTCATAACTACCAAGCGGTCGGGAAATGGCAGTGCTGCTTTTCAGTCCTCACGCTCCCTCTTCCGTGCCCCAAGTCCAGGCGAACCAAGAGTCACTCTTCACCCTTGCTGAACGACCAACCCCCCGTCCCCCCTCAACTCTCCCATCCCCGCCTACTCCCCTCCCCTCGCCCAGAACCTCCCAGAACCGCCCGCCCGGACCCCCCAACCACCCAGGCGTGCTAGAGTACCACCGATTCGAGTCCTCATCCCTCCCGGCTAAACCAGGTCCGAAGCAAAGCATCAGGATTTATCAGCAACTATCCGTAAGCCATCACAATGGAATGCAGATAGGGGAGCAGCAGTGGGGGCCTAAGGCATCTCCACGTCAGGCGGGCGCACCGCCGGAGCCGGGCTATGCACCGGAGTGTCCTCCTCGTCCATGTCCAGGAGCGTAATGTACAGGAACAGTCCCTCCCACGCCCTGGCCCTCTCCAGAGCCACGCCATTACTTGCTCTGAGCGCGGCCTGCAGACGAAGCTCTCCCTCACACCGGGCCCATTTATGCAGCTCAGCCTTCCAGCGCTCTACTGAGGGGCCCCTGTTCGCCTTCCATTGGGACGTAATGGCCCGCTTCGCCAGGAGGAGCCCCAGGTCCAGGAATTTGCTAGTAACCTTGTTTTTTTATGTGTGTGGGAACCAGTGTAGGATGCAGTGTGCCATGGTGAGTTGTAGGTCCCTTTCCGTCACCTCCCTCAGAACCTCCACTACCTCTCTCCAAAAGGGACCCAGCTCAGGACAGGACCAGAACATATGCTGGAAATTGGCGAGATCTGCCGGGCAACGTGGGCAGGACGCTGGGTGGGTCGGGAAGTATTTATGTAGTTTGTCAGGGGTCAGGTAGGCCCAGTGCAGGACATAAAAGTGCACCAGCTGGAACCTCGCGTTGCTCGTCCCGTTTCGGGCCCTTTCCAGTATGCCATCCCATGCCTCCTCGGGGATCTCAGTCGCCAAGTCAGCCTCCCATTTCGCCTTCAAGGCCAGCAGTGGAGCGACGGACTCCGAGACCATGCGTCGATATAGGCACGTGACAGCCTTGACCGTCCCCGCCATCATCACGACATACTGGCAGCCCAGAGACAGCGGCGGCTCCAGCATACCCGCCTTCCAGTGTTTGCGGATCGCCGCCGTTAGTGCCGCGTGAAGGAGGAAGTCCCCTCCCGCCAGCTCAAAGCGGTCCTTCAGGAGGTCGAAGGGCAACAGCGCCCCGTTTTCGTAAAGGTCGCCCATGGATGACAGCCCCTTCTGGTCCCAACCATCTAGCCCGCGCCACGAGCCCCCATGCGGAAGTGCCCCGCAGAGTTTAAGTGGGATCTCAGGTGCGTACGGAACCGTAATACCGCACCATCGGCGATATCTGTTCCAGCATTTCCGGACCGTCGCAAATTCCTGAGTGAGGTGGAAATCTCCCAGCGGCAGTCCCAGGACAATCGGGGACAACACCTGGACCGGGCCCACCGGTTCTCCTGATCCGTCCTCTCCCTTTCTGGCTCTTGCCACCCATTGCGTTAGCCATTGCAGTTGCGCCGCCAGGTAGTAGAGCTCATAGTCCGGCACTGCCAGTCCTCCAGCCGCCCGAGGGCGGAGCAGTGTGGCATGCGCCACCCTGCGCCTGCCCGCCCCCCTTAGAAAGCCTATAACCATCGATCGCAGCCGCCGAAAGTAGCTTGCCGGGATCCAGATCGGGAGGGTCCCGAATAAGTAAAGCAGCCGCGGCAAGGTCACCATCTTGAGCAGCGCCACTCTCCCGATGAGTGACAATGGGAGCGTGCTCCAAAAGTCAAAGTTCCCTTTAGTGAGCCTGATTGCCGACCCGATATTTCCCTCGAGGATATCGTCCTGTCATGGAAGATCGAGGTGCCAAGGTATCGTAGGCTCCTCTCCTCCCACGTCACTCCCTCCATGGTTTGTGGGCACATTCTCCGTGGGCGGGCCGGGAATAGGTGGGACTTCGCCCAGTTCACTCGGAGGCCCGATACTCTGCTCAACGATTGTAGGAGGGTCTTAGCTCCACGCAGGGAGTCCGCCGAGTTCGCCAGGAACAACAGCAGATCATCTGCGTACAATGCGATGTGGTGTACCTGACCATAGACGTCCAGGCCCTGATACGCCCGGCCCAGCCGGGCTCGCGCCGCAAGGGGTTCGACAGCCAGGGCAAACAGCAGGGGGGAGAGAGGACATCCCTGGCGGGTGCCCCTGCCCACCATGCACACCTCGGAGATGACCCTCCCAGTTCTGACCCTCGCCGTCGCGTTCTGGTAGAGCAGCATCGTCCAATGCACGAAGCCTTCGCCGAGGCCCAGCGTGCGCAGGACGTGGAAGAGATAAGGCCATTCCAGGCTGTCAAAGGCCTTCTCCATATCGACAGCAAAGACCACTGCCTCGTCGTCGTCGTAGGTGTCAGCCTCCAGTACATGCAGGAGTCGCCGCACATTAAGCTCCGTATTGCGGGTCGGGATGAAGCCCGACTGGTCCGCGTGAACCAGCATGGGCATGTGGGGGAGCAATCGCGTCGCCAAGATCTTACTTAAAATCTTGTAGTCCAGGTTGAGCATGGATAGTGGGCGGTACGCTGTTCTGTCCCACGGTTGCTTGCCCGGTTTCAGCAGGGGGACGATCAGCGCCTCCCCCGTGGTCGCAGGAAGACGTCCCAGCCGCTTCGACTCGTTGTATAGCCACGTCAGCCGGGGCGCAAGGAGATCAGCATAGGTGAGATAAAATTCCGTTGGGAATCCGTCGGTGCCCGGCGTCTTGTTCCTCGCCATGCTCTTGATGGCGACTCGCACCTCTCTCTCCTCGATCTTATCCCCGAGCCGCTTCGCGTCCTCCTCCCCCAGTTCCGGCAGGTCAAGATCTTCCATAAAGGCCTGGAACTCCTCCAGCGATGGGAGGACCCTGCTGCGGTACAGTTCCGTGTAGTAGTCATAGAACAATTCATTTATCCCTTCTTGATCAAATCGCGCCGCCCCCGCGTGGTCCCTGAGCTCAAGGATGACCGAGCTCCGGCGAGCCGGATTGGCCAGCAAGGCCAGAAGAGCTCCCGACTTGTCGCGTTCCGAGTGCGCTCGCGTTAGGTAGGCCTTGTAGTCAAAGCACCGGAGGCGCTCCACCGTCGCCGCCACTGCCTCTCGCGCCTTCAGCAGGGCCTCGTGAGTGTCCGGCCGTTCAGGCCTTGCCCTCTCCAGCCCCCGCAGTGTCTCGTCCTCCTTCGCGACTTCCTCTAGTAACGTTCTCCGCACCCCCGACGATGTCGCAATGCACTGGCCCCGCATCACAGTTTTGAAGGCGTCCCATTCGGTCGCAGCTGAGCCCGCCGTGCCCGCGTTCACCCGGAAGTACGCTTCGATGCCCGAGGCTATTGTGGTTCGGAAGAGCTGGTCGTCTAGTGCCTCAGGGCAGAGTTTCCAGGCTGGGATCCTCGGGCGGAATTGCGACTAGCGCATCCGCACGAGAAGCGGGTTATGGTCAGAGATCGAGCGCGTGAGATACTCACTGTGGCACACCTCTGCATGTACGTCCTGGGAACACAGGAAGGCATCTATGCGGACGTGCAATTCATGGAGAGCGGAGAAGAACGAGTAGTCCCTGTCCGACGGGTGGTTAGCCTTCCAGGAGTCGACCAGTCCCCACTGGCGTTGCCAGGCGGAGCGCGCAAGTGCAAGTTTGCCAGCTGGTGCATTCAGTAGGGGGGGTGTGATCTGTCCAGGGCAGTGTCAGTCACGCTATTAAAGTCGCCGCCCAGGAGCAAGGGTTCCACTAAGTACGGGCCAGTTTTTTGGACAGTAGAGAAAGAAATGCAGGCTGGTCCACATTCGGGGCATACAAACAACCCAGATTAAGGTCCCTCCCATCCAGCTTGCCTCGTATCATTATGTATCTCCCCTCCGGGTCAATTACCTGTTGCGTGCACTGGAAGGGTACCCCCGCCCGTATCCAAATGGCCACCCCCCTAGCATAAGCAGAGTAGCCAGTGTGATAGACCTGCCCCCTCCAACGTCGCTGCAGCGCCTTCCCTTCCTCAGCTAGCAGATGCGTTTCCTGAAGGAAGGCGATGTGAATGCCCCGCCTGACTAGATAGGAGTGGATCTTGTGTCGCCTATGCATCAAGTGCATCCCCCTTACGTTCCATGTGAGACATTTGTAGCCTAAGTCGGATCCCATGGTAGAGTCCACCCTGTCCTATCTACCCCCTCAGTGACCCCCCCAGCACACCTAGGTCCCACCCCCGTCCCCCCCCGAACTTGTGTAATCAAACTACCCCAACTCCCACACCCCAGGACAGACAACCAACATGGAAACCCCATCCAAACTCAAGTATCAAAAGCATATCACTACAGAGTAGGGCCGGAGCGGCCGTGACGCCGACCCCAGGCAGGCCCGAAGCCCCCCGCCCCCGCCCCACCTCCCCCAACAACACTCAGGAGAGGTCTCCCGACTCTCCCCTCCCCCAAGATCTCAGTGATAGGCCCCGGGGGTATCCGCACCCCACTGCATAGCGTCCAAGTGCGACCCCCATCCATACCCCAGTACCTTACATATTCGGCCAGTGTCCTACGATCCAGTTCAGCCGAGGATACCATCCGCTGTTTGGGGAGTCACCACCGGCAGGTCCGTCTCCGAGAGCTCGTGCTCACTGCTGGAGCAGGGCTGGGAGCACTGGCCTTCGACTGCTCCGATGCGCTACTGGAGGGGCTGGCGTCTCCCTGGCTGATGGCCGCCACTGCCTGCACCGCCTTGGCCCGTTCCTGCTGCCATCCCAAAGGGGAGCCAGATCGGCGTGTCGGCGTCAATTCCGTGGAGCATCTCCTGGGTGGGGTCTGCGGCGGGGGATCCGTGCCCGGCTACCCCCTGGCATCCAACCAGCCAACCAGCTCCAAGCCTCCTGTGGTGTTATGAAGAAGTGGGTGCGCTCCCCAGCGACCACCCGCAGCCGCGCCGGGAACAGCATAGCGTAGGGCAGCTGCAGCGACCTCAGTTTCCGCTTGACCGCCAGGAAGGAGGCCCTTTGTTTTTGCACGTCTCTAGTGAAGTCCGGGAAGACCATGACCCTGCTGTTGTCGATTCTCAGGTCCAGGAGGTCTCTCACCCTCCGCAGGATATGGTCCCTGTCTCTAAAGTGCAGGAGACGCAGTACGATCGGGCGCGGCGGCCCCCCCGGCTTGGGGGGGCGCGCAGGGACTCTGTGTGCCCGTTCAATGGCGAAGAACGGGGAAAGTCCGTCCGGGGCCTCCTCAGTCCGCAGCCAGCCCTCCAGGTAGGAGACCGCATCCTGCCCCTCCACTTTTTCGGGAACCCCCATGAGGCGGAGGTTATTGCGCCGAGAGCGCCCTTCACTGTCCTCTGCCCTGAGCTCCAGTACTCGGACCTTCTGCGCCATCTCTGCCAGTGATGTCTTTAGCGCTGCGACGTCCCCAGGCAGACTTTTCAGGGTAACCTCCGAGGTCGCCACCCGCTCCTTTAGCTTCCTATGGTCGTCCTTCAGCAGGGTCAGGTCCGATCCGATGGTATCCATGCGCTTTTCGAGAGCTTCCCGCGATGCCACGATCGCCTGCATGATGTCCCCCAGGGAAGGATCCCGCGGGTGGGTCAAGCTCCCCGCCCCAGGCCCCGGTGGGTCGTCTTCCACGAGGTGTCCCGGGTCATCCAGCTTCAGGGCTTCGAAGCCCTTCTTTCTGCCTCCCCGCACCATGCTGGTGGGCAGCTAGCGTCGTGTGTCCTTGCAGTGGCCGCCGGCGCTCCTGCTCTCCGCACCAACTCCGTTATAGGCGCTCTGCTCTCTCGTGCCTCTGGGCTCGCTTCACGCGGGGTCTAAATCAAGAAGCAGGCCAAGGGTCAGGCCCCGCTCCACCAGGACCGTGGGGCACCAGTGCTCTGTGTCCGGTCGTCTGGCAAGGCCTCCTCCGTCCGGGAGTCTCAGAGTGATGTCGCGCCTACAAGCCCCAGTCCTGATGTGGCACCCGATACGCAGGCTTCTCCGGCCAGGCAGGTGCTCCTTCCCGCCTTCAGGACAGGCGTCTCGCGGGAGCGGGCAGCCGGTGCCTTCTCCCCTGCTCCCCTCGCCGTCACTTGCTGTGCGCCACTGGCCTGCTGGTGGTGCGGGATCCGTGTCTAATCCGCCACCAGGAGGGCGGACTTAGTGACCCACGAGGTCCCAGGTGCTCCGCAGACGGGCGCCAAGGCAGTTACAGGCACTCGGGCAGCGCCATCTTAGGGTCAGGCAGAACCGGCCGTCCCTCGCCCTCCGGTCTCGCGTACAGTGGCACCAGCCAGCGCTCCTCACCTCCGACGGATGCCAGGGGATCCCGCCCGACAAACGGCCAGCCGCCACAGCGTCCCAGGGCTCCTCGTCTCTTCTAGGGCTCCGCCGCCAGGCGTCTCAAGTTGGGACGGCGGCCGCCATTTTGGGCGCTCGCTGCCCCGGGTGCCTTGCTCTCCGCAAAAAGTTCAGTGAGGGCAGATACAGGGGCCCCCAGACCTCCGGGTCCCTCCTACGCACTCCTGGTACCCTCCTGGGCACTTTTGTGGGCTCGGGGTCCGAGTCGGGACTCAGGATATGTGATGGTGCGAGGCGGGCACGGAGGAGCTCCGGAGTCCCGCTTCCACCTACATCAGCGCCTTAGCCACGCCCCCCCCACTGTGGGCCTGATTTGCAAAAACATCACGGATTGCAGCGCAGGAGCCAAACATGCAACACTGCGTTGCTCGACAGGGAGAAAGCAGGAGAGCGCCTTATCCACAGAGATATGGCTCTCTCCTCCACTCTCCCTAGCACTGGCGCTGCTGTGCACCAGACACACACCTTAGTGCCATAGTGGTAGGGTGCATGCCTGAGTCTACCTTAGGATTTGTTCAGGATTTACATAGATTTGTACAGGTAGGATACCCCTCCAGTACAAAATACTATACCTAGAAACTCCTTAAAACTTTTCCTACTTCGTATGTGTGCTGCGCATTGCAAGACGCATGCAAAGTCGGAAAAGAAAAAAGAAATAAAAACATTTCTCCTCTTAATGCATCTGTTTAAATGGCTTTTACTTTTAGGGCTACACCTTGTCTACTAGTCTGTATAGATAGGGTTTTGCCTCAAAAGCCCCATGTACTATATATGTCACATCCCCTCGACACTAAATAATGCAAAACAGTGCTTTGCCACACTTTCAGGGTATGTAAATGAGGAAAAATACAATTGTACAGTTTAGCGTCACTTTTGTTAGTAAATCTACCACCAAATATTCATGTTTAAGTGCAATGGCAGTTTCAAGGGTGATGGGCATGTAGCATGCTTAACCCATGGTACATATTCTAGTCTTTGCTTCCTTCCTGCAATTCACGTTCATTTTGAAGACAGCACTTTCCTGTTTTTCTAGTTAACAGGACCTCTTTCCATGTGAGCGAAGCTGAAGATTGCATGGAGCTGCTAACTAGTCTGGTGGTGGGTTCTGTAGATTTGAGGGGTCATTATTGACAGCATCTTAAAATGATTTCACCATCTTTTTCCCACATTGATGCCTCTCCAAGATCACATGCCATTATGACAAGCATTGGCTATGCTAATAGGTCTGGCTTTAAAGGGATGTTGTTTGGTAATGTCAAGCTTTACAAGTAAATTGCATGGAAATTAATATGTATTTGTGTGTAAGAAAGAATTGTAGAATAATATTGGTGTAGGTAAGGCGAGATGTGCACTGTCAAGCCATGACTGCCCACCTCCTATCTGTGCTCCTGCCAGAGAAAAACAACATCAATTAGCTAGTTATCTAAGACACTTAAATACCCTGCCAATGTCATGTGTGCAATTCCTTAAAAGTTCAATCTTAGGATGCTGGATAAATAAACAAAATGATCACAGCTGTGTGGTAGGGAATCACATTTGTTAGTTAAAGCACAAAACTTCTGTAGAATCAAATCATGTATTTCTGGCTCCCAACATGTGAGAAGAGACAAAGCCCTTAACTAGTGATTCTCACATAATAGTCTGGCGACAACTGCACTGACAAGCCAGACCATAAAACGACTGCCACTCTGACAAAAGATTGTCACCGAAAATGCCGCATGTGTAGTCAGCCACAAGGTGTATGTACTCTTGAGAATAATTCATGTCCTTTTCCATGGTGATGTCCTTTGTCAAACAACTTGGGGCTGAGCATGCAACAGCTGAAATAGTGCATAGGTGATACACGTCTGTGTGTGTGTGTGTGTTGGTGCAAGTGTATTACACACTTCCTAATTTGTTAGTTTTATTGCATTTGACATATTGGCGATCACAATTCTGGATACCAATTCCACTTCATCAGTGGCTTGATGGCCCGATGCGTCCTGAGACCGTTCAGAAATAAGTCCCCGGTGTAAGAGGAGAGGAAACAGGGAATAAAAGAATGTGCAGGCAGCCATGGACACGGCAGGAAGAAAGTAAGGAAGGGAGGAAAACAGAAGAGGAAGAAACGGAGAAGATAAAAGGAATAAAACAGAAAGGGAAAGAATGGAATGAGGGAAAGAAAGAGGGAAAGAGAAGAAAGGAGGAAGGAAAAAGAAGGGAGAAAGGTATAGTGAAGTTTTCTTTTTGTCCTCCTTCCACCATCAGATTTTTTCTGATACCTTATGTAGCCTTTGTTTTTTCATGACAACCAGGTAGATGCTGGTACACACCATTATTATGCATCTGACTGAGCTCTCTCAGATATATCACAGGAACAAGTGAAAAGAGAGCATGCAGAGGCACATTAGGCAGATGGAAATGGAAGGGAGAGAGCGTGGAAAGACACGCACTCCAATGAGTGCTCACTTTTTAAATAAAAAGGTATGCAGTGGAACGATACATCTCATCGAGTCAAAACACAGTGAGATTGGAATACATTTGGGTAGGAGACACAGAAGAATAGAGAGGTAAGCCAAGGAATCAGGAGAAGACAACTGAGATAAACAACAAAGCCATATAATCAGGAGCAAGTGGCTAACCCAAACTCACTCTATGTTATGTCCTGAGAACAGTAGGAAAGGGTAGGAAGCACCATATTTAACCACATATGGCGTATTCCTGTCCTGTTGTGTAGCTCCTATAAACCTATATAGGATCTGCGCATTTAGACAACATACACTATAGGCTTGGTGTTGGACTGATTCTAGACACCCCTACCGGGTATGTTAGCCGGTATACCAGCTAGCTCACAGTGCCATTAGAAACCCCTCTTATCAAGGAGAGAATAGTTCTTGAAAACTATCAAACATGATAACTCTGTTCCATCAGGGATCGTGGAAACAGTGCCACTTTCGCTTAGTCACTCGTCTCAGAGAGATACACTAAATAAATGGTGGGGACGTTTTTCAATACGCATTTATTGAACCAGCATCATTCTAGTATAGAATAGGTGTGCTGAAACAACCATTAGACAGTAACAGATATAAATGATTATAGGTACTAACAGAGTAAAAGGATGGTAGATTTCTACCATTGTGTTAAAACAATGAATACAGGCAAGTATATAAAATACATGACAGTAGAATGCGTACTCCTACGATGCAACCCTAACTAGATGTACCTAAGTGTACCTAGCATGTATGTAGGTGTAAGAGCCAAGAATCCCTCTAGGATAAAGTCAACCCCATTACCTGAAGTGACAGACTGTGGAAACCCCTCTTGGTCTCGAGAGAGGCACCCTGCAAGGGATGTCAGACCACTGTGAACTGGAGTGTCTGCGTTCAGGAGCCTCACCGTCTCGCGCCAGTGTGTCAGCATGGAAGTACTTTTCTCCTCTCACTACCACAGCAAGATGCGGTGTATATATACCCAGAGTGGTACCCTCTGGGTATATACCTTGCTGTGTAATGTCAGGCTAGGAAGACGGAAAGAATAACCCTTATACATTGTAATTATGCCGGAGATGGTAGGCCTGCTGTCCTGCTGTGATTCCAAGAATCCTCAAGCAGAACCAATGAGGCTTAAGCTTTTCCGAGAAAACCCCCTGTCATCTCTTTACATTATCGTAACTAGGTAAAAGGGCAGTACTAAGAACCGTTATGCAGTGTAATGGTAGGGGGGAATATAGGTGAAAGGTTAGGTGGTTACCAGAGCGTATATTGGGGTAACTATATGGAACATAAAAATCCTTTCCTTGCGCTGGTGAACTCTTGGCTGCCTAGCGCCGACGCAGGCACCCTTCCACCATTGTGCCAGGATACCTGCTTGTAATCAGGATTATGTTTGTGCAGGAAGGCACACTTTCCTGCACAAAAAAATCCTGCAAGACATTTTTCTCTTTCTATGTGTTCTGCAGAACACATAGAAAGAGGAAAAAATGAGGAGAAATAAAAATATTCATCCTCGTCACGCCTCCCCTCGGGAGACGTAGCATTTTGACTCATACCCAGGTGAACCACTCATGGTAAATCTGGAAATGCACAAAAATGCTTGGGTGGATGCATGGGAACACCCACGCTCCACCCAAGGAACGTCTCCCTGGGCAGAGTAACTCAAGGCAGTGATTTGTGCTCCTTGCTTTTCTCCACTTTTATTAAGCCATGCAGGGCCACTCAATGTGACCTTACATGGCTTGATAAATTTCACTTAGATTTTGCTTCGCGCTTGCGCCCCCTTGCGTTAAGCAAGGGCGACGCAAGACCTTGATAATTCTGACCCTATGTCTCTTAACAGATAGGTGAACCTATCTGTAGCAAAGACCCAAAAGTAACCAAAGAGGCAGTGACACAGAGAGGTACAAAGTCTGAGGAGTCACCAAAGGATTTCCTCTGAGAGATATGCACAGGCAGCAGAGACCTTAGCTGTGACTGGAACCACTCACAACACACTGAGTCAGCTAGTGAGGACAACAGTAGAGGGACAGCAGCAGGTACCCTCAGGAATGCAGCATGTGCAGTGCACCGGGAAGAAAGCCTGCACCACCCAGAGAGCCACCTTGTCAACCTAGATACCCCTTCATCTAGGAACCCTTGACAGGAGGGACCTCGAAGCAGGAGAGACCAAGTGCACTGGCATTAGAAAGTGCAGAGAGACAGAAAACAGTGGGGCCGATGGAAGGCGAAGTGAGCCATTGCAGGGAAGGGACGAGGTGTGGAGGTAGGGTGGGGTGGATGGGAACAGTAAGGAACCACCAGATGCAGAAAATCAAGGAGAAAGTGGAGATCTGGAGAGGGGAGAGAGAAAGGGGGGATGGTACACCCTAAAAGATTCAAGGGCAGGACAAGCTCAAGAATAGGGAGGTACACCACCGAATAGGGACTAAGGAATTGAAATAAAGAGAGCAATCCAATTAGGAGTAAAGGCAAGCTCGAAGCCTACTCTAAATATACTTTATTAGTTAATTATTGGTAACAATGCTCTCTGCAATAGACAGTTAAAGCTGTCTGTAGCTAGACCAAAGAAATTACCCTTATGAAGAAATAGTATTTCATCTTTCCATCTTGGAAGAAAGGAAGGCTGGTAAAAATACTTACTCTGGAATGCAGGGTTTGTATCTGCAATACTGTACAACCTTAGAGCAAAACATTGAACTCATCTTTTTTCCAAATCCCACTTTTCTATTTACCTTATTTTACTGTTGCTTCCTCCAGTAATGATTCTACTAAATGAGACTTCAGATAGGTTGAAGCACAAGCTTTCACTGTTATTTTCCAAACAGTTGTGTCTAATATTCAAATACATTTTCCTATTATAAACTCAGCATGTACAACTTAATATTTTTATGGAATGCTATTCAAACCAATTGCTAAAAGGTTTCATCCCTTATGGTAAACATGAATTTCTGATGGTTTCAAAAGACTTTGATACTGTGATATACTAATGTCACATACAGGCGTGAAAAATGAGATCAGAGAAGTTAAGACAATTGGCAAAAACAATTGCAACTTTAGCCTTCATACAGCAATCGCAGAACAAATTGATGACCTACTTAACTAATTTTCTTTGCTTCATTACTGAACTTTGAAGTATGTGAGTTCTGACACAGCCCATGGATCTTTCATTCTCCTTCCAGCCCTCCCCTTTCGCAGTCTATGAGACAGGGTGACTCCCACACTTTTTTTTTACTTGCTGTCTATATTGAAGGCAGAATGATTGTTACAAAGGGAACTGGCATTATGAGGTATTAGAACATTTGAATGTTGAGTGTTCCACTGAAAACAATGTTTTAATGGGTGGTAGAAGCCAGGAGCATCAACATTCCAATGTTTAACAAAGACCTCATGGAGCCCGGGGATCTCAACCCCTTTGGATTCCGTGAGGCCTTTGTTTTACAAATTAGAACAATCTGCCTTCTAGGGTCGTAATATTCTATTAGCCTTAGAGCCCTCTGTAGTGGGCTCTACCAGCCATTAAATGCCTGCTCCCTTGTTAAAAGCCCTTACCTTCAACTCAAGCATTTAACGCTGGAGCGAGCCTTTAATTGACAGTAGAGCCTGCTATGTCGGGCTCTAAGTCTATAGTGACAGGTGCTGTGTTCAGAACAAAAGTATTATTGAAGCATAGGTTTCTGGCTAGGCTGTGTCAGCCCAAGGGAAGGCCTGATTACTTTGTTCTTCACAGTGAAGTGGTGGCTCTAAGGGAACAACAATTATTCATGAAAGAGGTAGTAGGCACAGTATACTCATCAAGATGATATCTTTTTTGGTTAGTGACAAAGTAAGCAGATTAGAAGGCTACTGGAGGTAACATACGGGTCTCCATTCCCCAAAAGGGAGAAAGGGAGAATGTAATCTATTTTTTGCTCTAAATCTCTTCAGCCACAAAGTTGAAGAGTTAGTAAAAAATAATTTTAGAATCAAAAATATGCTAAGCCATTTCAGAAGTAGTTTCTTGGTGTTTATTCAGGTTCCCATGACTCGCCCTAAAAGGTAATGCTGTTAGGGGAACCTACTTCATCTAGATTCTCTTGTTCTAAGAGGAAAGGCTGTCCCGCATTTCAGATATTTTGAAAATGGAGATGGTACAAGAATTATGGGAGTAACCTGAAGGAGTCAAGAGTCATAGTAATTTCCTGGCTAAGAAGGGAGAAAAAAGACTAGTGTTCAGTTTCAGGGCTGGAGTCACAAACCTAAGCGTACACTTTTGTTTAAGTTTATGACAGTTGTTATTTATGAAGAGATATGTGAGTAGTGGCTTTACGTATGCGGACACTCTGCACATAAAAAGATAGTAGAGTCCTTTCTTTTTATGTGCAGAGACTCCGCACTCGTAAAGATACTACTGGTAAATCCCTTTCTGAATAGTGAACTTTTGTATACTTACACAAAAGTGTATGCTTACCGTTATCAATCAGACCCTCAATCTGAGTCATTTTAACCACATGCGCGCTAGCGCAATTCCCCTCCTACGCGATGATTTACTAAATCCCATGTTACGTGACGAGCTGGGCTCGGCATCAGCGTGCGAGGAGGCTACGCCATGATGAGCCCAGCTCGTCATCAGCCCCGAAGGGGTTAAGGCAGCCTTTCAGGGCCCCCTGCTGGAGCCAAATCTGTTCTGCTGAGTCTTGACCCGATAACCTTGAATAATTCCTAAACATATTGTTTCAAATACCGTTTTTCTTTAGTTTATTTGTAATTTATTTATAATATGGGTGATATGTGAGAGTCTATTGCAGACATTTTGCAGAGAAATGCTGTGTTTATGTTTCATATGATAGAGCCTTATGTTATTCTGAAATTTGTAGGGGTGCATCATAATCGTGGTTAGTACGCACCTACATATTTACGATATATATTAATGTGTGATTAGTAATATTGTAGCGTTAATGGGAATTAAATTTGAGTATGTTAGCATTAATATCATGTTATTTGTATTGGTTGATAGAATGTATAGGTGAAATAGTATATTAACGTTGTTCAAGTGATATTAGTTCATGTATAATGTGATGCATTAGATTTAAACGTGCACCATATTAAAGTCTGCACATGTAGGTTGCCTATTCATTTAAGAAAATATAATGATTAATTGTTTATGGATGTAATGTTATTAATGTGTGGTTTGAGTGTGGAAAGGCCTAATCACATATACGTTTAAGAAAAAGGCCTGGTTTTTTTTTATGTTAGCTGAATATTGTAGGCCGAAATGTATTTTCCCTTGAGAAGGCTCTCAGTCAGCAGACTTCGGAAATAGAAAGATTTTCGTTAACATGCTTCAGATGCAGGTGCAAGGACACACATCTCGTTAGGCAGAATAACCCTTTGCTTTAGGAGTTAGGATGGTAGGAGAAGCCACCAAGGGAGTGTAAAGGAATGCAGATACGATACTTTCAGCGAAGAAGGTGCCTGGGACCCAAGGACACACCAACGGTTTCTGGATGAAGTCAGAGTTTCAATGGAAAAGTACAGAAAAGAAGACCTGTCCAAAGAGGCATGTAAAGGGCGTATTTTACTGTTTTGTGATTTGTATTAGGGATAGTGCCCTAGAGGGTGGAGCAGTTGAGGACTAGAGGGGAAGCTAGCAGGAGCATCTTAGAACGAGCTCTGTAGCTTTGGCTACTTACCTATGCAAAGTGAGTGTACTTCTAAGGAAGTCTTCACTACTGACAACTTTTTCTCTCTTGCCTGGGGATGATGCTAAGTAGGGATGTCATCTCAGTAACAGTGTAGGAACAGATTAATTGCTTTTCTTTTCTATGCTACTGAAGACTAAAATAGAGATTGGTGGGAAATGTGGGAAATGTGAGGGTGTCACAGATTATTTGCAGTAATATTTGTGAGCTGCTACTGTGTTACAATATTGAAAACACACATCACTATCCCTGAATATTAGATGTAACAATTTTAGAATTTTGACCAGTGTGCCTGTGCACTGTCAGTGACCTGGCCAACAAGGGCATGAAAAATCTGAAATCAGATCTTAAATTCAAAGTTGTTCTGAACATGGACCCCAAAATACGCTCTGACCCGGGCCCCAAAATCCTTAACCCCTTCGATGCTCATGACGGAACGGTTCCATCATGAGCATCGGTTGAGCTGTGCTCATGACGGAACCGTTCCGTCATGACCACACCCATTTTCATTATGGGTCAGCACCGGGCGGTAAATCGTACCGCACCGATGTGGTTAAGATGTTCCTGCATTCAATGTCTCGCCATTTCAACATGGAGAGTTATCAGCATGATTCTAGTAACAAGCCTCTGGCAATTTTCCTCTTGTGCATCCCCAGGATCTATACCAGATTCCTGTGCTTCCGGTTCACCTCAAACTTTTCTAATTTGACATGTTCAATTATTACTATGCAAAAACAACAAGGTGATGGATGCTTGAATTAATCTCAGCCACTGGCAATTGCTCTGAGCCAATTCACAATCCATTGTTCTTCAGCCACCATGGCTCCTCAGCATGAACACAACCATATAGAAATTTAGTTTTGACCCTGCTCTGAACTCCCAGGTCAGGTCCTCCCTGAACCAGAACACAAGCAAACTAGGAGCAGTTTTGCCCTAGTTAGGTCTCTTCAGCCAGGGAAAGCTTGGTTCTAGTGGAACAGTGAGCCCGGGACCCATGTCTGGGCATACCCGGTGCACTTTAGTGTGTCAAATAACAAGGTGATGTATGGAATGCTTAAAGTTAACCTCAGTCACTGGCAATCATCCTCAGTTTAGACCCAGCCATATGCACATCTGTCTTGACCCTTCTCCTCATGGGGAACAGTCTAGTTGAACTGCCAGACTGGTCCTCCCTGAACTGGAACACAAGCAACCTAGGACCGGTTGCTCCCTAGTTCCATTGGCACTGTGAGCCCGAGACCCAAGCCTGGGCATAAATGGCTCCCTAAGGGCATCAAATAGAAAAACAGCAACATGCTGGATGGAATGTTTGGATTAATATCAGCCACTGGCATTCACTTGGGAGGCATCCCAATCCATTCTTTCTCACCCGCCATGCCACTTCATTTTGGACGAACCCATATGCAAATCAGTCTTGACCCTGCTCTTCATGGCAGCGGTACAGCGTACTGCCAGGCCAGGTCCTCCCTGAATCTAAACACAAGCAACCTGTGAATGTTTTGCCCTAATTAGTACTCTTCATCCAGTTATAGGTAGGTTCCAGTGGCACAGTAACCCTTGGACCCACGTTTGGGCATACTCAGATCATTTTGGGCGACATATGCAAAAGCAGCAAGGTGATGGATGGAATTCTTGAATTAATCTCAGCCACTGGCAGTCACTCTGGGCTGCATTCCTATCCATTGTTTCTCACCCACCATGCCACCTCAGTTTGGAGTCATCCATGTTCAAATTCATTGTTTACCCTGCTCCTCATGGAACAGTCCAGCCCAAACTGCCAGGCCAGGTCCTTCCTGAACCAGAACACAAGCAAACTATGTCAGGATTCATGTTAATTAGTGCTCGTCAGCCAGGTATAGCTTGGTCACTGTAGCACAGTGAACCCGGGACCCATATATGGGCATAAATGGTGCCTTTAGGGGCTCAAATGCAAAAACAACAAGGTGATAGATGGAATGCTTGAATTAATATTAGCCACTGGCAATAGATTGTGCTGCATCCCAATCCATTGTTTGTCACCCACCAGGCCACCTCAGTTTGGACCCAACTGGTGAAATTTGTCCTTTCTGCAGGCGCTCCCCCAAGCTTTTGCGTTCCTCCTCCCCCTTTTGCTGAATTCGTTTTTGTTGGCTTTGGGACTCTGGGGACTTTACCATTGCTAACCAGTGCTAAAGTGCATGTGCCCTGTACTCTAAACATGGTAACATTTGCTCATCCACAATTGGCATATATAATTTACTTCTAAGTGCCTAGGAAGGTGCTCTATATGTGCCCAGGGCCTGTAAATTAAATGCTATTAGTTGACCTGCATCACTGATTGTGCACCCACTCAGTAGCCCTTGAATCATGGCTCAGGCCTGCCATTGCAGCCTGTGTGTGCAGTTATATACTGCCATTTCGGCCTGGCAAATTAACCTACTTGCTTGGCCCAAAACTTCCTTTTCATTATATGTAAGTCACCCCGGAGGTAAACACTTTTTAGCCACATGGGCAGGGTGCAGTGTATTTAAAAAGTAGAACATGTGCTTTTAAGTTTTACATGTTGTGGTAGTGAAATCTTCTTATATTCTTTTTTTAATTACTGCAGGCCTATCTCTCCTGTAGGTTAACATTGGTATTGCCTTAAATACCTCTAAAGTGTAATTTCCAATTGGGAGCAGATACAAATTTGGAGTTTGATGTCTCTGGACTCAAAATTAAAACCACAACTTGTGGTGAAGGCGGATTTCTAATTATAAGTCTGAAAAGGCCACTTTTAAAAAGTTGCATTTTCTTACTTTTACCATTTTGTGCCTCTACCTGTCTCTGAATATACCTCTGGGTTGGACAGCTGGGCTTGGTGCACTCCCTCTAGATAGTCACACAAATGGAGCAGGCTGATGGGTCTTCCTGTGGTAGATTGGGAGGAAGGTACTGCCACTTGCACCTGAATAGATGTCCCGATACAAAGAGCAGCATACCCCCTGTAGAAGTTCTGGAGCCAGGGCAGGAAAGGCATTCTGCCAGGAAAAAGAGCTGATTTGGGAGGGATTGCCACTTTGCTAACTGCTTTGCTGTGTTGGCCTGCTGATTGCTGTGCTATAGGAGGGACTGCCACTTTGCTACATGCTCTGCTGTGTTGGCCTGCTGCCTGCTGCATCTTGCCTGGGAGTGAGAGGTACTGGACCTGCTCTCTGCATCCTTGGACCCAAGATTATTTCAGGGCTTGCTGTCTTGCCTCCTGTTTTCTGAAGTCACAGGGAGACAAAAGACTTCTTGCAACTCTGCTGGTGCTGCTGGACTCTGCCATCTTTGAGCCTTGCCTTGCCTGAGGTGCCCCCTGCAGTCCTGGGCCTCAGAAGTGGGTTCTGCAGCTGTTGTTTTAAAAAATCGATGAAGTTGCCCCTTTGCGCTGACCAAGACCGACACAGTTCCTTCGACGCAGTGCCGACTCAACGACAATGTTAATTCCAATTACGAGGTTGGACGACAACCCAGCGCTGACCTGTTGACACCATCTATGAGGCTCAACTATGATGCAGAGCTAATCCTTCTACGCCGTCTGTGGGGCTCGACCCTGGTGCCTCGATCCCACTGCGTGGAAAAGAATGACGCATCGTGCTCTCGACGTTGACGTTTTGCTCCATACAAGGTACTTTTTCAGTGGACTTTGTGCGGGTGCTGTAGCTGTCATACCCTCCATTGTGGTCAGCCGAACTATGGATCTGCACCGGTTCCTCTTGACCTCAAGTGACCTTTCGACTGTTAGTGACTTCTAAGCAACGTTTTTGCATCTAATCTTTAGAAATTCATATATCAAGTTATGCTTACTGGGTGATTGTAGTTTTGGTCTTCTTTAACACAGATGAATATGCTCTATTTTTCAAAACTGATGTGGTCTTTTTCTGGTGTTTTAACTGTTACTGTAATTTAAGTTTTGCGCATATACTTTACACATTGCCTCTTAAGGTAAGCCTGACTGCTCTGTGCCAAGCTACCAGAGGGTGAGAATAGGTTAATTTAGGTTGTGTATCTGACTTACCCCTGACTAGGATTGTGGCTCCTTCTTGGGCAGGGTGGATACTCTGCCAACCAGAAAACTCAATTTCTAACACAAACCATATGGCAATCAGTCTTGACCCTGTTCCTCATTGGGTGACATGATTAATTAATTAATTAATTGTGTGCTTATATAGCGCAGGACTCACTCCCGAAGGGGTACCTCCGCGCTTCAACCGCTGCAAAACCCTTCCTGGCTTCCCTGAGAGATGGTCCCTTAGTGGGTATCTCCAGGGTGAGACCAGGCATCCCCGGCGGTCTGGTGGGGCCGTTAGTGAAGATGAGGCAAGCTAGTGCCCAGAGTTGCCGAGTGTGATCGCCGATCAGAGTGGGCACCGAGGCGAGAGAATTATCGAGTCCGCTGACCCTGGTCCGGAAACCTGCCGCGTCGGGAATCGAACCCTGGTCCCGGGCCGTCCTCTGCTCTCGGGTCTGCCGCCTCTAACCAGTGAGCCACACTACTTCACTTGATGGGTAAAAAACGATGGTTTAGGATGCGGCTCAAGTGATTGCCAGTGGCTGAGATTAATTCAAGCATTCTATTAATCACCTTGTTATTTTTGCTTTAAAGGGACGATATTGTTTCAGACTGTTCATTAGTGTGGTTACTACTTTAATTCCCAAAACAACATTTCATTGAAAAGGTATCCTAATTCATGTTTTTCATATCTCCTCTTTTCTTCAACAGGTTTTCTTTATGTTGGTGTAATTTCAATCATTACATTCTTTCAATGTACACTAAAATGTTCATTCATTTTTTTTGGGTTAATTCTTTTGCAATTTTGTTTTGATGCTGCTGTTCATGTAGCACTTGCAGCTGTCTCTGAGGGAGAGCTTGCTCTCTGTGCCAAGGTACCAAGGGCAAACAATAATGGTTATGTAGTAGTATCAATCATTAGACACTGATCCCAAATACATGAGAAAGTAAATATTTACGGAAACACTTTCTCAATGCTTTTGACTTTTTCAAGTATTGATTTACTGTCCATAGAATACAAAAACACACACTGTGCTATACAAAGTGTAGTGTGAAAGACTAACACTGATTATACAAAAATAAAATTACAAACAAAATACAGATATTTAGGGTTCTCAACTGTCAATATAATAGTCTTTTTGGGCAAAATGTATCCCTTTGTTCCTATCAGAGTTTGTGCAGTTCAATCTTCATACTATGCTATACTACTACGTCTGTACCGCGCCAGGGACACACGAGTTGCATTACAGGTTGAAATACCTTGTAGAAGTATACTTTTTCCTCCCAACAGAACCAATATTGTTTGTGTAATTACCCGCCCAGGTTCTGAGGGTTACAGGGTTACCCCATTATCTCTAAAGGTGCCAAGGGCAGGCTCTGTACTTCTCACAGAAAGCTGGTTCCACTTTTGAGCTGTGGGTTATTTGACTGTTTTGTAGCTCAGCCTCAGTTGATATGAAAACAGAGGCCTCTTTCCCTTACAGGCCTTCAATCCAGTGCCCCACAGCGAGTGCAATTGCTTTGAAAGCAATGCACGAAAACCAGGGTTGGCAATGCTGTTAGCAATCTATTGTGACATGATTTAAATCATAAAGTTGAGAGGAACATTTTTACAGAAAATTGCCTGTAAACTCGAAAATATTGCTGCTGGCAGAGATAACATCAAACCTTTACCCAGCACACGTCGGTTTTCCGCGGTCCCCCCTCAGCACTATCAACTCGCCAGCGTATTTGTCGAGAACCGCTTTAAATTCCAAATAAACCCCCACCAAGTGAAATCATTGTGTGTTAAACTCCCCTGAAATACAGCTTGAAAACGCAGTAATACCAATCTGTTTCATGTGAAATACATTCACTTTTTTATTACAAATCTGTTTCGGTCTGAGGCGCCGCCGTGTTTGATGGTTCTGCATCCATCCCTTGGCAAACATGGCGCGCGCCGGGACGTGCCAGGAACACAGAGCCCATCTGCAGTCGGGCCCCGTGGGTGGTACTGCCGATGTCCAGCTGGTTCCAGAGCCCACACCGTCCGTGTGTCAGCTCGGGAGAACAACATGAAAATAAGAATGAGGGTGACTAATGCAGCGTGGGAGGAGGGCTCGAACGAGCGAGCTGCACCTTTGCCTCGGTGTCTCATGCTAAACGAGGTGTAAACTGTGCCGCCGCCAGAGGTTGGTTCGTGCAAAAGTCTGCACATGTCTTATAAATTTAAAACAACAATCCTACATTATTCATGCAATGGATTGGACTTTGCATATAATTCTGAAATAGCACGAGGTAATATTTTTAGCAAATTACAGTGAAAATACAAATCATTGGAATCTGTTTACATTTACTATTGTAAAAAAATGGAGAATGCAATAGTTTTTTTCTAGGGGCAGTAAATCACGTGTTAGTCCTGAACAATTTGGTAGTGTTTAATTTGTTGACCTCGGAAGGAGGCGCAGCTATGCTGCCCGGTCGAGATTCAATCACGGGATTTGCAAGTGACACATAAACGGTAGCAGCAAACACTTTACCATAGCTACTCAATTATCTATTTGTGGCTAGCAAAGTTGTCAGTACTGATTAACAAAAGACCATGGTCAAGGGGCTGGTCGATTTTATAGCGGGACCAGTGCAATAAGGTCCCGCAATTGTCACCGATTGTTCAGTGTAAATAGAATTTGAACAACACGACCAGTGCAAAAAGTCCATTTGCATTGACCCACTCGTGAAAAAAAGTACATTTGCTTTCACTGACCAGTGCAAAGTCTTTCTGATTTTAGCACTTATAAAGTCAGTTAGAAAATGACATCTGGTGGTTGGTATGTTTTTTATTTAGTAGCAAATTTGTATAGTTCCTAGAAGGCCCAAAAACTTTGGATGGCTTCATATAGAATAGCATCAATTGTGATAGGAATTAGGTGGCAAGTCATATGGGGCGACAATCTTGATTAAACAAACACAACAGAAATGCGGAGTTAAGCGGCAGATCAGTCCGAGTGAAGAGACATGGATATATGCAATATGCCAACAAGAATCTATACAAAGTGCCAGATCACAGTTTCATTGGTCCATCATGACTGTGATCCCATAGATACCATTATATAAAATCATCATATAAAACCAGCCCATCCCCATGGTGTGACTCCTGCCCCCCTCCCAGGGGCAACTCTGTCCACCAGGACAACCAGCCACAGTGGCTACTGACAACGGTCAATGATGAGAGCCAGGCCTCAGGCCAGTCAGGCCTCTCTAACATCTGTGGCGTCAGCAAGTGTGGGGGGGGGGGCAGTAGCCCCATGTGCCTGGCACCTTCTCTCCACTCTCCTTCCTGCCAAGTCAGGTATGGTATCCTGACACTGACCCGACAGCCCAGGGTCTGTACCCTCAGGCTGACCAGAGCTCACAGGCGAGGCTCTCCTCTCCCTACCTCTCCTCCTGGGGTACCGCACTCTCCTCCCAGGGGAGGCGACCTCAGAACACAACTCTCCCACCAGTTCAGGACCTCTCTCCTGCAATTGGTCTTCTAATCTAGGGTCTAAACCCTCAGGCTGCACCAGGATCAGAGGCGAGGTCTCCCTCCCTCTGTACCACTTTCCAGTGGGCTGCACCCCCCCCCCTCCCCCCCAACTGGGGTGGTCCCCCTGGAAGCCCAACAGGCCGGGACACTGGTTACAGTCATCCTTCCCTCCAGGTCAGGCAGATCCTGACCTCCCAACCTTGGGGCTAAACCCTGTGGTTGAACACTTGCCTGGCACACCAGGACTTCTGGGGACTCACACAGTATCCCCTAGGGTAACACATGACTCATGTGAAGTGTGACAGTCTGCCTTGCTCAGATCTCGCGACCCCTGTCCATCTGACAGCGCGCAAAGATCCCCCAGGACAGAAGTGGTGTTACCATGATCACTTTTGTGAGGCTCAGACCTTCTGGCTGCCACCTGACCCACTGGTTCTCCCACTGGGGACACATCCCCCTCTGACCCCTCACTCTGGACTTCTGCACCCTCCCAACTGGAGCGGCACTGCCAGACACCAGGACCCCTGAAGCTCCGGTTACGGATGCTCTGGGTTCTCCTGACACTAGGAGATCCCCCTCAAATGGTCTACTAGTACAGCCTAGGCCCCGATCCTGGTGTTCCCTTAGGGAACCCTCCAGGCCCTGAGACTGTGTTTCGGGCACCTTGGGGCACACAGTCCCACACTCACTCCTTCTCATCTGAGACAGGACGTGAGCCCTTACACCCCTCCTCTGACACTGGGACCTAGCTGGGCTACTCTGAACCTCTTGCACCACACGGGACCTGAAGATACCCGAGCCATTCCTTTTAGAATCACTCCCCAATGCCTCTTCAGACCCTCTGGAATCCACCAAGAGGTCTGCCTCCAACGCAAGCTCCCTGGAGTCAGAGAACTCACACTCCACCAGGTGTTGGCATAGCTCTGGAAAATAGGGACTTAAAATATGCTCTCCAACAAATGAATCATACAGCCCCCCACAGTTGTTAACTAAGCTACCCCTTGCCTCACCCTCCAGTGCCTCACACAAGCACCCCCAACCACTCTCCTGAGATTGGTAAGACAGGGTCTGACTGTCTCTCTCACTCAACCCACACTCTTCTGGGCGGTCGTCACACTCACACACCTGGATTTCTACCATGGGGAACCCCTCTCCCTGCACCTCTCATCTAGAGTCAGTAGAGCGTCCCTCCCACCACTAGGAATATGATCCTCTGGGTCAACTAACCAATCTACTTCATGGACACTGCACACCACTGGAGCTACCTCATAAACCTGTAACCCATGGTGTATGTCAACCCCCTCCCTCAAGTCTGGCGCCACATCTCTGGGTGTGTGTACTTCTCCCTCAGCACTAGATTCAATAATCTTGCTGCCACTATCTGAGCTGGACTCCGCCTCCAACTCAGCAAAACTCACTTTCTGGGCTCAGACACTCATGGCCTCAAGCCTCTTGAGCACCAAACCAAGTTCCCTCATTCTTAACTCATGTGCCAAGGTCAATTTCAATTCTTCCAAAGCATACATCTTCTTGCTCTCTTCCGCTTTCTCTTTGAGCCTCATAACTTCTAACTCATGATCTCTAACCCTTTGGTTTTCCTCCAACTCCTCTGGAGAAAAACTGCTAGGAGAATGGTTGATGCCAGCCCTGGAGGCTGCTCTGGACACAGGCAGATCCTGTGATCTGCAACTATCCCCTTGTGCATCCTCTGCCTCCCCAGCCTCTTTGGCCTCCCACCAGGCACTTAAGGCCTTCTGTAGCTCCTCCTTCCTGGAGCTGTTCTTCATGGGACATCCAAAGTTCCTGCAGAACTGCTTGAGTTGACCTACTTTGTAACTACTCAAAATTTCAATATCAAAGCCCAGTCCTGCAAAACCCCTTTCCCTTCTGAGACATGATGCGTGGATGACTCAAGGATCAGATCAAAAATGGAACCAAAAGAGGAAAAAGAAAGTCCAGTGTGTGGTTGCGTAGTGTTCTGCACTAATCCAGTGATGTACACCAAACACTGTGGGTCAAGCACAAATACAAGTTCAAATCCTCACCGCTGACCACCAATATTAGAAATGGAATTTCTGGTTGGCTAAGGCTTGTGCCAAAGCCAGGCAAAAATCCAAAGTCTAGTCAGGGCAAGGGTGATACACACTGTTGATAACCCCTGTGAAGTAATTCCAATAAATCCAAGATGAGGTATAGTTCATAAAATGAAGTTTAATGCAGGAATATAAGATCCCATCCACATACAATGCCAGCAGACATCAACTGACAATAAATAGAACATTTCTATGACACGTGCATTGACATGACTAGTGATGTACTGGAGATTCTATTAAAGCTGCAGTGCTAAATATCACACATCCTCCTCCCTCAAAACAAATGATAATGTAAAAATAAATAAATAAATAATAAGGTATACTAAATACACAATGTTAACAAGATGTACATATCATACAAAATCAGTAAGATAACTAGGCCTTTTAGACACACGTGTAGAAGACCTAATGTTGCCAGAAACATTTGCTCTACTTTTCTCCAAAACCTTTTCCTTGGAATCAAAAATCAGTCCATCTTGCAATTTCCTTCTAACAATAACAACTCTATTTAGATTCCAAATACGATGATCTTGAGTTTGCACTGCATTGTTGAAAATTTTAATTACTTTGATAGGCTTCATGAACTTTGTTTCAGAAGAACCCACCATGCCAGGTCGTCTCACCATGACCATATCTCCAACACAAACAACAGTTTTTTTGACATTTTTTTTAACATCAAAATACGCTTTTCTACGTTCCGCCTTATCCTTCTCATTTTCAAGAATTTCATCATTGTTGCACACACATTCTTTACCCTTGGACACTTCATACTTATTAACCCAGAAAGGTTCAACCTGCGTGTTCGGAATTCTCCCACGAAACAACAAAAATGGAGTCTTACCAGTTGTGGCATGAGGAGTATAACGGTATTCCTCTATTTTTTCCAAAACACATTTCTTCCAGTCAGATGACAAGTTTTTGGCTAAACTAATAGTGTCCTTGATTACTTTATTAAATCTCTCAACCATACCGTTGGCCTCGGGATGGTAAAGAGAACAGGTCTTGTGTGTAATACCCTTAGAAGATAAATAATGTTCCATTTCTTTGGACACAAATTGAACACCATTATCTGACAAAATGGTTGCCGGAAGACCTTCTCTACAGAATAACTCACTCAAACATTGAATAATTTTATTCGAATCGATTCCTGACAAAAAAAACACCTCTGGCCATCTTGAGTACATGTCTATAACCACTAGAATGAAAACTTGAGAATCTCTATGTTGTATAGGACCCACAAGATCTAGAGCTATGTCCTGCCAAGGACCATTTGGTCTTCTTCTTAAGAACATAGGTTGTGTGTGTGCACTGTAAGACTTGTCACTGACATTACAATGAATACAATCCCTAATTACCCTTTCAACCATTTTATCCATTCCCGGCCACCAATAAGACATGCGAAGCCTCTCCTTACTTTTGGATAAACCTGAATGAGCAACATGGACCAAATCTATCAAGTCCTTTCTGAGACTAGATGGAGGGATCAACCTCGTCCCACGAAACAGTAGGTCATTATCAATGGATAA
Organism: Lissotriton vulgaris; assembly: GCF_964263255.1. NCBI lineage: Eukaryota > Metazoa > Chordata > Amphibia > Caudata > Salamandridae > Lissotriton > Lissotriton vulgaris. Next base: position 500,220 of record NW_028252521.1, read on the forward strand.
TTCACTGCGTACCGTCCAAAAAGGCTTAGTCAGAGCAGAACCAACTTTGCAGCTGACCCAACCAGTTCTCAATAGAGATATAATCTCACATAGAGTAACATCTTTTGCTAACTCTTCAGACCATTTTTTCTCAGATAGAAATTCATAATCCACAGCACACACCAATTCATCATCTACATCCAAACAATCGTCTTCTAACTCTCCACTAGGAACCAAACGAGAGAGAACATCTGCTATTCCATTGTCAATACCTGGAATATATTGAATACCAAAACTATACTCCTGTAGGCCAATAACCCACTTTGATATCCTCCCAGATACCAGATCCAAACCTTTCTTGCTAAAAATTTCCACTAAGGGTTTATGATCGGTATAGACATCGAAGACCAAACCCCAAAGAAATTTCTTTAGCTTCCTTATTGCCCAAAACACAGCCAATGCTTCCCTCTCCACAACAGAATAACGAGTCTCAGCATCCCTCAAACTCCTAGACAGAAACATTATGGTTTGCATGCCTTCTGGACCATTCTGCTTCAACACGGCACCCAACCCTTTTTCACTCGCATCGGTGACTAAAATAGACTTGAATTTAGGGTTAAAACTTTTCAACGCAGGGGCACTGTTTAATCTTTGTTTGATTTTAACAAACTCGTTCTGACATTCCTCAGACCACTCAAATTCCACACCTTTCCTCAACAAACACCTCATGTTTACTGTTAATTCAGCAAATCCTTTGACGAATTTTGCATAATATTCTATCATGCCTAATAGCTTCATGAGTTCAGATTTATTTTCCGGAGCCACCATTTTGTTTATAGTGTCTACCAAATCGGATTTAGGTTTTACACCATCACGTGAAATGTTATGTCCCAAGTAATTAATGGAATCAGACCTAAACTTACATTTACTTGCTTTTACAGTGAGATTGTGTTTACTGAATCTTTCTAATACCACATTCAATGTTGCATCATGATCAGAAATATTATCTGCAAAGATCAACACATCATCTTGGTATATACAAACACCAGAAACATCTTTTAACACTTTTTCCATAACCCGCTGAAACACAGAAGAAGCAGAGACTAAGCCAAATGGCATCCTTTTGAATCTATAGGTGCCAAAAGGCGTAATGAAAGAAGTAAGATCTCTGCAAGACTCCTCTAATTCAATTTGGTGATAGGCAGAGGTAAGATCTATTGTGCTAAAGACTTTGGCATTTCCTAATAAAACTAATAACTCTGCAATATTAGGTAAAGGATATCTATCAACAATTACACATTTGTTTAATTGCCTGAGGTCAATGCATAGACGCAAATCTCCATTCGGTTTTCGCGCTGCGACAACTGGGGCCATCCATTCACAGCCCTCTATTTCTTCAATTATGCCATTTTCAATGAGTTTCCCAATTTCTACTTTCATATCTTCTTTTACAGCTAAAGGTACACTCCGGACTTTACAGCTTACCGGAACAGAGTCATCTCTAACCCTTATCTTATGTTGATAACCTTTAAGACAACCTAGAGTTTCTTTAAAAACATTGGGAAATTTCTTTTTTAATCCACATGTGTATTTATCTTCTAATGACTTCCCTTCAATTGATTTCTTGTCATCAATTAGTTTTCCTTCATCATTTATAACCTGTTTGTCCTCTACTAACTTCCCTTCAAGTGATGTCTTGTCTTCAATCAGTTTTCCTTCTTCATTTGTAACATTGAGAACCCTGTCTCTTAATTGTATGCAAGGAGTGGCATTAGGATCTAAATATACACCCATATCACCTAAATGAAACCAGCTAATTAAACTGTCACCTTTCTTTGAGACATACACTTTACCGGCTACATACCTAGACTTATACTCTATGAGACCCATAAAATAACCATGTAGCTTTATTGGTTTTTTGTCATATCCCAATGGAATAATGTCAGGTTTCATAAGAGAAACCTTACCTTTCAACTTCTTGGTGAAAAATTCATCAGAAACGATGGTAATTTTGGCACCAGAATCAAATAAAACTTTAGTTTTTTCACCCTCAACTAATATTTCATCAATAGGATCAGGTTTTTTACGTGAGACCCCACCATCGCCAATGGCATGAACCACTTCAATATCACAATCAGATCCTGAAGAAGTTTTTTCAAAAATATCTACCTCCTTTACCTTGGACCTAATTTTTGTTTTGCACAGAGAAGAAACATGACCCTTTAACTTACATTTGGAACATGTTTGTTTTAGAGCAGGACATTTCTTGTCATTTGCTAGATGACCTGGTTTGCCGCATCTGAAACATTTAAGATCAGAACCAGATTTTTTGAACTCTGGTCTAGAGGCATCTTTAACATACTTATCATTTTTAGTTCTTACCACCTGAACTTTATATTCTTTTTCAGCATTCTTTTTGATTATAGCCACACATTTAAGAGAATGCTCAATACGCTTGGCAATAGTTAATACTTCATCAAGGGATGGCTCATCCTTTAGCCATAACTCATCTCGAACTTTTTCTATCCCACAACCAAACATAAATTGATCACGAATACGTTCATCAATTAATGCCCCAAATTTGCATGAGGATGCAAGCTTTCTTAAACGGGTTACATAGGATTCAATGGTTTCTTCATCATTTTGCATACATTTAGTGAATTGATATCTTTCAAGAATAGTACTAACTTTGGGCAAAAAGTGTATATCTAATTTCTTTATACTAATCTCATATTCATTTAAATTATTTGCGTCTGCGGGAGAAAGATCAGGCAAGTCATCAAAAATATCTTGGCCTTCAGATCCTAGACAATGAAGCAATAAAGAACATTTTCTCTCAGCACTGAGAGAAGTCCCACAGACCTTGGCATAACGTTCAAAGACCACTTTCCATTTTTTCCATTTAATTGGAGGTTCACCAGGGCTAGACAAAAAGAATGGTGCAGCTGTAACATTTTGCATTTTGTCAAATTCTGTAAAGACACTGTAGTAAAGAAATGAGTGATTAAAATGACGTTAAAAAACAGGTAAAATGATGGTGAATCCTATAACTTGTTTTTACAAACTATTGCCCTTGTTTAAAAAAATATACAGGAAGTAGAGCAACCAATCAAAATACACAAACCAAGAAAATGTATAACCCAATCAAAATCTTTCTTTTGAAATTCTTCTTGAATAACTGTAGATGGTTGAAGATATGAAGAAGGAGAAAGTAAGGTTCAAAATCTTTCAAAAATAATAGTTATGAGAAGATTTGTTGAAGAAGATTCTTCTGTTTACATGTATTTGAATGACACAGAATGCTCGTGTTTCCGTGAAGAATATCCTTTCAGGGACCTGTTTAAATTCAGCTTGAGGCTTTCGTACTGTAGATTTCTGTCTCCGTGTTTTCGTGTATCTTTTAAAAGAATTAGCAGTGTTAGTGTAAATAAATAAGCTTTTGAGAGCTGGCGCTTTAAAGACCTGCGTGAAAAGTGACTGCGTAGCTATGACAGGTTTACTTTCAAGTAATGGGGATAAAACGTTTTTCTTCGCGTTTATTTTCAATTGCTGGCAGGAGTGCTTTGACAGGCTTACTTCCAAATGCTGGGACCAGAGTGTTTAACTTCGTGTTTATTTTCGATTACTGGTATGGGAGCATTTTCCTTCACGAGAAAGAGAGTGAGAAAGCCCACACGTTCCAAGAAGATTGTCATAACTCAGAGTACAATGACAGCTCCTTCACGCTCGACTGCTCGAGCATAATTGTTTATTTTCAATTAGGTTGCTTGAAACTCGGGCGTTCTTGTATTAGTCTGTTAATTAAATTGCATGAGGCTTGAGGCTTGAATGTAGACGCTTTACACAGTTGAATTCACACAGCTGAACACACTTTGCCAAGTTAATTTACTGTAAATTAGCGCAAAATTGTTACCATAGAATGCGGGCTCTTCACAAACTGTTTGCCAAGGTAAAACACTGTTGACAGCTGAATTCAGTTTCATGTACAGATGCACACGTGGAAATAAGCTCGGCTCGGCTTCACAAGTTTAGTTTGTTTATGATGAAACTGATCAAATACGGAAGGTCGCGCACAACAGGTTTTTAAAATTGCTTAAGCCTTGGCTTTACAAGTTTATTTTAAAGAGGCAGATCGCGCACAATAGGTTAAAATTGCTTAAGGCTTGGTTTCACAAGTTTATTTTGATGAAGCTGTTTGCGCACTGCTTAAGATTTGGCTTCTCACGCACAACAAGCATAATTTAAATTAGAACCGTTCAAGCCTTTTAATAAATTAGAACCCTTCAAGCCTTTTTTAAAAAAAAAACAATTTTCAATGCTCCAGAAAAGAGAACAGTCTGTAAAATAACGATCTGATAAATAAAATTGAGAAGAGTTGCTAGGCAGTTTAGTGAGGGGTAGACTTATCTTCTCAGCCAGAAAGATTAAAGTTGATTCTTCTCCTCCTCAGAAAAACTTGTGTTGGGATCTTCTTCCTCTGTTCCAAGCCGACTACGCCAGTGAAGTAATTCCAATAAATCCAAGATGAGGTATAGTTCATAAAATGAAGTTTAATGCAGGAATATAAGATCCCATCCACATACAATGCCAGCAGACATCAACTGACAATAAATAGAACATTACTATGACACGTGCATTGACATGACTAGTGATGTACTGGAGATTCTATTAAAGCTGCAGTGCTAAATATCACACCCTGCTCACCCCCTTGGTAGCTTGGCAGGAGCAGACAGGCTTATCCCCAAGGTAATGTGTAAAGTATTTGTACCAACACTCACAGTAATATAGGGAAACACCACAAAAGGACATAACACAAGTTATTTATAAAAATATAAATCACTTTATATGGATTAGTCAGATCAAAACGTCATAAAAATCACATTCACAATTACTCTTATCTTAGAAATGTTTCTCTGGAAAAATTTTCTTTCAGCAATGTTCTTTTGTCTTAAAATATACTAGCAAGCACCATGTATGTAAGCCCTGGTTGCTAGCGTGTGGAAGTTATTGTAAAATGCACAACAGGTGCTCCTTGTCAATGAGTCTCCTGGTGTAGGGCGTTTCACCCTAAAAATGGTGCCCTTAACAACAAAGTGCCCCCTCTGTAGCATGGAATGTGCTATCCTCGTCTGTTCACTTTCCCTTCAGAAAGGGCGAGCGTGCACTAGTTACAACCCAAGGATACGATCGTTGAATACTACCCGCTATACTAGGGATCACCACCAGGACACTTCCTTATCTCTTATCCCCGCCGTAGCACAGGACGTGCTTACTCTCAAAATCAGACTTTTCTCCAATGCAAGGCCGACAACAGCGCATCAATGCCCACAACTCCCCCAATGCCAGCTTCGGTCCAGGATCGGAGCCGGTTACCTTTTCTTTATGCGAAGGGGGGCTTGGCAGTCCGTGCTGGTCCCGGGCTTCGGTTACAGCATCTCCATTGAAGAGCGAGAAGACACCCCGCGCTTCTTCTAATCCTAGGGCGGCTTCGGCCTGACAAACCCAACTGTTGCTAGGCGATGCACCGCACTGAGTCCAATCTTAGAGCAGCTTTCCCCTGACGTCAGCACTGGCTGGGAACATGCTGGCGAGGCTCCCGGGCCGGCGGCAGTGATCTCTTGACCCAGTGCTTCACTTTTCTTCTTTGTACCGGGACAGCGGTGGTGATCTTGGCCCTTTGATGTGACGGCCTCGAGGAGTGCACGGGCACGCACTCTCAACCGCTGAGGCAGATTCTCAGAGAATTCGCGGTGGAGGCACGGCAGGCCCCACGCTGAGCCCGCTGTGTGGCGACAAGCAGACCGAGTCCACACCACACGGCAGTCAGGGTACAGGCCACAGGGCCATCGTCAATGCGCAGCCACACCCAATCAGTGCTGGAAAGGTGTTTGTCCTCTGCAAACGTTTGTGCCCCTGTGTTTGGTAACAGGAGGCCAGCTCTACCCAGGCCCTTGGAGTTAGGTGGACTTCAGAGGGGGCAAAGCACACAGCACAGCTCCTCTTCAAGTGAGGGGGACACAGCACACTGCAGACAGTCCCTTAGTCCTTCTCCTCAGTAGTAACAGCAAATGTAGGTCAGTTTCCAGACACTCAGCAATGGCAGCACTTTTCCTCAGTTCTTCCTGGCTGTTCTTCTTTGGCAGGGATTCCTTCTTGATCACAAAGTTTCCTAATCTAATTTTACAGGGGTCTCAGGTCTACTTTTATACCCCCAAAGTCTTTGTTCTTCCTGTGTGAGGTGTCCTGGACCCAGTCTAAACCAGTTCTGGGTGAACTCTGCCAGGGCACATCTTCTTCCTTTGTGAGTGTGGGCCAGTGCCAGGGCCATTAGAAGCGCAGCAGGAGGTGGAGCCAGCATTGTGGTAGGCAGGCACAGCCCTATTCATACCCAGGTTCTACTCCTCCCCACCACTCTACACGCAAATGGGTCTATTCAGCCTAGTGCAGGCTCACCCAGTCTCCTGGAACCACCCCCAGCCCCTGTCACTCACAAACCAGACAGTCAATCCACAAACAGGCAGCGGCACATAGAAAGGTTGAACAAGAAATTAACCACTTTCTAAAAGTGCTATTTTCAAACTTAGAATTTAAAACCATCTTCATTAAAATATGTGTTAATAAATTCTGAGTGTAGGGAATCCAGATTCCATGTCTATCTTGTGCTATGGGAAGATATGCAGGTAAATATGGTACACAGCATTCCCCATTGATTTACTCATAGCTGTTGCTTTCCAACAAATCACCAAGTCCTGGAAGGATACCTCCAAGATTTCCTTCCAAGCCTGGTGGTATGGAGTCTGCTACAATCACAGATTAGATAGAGCTTATGTTTACACTGCTACTCTTTCTATTAAAAGAGATTTATTGTGGTTACCTATTAGAAATTTTTTGGACCTATCTGCCCGATTTATCCCTCTACATTCCCCGCATACTGAAGAAGTTCCCAAACCGCCATGAATATGCATTTCTTGCCTATCTGTTATATTCAATATTTTTATGCTTATATACATTGTTTACAATTGTTTTAACAGACTTTATACATGTAACGGTTATTATTACATTTGACTACTTGTTTCACTCCTTCTTTCCCTTGTCTTTCTTGTTTTTCCCTCCCCTCCCCCTCTCTCCCTCTTTTCTTTTCCCTTTTTCTTCTTTTTATTTATACAGCTGATATTGTTCTAACACCAATTTGTATTGTAATGTATTTTGCCTATTCAATTTTACTTCCTTATTGCTCAATAAATTCTTCTTTAAAACTTAAATATGGTACACAGCATTCCCCATTCTAACCTATGGTCTAGATAGCCTTTCAATAGTGAAAAACGAAATTGGCAGTATTTCACTATCAGGACATGTTACCCACACTAGTACATGTCCTACCTTTCACATACACTGCACCCTGCCCAGTGTGGTACCTTGGGCCTTCCATAAGAGTGTCCAATGTGTAAAAAAAAGGGAAGGATCAGGCCTGGCAAGTATGTTTGGCAACGATGCAGCCACACGGTCTCAATGACCGGATTGAATTTTTGTGTTATCTGTAATGTCACTGTCTAACTTTACATGTTCTCTACTTTATCTGTAACGATGTTATTGCACTTAATTTTGGGTTTATAAGCTATTCACACTAACCATCACATTTCCTTGTGATATATTTTCTCCTTCACTGCCTTTTCCAACATGGCCCCACCTTTTGAGTGCAGCCCGTTTTCAGTTTTTCACTCGTTCAAACGAGAGTCCGTTTTCTATTGCCACATACTACTAACACACTGCGATATTAACACCGACGAGCAAACACAACCCCGGGGTTCCCGACACCGAGGCGACTACGCTCCGTCACTATCCTTTGTTATGTAAGTACCCTGTCAGCGGGGACCGTGATACCTTTCCGGCACTGTTAACCGGCTCGAATATTGACACGCTCTTTTGTCCTCTCTAGATAACGCGCCGTACACTGCTAATAAAGCCGTGAGTATGGTCCTCACGCAAGCGCATTTGTTTCACTTTGGTATTTTAGTTGCCACTCGGTGTGGAAAGCGGGATAAACTTTACACTAATCTTCACACATTATGCACGTTTATTATTTGGGCACGGTGTGGATATACATGTGGAGCTAATTGTGCAATTGTTTTTTAGAGTTCATGCACTACATGGGTGAGACAATTGCAGTTTTGAACACAGTGCCACTTATGCAATCTTGGTTTCTGGTAGTTAATGATTGTATTGGGTAACTGTATAGAGATTAGTTGAGTCTGATATAGTGACACCATGATTTGTTCCTTTTTTTGTAGAGTAACCCCCTGAGGAAGGGCTATGTTATCAGCCCGAAATGCATTGGGGAAGTTATATGATTGGATTATGTGAATAATGGATGCAATACCTGAACCTTTAATCGTTTTGAACTTTTGATGAAGCATTAAACATTTTTGGAACCCCAAATGGAACTAATCTTGATGAACTGTTTATAGACTTCTAGTCTATGTTCTATGCTGTGCAACAGGGTGTCTCCGCCCGAGTGGGGGGAGCTTTGCATTAGTTTACAGTTAACCGCTGTGAGGTACAGACAGCGTTTGACCCTGTTTGCACGCTTCAAATTTACACTGTGGAAAACCATTGGATTATCCAGCTGTGCAGGTCCTTCTCTCATTGTTCCAAGTATGTACACTGGTCAGGACAACATGGCAGTTCTCAGACAGTGCACAGGCCTGAGACCCCATTTTAGAGCTACTCATGTGGGTGGTACAATCATTGCTGCAAGCCCACAAGTAGCATTTGAATTACCAGCCCGGGCACACTCAGTGCACTTTACTAGGGACCTATTGGTAAAACAAATATGCCAATCTTTAATAACCAATCACAATAAACATTTACAGAGAGAGCATATGCACTTTAGCACTGCTCAGTAGTGATAAAGTGCCCGGAGTCCTATGGCCAACAAGCACAAGTCAGCAAAAACAAGGGAGGAAGAAGCAAAATGTTTGGGGATAACCCAGCAAAAAGGGCCATTTCCAACACCCTGAATACCGATGTATTGTATAACCGAGATAAATGAGGCTATCAATATGTCTTTAAATAATGTATAGAATTCAAGAGGAAGACAATCTTCCCCAGCGGCCTTACCCGATGGTAGGGTCGATATTGCCACTTCTAACTCTCCCCTTGTAATATCTATACAATAGAAATGGAAGTAGCTGAACGTAGAGAGATATCTTCCTTGTACGTAAGACTGGATATCCTCCTTTTTTGGTTATATGGTTCAAGTATATAATTTTTGATAATATATAGAAAATTGCTCTAAGATCTCATGTGGTTGTGTATAAAATATATACCATTTGCCCCTTTTACTCTTCTAATATAAGTTTAAGCTCTATCATCTGCGAACTTGTGAGCTAGAATTCTACCTATTTGCTCTCCATACTCATATTGTGTGGAAGAGTATTTATCAAATCTAGCCGCTATTCTTTCTCTAAATGTCTTTTTTATAGCTACTCTGAGATCAATTAAAGTACAATTGCTCTTGATTTTGGGTGACCATCAAGATTGCCTCAGCATGTTGTTCTTCTGCCCTTCAAATAGCTTGAATGACCTCCTTGGTTGCAGTTTTTTTATTTTATCCTGCTGTCATACATATTATTGAGTTGTAACTCTGATAAATGCCTTCCAAGTATCCCAGACCACCAATGGTAAAGCAGACCCCACATTTTCAGTGAAGCGGTAAGGGGTTGACCAGCTTTTCTGGTCAGAGCCTGCCTTGTACCTGTTGCACCGCCCTCGTACTAACGGAGTACAAGTACGAGGACGGTGCAACAGATAACCCCTTACCGCTTCATTCCTGGAAGCATTGGCTGCAAAATCTAAGCGCATATATGAGAAGGGAATCCCCTCTCACACTTAGAGAAACACCTTAGTGAGTGTAACACATAGCCTGGATTACACTCCTTTTTATCCTGCACTACACTCTATTTTAAAAAGGTCCTGAGGAAAGCCAGATTTAGTTTAAGGCACTGGCTGAAACATGTCGACCAACTGATGGATGTAGGAGGTAGTAACTCGCCTCCCTTAAACATCCCCAAGCCTTATTTTAACCGCTGGCGGGGGGCCCAGTTAATAAAATGTAATTTACCCTCGGGTACTGGGACCCTCGCCAAGCCGTTTTAACTCACACTTCACTTTACACTCACACAGCACTCTCAGTAAAATACCAGCTCCACTGTAATCAGGCGTCGCAGCACACCCGGGACACATTAGGTGTCACTGGGTGGGCCCGATGATGAAGCATGCCACCAACCAGTTTGGTGGGTGAGGGCTTCATGAACTCACCAACGAGGTGCCCATGACAAATCTAATAAGAGTCCTAACAATATTGGTCCTATTTAAGCTAGTCTCTTTTGATAACAGATACTTTAGCTTTCAACATTGTCCAGTTCATCCCCGACTTGCCCTGCCATACCCTGTGTCTGAATCCTATATAGCCTTGGAAATCAACCAATTCATCAAATGTGCCAAACTTAGGGGAGTGTGTTAGAGAGAAGGAGAAGCCCACCTGGTGTGTTCCCCAATAATCAATGTACCCTCTTAATGTCTCCCAGCATGAAATGTGGTCACCTGCATTCTTCATAGGCACAGCCCTCAAAATCATGTCTGCCCAATGACCTCTCCCACAACAACTTCTTTGAATCCAACTATTACCAATGCTACCTATTATCAGGAATTCACATGCACCAGTGTCAATCAGTAGCGCCCCGTCCCCTGCCAAAGTGGGGTGGCGAGCCAGGCCAGCGGAGGGAGGTGGGGAGGAGGGAGATGGGGACAGCGTGAGGGGCAAAAAAATACAAAAGAAAATAAACTTACCTTGCCGCCGTCTTTCTCGCACTTTGCCTCCTCCTTCTTCTGGCCCTGGACACAGACTTCCAGCCTGTCCTGCAGCCAATCATGATGCTGTTCTTGCATGAGAGCTACTTCAGGATTGTCCATAGTGCCGGCAACGTAGAGATGGCAATAAGGATTGTGGGAAAGACACAGTTATGGATTACCAACTAGCTAATCCTTCTTGCGTTCATGAGAGACGTCGGTGGAAGTCGTATAACGAAACTTGGGGGGGGGGGGGCTGCCTGCAAAGAACACAGAGGGGCCCCCCTTTCTCCGGCCCACAACCTACCACTTTTGCTGAGCTAGCCCCCTGGAGCACAGGGGCCCCCAGCACTGCGGGGACTGTGGAGGCTTATGTTACACCACTGTTTGGTGGAGGAACTATGTGACTCACGCTGGTAACAAGTGCCCCAGTGCATTGTTGCAATTTAGTTGGCAAATCACAAACTCTTAGTCCCACAGTAGAACTATGCACCCTATTCTGAATTCAGCCAGCACACTTATCTCATGATAATGTGCAGAAGGGTTACTATGTGGTCCTACATGAATGACCCCTTCATTTTGCCATCCATCCAAGCTTCCGTAGCACTATACGCTTTGGTTTCTGCCTTGTTTTTGGTACAAATGTGCTATGTCGTTGAGAAAGATTAACCCAGATACAGAGAATTCTAACCAAAAAGCACATTTTTTCCTCCAATCTCTCATAAAACAATCGATATCTTTGAGGAAATGGTTAAGAAAGATATACAAAAAGTGACAAGCTTTACCACCAAACAAAACAACATTTCCATGAAAGACAAAGCTGCTTTGAAAGCAATAAAGAACTATCAAATATTAACCTTCGCAGCAGCAGACAAGGGGGGGGGTGCCCTAGAAGTAATGGACCTTTTTTTATGAAAGAAAGGTTGAAGAATACCTGCTGGATGACCTCACATATCTACCTTTACCACTAGATCCTATGCCAGCATTTTTGGAAATGTTGGCTTCAATATTGACAAGAGCCATAGACATGGAAAGGATTAGTGAAAAGAGAAAACGTTTCCTGTACACAGAACATCCTAGGCGGGCTTGACTGTATATGCTTCCCAAGATCCACAAAAACCTTCCAGACCCTCCCTTTAGATCCATTGTCTCAGGTTGCGGATCACTACATAAACCCCTCAGCCAATATTTGGATTTTTTCTTGCAATGGCCGGTTCAAGTGAGTGCATTGTACCTACAGGATACTACACATTTGCTAAAACTATGAACAGACGTTCACTTCACAAGAACACAACAAATGTGCCTATGCACAGATGATGTGGTAGCTCTTTATACATCTATTCCTCACAAAGAAGGAATTGAAGCAACAAAATTGAGACTCCTCCAGGAGGATGAAATGCAAGTTAACAAGATATTTTTACTTGCATTGCTCCATTTTTGTCTTTATCATAACTATTTTAAGTGGAAGCAGACATATTATCTTCAAGCAAATGGCACTTCCATGGGCTTTTCTGGGGCCCGAGCTATGCGAATCTCTTCATGTTGAAATTTGAAATGGAACACATGTTATCTAAGCAGAGCTGGACACAGAAGCTCATCATGTATTGACGATACATAGATGATATTTTCAGAACCTGGAAGAACACTTGGTGGATCTTAACCGCAAGAATCATAGAATGCATTTCACACACAGTATTGAAAAATGGAGCATCGCTTATCTGGATATAGAAATTATACTCATGCACACAGCGATTCTGACAAAGGTTTACTAAAAAGCCCCCTGACAGAAACAACTTGTTACTGTACATTAGCTTTCACCCACCGGCTCTCAAACAGCACTTGCCTTTCTCATGATTCACAAGGATTAAACGTATGACATCAGACAAGGATAATTGTGCGTATATGATACAGGAATAAAAGCAACAATTCTCATCACGCGGATATTCTAGAGAGGTTTTAGATGGAGCGGAACAATGAGTACATGCATTAGACAGAGAAGACCTATTGAAGAAGCCACTTAGAGTAACTAAAGAAAGAAAGGTTTTTGTTTCTACATTTTCCACCAAGTCTTCCACCATCAAAAACATAATTCTAAAATGGTGGGAGTTACTACAAACAGAACCTGACTTCAGAGGAATATTAATCCATCCACCTTTATTCATGTATTAAAGGTTCTGGAATATTAGAGAACTGCTGTCCAAACCAGAGAAGGCGCACATTACTGAGCACAAAGGCATGATGAAATGTCACAATTGTACACACTGGAACAATGTGCTGACTGGCAAGTGCATTGCTCATCCCTGGACAGGCAAGCAAAACAGTTTAAATTACACAGCTGATTGCAACACACACAATGCAATTTATGCCACTAAGTGCCCATGCGGGCTATTCAATGTGGGCAAGACAGAAAGGGAAATTAGGACGAGAATCACAGAACACAAAAGACATATCAGGACCAAGACACTGGGTTCAGCTCTGGCAACTCATTGGAATGAAATTAGCATACCATCACGCAGGTTCATTTTATGATTCTAGAGGTAGTGATTCAACAACCAAACAAGGACCAGACAGTTACTTTCTCAACGCGAAACTTATTGGATACGAGTCATGGATTCTCTCAGCCCCAAAGGTCTGAATGATAAATTGGAACTTTTTGTTGCTTCCTCTAAAAGTTGTATGTAAACGGGTTGTGACACCTTTCTTTTCATGATTCCTCCAAATTTATCTAGAGTTCTTTATGGCGTTGCGTGCTCAATGGTGTCGTGCCCAGCCCAACAGACACGTGTTTTAAACTGAACTCCAACATTAGGGGTAACCTTCTACCCCTGACCACTGGCACAGCGGGTTACATTTTGCAGCATATTTTCATTAATGTTTTCATTGCTGAATCACTTTCTTAAGCGTCAATTGTTCACTCCATTTTATCACCACTCTTATATTCAGAAACATTCCAATCCCCATGCAAGGAATTGCGGCAATTTGCCAAGTTTCTAATGTTCCTGCTTTGCCATCCGAGCCTTTCATCAAGAACACGACATAAGCCAAATTCATGTGTAGCAGTTTATTCAAACCCAATGCATTTCGGGCCTAAAGAGGCCCTTCATCAGGAAAAACTGTGAATGACAATTGATCAATAATTAAAAATCCATTTCATCAATATGTAAACAAACATTTCATTTTAACAATTTTTTTTACTTTTCATCATGGGCTCAGCTATTCATAATCTCTGAATGTATTGATAACATTGCTCAACTCAAAACCCCCCAGCCACTCTATCAAAAGTTCGATGTTTTCACTTGCCACTAACATTATTAAACATAATTACACTTGGTGAATAATTACTGTGTTTTCCCCGACTGCTCATTCCTACAATCCCATCCTTCCCCATTAGCTCTCTCCAGACTAAACCTTCCTTTTCCTCCCCCCCCATCATGACAGCCCATTTCCCTTTACTCACTCTGCCCTGCTGCCTTTCTTCACTTGATCACGGGAAACAACCGTTACAACGCAACTATTACAACGGACTACTTTTACAACGCAACCACTACAACGCAGGATCCTTTACAACGAACGTCTTTACAATGCATGACATTACATCGCAGATGCTATTACAACGCATGCCATTACAACGTAAGTATGGGTAAGTATATCATTTAATTAAAACATTTATTTCATTTTAAAAATAAATATTTAATTAATTAAATATTAATAATTTAATAAATATTAAAAATAAAAATAATTATTTTAAAAAAGTACTTTAAATAAATTAAATAAATTAATTTAAGTAATTTTAATATTTATTAAAAAAGTAAATAAAAAAATTGTAATTTTTACCCCTACACTATCCAGCACTTACCCTACTATTACACCCCCCTGGAGCTAGAATAGTAGTTTTTACCCCTACACTATCCAGCACTTACCCTACTATTACACCCCCCTGGAGTTAGAATAGTAATTTTTACCCCTACACTATCCTGCAATCACCCTACTATTACACCCCCCTGGAGTTAGAATAGTAATTTTTACCCCTACACTATCCAGCACTTACCCTACTATTACATCCCCCTGGAGTTAGAATAGTAATTTTTACCCCTACACTATCCAGCACTTACCCTACTATTACACCCCCCTGGAGTTAGAATAGTAATTTTTACCCCTACACTATCCTGCACGTACCCTACTATTACACCCCCCTGGAATTAGAATAATAATTTTTACCCCTACACTATCCAGCACTTACCCTACTATTACACCCCCCTGGAGTTAGAATAGTAATTTTTACCCCTACATTATCCAGCACTTACCCTACTATTACTCCCCCATGGAGTTAGAATATTATTTTTAAACACCTACACTATTTAAAAAAAAATATATATATATATTTACAAATACATTTTAAAAAAAAAATTTAATAAATAAAATTAATTACATATTTATGAATTACATTTTTTTTTAAATTATATACTTACCTATACTTACGTTGTAATGGCATGCGTTGTAATAGCATCTGCGATGTAATGTCATGCGTTACGAAGGCATTCGTTGTAAAGGATCCTGCGTTGTATAAATTGCGTTGTAATGGTATGCGTTGTTAAAGTATGCGTTGTAACGTCATACATCCCTTGATCACATACCTGCTAACAGAGAAACTTCCTACGCTCACCATCTCGACAAAAATCTCCATTTCCCTTTCTCCCATCTGTTTTTAAAACTACTTTCACTCCTCCCATTTAGCAGCCTGCCCCCTAATCTCCACATAATTATCACCTGCGCCACTTTCAACCTTCCGTTAAAATGAAATGTTTGTTTACATATTGATGAAATGGATTTTTAATTATTGATCAATTGTCATTCACAGTTTCCCCTGACGAAGGGCCTCTTTAGGCCCGAAATGCATTGGGTTTGAATAAACTGCTACACATGAATTTGGCTTATGTCGTATTCTTGATGAAAGGCTCGGATGGCCAAGCAGGAACATTAGAAACTTGGGAAATTGCTGCAATTCCTTGCATGCGGATTGGAATGTTTCTGAATATAAGAGTGGTGATAAAATGGAGTGAACAATTGACGGTTAAGAAAGTGATTTAGCAATGAAGACATTAATGAAAATATGCTGCAAAATGCAACCCGCTGTGCCAGTGGTCAGGGGTAGAAGGTTACCCCTAATGTTGGAGTTCCTCTAAAAGTTATCACACTTCATATCTCTTAAGCCAGGCACACTTCCCATTTCTAACAGTTTTTATTTCCCTTTCTTCATCAGTCCCAACTAGGTATTCTCTGTTTCTTTACAAGTCAGCTTTCTGGTATATTATTTATCAATCTATTTTCTACATTTCACCACTAGGTCAGTTCAACACATTCTAGCTGTTTCTATTTACCTGTAGTGTTCACAATGAGTGGGTGGTTTTCATTGCGTTGAACTGATTTTTCTGACTCTGCATTTTTAAATACATGATGCTCATGTACTATTTTATTTTCAATTTTACTATTTTATCTGTTTGTGTACACAACACCTGCAGTGGATTATTCAAGTTACCTGATATATGACCAGTCATACATCCTGTTCAGTTCTAGCTATTATTTTCAATTGTACCCTTTTATCATTTTGTGTTTTCAACACCTGCAGTTGATTATTTATGTTACTTGTTATATGCCCAGCCATACATACTGTTCAGCTCCAGCTATATATTATATTGCTTGTGTTGCATCCAATAGGACCATGCCCCAGGTCCACAAATGATGGGATAATTCAAATCTTGGGTATATGGTACAATACTCACATTGTTATGTCATTCCAGATAGCATTTGTAGTACTGTAGACTTTGGATTTAGGCATTCTTTGAGGTGACTTCAGTGGAGTGTGGACCAGTTTTTCTTGCTGCATTATGTTTTATTAACTTGGTCTGATGCCTGATAGCTGTGAATCTGCAGTGGTATGTCACACAAACATCTTTTAAAAAAACTTTATTGTTCACTTTTTTACTTTTGCCACACTATGGGAGTCTTTTCTCTTTCGTGTTGGTTCCACGCTTTTAAGTAACACATTTCGTGACTTGCACATTTGCCAAACCTTCAGTGTTGTGGTCCTCTACTGATCCGCTCTTCCGGAGGATCGCATTTTGAGAATATCGGGTAAGAACTTGAACTGGGATAAGGTCACATGCACTACATTGATGCAGACATGTGATAGATGGTAGTCTTTAGATGTATTTATTTTTTCCCTGTTAGTTGGACGTAGGTTTCCTGCAAGATCGTGCTTCATGTGTTACAACTCTCGAAGCATTCTATAAAAAACTTCACGGAGGGACAAGTATTTGTTAAAATTTGGTTTTATTTAGTCTCGGTTTTTTAGCTCACCCTAGCATGGTTTCTTACGCAGTTGCTCCGGGTTTACTTGTTTTTTGAAGTTGGGTTCTAAACCTCATTAGACAGTGGTCAGTTACTGTTGGTTTCATCTACTGCTATTTTAGCAGCAAGTTCAAGTTCAAGTTTAGCATTTGTATAGCGCACTACTCACCCCGGGGGTCTCAAGGCGCTTGAGGGGGGGGGTAGTTTACTTATCGAATATCCAAATTTTTAGTTGCTTTCTGAAGGAGAGGTGGTTCTGTGTAAGGCGTAGGTGGGTGGGGAGAGAGTTCCAGGTTTTGGCCGCTAAGTAGGAGAAGGATCTTCCCCCCATGGTGGATCTATGGATGCGCGGAATTATAGGAGGGCTTGATTGGACGATCGCAGTTGGCGGGTGGGGGTGTAAAAGGACAGGCACGTGTTGAGGCATTCGGGTCCTAGGTCGTAGAGGGCTTTGTGGGCGTGGGTGAGGAGACGGAACGTTATTCTCTTGTTGACTGGGAGCCAGTGGAGGTCTTTCAGGTGACCAGAAATGTGAGCTTGGCGGGGGAGGTCTAGTAGTGTTTTGGATGCGTTGGAGTTTTTTCTGTAGTTTGGCTGTGGTTCCGGCGTAGAGGGTGTTTCCGTAATCCAGTCGGCTTGTGACCAGTGCGTTGGTGACCGTTTTTCTTGTTTCGGCGGGGATCCAACGGAAGATTTTTTTGAGCATGTGTAGGATGTTGAAGCATGATGAAGAGACGGCGTTCACTTGTGTGGTCATCGAGAGGGAGGAGTCTAGGATGAAGCCTAGGTTGCGCGCGTGGTCCGTAGGTATGGGTGCGGTTCCCAGGACCGGTGGCCACCATGAGTCGTCCCAGGCAGAGGGGGATGAGCCTAAGATGTAGACTTCCGTTTTGTCCGAGTTCAGTTTTAAACGGCTGTTCTTCATCCACTCGGCTACATCTTTCATTCCTTCGTGTTAGTTGGTTTTGGCGGTGTTTGGGTCTTTGGTGAGGGAGAGGATCAGCTGGGTGTCGTCTGCGTAGGAGATGATGTTGAGGTTGTGCTGGCACGCGATGGATGCGAGGGGACTCATGTATATGTTGAAGACTGAGAGATGATCCTTGTGGTACGCCGCAGATGACTTCGGTGGCCTCTGATCTAAAAGGTGGGAGGCGGACTCTCTGGGTTCTTCCGGCGAGGAATTAGATGATCCAGTCCAATGCTTTTCCTTATATTCCGACATTGCTGAGGCGTTGTATGAGGGTGTTAAGGCAGACTGTGCCGAAGGCTGCGGAGAGGTCAAGTAGGATGAGGGCAACTGTTTCTCCGTTGTCCAGTAGTGTTCGAATGTCGTCTGTTGCTGCGATGAGGGCGGTCCCGGTGCTGTGTTTGGCTCGGAAGCTGGACTGAGATGGGTCGAGGGAGCCGTTGGATTCGAGGAAGGTGGCGAGCTGACTGTTGACGGCTTTCTCAATGACTTTGGCAGGGAATGGGAGGAGCGAGATGGGGCGGTAGTTCTTAAGTTCAGTGGGGTCTGCTGTGGGTTTCTTCAGGAGGGCGCTGAGTTCGGCATGTTTCCAGCTTTCCGGGAAGGTGGCAGAGTTGAGGGAGCAGTGGATGACGTCTCGGAGATGGGGAGCAATGATGGAGTCTGCTTTGTTGAAAATGTGGTGCGGGCATGGGTCGGTTTGCGATCCTGAGTGGATGGAGTTCATCAGGCGGATGGTGTCTTCAGTGGTGATTGGGTTCCAGGCGCAAAGGTTGTTAGAGGGGGGTTTTGGTTCGCAGGTGGGTGGAGTGGACTGGTCTTCGGAATGGTTTTCAAAGCTGTTTTTGTTGTGGAAGAATGAGGCTAGGGAGTTGCATAGGTCTTGGGAGGGAGTGATATCGTTGGTGCCGGCGGTGGGATTGGTAAATTCTTTGACGATGTTGAATAGTTCCTTGCTGTTGTGGACGTTGTTGTCAAGTCGATCCTTGAATGCTGCTTTCTTGGTGGATCGGATCAGTTGGTGGTGTTTGCGGGTGGTGTTCTTGAAGGTGGTCAGGTTGTCAGTGGTTGGGTTTTTTCGCCAGGCTTTCTCGAGGGTGCGACAAAATTTCTTGGATTTCTTAAGGTCATCTTTGAACCAGGGGGCTTTTTTGCTACCTTGCATGATTTGATGTTTTTTCAGGGGTGCTAGTTTGTTGGCGCTGTTGGTGATCCAATGTGTGAGGTTGGTGGCTGCTTGGTTTGGGTCCGATGATTTGGCGGGAAGGTTTTGGTGAAGCGATGTGAAGAGCTGGTCGGTGGTAATTTTGTTCCAGTTTCTTCGGGGAATTGGTTGTGGGAGGTTGTGGGTCGAGGTTTTTTTGTAGTTGAAGTGAACGCAGCTGTGATCCGTCCAATGGAGAGCTGTGGTGTGGTTGAAGGAGATGTGCTTGCTGGAGGTGAAGATTGGGTCGAGTGTGTGCCCGGCATAGTGGGTGGGGGTATCAACAAGTTGTTCGAGTCCGAGGTTGGCCAGGTTGTCCAGAAGGGTGGTGGTGTTGCGGTCGTTTTTCTTTTCCAGGTGGAAGTTGAGGTCTCCCAGTAGAATGTAGTCCTCGGAGGGGAGGGCGTGTGTGCTGATGAAGTCAGTGATGTCTTCGCTGAATTGTGTGCGGGGTCCAGGTGGCCTGTAGATGAGGGTGCCTCTGAGTGTGGTCTTGGGGTCGATGTGGATCTGGAAGTGAAGGTGTTCAGCGGTAGTGAGGTCATCGTCTGAAGTGGCCGTGATGCGGATGGTGTTCTTATGGACGATGGCGATGCCTTCTCCTGTTTGGTTGGTGCGGTCCTTTCGGACGATCTTGTAGCCGTCCGGGATGGCTATGGCGATGTCGGGCGCTGATGAGGCGTTCATCCAGGTTTCTGTAAGAAAGGCGACGTCCGGCGATGTAGTGTCGAGTAGGTTCCAGAGTTCAATGGCGTGTCTGTGGACTGAGCGGGTGTTGAGCAGGATGCACTTCAGGTGGTTAGTGTTGGAGCTCTGTTTGGAGTTAGTGGATTTGGTGTGGGTCCTGATGCAGTCGAACTTGCAGGAGAGGCAGGTGAAGGGTCCATGGCTGTGTCCTGGAGCGGCTGCGTAGCAGTTTGGGAGTCGGCCAGGGTTAAGAGCTGAGAGGGTAGCGGAATCGTAAGTATTGCGGGTGGAGAGGGGTTTGCGGGGGCCAGGGGGTATGGCGCTGGGCGCGATCCAGGTGCGGACGGGCGTAGACAGGCTTACCTTTGGCGCACCTTTGGCGCGCATAGGGCGCGACTGCTGCGCGTGAACGCTGCGCGCAAAGCATCTGTCATATGTAGATAGTGGAGGGGGCGGGGCGAGGGAGGAGCAGCTGGGAGGCGGGAGCGGGGTGGGGAGGCTGGCTTCCAGGCACAACAAACAAAATGGCAGCGAAAACAAACCTGAAACAGGACGAGATTGGGGCACACAGATGAATGACGCTATGGGCAGTGGTACCAGCACAATCAGGCAATAATAATTAATTTTAAAGTCCAGCAATGTGAGCGCCACAAATTAAATGCGAGCAAAGGACAATAGCAGGCACAGGATCTGAGCGAGTAATGAAATGCGAGCAAAGGACAACAGCAGGCACAAGATCTTAGCGAGTAATGCTAACAAGCGCTACGATACCCAAGCAGCAATATTTTTAAAGGCAAGCAGTGAGAGCCAAGCGCTGCGATATCCAGGCAGGGAGAGTGGGGAGCGACCGCTTCTCACAGAGTAAGAGAGGTCACAGCGCTGCTTTCAACGGGACAAGCCTAATCAGTCCGTGGGAGGGAGGAGCAGCTGGCAGGCGGGAGCGGGGTGGGGAGGCTGGCTACGAGGCACAACAAACAAAATGGCAGCAAAAACAAACCTGAAACAGGACGAGCGACTGTTCATCGAGGTAACGTGACACATAAAAATATTGTTTCTCAAAGCCTCATGGCAAAATCCATGATACTAAACAAGCATGCCTGATGGTAAGGGCAGTTTTAATGCATACTCATTTGAATGAGTTTTCATTCAGTTGTGGCACACTTAATGTTCTCTTTTAAAGCACTAAAGTTCGGCATTCTTGCAGGTGAACTGCATGCAGGTCAATCACTTTCAGTAACCTTCTTAGCACATTTTGATCTCATCTTTACTTTGTTTTTCTGGGAACATTTATTAAGCTGAATCCCAGAGCACATTGTTGAGACTTTTGGAGACATGCTGTTTATTGTTTAGGTGTTCTAATTCACCTTATTAGGGTAGAGATTGGAGTCTTTTGTGATGGTTGAGGGTCAGCTGCATCTCTTAAATACACCAAGAATTGCCCCACATAGTATGAGGTTTTATAATTAATGTTGTCAGACATTGATTTTGGTATATGCTTTTCTGATTGTAGATACCCCTGACGAAGGGCTATTGTCATAGCCCGAAATGCATTGGGATGAATTACATCGTTAGTCTTCAAAGAATATCAAGACTAGCATTTATGCAAAAGAACCACTGATATGAATCACGTCTTTGCAATTAAATAGACATGATTTAGACTTTGTTCATGAGTGATATTATGTGCAACATTCTTGCTCTTTGTATATTTATGTTCATGTATTTACACTTTCTGGCCATGTTGTTAAAGGAGCACATATTAGAAATTAAATCGGATTGTATCGCCGTGGCCGGGAACCAGTATTGCACACTGTGTCTAGAGCACTCGTTCTTGGTACCTTCTTAGTTTTCAATTCAGGGGTGAGGGTGGAACTCCTTCACAGAGTGCACACAAAACTTGACAAAATAGTTTAAGAATTGTTTACTAGTGTATTTCCAGTTGAGGACTATGAGTCATATTTGAGTGCAACACAACTCTTTATTCACACTTTTTAAAGTGGCATGTCTAAAACAGTAATGTTAAATCCAACTTCACCAGTAAGTGAATTTATATTTTCCATTCTAAAAACATG
The DNA here is from genome assembly GCF_964263255.1 of Lissotriton vulgaris. Lineage (NCBI taxonomy): Eukaryota > Metazoa > Chordata > Amphibia > Caudata > Salamandridae > Lissotriton > Lissotriton vulgaris. The sequence continues at coordinate 522,322 of NW_028252521.1, forward strand.
AAACATGATTACAGCTTAAAAGTTTATTAAGGAATTCCCAATGCTGGCCTATGAGAGAGGTAGGCCTCACAGTAGTGACAAACAAAATAGAGTGCTTGTTACTACCAGGACATGCAAAAGATACAAGTAAATGTCCTACCTTTTATTTACACGACACCCTGCAATTAGGGTTACTTAGGGTATACCTTAATGCTGACTAATTTGTAACTATGGGCCAAAAACTCGTTCCACTCGCGGAATTTGCGGATTTTTCGCAATTTCGCGAACCGCGAATCTCGTGAAATTACAGAAAAATCCGCAAATCCGCAAGCGGGACAAATGTTTTCCAGGAAACACTTACAGGGTTACAGCAGTTGCCCAAGTTGAAATTAACTTCAACTTGGGCACCTGCTGTAACGCTGTAAGTGCTTCCTGAGTGGTGCCTCATTTCCTACTTGCAACTATTCTCTGACCCTCGAAGCAGAGTCAGAGAATAGTTACAAGTATGGCATGAGGCTCCGGTCACAAAAATTAAACCTCAACAGGAAGCACTGACAGATAAATTAAGCAGGTGCCCGAGTTGAAGCACAAATTCAGTAACGTTTTAATCAGCCTAAAACATAAAGGTAGCGTGGTCGAGGCTGGGCAAGTGTGCTTTAACCACATCCCTGCCGTCGGAAATTAGCTGTAATACTCGAGGGAGGTCTTTGCATCCTTGAGTTTCTCAAGCGCGATCCCCTTGTAGGTTCTGTGGCCAGGAGGCTGCTTTCTCCTCACCTGCTGCCCTGCTCGCTCTCTGACCCTTTACACAAGAGGCATGTGTACATACATAGAAGCCCCGCACCACACACTAGCAGTATTAAGCGTTTTTTCTGCCCTTTCCCAACTATGATGGACAGCTCACTCAAGGGACCTCAGCGCCTTTTGACGCAGTGGCGAACTTACAGGCACACATGGTCACTGGGGACAAATCTTCTGGCCCTTTACGCAGCTGCATTGTAGGAAAAGCACTATACATTTACACAATGAGGTAGCACTTAGTGATTAGCCAGTACTCCAGTTGTGTAGAGGTATTGCACAAACCGGTGGCATCTTCGTGGACAACTATGCAATGCAGGATTCATTCTGGCACGAGGCTCCTGTCACAAAAATTAAACCTCAACAGAAAGCACTTACAGATATAGCTGGTGCCCAAGTTAAAGTTCAAATTCAGTAAAGTTTTTATGAGCCCAAAACATTAGTGAGCATGGTCGAGGCTGGGCAAGTGTGCTTTAACCCCAAATCTGCCGTCAGAAATAGCTGTAATACTCAAGGGAGGTCTTTACATCCATGAGTTTCTCGAGCACGATCCCCTTGCAGTTCCTGTGGCCAGGAGGCTGCTTTCTCCTCACCTGCTGCCCTGCTCGCTCTCTGACCCTTTACACAAGAGGCATGCGCACACGCATAGAAGCCCCGCACCACGCACTAGCAGTATCAAACGTTTTTCCCGCCCTTTCCCAACTATGATGGACAGCTCACTCAAGGGACCTCGGCGCCTTGTGACGCAGTGGCAAACTTCCAGGCACACATGGTCACTGGGGACAAATCCTCTGGCTCTTTACGCAGCTGCAGTGTAGGAAAAGCACTATACATTTACAAATCGAGGTAGCACTTACTGATTAGCCAGTACTCCAGTTGAGTAGAGGTATTGCACAAAACGGTGGCATCTTCGTGAATAACTATGCAGGGCAGGATTCATTCCGGCTCGAGGCTCCTGTCACAAAAATTAAACCTCAACAGGAAGCACTTACAGATATAGCTGGTGCCCGAGTTGAAGTTCATATTGAGTAACATTTTTAATCAGCCCAAAACATTAGTGAGCGCGGTCGAGGCTGGGCAAGTGTGCTTTAACCCCATATCTGCCGTCGAAAATTAGCTGTAATACTCGAAGGAGGTCTTTGCATCCATGAGTTTCTCGAGCGCGATCCCCTTGTAGTTCCTGTGGCCAGGAGGCTGCTTTCTCCTCACCTGCTGCCCTGCTCGCTCTCTGACCCTTTACACAAGAGGCATGTGCACACGCATAGAAGCCCCGCACCACACAATAGCAGTATCAAACTTTTTTCCCGCCCTTTCCCAACTATGATGGAAAGCTCACTCAAGGGACTTCAGCGCCTTTTGGCGCGGTGGCAAACTTACAGGCACACATGGTCACTGGGGACAAATCATCTGGCCCTTTACGCAGCTGCAGTGTAGGAAAAACACTATACATTTACCCAACGAAGTAGCACCTACTGATTAGCCAGTAGAAAGTACTCCAGTTAACTATGGCGCGTGAGTTTGCGGACCGCAGATCCGCAAAATTCGCCCGTACTTACTTATTTGTAATAAAAGGGGAGTTTAAGGCTTGGCAAGTAGTTTTAAATTTAAAGAGGCAGTAAACTGCACACACAGGCACTGCAGTGACAGGCCTGAGACAGGTTTGAAAGTCTTCTTCTGTGATTGGCTGTAGGGAAATGTGTTTTTGTTGCAGTAGCCTCTACATTTTGTCTGATATTTGATTCAACTTTGATTGAAGTGCACCAAGTTCCTGCTAAACAGTTTCCCAGTGCATGTGTTCCTTCCCCTAAACAAGACAACAGGTCATTTGATCCCCGCCTGACCAGCCCTTTAGCACCTCTCTAAGTCCCTAGTAAGTGGTACTTCTGGTACCTAGGGCATAGGTACTAAAGGGGGTCCCTAAAAGCTGAAGCATATCTCGCGCCACTCTGAGGGACCCAGCACCAAACTCATACAGACTGCCACTGCAGGCTGCGTGACAAGGTGCTCTAAAAAGTGCAAAGACAACATGCCACACACCTGTCCGCCATGTTCCCTAACACTGCATGTAAAATTTGTGAGACTCCTCTACAGCAAGCCTTACAGCCCTATGATAGGCTGCATTATATTACATATGTGAAAATACCTACCTGAGCAGATATGCTCCCTGTACTGGTCAGTTCAATTACTGCCAGTACAAGCAATCAGGGAATCCAGTTTAAATACATGTGCTGGGCACTGGTTAAAAATGAGTTCCGGTCTTGGTCAAGATGGCCGAGCTAGGAGGCTGCACTTCCTCGTGGCTCCCCGCTCTGAATTTCCTCTTTTGGCCGATTCAGTGCATTTTCACCCCGGTTTTGCGTGAATCGGAGACGGGTGGGGTGCAGGAGCGCTAGGAGTGCGGTCTGGGGTTCTGCTGCCCGCAGACACTCAGCGGAGCAACGGTCCGGGGCCTGCTGCCGTGAAATGGCGGCTGTGTGAGGCGGACGCCGTGGCAGGTGTGCCTGGTTCCCACGGGAGACCCTACAGCTGAAGAGTCGCCGAAACTTGGCGCTGGTTGGCCTTGCGGGGCATGTGGAGCCGCGCAGAAGTGTTGAGCGAGGACATAGACCATGAGTGCGGCTGGAGGCCAGTGAGGGGCCCCGTGGCGGGGGACGTGAAACTCGAGGTCCGGGCGTCCGGGCCTTCCGGCTTGGACCTGACCGGTGGCTCCGTCGTGCCCCCAGGTGGTGGTTGGGGGCTGGGCCCTGCTGTTCGCCCCCGGGACTGTAGCTGGGAGCAGAGCGCTGGCCGAGGCGACAAGGGCAGAGGTGAACGGGCTGCAGCACCAGTGGTTGGAGCTGTGGCAGAGCCTTGCTGGGGCTGGCGTGCAAATCAACACCGCGGCTTCTGGGCCTGTGGGCCGTGGAATGGAGGCGGCCTGAGGACCAGTGGAGGGACCCAGTGGCAGAGACTGGCCATAGGTCGCATCAGTGTATCTGGCGGTGAGGAGTGGACAGTGGGGGCCACTGGCGGAATTGCGCCCCAACCCCACAGCACGTCCAGCAGGTTCGGGCGCTCTGGGTGGCCGTGGACCGTCCGGCTATTAGGAGCGGAAGTCTGGAGCTGGGACTGGGACCCCTGTCGGGGGTCGAGCGGGGGGGGCGGCCTTGGCTCCTGGCTGCACCTGTGTCCTCTGTATTCTGGGAAGGTGGGAGCCCCGCTACTCAGCACGAGCAGTGTGCCCCCCACAGGAGGGGATGACTGGCCCGCACATTATAGCCCAAGGACTGTCTGAAGACCAGAGCGGGGGGCCCGAGAGTTTACAGCAGCTGCCTCCAGAGTATTGGGAGGACCGGAGGCCAGAGTTTCCCAGGGTGGAGCGGCGTGGTGGGTGCCTAGGTGGCTCCTCGCCCCCAATGCAGCATTCTTTCCCGCCACTGGACTATTCTTCCACACAGCCTGCAGAGCTGGATGAAGTGTCCACAGTAAGGCAGCGGCTGGTGCAAAGGTCAACGGTGCTTCCACACACGCAAAGGGGTCCAGCACTATAGTTACCGCACCACCAGAGTAATGCCCTACAGTGAGGGCCCTGCGACAGCATGGTCCTCCGTGCTATCTGCTTGCCCTGGCAAGGGTGGGTCATGGCTACCACGAGGAAGAAGGGGGAGCGCTCCCTCAAGGAAATGCTCATTAAATCACCCTCTACAGGGAATGCCGGCGGGGTGTCTCGGCCGACTGCCCGGCTGCCACAGGCTCCGGGGCCTTCGGAGAACCCTGTGACGAGGGAGTTCCTGGAGACACTATTCAACACTCTCCGGGAGGATTTCTGGTCACTAAAGGAAGACGTAGCGGGCGAAGTAAGAGAAATTCGCAGAGATGTTGATGGACTGGGGAAGTGGGTCGTCGCTGTCAAGGAGAGCGCACACTCCAACTGTGAGGACATTGAGGCCCTGCAACAGAAAATCATTCGCCTAAAGGACCAACAATTGGACCTTCAAGCTCACGCTGAGGACCTAGAAAATAGGTCCCGGCGCGGCGGCAGAGGAGTCCCATCGTGGGAAGAAGGGTCCGACATGGTGGGCTACCTTCAAGGCCTCTTCCGAGACATTTTGGGCGAAGCTGCGACTTTGAGATACGCATTGACAGGGCACATTAGGTGGGCCTGGGTAGACGGGAGCCAGCCCCCTCCAGATATTTTGTCTTTCCTACCAGACTTCGTCCTAAAAGAGCGTATTTTGCAGGAGGCTAGGAAGAAACAGCCTCTCCAGTGCCAGGGTCATGCTGTAGCTCTCTATCAAGACCTTGCCTCCATTACATTACAAAAGAGGAAAGCCTTTAAAGAAGTGACCTCCTATCTAAGGGACAAAGGGGTACCGTATTCGTGGGGACACCCCTTCCGCATAATTTTTAAGTGGGACGGCAAGTTATAGCAGCTGAGATCCCTTCAGGAATCCTGCGACCTGCTTGGCATCGAGAGGCGGAGCAGTGAGTCTTCTCCCCCTCCAACGCCACGATCGTAGAGAGATGGTTGGCAGAAAGTGGAATGCAGGAGCTCTCCAAAATCAGCTATGAAGCTGGACGCAACGGCGGTGGCTCAGGAAAGAGAAGCGGTCCTGGAGGCGGTGAAGCGGGATACCTCCCCTGTTGAGTGACTGTACAATAGCAGCTGGGGTATGCTTAGCACAATGCTTTGGCTGGCTGGGGGGGCGGGAGCTGGGGTGCCTGGACTCCACTTAGACCCTCAATTTTTCTATATTCCAACTGCCGGGAACTGTGGACATCCGGTGCTGGACAATGGTGTTGGGATGGGGCTGCATTGTTGGGGTTAGGGAGGGGGGTTGGGGGAGGAGGCGGAGGGCTGTTTTGTTGGAGTTGGGCGGCGGGTGGGGAGTTGTTTTGTTGGGGTTAGGGTGGGGGGGCTGGGATGGGGTGGGGGAGGGGTGGGGTGGGGTGGTGGGGAAGGTGGAACCGGTGTGCGGTCTGGGTGGGAGGCGGGTGTTGGAGAGTCAGTGCCATGGAGCTTCTGCATCATAGAGGTCCACACAGGCACAGCTTGTATTTTTTTCCCTACCAGTGAGCCGCTGTACATCATAGTCAGACCCAAGTCTCTTCTCATAACTCAGGTTTTATCACTTAACGTAAAGGGTTTGAACAAACCAATTAAAAGGTGGCAATCCTGAGTTATCTAGATAATTCCGGGGCCTCTATCTGTCTATTACAGGAGACACATTTACTACCTAAAGACTGGCATAGAATGAAGTCCCGAGCCTTCCCCCAGCAGCTCTACTCCTCCGTGCCAGATAAGAGAGGGGGGTAGCCATACTCCTAGCACAACACTTTCAGGGGAAGGGTGGAGATAAGTTGGCAGAAGTGAAAGGAAGGTTTTTGGTGTCCAGATTTTGGGTTGGGGATACCTCTGTAGGTATAGGTTCCATCTACGCCCCTAACTCTGGATTAGAGCCATTTCTCGTCGATCAATCTCAGATACACTCCGTCATCACCATAGGTGGGTCTTATTGGGAGGGGACCTTAACATAGTCATGGACCCGGATAAGGACAGATCAGGGCTTAGGCGTGGGGCTACCGGGGCTATTTCGAAGGAGGGGGCTGGCTGGCTCTGTGATAGAGGGTTGGTGGATATTTGGAGGGTAGCCTATCCCCATAGTACGCAATACACCTTTTATTCCCATGTCCACCATACCTATGCCCGCCTTGACCACTTTATAGGGTCTTCCGAACTTAATGCCCTGGTCAGGTCGGTTGACATCATCCCGCGGTATTGTCAGATCAAGACGCGATACAGCTGACTATTGACTGGCGATCGGTGAGTCGAAGAAGAGGGAAGTGGCATCTACGGGAGTCTCTGCTGCAGCGGCCGGACCCCTGTCGGTAAGTGCGGAAATGTCTGGCAGATTACTTAGCGTCTAATGATACCGAGGGCACTACATTGACAGCACTATGGGGGGCCCTTAAAGCAGTGGTGAGAGGCGAGCTCATAGCGCTCTCAGCAGCTAACAACCATGCATGTAGGGAAAAGAGGGAGGAGCTGACAGCCAAGGTGCTGGAACTTGAGCGGGTTCATAGCGGGACAGGGGCCCCGTGTATGTGGCGACAACTCAAAGCAGCCAGAGCTCAGTGGGCAAGTTTGGATCTTGACCGGGTGGAATATGCCGCCCTCCGGCTTAAGCACTCCTACATATATAGGCGTTGATAGGACAAGGAAGCTCCTTGCCTGCAAACTTAGGGCACGAGCGGAGCGCTTCAGGGTCGCGACTGTCCATACCTCAGATGGGGTTAGGGTTGAAGGGGACGAGCAGATTGCAGAAGCATTCCGGGTGTTCTACGCCTCATTGTACAGCAGGGACCCCACCGTTGACGGAGCAGGGGAGGAATATCTTGGCCGAGCCGTGACTACGGCTCTCATTGCATTGGGGGCTGCGGTGCTGGACGCTCCCATTAGGGTGGAGGAGGTGATCAGCGCGTTAGCGCGACTCAAACCGTTGAAGTCTCCAGGCCCGTACGGGTTCTCCGCGGGCTTTTATAAGACCCTTTGCCAAACCTTGGCGCCCGTGTTGATGCGCTTGTTCAAATCTTTCAAGGCGCCTGGGTCCATTCCGGCGAAAATGTTGGAAGCTGACATTGATGATCTTCCTAAGCCCAGGAAGGACCCCACCCAATGCGTGGCATATAGGCCGATCTCCCTCCTGAATCTCAATTTAAAATTATTCACAGGTGTTTTAGCAGCTAGATTGGGCCCGCACCTTCCAGGTATATTCGAACCTGATCAGTCGGGCTTTATTCCCAACAGGCAAAGCAGCGATAACACCAAGAGAATCCTGCATCTCATTGATAAAGCCCATTATGTGGGCCTGGATGCCCTATTGCTCTTGGTCGATGCTGAGAAAGCATTCGATCGGGTGGATTTGGGGATTCCTGGATAAAACATTGGCCCATTTTGGTGTGGGAGAGCGCTTTCGAGCTTGGGCGGCGAGTTGTTACGACAGACCCAGGTCGACAGTCCGGGTTAATGGATTGTGCTCCAAACCTTTTGAGATTAGGCGGGGCATAAGACAGGGGTGTCCCCTTTCCCCCCTGCTCTTTGCATTGTATGTCGAACCCTTAGCGCAGCGTATCAGAGACCACCCTTATATATCTGGTATCCCCTTCCGGGGGAACAGCACACAGTCAGCTTATACGCCGATGACATCTTGGCGTCGTTCACCTCTCCCCGGCTTTCTGTGCCTGCTTTTCTGGGAGAGCTTGAAGAATTTGGCAAGGTATCGGGTTTAATGTCAACGTGGGGAAATCTATGCTTTTACCTCTGGGCCTCCATGAGGGCGCCCCGGCGGATGTCTTTCAGGAGATGGGGGATTGAGGATCCAGAGTGAAATCCCCTACCTTGGGATCACATTAACCCCGTCTACTAGCTCCACGCTCACCCGCAACTACATTAAGCTCACCCTTCAGGTGACCGCCGCTCTGCAGCGCTGGAGAACGTATCCTCTGTGGCTGTTGGGTAGGGTGGCTGTGGTAAAAATGTCCACATTGCCTAAGATACTGTATGTTTTTCAAACAATACCGGCAACACCTCCCCAACGCAACATCCGGGTGCTACAGTCTGAGATCCAGCATTTTATATGGGGTGGGAAACAACTGAGGCTTCGCCGTGACTTTGCCTCTCGTCCCCCTGATGAGGGTGGCCTCGGGATCCCTCACCTTTTGACATACTACATATGACGCAAGAGCTTTCCCTCAGTGGCGTGTATCGCCCTGCAGATCAGCATGTCATCTTTTTGATCTTCAGGGCTTCATTTCCTATTTGGATTTGCCTGATTGGTATGAAATTAAAGACCCCAAACGATTTCAATATTTTCAGCTCGTTATTGGCTGCTCCATCCCGATGTGCGCCCCTGGGTTAGCCGTAAACTTACGGCCTTCGAGAAATGGCTCCTTTCTAAGCACTCAGATCGTAAAACGATCTCTGAACTGTACCCTTTGCTACTCCCCCCAGGGTTGCAGCGGGTCAGCGTCGCTTGGAAGCAAAACTAGGCCGTAGTCTTTTGCTAAAGGAATGGCACCAGATCTATTACAGGGCTCACCACACGGCACGGAATGTGGGGAGTAGGGAAGCGGCAGTAAAGGTAGCCACCTATTGGCATCTGATACCAGCTCGCCTGCATCAAATCAATCCAGACCGTAGCTCTGAGTGTTGGAGGGGATGTGGGGAAACAGGTACTATGACTCACCTACTTTGAGAGTGTAGTTAGGTTCAGGGCTTCTGGGAAGAAGTTCTCACAGATGTAGACACCTCCTTTGAAACAGAGATTCCTCGCTTCTCTGCTTACACCCTTCTTGGATTACCTTAATGCACTCAACTTTCCACTTAAGTCTGTATGGGGGAAACAAATGGGAATAGCCCTAGGTGCAGCTGTACATCATATCTTATGTCTCTGGGGCTCGAAGACTCGGCACTCACATACGGGGTGGTTGCATAAGTTATGGTACCTTATCGGCATGGAGCGCATGCAAGCTACTGTCATGGCCTCGACAGCCTCCTTTTCAGGAGGTGTTGTGCCCGATCCTCTCCCTGCTGGTGCAAGAATGTAATTAAGTGACTTGCCCTAAGTATTTGCGATTGCTTAGACTCACATAGGCCCCGGCTCCTGTGGAAGGGTGTCCGGACGGGTAATCTATTGTATTTCCATGGCCCAAGACACACCGGTTCCAGGTTCTGGGCTGGGGGTCAGGGGGGTGGGGGGGGGAGGGGGGCGTTGGGCTTGGGCTAGGGAGGGCGGGTTCAGAGGGGTGGTGGGATAGGTGCGGTTAAGGGAAGACATGTTTGTTGTTGACTACAGCACCACTGGCATACATAGACCGGGGGCAGATACTCCACTTCTGTCCTGGGCGATTGCTTGTGGGATATCGAATACACATGCTGGGGCTCTATGCTTGGGTTCTTGACAGTGCCTGTTGGAATCTGTTGGGGGCAGTGGGTGTCTTTCCCTGATGTAATGTACCGTTGTCTGCTTGAAGTAATAAAATCAATAAATAAAGTAAAAAAAAAAAAGTTCCACAGTTACATGATGGTTTCATTGATATCAAACATCTCGTATTAGAAAAACGCACACTGATTCCAGTGATGGATTTAATAATATATTCACCTAGAGGGCACCTTAGAGGTACCCCCTGAAAATCTACCAACTACTAGTGTGCTGATTGACTGGTCTTAGCCAGCCGGTCACCACAGAAGAGTTTCTGACCCCCAAGGGTGTGGGCCTTTGCTCTCAGGAGAGCAGAAGCAAAGCCTGCTCAGGCAGAGGGTGTGTACATCCCCTCCCACAGGACAACTTGCGAATTAGCATTCCTGTTAGACCTGTCTGCTTCTGGGAAGACTCTAACCATCATGATTTATTTTTGTCCCCCTTAGCCTCCCAGACTTTCTATTTTTATTTTTACATGTGTCCATCAGGAGGTTTTTTTATGCTGTCAGGGGGCTAGGTGTTCCTTGGCGATGACGCCATTTTTCCCTCATCACTTGTGAGGCCTAGTCACCCCCCTTGAAACCTTAGGGATCTCCAGGGACCTAAAATGGTGTCCACCAACTGTCATAACGGACACTACTGGAGGATAGGTCCATAGGATAGCATTAAGGAACTTTCTAGAACCTACTGGAGACTTCTGCAGGTCTCAGGCCAACCTATATAAGGCCAGTGACCAGCAGCCATTTTGTGTTGACCCCAGAGTAGAGGAGTGAGGCAGTGGTGAGAGGAGGTGGACACACTGAGAGCAGCTAGTTTGTCATTGAGGCTGACAGTTACTTCAGAGGATTGTTCCCCCTTTAGCCCTTGACCGATCCCTCTCTCAAGACATCAATTATTGGCCAAGAAAACAAGCTACGTGAGAAGAAAGACCCTTCTGGATCAGCATTCCTGTAAAAACTGACAGGACCTGTGTTCTGAAGCTCAGCCTTATATGCCCTGCCCAGCGCTGCACCTACCAGGGTGTCGAGCCAGTCGTGGACCCCCTTGAAGCGCCTTGAGGTGGTTGGGGAACTGCGGAGCCTGAAACGCCTGGAGGAGCGAGTGCCCGATCAGTAAGATCCTTCCTGTGAAGCCGGCGAGGGAAGTAACTGGAGAGGAGCAGCGGCGCTGCTTCAATCGGCTGTGGGACCCCGGGGGCACCGGCCGCGGAAATTGACGAAGTAAGCGCTTCCGCGCATGTCCCCCGCGAGAACACCGCTGCGGAAGCAGGCCCAGAAGTGCAGCGTCTGTGGAGGTGCAGTTTCCGGCTGTGGTTGCGCAGGCTCCAGGGAGTAGCGCGACTTGTGAGGAGGCGGAGACGACGGTGAGCTACGCGCATGCCCGGGAGACCAGCGCGCACCTCGAGGATCGTGTGAGGAGGCGTCGGAAGCTTCCCCTGGCCGCTGCAGCAACGCCGAATCCCCGGTGCGCCTCAAGCGCTCAACGGAAAGGCGAGTGTGAGGAGCCAAGACGCCAGACAGCTGTTCTAAACTCTCTCCCCGCTTGAGCGCTAGCAGTAAAAATAGCGCGAGCGGGAGAAGAGAGGAAAGTCTACCAAGTGGCTGCCGGGTGTCTGCAGTACTGAGTCTCCCCTGATTTGAAAAGCAGGTTCTTCCCCTGGACCACGCAGTTAAATCTGCTGCAAGTAAGGAGTGTCATCCGAAGGGAAGGGGAACAGCTAACTAGGAAGGGGAAAGTGGAGAGTTCTTGCCAGAGTGGGTGCAACCTCCCTGTGAGAGGAGGGACAGTTATAAGCCTGAGGAATTCATCTGCCAGAGTTAACCCTGAGGGTGGTTGGTGCTGTGAGTGTCCAGTAATGGGCATCGTGTAATACCCTATTGAAGCTGAGTCTAGAATCTGTTGAGGTGGTTAATTAATGCTCAACCTTGAGTTTGACTAACTAATTGGAAGTGTAATTTTCATATTTTTGTAAAGTGAACTGTATTACTGGTCAACTTTGAAGAGTGGGTTTACCTGATCTCTAGAAAACTGTATGAACTGTTATTGGGAATTGATTTGATAAATTGTTAGAGTTGAAGAGATTTAATTGCTGAAATGTCGATAATTTGAAATGTCATAAACTGAAAATTTTGACCACAAAGAAGATATTATTTTTATAAAATAGTACGTATTTTCCCACAATTTTTGGTGTAGTGTTTTCTTTTTGTGTGCTATTGCGTAGCTTTACTTTTGGGTGGACTGCAACCTTCACACAGAGCCTCTGTATGTTAGTCTTGCCCTAGGCCAGGCTACCCCAGGTCCAACATATTGGTGCCTAGCGGTGGGATACTGACTTGGTTGCAGCTACTCACTAGTAATTCGACGCAATACACTAAACCTACACCAGGAGTTTTCTCCTTGCGGCCCTCCTGATTTACATTTTGATTTTTCTAAATTTACTTCTGGCGGTGGGTGGAGGTTGACCTCAGGTCACTCTGTGGATTTCTCCTGTATAGCATTTTATACTCCAAATAGAAATGGAGATAAATGTGGAAGAGCTAGAAAATTATACTGTGACCCAATTGAAGGAATGGTGTCAGCAGCAGGGGGTGTTTTTCAAGAAAGGCGCCAGGAAAGTTGAGCTGCTGACCAGTATTCGGGCATGGGTAGAGGCTCATTCCGGGGAGGAGGTAGATCCTGAAGAGAGTGACAAGGACACTGTCCTGGAGACCACAACACTGTACCAGGCGGGAGGGGAGAACCTTGTAACGGGTCCTAGAACACCTTCTAGAGTGGGCAGTAGTGTGTCAGAGAGGGGCCTGACCGACGCCGAGTTGGAAGACAGGAGGGAGGAGAGGAGGATGAGAATAGAACTAGCCAGGATGGACATGGTGAGGGAGGAAAAGAGGTTGGAGCATGAGCGGACCATCAAGGAGATGGATTTGCAAGCCCTAAACTTACGTACCCCCAAAGCAGAGAATGGTGGCAGCGATAACCAAACCAACCCCCGAGAACCTAGACCGTACCTACCAAAAGACATTATGGCTTGTTATGTACCCAGCGACGACATTGCTAAATGGTTAGCCGCCTACGAGGTCTCGCTGAGGGCCCATGGGATTCTGGAAGTCCACTGGGGAGGTGGGTTATACAAATACATGCCCCCCACTGGCAGGGATACCTTATTGGCCCTTGACACAAGTGAACAGACCTATTATCCGGCTATGAAATCAGCACTGCTTAAGAAGTTTGGGTTGACCCCTGAGAAATATAGACAAAAGTTCCGGGGCAGCTACAAGCTGGGCACACAAAACTGGGTAGATTTCTTGGACTACGCCAGGAAGGCCCTGGAGGGTTGGGTAAGAGGCAGCGATGTAGGGGACTATGAGGGACTATATGACCTCATACTCAAGGAACACCTACTCGAGAAGTGTCTTCCTGAGCTTAGACAGCATCTGGTGGACAGCAAGCTGACCAGCCCCAGGAAGCTTGCTGAGGAGGCGGACATCTGGGTTAGTACCCGGGTGTCGACTAAGGGGACTGGAGGGAATTCCCAGAAGCAAGGACAGGGCGCCCCCCAGAAGAAAGAGGGAGGGGAAACTAAGAGGGAGTTCTCTAAAGGGCCACAAAATACTTCGCAAGGAAGGGGCAGAGGATTCATCCCCAAGAGTAACCCCCCTCGCAACTCTACCCCTGGCCAAAGCCAGCAGCCAAGGGTTGTTCATTGTTTTGAGTGTGGTGGTGTGGGACACTATAAAGGAGATGTGAGATGCCCAAAGAGACCACCCCCTCCCACTGGAGGAAAAGCCCCGGGAATCACTAGTGTAGTGCTCGGGGAGGAGATGCCTTTGGTTAATGGAGGGGAGCGGGCGGGTGTCACTTTAGTGTCCCTGGGAGATAAGGAGATGGTTCCCAAGACCCAGCTGCCCTCTAATACTATTAAGTATGAGCAGTGGGTCACCATCAATGGCCGTAGAGGGGAGGCTCTGAGAGACACAGGAGCCAGCATGACTATGGTAAGGAGTCAGCTGGTGTCTCCAGAGCAGGTCATCCCAGATGTACTCCATCCCGCCGTAATGGCTGACGGCAGATTGGGCCACTACCCTGTGGCTGAGGTTCCCTTTGAGTGGGGAGGGGTTGCAGGTCCACTTCGAGTTGCCGTAAGCCCTGCCGTGCCTGTTGACTGCCTGTTAGGGAATGATATGGAGCACAATGCTTGGAGGAGGGTGGAGTACCAGACTCACTCTGCGATGCTGGGACCCCCTGACTGGACTTGTGTCAGCACAAGGTCAGCAACTGCCCGAAGGGAAAAGTTGCTTACGCTGGAGCCTGGAACAATGGCCCAGCCAGCTGCCAGAGAGGAGAAGGACAAGAGGCCGGAGGACCCTGCCTCGACATCTCCGCCTCGTGAGACAGCTGGACCACCTGCGGAGGTGGATCTGGAGTCCACAGGGGAGAATGTTGCTTCCCTGGAGAACCTACCCATCCCTACTGAATGGCATGTGGAGGGAGGTCCTTCCAGGGAAGAATTCTGTGAAGCTCAGAAGGAGTGTCCTACTCTCGAGGGGCTGCGGCAACAGGCCAACGCCCAGGCAGCAGGAAACATTGAAGGGAGCTACCGGATTTACTGGGAGGATGGACTCCTCTACAGTGAGCCCAAGGCACCTGGCCACGGTTCAGCCAGAGCCTTGGTGGTCCCTCAGTGCTTTAGAGCCTTTCTACTGGAATTGGCTCATGAGATACCATTGGCAGGACATCTAGGGCAGGACAAGACCTTTGCCCGGCTTGTCCCCCACTTCTATTGGCCTCGAATGAAAGTGGCGTCTGACACATACTGTCGGACGTGTGTGTCCTGCCAAGCTAGTGGGAAAACAGGAGTGAAGCTTAAAGCTCCCCTGGAACCACTACCTGTCGTTAGCACCCCCTTTGAGAGGGTGGGCATCGACATTGTTGGGCCATTGGATCCACCAACTTCAGCTGGTCACCGGTTCATACTGGTTTTGGTGGACCATGCCACACGGTACCCAGAGGCCATACCTCTGAGGACCATCACTGCACCTGTGGTGGCAAGGGCCCTGATGGGGATCTTTACCCGAGTGGGTTTCCCCAAGGAGGTTGTGTCCGACAGGGGGACTAACTTCCTTTCAGCGTACATGCGGGCTATGTGGAAGGAGTGTGGAGTTACCTATCGGTTTACCACTCCTTATCACCCACAAACCAATGGTCTTGTGGAAAGGTTTAACAAAACCTTGAAAGGTATGATCAGGAGTCTACCTGAGAGCCTGCGGAGGAAATGGGACATCCTCCTACCCTGTCTCTTGTTTTCTTACAGGGAAGTGCCACAAAAGGGAGTGGGCTTCAGCCCCTTCGAACTTTTGTATGGGCACCCTGTACGGGGACCTCTCAGCCTGGTGAAGGATGGATGGGAACGGACTCCCAGAAAACTTCCCCAGGACGTGGTGAGCTACATGCTGGCCTTCCGGAGCCAAATGGCTAAGTTGTGGAAGCAAGCTTCAGACAACTTGGAGGCCAGCCAAGCGGTGATGAAAGAGTGGTATGACCACAACGCTCACCCAGTGGAACTGGAGCCTGGACAGAAGGTGTGGGTGATGGAACCTGGAGAGCTAAATGCCCTCCAGGATCGTTGGACAGGCCCCTTTGAGGTGTTGGAGAAGAAGGGGAAGTCCACCTACTTGGTGGACCTTAAAGCCCCAAGGCAGCCCCACAGGGTGCTGCATGCCAATCGCCTCAAGCCACATCATGAGAGGCCCGCGGTTGTCTTGATGATGGTAACCGATGGAGCAGAGGAAGAAGAAAGCGAACCTCTCCCTGATCTTCTCTCGTCCCAAGAAAAGGATGGGTCGGTGGAGGGAGTTATTCTCTCGCCATCCCTAACTCCTGAACAGCAGGGTGATTGCCGCCAGGTCCTGGGGCAATTTTCTTCTCTGTTCTCCCTTGTCCCGGGTAGGACCCACCTGTGTACCCATGACGTGGACACAGGAGACAGCCCACCTGTGAAGTCTAAAATCTACCGGCTGTCGGACAAGGTGAAGGCCAGCATCAAGAGTGAAGTCGCCAAGATGCTGGAACTGGGAGTGATTGAACCTTCTGGAAGCCCTTGGTCTAGCCCGGTGGTTTTGGTACCAAAGGCTGCCCCACCAGGCACCACACCTGAATTGAGATTCTGTGTGGACTACCGAGGCTTGAACTCAGTGACCAAAACTGATGCCCATCCTATCCCCCGGGCGGATGAGCTGATTGACCGGCTGGGAGCTGCTCAATACTTAAGTACCTTCGACCTAACTTCAGGGTACTGGCAGATTTCCCTTACAGAGGAGGCGAAGGAAAGGTCAGCCTTCTCTACACCTGAGGGACACTACCAATTTCGCGTGATGCCCTTTGGGCTCAAGAATGCCCCTGCCACTTTTCAGCGGCTGGTAAACAGGGTCCTTTCTGGAATGGAAGCTTTTTCTGCTGCATACCTGGACGACATTGCTGTCTTCAGTAGCAGCTGGGAGGACCATTTGCAGCATCTGCAAGCTGTTTTACATGCCCTGCAACAGGCTGGATTGACAATCAAGGCCAGCAAGTGTCAGATCGGACAGGGGTCGGTGGTGTACCTAGGTCACTTGGTGGGCAGAGGGACGGTGCAGCCCCTCCAGGCAAAGATTGAGGCTATCATCGCCTGGGAGCCCCCCAAGACTCAAACAGAGGTCCGAGCCTTCCTGGGCCTCACTGGATATTACCGTCGCTTCGTGAAGGGGTATGGCACTATTGTGGCCCCTCTCACTGAGCTTACTTCCAAGAAGCAACCCCGACGGGTAGTCTGGACGGAGGCTTGCCAGCGAGCCTTCATGACCTTGAAACAAGCATTGTGTTCCGCTCCCATTCTCAAGGCCCCTGATTTTGCTAGAGAATTCATTGTCCAAACAGATGCGTCAGAACATGGCATTGGGGCAGTGTTATCGCAGCTAAATGATGAGGGCTTGGATCAACCCGTGGTCTTCCTGTCCAGGAGACTACTCCCCAGGGAAAGGAGGTGGAGTACAATTGAGAGAGAAGCCTTTGCGGTGGTTTGGGCTCTGAAGAAGCTGCGACCATACCTGTTTGGTTCGCACTTCCTAGTTCAGACTGACCATCGCCCCCTTCGTTGGCTGATGCAAATGAAGGGGGAGAATCCCAAGTTGCTAAGGTGGTCTATCTCCCTACAGGGAATGGACTTTAGGGTGGAACACCGACCTGGGGCAGACCATGCCAACGCAGACGGTCTATCCAGGTATTTCCGCCTTAGTGATGAGGACTCCCAAGGGGTTGGGTAGTTCTCCCCACTGTCAGCTGGGGGGGACGCGTGTTAGACCTGTCTGCTTCTGGGAAGACTCTAACCATCATGATTTATTTTTGTCCCCCTTAGCCTCCCAGACTTTCTATTTTTATTTTTACATGTGTCCATCAGGAGGTTTTTTTATGCTGTCAGGGGGCTAGGTGTTCCTTGGCGATGACGCCATTTTTCCCTCATCACTTGTGAGGCCTAGTCACCCCCCTTGAAACCTTAGGGATCTCCAGGGACCTAAAATGGTGTCCACCAACTGTCATAACGGACACTACTGGAGGATAGGTCCATAGGATAGCATTAAGGAACTTTCTAGAACCTACTGGAGACTTCTGCAGGTCTCAGGCCAACCTATATAAGGCCAGTGACCAGCAGCCATTTTGTGTTGACCCCAGAGTAGAGGAGTGAGGCAGTGGTGAGAGGAGGTGGACACACTGAGAGCAGCTAGTTTGTCATTGAGGCTGACAGTTACTTCAGAGGATTGTTCCCCCTTTAGCCCTTGACCGATCCCTCTCTCAAGACATCAATTATTGGCCAAGAAAACAAGCTACGTGAGAAGAAAGACCCTTCTGGATCAGCATTCCTGTAAAAACTGACAGGACCTGTGTTCTGAAGCTCAGCCTTATATGCCCTGCCCAGCGCTGCACCTACCAGGGTGTCGAGCCAGTCGTGGACCCCCTTGAAGCGCCTTGAGGTGGTTGGGGAACTGCGGAGCCTGAAACGCCTGGAGGAGCGAGTGCCCGATCAGTAAGATCCTTCCTGTGAAGCCGGCGAGGGAAGTAACTGGAGAGGAGCAGCGGCGCTGCTTCAATCGGCTGTGGGACCCCGGGGGCACCGGCCGCGGAAATTGACGAAGTAAGCGCTTCCGCGCATGTCCCCCGCGAGAACACCGCTGCGGAAGCAGGCCCAGAAGTGCAGCGTCTGTGGAGGTGCAGTTTCCGGCTGTGGTTGCGCAGGCTCCAGGGAGTAGCGCGACTTGTGAGGAGGCGGAGACGACGGTGAGCTACGCGCATGCCCGGGAGACCAGCGCGCACCTCGAGGATCGTGTGAGGAGGCGTCGGAAGCTTCCCCTGGCCGCTGCAGCAACGCCGAATCCCCGGTGCGCCTCAAGCGCTCAACGGAAAGGCGAGTGTGAGGAGCCAAGACGCCAGACAGCTGTTCTAAACTCTCTCCCCGCTTGAGCGCTAGCAGTAAAAATAGCGCGAGCGGGAGAAGAGAGGAAAGTCTACCAAGTGGCTGCCGGGTGTCTGCAGTACTGAGTCTCCCCTGATTTGAAAAGCAGGTTCTTCCCCTGGACCACGCAGTTAAATCTGCTGCAAGTAAGGAGTGTCATCCGAAGGGAAGGGGAACAGCTAACTAGGAAGGGGAAAGTGGAGAGTTCTTGCCAGAGTGGGTGCAACCTCCCTGTGAGAGGAGGGACAGTTATAAGCCTGAGGAATTCATCTGCCAGAGTTAACCCTGAGGGTGGTTGGTGCTGTGAGTGTCCAGTAATGGGCATCGTGTAATACCCTATTGAAGCTGAGTCTAGAATCTGTTGAGGTGGTTAATTAATGCTCAACCTTGAGTTTGACTAACTAATTGGAAGTGTAATTTTCATATTTTTGTAAAGTGAACTGTATTACTGGTCAACTTTGAAGAGTGGGTTTACCTGATCTCTAGAAAACTGTATGAACTGTTATTGGGAATTGATTTGATAAATTGTTAGAGTTGAAGAGATTTAATTGCTGAAATGTCGATAATTTGAAATGTCATAAACTGAAAATTTTGACCACAAAGAAGATATTATTTTTATAAAATAGTACGTATTTTCCCACAATTTTTGGTGTAGTGTTTTCTTTTTGTGTGCTATTGCGTAGCTTTACTTTTGGGTGGACTGCAACCTTCACACAGAGCCTCTGTATGTTAGTCTTGCCCTAGGCCAGGCTACCCCAGGTCCAACAATTCCAAAGCAGGGAGCTTCAAAGAGCCCACCACTTTTGTATGCAAATCTGGTTTCTTGCACGGGAGAGGATGCTGACCCGCCCCCATCCAGGGCCCATTTGGCACCTAGACAGGTGGGAAAATGAGTAGTCACAGAGGCATATCCATCTTCAGGCTAGGTCCACCCCTAAGGTGGGCTACCTGAATGGAATATGAAAATTAGAAGTCTGCCATCTTTGTGTTGGCAAACGTTAGAACTCTGGGAGAGGGTTATGCCCACTTCTCGCAGGAAGTGGTCATATAGGAGGTGTAGTGACCCCAGGAGTAAGTAGCCCATTATCTGCCACCCTACACTCCCCTAACGTCTTAAAATCTAGTATTTAGGGGAGCCCCTGGCACCAGGAAATCAGATCCTGACGACCACAAAGAAGAAGGACTTAAGAGCCACAAAAAGCAAGAACGGTGGAAGGAGCAACTGACTTGGCATCCACCCTACCAGCCTATTCACTTATTCTGACAATTGCGCCAAAGTCGACTTACCCTTTAAGCCACTGTGCCTCCAAAAGTCTGCCACCAGAGTACCAGAGAAAGAATTGTGAGGACTCCGGACCTTATAAACACGACAACAGCCAGCCCGACTGCACCCGTTGCTCCAAGCACAAGTAGAAACGGGCCAATGGTGCCAGCGTAGTCCCCCAGCCCTCCAGAGAAGAAGCACAACCTGGATATCCCAGAAGAAGACTCCTCGCAGCCACTTGCAGCCTCTTTGTGGCCCCCACCCTGACCGCGAGTGACTCAGCAGTGAAAATCCCGACGTCTCAAGACACCTCTGCACTTATTGCCACTGGCCCATGTGAAAGTGGACTAAAGTGTCCCAATGTCTCCGAGCATTATGAGACCTGTGCCCCCTTTTTGGTTTAGCCTGTCTGGTTTACTAATCAGTACCTGCAGCCTCTTTCTGACCGGACCGATCCTGCTTGACCAACATTGGGCACCCATCGCCCTGACACACCTCTGCACCCGGACGCCCCAGAGATCCTGAGATGACCTGTTGGTGTGGCCTTGGACCTTGCCCCATACTCACCTTAAACCCAGGCAATTGGGCCTGTAAGTCACCTTGAAGTGCCTGAATGCAATACGTTTTCCCCATAGGATAACATTGGGCATCCAACACCCTAACACACCTCTGTACCCAGATGCCCCAGAGCCTCCCGAGGTGACCTGTTTGTCTGACCTTGGACTTGCCCCATGCTCACCTTAAACCTAGGCGATTGGGCCTGTAAGTCGTCGTGAAGTGTCTGAATGTACTACATGTTTTCCTCCATAGAATAACATTGGGCATTCAACACTGAAACACACCTCTGCACCTGGGCTCGCAAGAGCCTCCGGAGGTGACCTATTGGTGTGGCCTCAGGCCTTGGACCTTGTCCCATACTCTCCATAAGTCCAGAAGATTGGTTCCTTAGATCGCCTCGAAGTGCCTGAACGCAGTACATGTTTTTCCCCCATAGGATAACATTGGGCAACCTACTCTGAAAATCAACTCTGCACCCGGCCACCCCAGTGCTGCCTGAGGTGCCCTGTTGGGGCTGCCTTGCACCTTGCTGCTTACTTAACTTACGTACAGGAGATTGGTCCTCTAAGTTGCTGTGAAGTCCCTGTAGTATGTGTTTTTCTTACATAGGATAACATTGCCGCCACTAAAAATTGCAATGTGTCAACTTTTGAAACCTAAAAGTATTTCTATCTCAAAGCGTACTTACCTAATTTTGATGATCTTGTTAGCAAAACATATATAAGATAAGAGTTATTTTTATAAATTAGTGTGGACCTCCTTATTGAGATGTGTCTGTTGCTAGGGTTCAAATTCCTTGGCCAAATCGGAACAGTTTGTTTAATTAAACAATTTATTCGAAAGAACAGCTATAGGCACAAGGTTTGAGGACTGTCTCAATTTACATTAGGTTTGCATCCATCTTATATACAAAGTTACAACAAGTAATAAAAGGTTCCGTTGTACCATATATGGTGAGGAATGTTGGTTACTGCCTTAGAGTAAAAATTAATGGTCAAATGGTTACTACAGGTGGGTCTCGAGCTTGCGTGGAGACAGTGTGGCCAGTGGTGAATGTGGCCAGATGTCCGGCATGGAGAGCGTGTGATCACTACGTGTGCTAGATCCTGATTGGCTGTGTTCCTATCTCATGGCGCATCTGACTTTATGGTGCTTTCCGAAGCACGCGTGCCCCCTCGGGCCATGTGTCCTTTATTGGGGGCAATCCCACTTGAACACTGTAAATGTGGGGTTGATCAAGAATTTCCTGCCCATGTGTATGCACCTTTAGACCTGTGACCGATCAATCAGTAATCCGGGGCCACGGTCGCAGGGCCTACCTAACTAAATACTTGTGTGTCGAGGAAGATGTGGAGTTCATGATGGGTGATTCTATTAATAAGGACGATACTAATTTTTATTAAAAAACTCATCAATATCCATGTTGACACATCATTTATTGACTGTGTGTATTGCAGATGTGTAACACACCTCTCTAATAAGCCTAAGGCTGCTCAACCACACTATTCCCTAGAAGAGCATCTTGGGATTGCTAGAGCAAGACCCTCTCCACTTATAATGGAATACCTGGACTCTTTTTACAGTATACCTCTTTTCGGTATACTATATAAAGAGCCAGGGGGCATATTATCAAGGGGGTTTATCTCCGCTTTTTTGGCTTTAAAAGCCAAGAAAGCGGAGATAAAATTATCTCCCTATTACCTAGCTGTCGCTAACACCAGTTAGCGACAGCTAGTAGGAGATAGCGACCATCTTGGGCCCCACTTTGCATGTCAGTGATATTTATCACTAATGACATGCAAAGTGGGCGTGCCAAGATGTTAGCGACTGAAAACAGTCGCTGACATCGCTATCTCCTATTACCAACTTTTGGAGATATTCGCGCTAAGCGCGAATATCTCCAAAAGCTAACACCTGCCCTGAGCAGTTCTTAGCCATGTTATCCAATGGGAGGTGGATAACATGGCTAAGAGCATTAGCTCGGTAATGCATGAATATTGCTGACTTTTCAGCGATATTTATGCATTGCGGCGATTTTTATCGCATTTGCGATAAACCTTGGTAATACCAAGGTTTATTTGTGGTAAAAATCGCCGCAGCTCAGCGGTAAATTTTTGTCTCTAACCAAGCAATAGCGATAATTATCGCTATTGCTTGGTAATATGCCCCCAGATTCTTACAGTGACCCAGGGGGGCATTATAACTTACCTGAAACGAGGAGGGGGGAGGAGAGCAAGCCCTCACTCTTGCCGCCACCGCCAGGAGTCCAGTCCAGCAGCCTACAGCGCCGCCGCTCCGGGACTACACATCCCGGCAGCCCTAGCGGCGGTGCTGCTACACACGCACCAGGACAGCGCCAGGAGGCGCCTTAAGGAGGGCTCTGCTCGGCGGAGCGCGGGGGGCATTCGAACTTACCTGAAACGAGGAGGGGGGAGGAGAGCAAGCCCTCACTCTTGCCGCCACCGCCAGGAGTCCAGTCCAGCAGCCTACAGCGCCGCCGCTCCGGGACTACACATCCCGGCAGCCCTAGCGGCGGCGCTGCTACACACGCACCAGGACAGCGCCAGGAGGCGCCTTAAGGAGAGCTCTGCTCGGCGGAGCGCGGGGGGCATTAGAACTTACCTGAAACGAGGAGGGGGGAGGAGAGCAAGCCCTCACTCTTGCAGCCACCGCCAGGAGTCCAGTCCAGCAGCCTATAGCGCTGCCGCTCCGGGACTACACATCCCGGCGGCCCTAGCGGCGGCGCTGCTACACACGCACCAGGACAGCGCCAGGAGGCGCCTTAAGGAGAGCTCTGCTCCGCACCGTGGGACGCGAGCGGGACGCCGGGCTAAGCCCGGGCAAAGGGCGGGCCCTCTGTGGCCCTCAGAGGCACAAAGAGGCCGGGACGGGCCACCAACCTTACTATTCCTTTTCATCAAAGAGGTACTGTGATTCCCCTTACCATTTCTATCAGCCCACGGTTTGCTATTTTGCATCATACCATGTCTATCTGGGAGGAGCTTAATGCCATGTGTGGAACTCAATATATCCCTGACCTCTTACCCTCCATAAGCACAGACACCAACCCAGAGGTTTTTAACGCCACCCTTCAGATGTCACCTCTGTGTGTTAACAAACTCCAATCTCCACTCATAGCACTACCGGGTGGGCAGAACACCAAAAGAAAGACCGATGATGCCATCATCAACGGGAAGCCAGCCAAAACTCCAAAACTATCCCCCAGTCCCTCTCAGCACCACTCCAATGTCAGCTTTGTGTCGGGGAATATGGAGCATGGAAAAATGGAAAACTCCCCATCATTCCCACAACCAACTTTATTGGCCCAGCTCGAGCACCTATTAACCTCCTTAATTTCACCATTGGTGGAAAAAATCAACGATCTGGGGGACAGGATATCTAACATTGAACTGATAGTTAAAACACATATTCCATCAGGAACCAAACCAGCATCATCAGACCCTCCGATCCCCCTCATTGCTCTGGAAAAACCCATACTGAATTCCCGCAGGAATGCGCATTCTCAAACTATATCGTTGGTACAAACAAACCACATTGAGGCAAAAATTGAACCTATTAGAATGCCACGAATAAACCTACCCCCCGAAGCCGCCCCCTATGTGACCGTTGTCTCCGGGATTCCACCACTAACTCACGGAAAAGTTGAAACACGCCAAGACTTACTACATAAGGCCATGTTTTGGTTACAATCAATCAATCAATCAGTGACACTTATAAAGCGCGCTACATACCCGTAGGGTCTCAAGGCGCTGGGGGGGGGGGTGCCGCTACTGCTCGAACAGCCAGGTCTTCAGCTTCTTCCAGAAGGAGAGGTGGTCTTGGGTCAGGCGCAGGTCGGACGGGAGGGAGTTCCAGGTCTTGGCGGCCAGGTAGGAGAAGGACCTTCCTCCTGTAGTCGCTCTTCGGATGCGGGGGACGGCGGCGAGGGCGTGGTTGGCTGATCGGAGGTGGCGTTTGGGAGCGTAGAAGTTGACTCGGCTGTTGAGGTAGCTCGGGCCTTGGTCGTGTAGGGCTTTGTGTGCGTGGGTGAGGAGGCGGAAGGTGATTCTCTTGTTGACGGGGAGCCAGTGAAGGTCTCTCAGATGTCCGGAGATGTGGCTGAATCGTGGGATGTCGAGGATGAGTCTGGCTGAGGCGTTTTGGATCCGCTGGAGTCTCTTCTGGAGCTTGACGGTGGTCCCGGCGTAGAGGGCGTTGCCGTAGTCCAGTCGGCTGGTGACGAGGGCCTGGGTGACGGTCTTCCTGGTCTCTGTGGGGATCCACCAGAAGATCTTCCGTAGCATGCGTAGGATGTTGAAGCACGCCGAGGAGACGCTGTTGACTTGCCTGGTCATGGCGAGGGAGGAGTCCAGGATGAAGCCCAGGTTTCGTGCATGGTCTGTCGGTTTGGGTGCGGTGCCCAGGGCGGGAGGCCACCAGGAGTCGTCCCAGGCGGAGGGTGAGGAGCCCAGGATGAGGACCTCCGTCTCCGTTACAGACTAACAGACCTCTGCCACCTGTCCTAGATGGGGGTATCTTAAGTGTTAGGAGGGTGGGGTGGTTGGGCACTTTGCCAAAAAACATTCCAGGGGACTTGGTCCTAATTAGGTTCAAGCAAAGGAAAACAGCCCCTTACTTACGATCCTGCAAGTATAAAGAGGGGGATGGCCCAATTCGTATCTGGGACTTACATGACTTTTATCCAAGCTTTCCATCCACCCAGATATCAAGAACACAAGGGCCAACGTAAAAATGTTGTTTCTTCTTTCATTAGAATTTCGTATAATATTTTTTTCTAGCTATGAAAAGTTTTTGGTTTCCCTGATCCCCTTTTCTCTTTTTTTAAAAATAATGCCGTTTTAAGCTTTATAAGATCAGCTTTGGTGATCAGAAATAGATATTGATGGAATTTGGTTTTAGAAAATTTTTGTAAACATGTATTGTGATTTTATGGTTGATTAATTCCAATGTCTTTTTAAAAATTGTCTATGTTTACTTTTATGGTTTCTTCATGAAATCGAAATAAAGTTTTGAAACTTGAAACTACAGTGACCCAGTCAGTGCTGAAGCCCAGTAGTAGCATTTGAAGTACATGCCCTGGGTATTTGGTATACCACTTTACTAGGGAGTTACCAGTAAAGCAAATATGCCAGTCAGGTATACACAAATGCCATCATGTATAGGGGAAAAGCACATCATCTTTAGCACTGGTTGCAGTGGTAAAGTGCTCAGAGTCCTAAGGCCAAGATAAAGAATCAGCAAAAATGAGAGGCAAAAGTCAAAAAGTCTGGGGAAAGACCACCCTAAGGATGCCAGGGATAACAGGTCAATCGAGAAACAATATTTTTTTTTTACCGTCCCTTAGAATTTTTCCATTGAAATTTGTCTCTGCGATCTTTCTAGAACTTTCCTGAGAAATCACCTCCAAACTGGATTTCTCCTTCATCTTTAACACGATTGCAATTTCCTTGTTTTTTTATATTTTATGTTCTACAAATTGTTCTGAATGCCTCCGATTTATGTTCCCATACAACCAATAAAACTGAGCCCATCTGTACTTATTTCCTTGCCAGTCCCCGAACAAAGAAATTATGCCATCTGGGAATCTGCACTAAAGTAAAAAAAGAAAAAAACCTGCACACATGTGTCACCCTTGCCAAGGGCAAGCCAAAGGCTTGAATTAATTTAAATGAAGTCGAAGGAGATATGTTAATGTTAGGCCATCTGTTCACACCCTGAAGAGCTGGGAAGGGAGTCAGTCAGGCTGTACATGTGCAGCATCACCATCAAAAACAGCCAAGGCGCTGTATAAAATCACATTAATAAATGTTCAAAGTGCTGAGCCTTCTTAGTCTAAGTAGCAATGCTAAAAAGAATAGGTTGTGCTACATCCATCTCTGAGTGGAGGGCTTTCTATCCTCATGTTCAAATTATTCTCTTACTCCATGAGCTTGGTAAATATTGTTCTTTCTACCTGGCTTTGTGCCAAAACACTTCATAGTAGAAAGTGGACTAGCAGTTTCAATAGATGGTCCTGCTTTTGACAAGCATTTCTCACTTCTTTCATTGCCTGGTAAAAAGAAAGAACTGTTGAAGTGTTGACCCCCCCACGCCCCCCCCCCACTCCCCGCCCCCCCGGGGGGGGGGGGGCAGGGAGTGGGGGGGGGCGTGGGGGGGTCATTGTAAAAAGCAAAGGTTAAATTGACATTATAGTTAGATGAAAATGTTAGTGACAACATTAACATTTTGAGCAAAAAAACTCTGAAATTAGTGAGTTAGTTTGTTCTATAGTTTACATGGTCGCAGGTAACAACCCTATGACTTTTCTACCTAATTTGGTACAGCCTGTGGCCAGCTAATGAGTGTAAGTGTTTAAAAAACGCATATGCTCCTAATGCAACATAGGTGTGTAGAGGTATTGAACATGTTACACACAAGTTTTTTGGTACTGCACAACAAAGATTTTAACAGGGCAAAGATGCTACATACTACATACCAAGTATTGTAAGCAACCTCTGGTTATTAGTCAGAATCGTCTCAGTATGACAATTTCTACATAACATTGAAGACTGTGTGCACCTGGAATCTCAGCCTCCGGGGCCAAATATAATACAATTGCGGAGGGGACCGGCTCCACCCCCTCCCCAAGCTTTCTTGGGCACCTGGGACCTCAACCCCAGGGCCAACATCCAAGGGGTGGGGGGCATGCAAACCCTTGAGCCCTAAAAGGCGCCAGAGACCCCATCCCCTTGGGCAAAATATAAAAAGCTGGGGGTCGTTTGGCCCTACCGCCCCAAGTTTTTTTGGAGCCAGGGACCAGGTCCCCCAGGGCCAGCCCTCAAACAAGGGAGAGGGGCCATGCAATCCCCTCCCTGAGCCATCTTTGGACCCCAGGGACCCAATTCCCAAGGCCAAATCTAAGGGGAAGGGGGCATGCAGCCCCCCTCCCAGAGCCCTAATAGACCCTGGGAACCACATCCCCTGGGCCAAATACAATAAAAAAGGGGGAGGGGGCTGCTTGGTCCCCCTCACCAAGCCTTATTTGGCCACGGGAACCCCATCCTGGGCCGAAATATAATTATAAAAAGGGAAGGGAGCCACATGTCCCCCCTCCCTGAGCCTCATTAGGCCCTGGGTACCTCATCCCACAGGGACGTATGTATTCCAAAAAGGGAGGTGTGCTGCCAATCTCCCTGAGCCGTCATAGGCACCTGGGACTCCATCCACTTGTGCCATATTTTATTATAGAGGGGAGGAAGATGCATGGCCCCCTTTCCGAGCCATCTTGGTCAAGGGGACCCCATCTACTGGGGTCTGCCTTTATGATATGTGGATGTCCCAGCGCCCACCCTGAGCACCTACTAATCAACATGTTGGGAAGTGTTGGGGGAGCTCCAGGACCTCCGCTGCCACAGAATGCTCTCCGCATGATGCGGGAGCCAGCATTGCTCCCACCTGGAGGAAGCGGCTGCTTATTACATGCTCCCTCCAGCAGGAGCAATATATGATTTGTTTCCCTGCCCAAATCAATGTGGGCAGGGTAACAGAACACAAGTCTGCTCATAGCTGGCGGGCGCATTTTAAAATCTTCTGCCAGCTGAGAGCAGACTTAGTGGTTTCTTCCGTTTGGCGGGAGATTTAAAAATGCTACTACTGTGGGCTTCCCGGGACATAGTAGGTGAGCCGGCTCTGGTGCAATTGAAGGCTCATGGAGGAGGCCCTGTGGTCCCTTTCCCTTTTAATTTAAGTTGAAGCCCTAGGGGATGGGGTACCCAGGACCTAATTTGGCCCAGGGCGGGGGGTGTGCAACCCACCTCCCTTAAAAAAAAGGGGGTCCTTCACAGGTTCGGGGATGGAGGGCACATGGCTCCCCCATTATACCAAATCAGCCCAGGCATGGGGTCACCATTGGCTTGGGGTGTGGGCCATGCACCTCCCTCCCCTCGAATGTACCTAGTCCTGCGAGATGGAGAATCCAGGGCCATAAATAGGCTAAGGAGGGGTGGCTCACTGACACCCTCCCCCTATGGAGGTCGCCTGTAGGTAGTTATAGTTATAGTTTCCATAGAAAGAGAGTTTTTTGATTTGCCAATAACTTTGGCGTTGTTTAGCGAATATTCCTGTAATTTTAAAAACTATTGGGACAGTCACCTCGGCTGCTGTCCTGAAAATATCAGGGTGATTCATCAGGTGCGGCAGAGAAAAAGAAGGGTCCCAAAACGCTTTTTCTCCATGTTAATTTCCATGGGAAACTATAGACACGGCTACAGCCCGAACTGCTGGATGGAATTACACCAAATTTAGCAAAAAGGTAGTGCTTGGTCCAGAAAGTGACCTTTTTGTAAATGGTGTAAAACCATTCAGTAGTTTCTGAGAAATTTAAAAAAAATTCAGATATACGACTGGCGGCGTTGGATCCATGACCTATCAACACCCCAAACCAGGAAGTGTTGGCAGCTATTTTGTGACTCGGTTGAAACAAGACACAAGAAAAACTGTAAAATAAATAGAAAAGGGGGCAGGGTAGGAACACCCTGACCCCTAGGACTGTTCAGGGGGCCCCATAGGGACCCCCAGGGCCAACATTTTTTTTAAATGTTAGACGGGAGTTACAGTGGGTCAACGAATATAGCTGAAATTATTTTTCAAAACGAAGCGCAGGCTCCCGTGCTTCATTTAATTTAGGCCCCCGGGTGGGCCAGATCCCAGGGGCAACAACAAATTCGGGCTGATTCACTGAAATGTTGGCCCCTCCACTTCCTCAGGGACTGACACCTCGCTGGGGTTATATTAAAACATAATGTGTGGGGGGGGGATCAAGTCCACCGTACGCAGCCCCAGGGACTGCCATCTCCCTGGGGTTAATACAGTGAAATGCAGGGGGCACATGGCCCTCCCACGCAGTCCCGGGGACTGCCACCTCTGTAGGGCTAATACACTAAAATACAGGGAGGCCACGTGGCCCCCCCTCATGGAGCCATAAATGGCCTTGGGGACCTCCACCCCCAAGGGTGGACTCCAGCAATGTCCCAGGGTGCCCACCCCAAAACATTGCAGTTTGCTATGCTCTGTACTGCTCCTGCGAAGCCATTTCAAACTCTTCAGGGAAAGGAGAGCAATGAAAATGCTCCTGCTTCCATGAAGCGAAGCAGAAGTGCTTTTGGACAGAGGGAGCTGCATGTTTGCAACTCCCTTTGTCCAAAAGCAATGGAAGCTGCTAAGGCGGGGAGCCAGCAGTGACCACGGGGGCCTCGAGGCTCCCCTGTGGTCCCCAACGAGCTGGCCATGCCTCAGGGTCTCTCCGGGCCCCCCCACCATTGGGCATAGGTGTAGTGTATCCCTACCCTGCGCCCTTATATCTTTTTTTTAACTTAAGGACAGAGAACTAAGTCCAGAGTCATGTAATGGATGCCAGCAACATTCTTCCCATGTTGCTGGCAGCCAATCAGAACGATCACTCCAGAGATGGCCCAAGTAAAAAATGCTCCCCATGCAACTCACAATGCTCTTTCTTTGAACTGGCGCTCCCGAGAGAATCTTACAAACCCAACAGTCCAGCTTCACAAATATTTTTGTATCTTTATTTTTCAAAAACTACTGAACAGAGGTACATCAAATCAAAAAAAAGAGCTATCTGTGGACCAAGATCTAGCTTCCTGCCAAATTTGGTGTAATTCCATGAATCAGTTTTTGTATAGCCCCGCTTACAGAAGTCTATGGAAAATGCATGGCGAAATTGACTTTTGAAGACCACTTTTTTCTAAGCCCCACTTGATAGATCATACAGAAATTTCCCAGATTCAGCTGGATTAAACTTGCTTTTTTTGGGGGGAAGGTTTTGTGAAGATTAATCAAACAGCGCCAAAGTTATTACCAAACCATAAAATGGCTAGTCTATGGAAAAGCAATCCTAACTATACCTACCCATTGGTGACCGCCACTGGGCATTAAATGCATTTTCACTAAGGAATTGTAATAATATCATACTTTACATTTGAAAAAGACCTATGAAATTCACAAGAAAAAAAGTTATGTGAAAATGTAATTAGGAATATATTATAGGCTTGTCTTTCAAGAAGTGGACACAATACTCGAGGCCAGAACTGCAGAGCTGGACACAATACTCCAGATGAGGGCTCCAGAACTGGACAAAAGACACAGTATGAAGGCTGTCCCATGATTTATGCAGTGGTAATATGTTCTGCTGCTTAAACCTGTCCCTCTCACCTGTTGCATCCAGCACAGGAGGAAACAGACATAGCTAAATAGCTGTGTTTCATATCACTCATGACGCAAGTCAAGAGGTAGGTTTATTTAGATCATAATCTTTAAACCAATACACAGTATTTACTTGCATTAAAATATTATCTATCGACAACAATTCTTACAAAATTCTCATTAAAATCTCGTTCCTTTAAAAGAAAGGTGTAAATGGACTTCCCCCAGTCATATGACATTTAGAACTGGGTACACGTATTATCAATTACTCCTAATGATTTTTTATTTTTTTTCCTAATAAAATTCATAAAACCGGTTATCTCTAGACACAATCCTATTTAAAACATTAAAATCTATTTCTGACTTATTATAAAACTCTGTACAACCTTTATAAATTTCCCAAGTGCAATTACAATATCAATGCTTGGAAGTTCTGTAATTAGCTCAAGTGCTTGTCTCCTATTTCTTATATCATATTTTATAAATATTGGACGCAACCAAAGTTTACGCTGTTCTAAAATATTTGTACAGTCCAACAAAAAGTGCACTGTATCCCCTTTTGTACCCAACCTGCATTTACAGTGCCCATTAGGGTCCAACATTTTGGTTTTAAATTCTTTATTTGATATCCATGGATTGATCCCAATGCGTAACCTTAGGATCTCTTGTCTAAACCACAGGTTAGGCAATAGATCCAAGTAAGGGAACCAGGTTTCCTTTGCCCATGCATTCATCATAAAATCCACCAATATTTTCTTACCAAGATATTCCCTATCCATGCTTCTAGTAGCAGCTTGTCCATTAGTTCTTAGCTCATGTTTTGAGCACTCTATTGTTAGCGAATCACAAGATATATCCACTTTTATATTTTTGCAGACCTGTAACATTATCTTCCTACACATTTTTGCCCATTTTAGGTCACTTTGTTGTATTTCATTTCGACACCAATGTGCAACTTTTTGATCGTTTTCAAGGCGTTTCCAAAATCTAATTACTGCACATTGTGCCTGGACCCCCAAGCAATTGTCCCTAGCTCTGTTCTTATGGCTTGCACCATTGCCGATGGGGGTAGGGATAGGAGCGTTTTTAAGCATTTTCTTTCCTCTAGGTCCCAGACTCCCTTACCACTCAAATAAAGGATTTCTGCTCCGTAGAGGACTTGTGGTGGAATCATCGCATTAAAAGTTTTCAATAGTGGTCTGTGAGACTTATCCCCATAATCCCGGTTAAACATTTTTAAACCAGCAATTGAAGGTTGTGACTTCGCTTTTTGGGCTTCGAGGTGTGTTTGCCAATTTAATTTTTTATCGAACCACACACCTAGGTATCGGTATTCATTTACGGATTCTAATTTAAGATCCCCTAAAAACCAATTAAACTTAATCGCTTTTTTCCCAAAGCACAGGATTTTCGTCTTGTCTAGATTTACCTTTAAAAATAACTTTTTACAATATTCATTAAAAGAATTTAGTTTCCTTTGAAGCCCAATTTCTGGTACTAGATCATCTGCGTATAGCAGACACGGCACATTTATGCCATCCATTCTTGGGCTGGCACTACCCTTCACTTCAAGGCATTTCGGTAATTCAGATAGGAAGATGGAGAATAACTGGGAGGCCAGCATGCAGCCTTGCCTCGGACCATTTCCGATAGGAATTTTCGGCGTCAGTGACCCCTCAGTATCCCTGATCACTTGAGCCCAATTTTCCTGGTGCAATTCTTTTAATACCGTCAACAAGTCTCTTGGGATATTTTTCTTTGTTAATATTCCCCAGAGATAGTCCCTGTCCACAGAGTCAAACCCGGCTCGGAAGTCAATGAAGCAGCAACAGAGTTTTCCGTTCTGCTCCGTCGACTTCCTTGCCATTGCCCATAAGGAGAAGCAATGATCTATAGTTGAATGTCCTGCTCTGAACCCTCCCTGTTCGATCGATATTATTGAGTTCTCCTCAACCCAGTCATTTAGTCTATTTAAGACTAGTTTTGAAAAGACCTTTTTCCCTATGTCTAGGAGGTTTATCAATCTATAATTTTGCGGTTCCCCTGGGCTACCCTTTTTGTGGATAGGTCTGATTATTGCCCCCTTCCAGTTTATTGGCATTTTTCCCTCTGTTAGGATTAATTGGAAAAGGTGGGAGAAAAACTTTGCCCACCATTTTGTTTGGGATTTAAGGATTATAGCTGGGAGGTTATCTGGCCCTGCCGCTCTAGTTAAATTCAGCTTTTTAATTATTTCTACAACATGGTCTTCTGCGAAGTCTGATTTAAATTCATCTGAGATTTCCTGCCAACCTGGGGGTACTCTTGCTCCTGAGACTAACCTCGCTTCGTACAGTTCCCTTACGTATTTGTCCCAGGCTGCCTCACTTACGACGCAAATCATGTCTCCAGCTGGGGGAGACGATGCTGCTTTTATCAAATTCCAAAATTGTCTCAAGCTCTTGTTTTTAATTGATTCTAGCAGCTCTCCCCAGCATTTCTCTTTAAACTCCCTTTTTGCGGCGAGGACCATCTTTTTAAACTCTACTTTTAGAGAAGTAATATATTTTTTCCTCTCTTGGTTGAATTCTTTCTTTTGTTTTCTAGCTTCTGCCCTTATCTCCCTTTTTTTAATTTGACAGTCCATTGAAAACCATTTCAGACGGCTGGCATGATTTATTAAACCTTTTCTTTTATTCTTTTTTAATTCTATCCTAAGGCATTGGACTGATTGGGCAATTTTCTCCTCGTACCATTTTAAATTTAACTTTTCTAGATTTACTAATTCTGTCTTTTGTTGGAACGATTTTGACTTGTCCACAAACTCTTCGGTTACTCTGGTTGTTGCCCTTTTTGGGTAATCCACTTCTTGGTGAATCACCTTTTCCTTTGGTTCCACCCTTCCCCATTTTAAACTCACGGAGAGCAGGTTATGGTCACTACCCTCACCGTGAAGTACCTTGAAGTCCTGCACTGAGGGGAAGTTCCAAGCTGGCATAAAGACATAGTCAATTGGGGCATTTTGTAATCCTTTTTTAAAGGTCTTCTTTGCAGGGCAGTCTGTTTTAAACCTGCCATTTAGGCAAAAAAGTCCCTTTTCCCCCAGATAATTGACCAATTCCCAATCCAGCTTTGAGGGGTCACATGTTGGAAAACTAGCATAGCTTATTCCATAGGTGTCTAATAATTCTGTGTACCAACGATCGGTCTTCATTGGGTATAGCTTGTGATTAAAGTCCCCTAAAATTAATAATATATCTGAGGAGTACCTTTCAGAAATATCCTCTACATTCTGTTTGTAGTTTCCCATCTCTCTTACGTAATCACCTACATTGTCCCACTGTATATATACATTTATGACAATTAACTTTTCATATGTCTTATCCTGGGAGAGATGGTTTATCCTGCACACCAATAACCATTTACACTTTACTTTTAGCAATGTCAGATTTCTTAATATTTTCGTTGAGATAAGCGTCATTATTCCCCCGAGGGGCGACCAAGTCGTTGTCTTGTTGCCGGTTGATTTAGCTGGTAGTAGCCCTCGAAGATAGGCGTTTCTCCGCATGCCCAAGTCTCTTGTAGGCAGGCAATTGCTACTTCATTTACTCGATTCTTTATCTGTTCCCTTTTTAGGTCATTGCCTAGCCCATTTACATTCCACGTTAAGAGACTTAGGGCAGGCGGCACCCCTCTCTCCTATTCTATCTCGCTTAATGTTATGTTATGTTATTTTATGTTATGTTATTATGAGTTTGTAAAGCGCTATATCACCCAGGGGTATCTAAGCGCTATCAGCGGATACACAACATCAGTAGGTGAAAAAAAGCAGATCACAGAGGTCCCCATTCCTCCGCAAAAAGCACTGTCTTCAGCTTTTTCCTGAACAGCAATAGGTTTGTCTCCTTCCTGAGTTCAACCGGGAGGAGGTTCCATGCCAGGGGGAAAATGCTAGAGAAGGCTCTGCCGCCCTTGGATGTGAGGTTGTACCGAGGGCAAAGTAGGTTACATGCCTCAGCCGACCGGAGAGACCTAGTGGGTAGATACCTAGGGAGTCGATCTTTGATATATTTAGGGGCTGAGCCGTAAACCGCTTTGTGTGCAATGCAGAGACTTTTACATTTAGTTCCTTGGGCAATGGGCAGCCAATGTAAGCTGTGGAGTAGGGGCGTAGCACAAGTATGCCTGGGTTTTTTTAAAAATGACCCTCGCCGCATCATTCATTACAACCTGTAGTCGGGCCAGAAGGTTGTTTGGGAGGCCATAGTAAAGGGAATTACCATAGTCCAGCCGTCCCAGGACTAAGGCGGAGACCGCCAGCCTCATAGTAGAAAAGGATAGAAATGGGGAGAGTTTCCTCAGCTGGCGTATCAGACTTACACAGATGCCAACCACGGATGATACCTGCTGAGTCATCGATAGTCGGGCATCAATTTTGATGCCCAGACTTTTAACTGCTGGTGCTGGGGCTGGGAGTGGCCCCAATTCAGCTGGCCAAAACTGGTCGCACCAAGGATTGGCAGCTGTAGTGATTGCCAAGACTTCCGTTTTGTCAGGGTTTATTTTTAGGGAGTTGTTGGACATCCAGCTGATTATAAATTTGAGAGTGTTCTGCATTTTCAAATGGGCCTGAACGGTGTCGTCGATCCGAATTAGGATTTGTGTGTCGTCTGCGTAATTGTAGACTCTACAGTCCATCCTGTTCAGTAACGTGATCAGTGGCTGAAGGTATGTGGTAAAAAGTAGGGGTGAGAGGGCCGAGCCTTGGGGCACGCCGCAAGTCAGTTTTGCTGGTTTGGATATAAGATCAGCAAGCTGCACTCGTTGCGACCTATCTTCAAGGAAGGATGTCAACCAGGCTAGGACTGTGGCCTGAATCCCCAGGTCCTGTATCCGCGATAGAAGTTGGCAGTGATTAACGGTATCAAATGCCGCGGATAAGTCCAAGAGGATCAGGGCACAAGGTTTCTTATTATCCGCCATGAGTCTCAGGTCATCCAGCACGGATAGCATCACCAGTTCCGTGATGTGGTGCGCTCTCAAACCCGCCTGGTTAGGCTCAAGAAGGTGGTTGCTTTCCCAGAAGTGGGTGAGAGAATGTAGAACATGCTGCTCCAGGATCTTCGCAAGAAAGGGAAGCTTGGAAATTGGCCTGAAGTTCTTTAGGTTTTTTGGGTCCGCACCAGCTTTCTTAAGTAGCGGAACCACCCTGGCCTCTTTAAAGTTAGAGGGCACGAAACCCTGCTCTATAGAGTGGTTTAGCAGCGTAAGGACGTTGTCCTCCAATCCAGGCCAGCCCAGCTTAAAAATCTGAGGTGGACATGGGTCAGCTGGAGAGCCAGATTTCACCCGGTTCAGTATAGTCACTAGGCGCTCCTTTGTTAGAGCTGGTAGAACTGATAATTTTTGCGTGGTGAGTCTGGAGGGAGGTGAGAGGGGTTCTACAGAGCATGGGAGGATAGGAGTATGATTGATTTCTGAGACCAATTTCTTAATTTTATTCATGAAGAAGTCTTGAAAGTCCTGACAATCTTTGGAGTCAAAAGAAGGTTTTGGCTCTTTGATAGTACGTAGGTCATTCAGGACTTTAAAAACCTCTTTCTGGGGGTTAGCTGCCGTTAGTATGGCTGTTTCATAAAATTTGGCCTTTCTCAAACGGATGGCTTTTTTATAAAGTGCTAGCTGCAGTGTATAGGCTTCATGTTTCGTGGACGCACGGGACTTCCGCCAGGCTCTTTCACGTTGACGTAGAACTTGCTTTAGCTCCCTGAGATCTTTGTTAAACCATCCTGCGGCTTTGCCCTTGTCTCTCATTCTGATTTTGCGAGCAGGGGCAACAGCCTCAATAGCTTCTTTGAGGGAGATCTGCAAGGCGGTGCTTATAGTGTTCACATCGTCATTTGGTGACAAGGGATATGTGGTATAAGAAAGGGCAGTAATTAATTCATCAGCTTTAACCTGCTTCCAGCTCCGAAGGAATTTCCACTGAGATTTAACTTCTCGCTGTCCTAGCAAGAGAGGAAATTGACCTTTAATCAGGTAATGATCCGACCAGGGACAAGGGGAGATCACCGGGGGAGCTAGGATAGGGCAGGAGGACCAGATCAGGTCCAACGTGTGGCCCTTCAGGTGGGTGGGCTCCTCAACTACCTGAGTGAGTCCTAGATGCGTAAGGACTTCATCCAGTTGATTTGCCTGACTATTCTTTGGGGAGATTTCCCAGTGGAAGTTGAAGTCCCCTAGTACCACCAACCCTTCATAGCGAGTACGGAGGTCCTGGACCGTCTTCAAAAATGGTTCCAGGAACTTTACAGGTGTATTTGGAGGGCGGTAGACTAACAGGAAGGTTACACAGTCTGTGGGGGAGCAGAATTTCACTCCCAGGACGTCTACGCCTTCAATGCACTCAGAATATATAGTTTCTGTCTTCAAGGTGTTGTTAAAGAGGAAAGCTACACCACCCCCCATAACATTGTTTGGCCGGTTGGCATAAGTGGCAGAGAAATTTAGGGGGAGGGCTGCCACTAAGTCTGGGGTAGCGAAGTCATTAAGCCAGGATTCGGTAATGCATAGGATATCAACGGTATCCTCCTGCAAGAGGGAAAAGACTTCAAGGCAGTGCTTCTGCAGGGATCGGGTGTTAAGTAGTGCAAACCTACATCCCTGCCTGCTAGTCTGTTTCGGCAGAGTGTCCTGTAGGGGAGGTCCACTTGCTAATTTAAGGCTAGCATTAGGTCTCAGGAGTCCTTCCCGATTAAGTTTCGACAATACCCTATCCGGTAGTTTGTGGACGGGTGAGTTATAGCATAGCAAAGACTGTCTAGAGTAGACAGTGATAGAGCCAGGGGTCTTGGCCCCTGGGCCCGAACTGGCGCGGACAGGCGCAGAAGGGCTCGCCTTTCCCTTAAGTGAGGATATCCCAGGGAAGGCCCGCCTGCAGCCCGCCCCCGGACGTGCGTCACCAGGGGGAGCCCGATCTAGCCCAGCTATTGGTCCTGAGCCCTCCACTCAAACGGCACCAGCCGTGGTGGAACGGGGCTATTGACCAGTAATAGCAGTAACCAGCTACCCCACTTCCATCCAAATCGCACTCAATTGAGTCACCTTAATAACTGCATTGACTCCAATTGCCCCACCAATCCTCTTTCGCAGTGTTATTTATCACTACCTTTAGATGGTTACTCTCTTCCTCTTTACCCTGGTGTAGTCTCACCTGTCTCTTCCTCAGACCTGCATGGCAATTTAGGAAGTTCCTTCCTGGAAGTGCATTTCCCCTTAGATCTTTTTCAGTGAACACCTTTACTCCCTCTTGAAGAATCTCACTGGCTGCCCTCAGAATTGCCTTTTTTACCGGGTCTGAGTATAACAATACTTTTGTTATTTCCCTACCTGGCGTGCTATCTATAAAACCCACCTGTCTTAGATCTTTTGTATCGATCCCACTCAGGCTTACACATTTAGAGAAGATCGCCAAAATTTGTGATCTATTTAGGGGTTTTATTTTTCTTGACTTCTTACCCCTTTGGCCTTCTTCAGCTGGTTCTAAGTAGACCCATTTATTGTTCCCCTGATCATATCTTTTCTCTGGGGGCACTATGGTTATCTGTCTAGGTCCTTTCTTCCCTGTTGCTCCCATTTCTAGCTCGTGCGAATGAGATTTATCTTCCAGATTACGGTATCTCAGGGGGGTCTGCCTTTGGCTTTTAAGTGAGGTGGTTATTCTCTGACTTACAGGTTTATTCTTTTGTACTATTCTGTCTCTTTTTCTGTGTACTTTGAGCCTTTCTTATCACTTCTATTTCCGAAGTTCTGGTCGGGACAATGCAGCCTATATGGAGAACATAGCCGGTCCATTAGCCCCTGGCCGGGCGGAGTCCCGACCAATCACACAATGCTGATTGGCTTAGGGGTGGGAGCCTGGCTGCCTGCTTCCAGTTCTTGCCAGAGGCAGGAGAGCAGGAGAGGTGCAGAGATGACACCAGACCTGGCAGGCGGGAAGGTAAGTTTAATTTTTTTATTATTATTAAATTAACCCACTGCACGACCCTTCTCCCTGCGTGACCCCCCACACCCCTGCCTGCGAGTCATGCCGGCCGCAACTGGCAAAACAAACCTATGATGAATCCAATTTTGAACAGGATTCTGACTCAATCAAAGTGGGTCTCTTTCCATCAAAATAGAAACAAGCCTTTTTTTCGAGCACTGTTGAAAAAACCTATGGTCGATTCAGGCATACTGAGCAACAGAAAAACTGATTAATAGACAACTCTCTGCTTATTTGGAATCAATTGGCCTGCTGCACAACCGGCAATCAGATTTCCGTCAAGGAGTGAGCACTGTGATAGCCTTACTGGAAGTCATGGAACTTATTAAAAAACATCTTGATAGCGAACACACAGCGATGGTCGTCCCATTAGAACTATCGGGAGCATAGGACACAGTCTCTCATGCCACATCTTAGAGAGATTCAATAGGGCAGGTGAGCAAGGAAAACCTTTTCGTGGGTGAGGTCGTTTCTACAAGATAGATCACTGAGAGTCCACCTTCAGCCATTTTCGTCATCATTAAACAAAATGTGTAAATATATATAATTATATGAGTAGTTATAGTTAGAATTATGTTTCCATAGGAAATACCTTTTTTGCATTGCTTATAACTTTGGCGCTGTTTGACAAATCTTCACAAAACTTTCCAAAAAGTACTAAGTTTTGCCTAGTTTGCGCTTAGAAAGCTTCGAGGTTACCTGTCAAGTGGGGGCCGAGAAAAATGGTGGTCCTAAAACATATTTTCCCCATTCATGTTTTCTATAGAAACTTCAGATACAGCTTCATTTGACAGAAAGCTAGATCTTGGCCCAGAAGGAGTCAGCGCTATTTAGGAATTGGAGTAAATCTGGTCAGTAGTTTTTGAGCAATTAAGGCTCAAAAACTGTATATTTCACTGATCCGCACACTCAACCATGCATTGTGATTGGCTTGATCAACCTGAAGGAAAAGGTGCATCCGCCATCTTAGGACTTGCTCCTCGAGTCCTGAAAAATAAAATAAAAATAACGTATGAGGTGGAAGGGCAATAGCACACTGATCCCCTAGGACTTGTGGGGGTTCCCAGAGGCACCAGCCTGAGGTCCAATTAAAAAACAAATACATTTTTTCGGGGGGTGTTCCTTGGATTTGCAGATCCAATCAACACCCAACGTGACACCTCAGGATATTGGGTCCTATCTGGAGGGAATTCCCATAGGTTTCACATGGCTCCATGTATCCATGGAAGCCGCACCCCCCCACAAAAAAGGGAGTGGTGAACCAGCGGGGTTTATTTATTCATTTATTTATTTATTTCCTTATATAGCGCCTGATTCAATTCCCAAAGGGATATCTCTGCGCTTGTGCTTCTACTGGTTAGTCTCTATCAGAGTTTTTAGCTGTTTTATAGGAAAAGTTATACCTAAGGCAGGGTAAAGAGATAGGTTTTTAGTTTTTTTCTGAAGGATTCAAGGCTGGTAATTTGTTTCAGCACAGGGGGTAGGGAGTTCCAAAGGACAGGGCCTTTGTAAGAAAGGGCCCGACCTCCCTGTCTGGCTCTTCTAAACCTTGGAACCTGAAGCAATTGGTGGCTACTGGAACGTAAAGTACGTCCAGGGGTGTATGGAACAAATTTTTCCTTTAAGTATCTGGGTCCAGTGCCAAACAGGCATTTATGTATGGTACAACATATCCTAAATTTAACACGCTGCTTTACCGGTAACCAGTGGAGTTGGTGAAGAAGGGGACGAGAGGGAGTTCTGGGGGGGGCATTGAGAACTAGCCTCGCTGCAGTGTTTTGGACCACTTGTAATTTTTCCAGTTGTTCCTCATTGGCCAAGATGTATAGGCCATTACAGTAGTCCATCCTACTTATTATTAAAGACTGAACAAGCGTTTTCCTGTGGTTGTCGGGCAGAAATGGAAAGACGCGCCGAAGCAGCCCAACCACACGGAAGCATGCACCTATGACTTGGGTAGTGTGTTCCTTAAGTAGGAGTGCTTGATCCAGCCGTATACCAAGATTTTTGACTATTTGTTTCGGACTTGGGACAGGTCCTAACTCTAAGGGCCACCAGTCTGGGGACCACATTAGAGTTGCCCTCCCAAACAACATGACCTCAGTTTTGGTCACGTTGCATTGGAGGCAGTTCTGTGCCATCCAGTGTGCCACTGCTCTCATTCCGTCCGCAAATGATTTTTGGATTGCGGGTCTGAGAGTATGGAAAGGAAATAAAAGCTGGGTGTCATCGGCGTATGACACCGGGGTGAACCCATAAGATCTTATAATGTTTGCCAAGGGGGCCACATACACGTTAAAAAGTGTGGGGCTTAGGCATGAGCCCTGTGGCACTCCCTTGGTGAGCTCCCTAAAGGTGGAGAAGTGGGAGCCCAACTTGACACCTTGTGAACGACCCGAAAGAAAGCTTTCCAACCATGACAGAGCCACACCTCCTATGCCCACATCTCTCAATCAGCCGAGAAGAAGTTCATGTGACACCGTGTCAAAGGCAGCGGATAAATCTAACAGCACCAGAATCATTGAGCCCCCTCCATCAAGTGACATCCTGATGTTATCAGTCACTGAGAGGAGGGCCGATTTGGTGCTGTGATTGGGCCTGAAACGAGATTGAGAGTGGTCCAGGCCCTCCGCTGCCTCGATGCAATTTGACAGGTGAGTGTTCACATGCTTCTCGGTCAATTTGCTTAGATAGGGCAGGAGGGAGAT
This sequence comes from Lissotriton vulgaris, assembly GCF_964263255.1. Lineage (NCBI taxonomy): Eukaryota > Metazoa > Chordata > Amphibia > Caudata > Salamandridae > Lissotriton > Lissotriton vulgaris. The sequence continues at coordinate 563,309 of NW_028252521.1, forward strand.
AGGTCGGAGATTGGAAAGGTCCGTGCATGAAAGTGCGGCACTCTTTCGGATAGGGTTGACCACTGCTTTTTTCCATTCCACTGGCACATGTCCTTCCCTGAGGGAGTGATTTATTACTGCTTGGATTTGAGGTCCTAGCAGGGTACTCAGGGGGGCCATCATTTTAGCTGGTACAAAATCGTTGGGGGATCCCGATTTTATATGGCTGGTAGGGAGGGGAAGATCTATGTCAGTTACTGGTGGAAAGGTTATTAGAGAGACTTTTCTTTGAGTGGGTATGGAGGAGGCAGGAATACTACAATTAGAGCTCGTGGCTTTCAGGATTTTCTCATAGATTGAGTTTATTTTATTTTCAAAAAACAGTGACATTTCATTGCATAGGGATAGTGAGAAGTCATCTGGGCTAGCACAAGCTGTTGGTTTGACAAATGCTTCCAATATTTTATATAATTCCTTCAGGGAATTGCCTGCCTCTGCAAGTTGCTGGGCAAGGCTGCTCTTTCGAGCCTTTTTAATGTTTTTATAGTAGTTTGTCTGTGCTTCATAATGTGCCTTCCTATTCTCTTCTGTGCTGGGGTCATTGGATACAGGGGAGATCGCAGTCCAGGACCGGTGTCCAAATCCCCACTACGCACAGAAAAAGGTCTTGCGGAGCGAGGGTTTGGGTTTACATGAAAAAAACTGAAGGTTAAAGTAAAGTTAATAGGTGAAATTCTGAAGTTTCAGAAGCAACATAATGTTTTAAACTAAAACAAAAGACAGAAATTCACCAGTTATAGTTATCTCAAGTAACTATGACTCGATCCCACACCATGCACTTTTAAATACCCCTCATATTGCATCACTCATGACATCTCCAATATCATCATTGATAATATCACTGCAACATTTGCAATGAAATTATTGATTAGAAAAAAAGCATTGTCAGCACCTCATAATTTCACTTGTTACTCACTACTCAACAATCCTACAACATGTGTCTAGATATAAACAGCACTGGCTGCATCAACAATGGTAAATACTAAAGACTTTCTACTAAAATTAGTGTTATCATACACTGCATTTACCACAATGCATCTGGGCTAATTGTGTGCTGGTATGCCAGTAGCAGGGCTGTTCTGGCCATAGCGTGCACCAGGCGTTTCCCCTGTAAGCTGCTAGGGTGGGGCCAGTTTTGGGCCCCTGGGGGCCATTTTTGTTACCGGGGGTCAGCATATTGGCCCCCGTTAACAAAATCGGCCGAAACCGGCCCTCGCAAACTGCTCAGCTGCCCCCCCGCCCTGGGTGCCATGGAGGGGGCAGCTGAGCAGTTTGCCAGGGCTGGTTTCTGTTCCCAGTCCGGCTCCATCCTCCTTTTGTGACTTGCTCTTTGCTAATGTGTTTGGCTGGTGAGCTCTGAGATGCACCTGTGCTCTGGGAGTGGTGCTATACAAAATCAAAGTCAAAAGGTTTATTGCATAATTAATTAAAATTATTGCAATTTTCACATTATAAAATAATAATACGAAATTTAATACATTTTACTAAAATTCTTACTCCTCCACAGTTAGGAAATATTATAAAAATGGTGTTTTAAAAATACTTGTTTCCTGCGATCTAGGAATCTCAGAGTGATTTTTCAAATTCTTGAGATCTTTTACAAACCCTCGCATTAAGGTGGCCATAATGTCCCGCTTCTTGGCCTACCCCCTGTTCAATTTGACTCAGGCGTTTTTTCACCTCAGACAAAAATTTTGTTCCCCGGCATGCCATAATAATAGAATTCCCTCCCAACCAACATGTTACAGCTTGTCTGCAGGTACGGATCTTTAGTTCGTTAAAGGTGAATTTTAAAAGTCGTTGTCTCTGTTCCATAAGTGCCGGGAAGACACACAGAAAATGGGCTAAAGATTCTGTTTTGTAGCCACATATTCGACATTGCTCCGTCTGGTGGACACCTTTCCAGGATGGTTGTAAGTCCTTCAAGATATGCATACCCATCCTGTAGTCAATAAAAGCTCTTTTTAAATACTCATTGAAGTGGGAAGTTAAATAAACTTGTGGTTTTCCTGCTATAAAAGAGTTGATGATGGTCCAGCCATGCCGCCGTTTTATGAATGTACCTTTATCTTCTTGAAAAGATTTCTTTTTTGCTGCCATGTTGGCCGATCTGGTTAAGCCTGCTTTGTCCATTCCGGATTCCCATGCAGCTTCTAGCTACAGCTCTTTCACACAGACTTTCAAATACTTTCCCCAGGAGCAGGGGGATCCGGTCTCCCCTTGATTTTTTATTTCTTCCCAGCTTAGCAAGTCCAAGGAATCCGGATCTGCAGATCTCAGTTTATAACACAGTTTTACGAAGCCGCTCATGCTCCTGTATTTCTGGTTTTGCAGACCAAATTCAAGCCTGACTTGCGATGCTGAGGCACATTTTGGAAGGTTAAAAACAGCTTTATAGATTTTGGTTTGCAGATCGTTTAGTAAGTCAGCTTCCTTGCCACACTAGATGACCAGACCATAGGACAGGGTGGGTAAAATTTGGGCCGATATGACTTTCAACAGGTGCTTATAATTTGGACAGTCCATTTTTGTTTTTAGTAAACGGTAAGCAAAAGTTAGAGTTTGGGCTTTTGCACGAATTGTTGTTTTATGCTCCATTTGTTTTGCTCCCTGGGATATTGTAATTCCAAGATACTTATGAGACCCTTGTTCGTCCACCTTTGCCCCATTCGCCATCCATGTATACTTAAGTTTTTGGGGGTCAACCAGGCGGACCACTTTTGTTTTTTCTTTATTTAAGTCCAGGACTACCTGTATCAAGTATGCTGCTAATTTATTTAATGCTCTTTGTAATCCAATTGGCGTTTTACTCAGCAATACTATATCGTCTGCATATTGCAAACAAGGAATTCGATGATTAGACAGTGATGGTGGGTGAACTTCATCCGACTCCAATACAATTGAAAGGTCGGAAAGGAAAAGATTGAAGAGAGTAGGAGCTAAAACGCAGCCTTGTTTTAGTCCTTGGTGTGTTGGTATACTCCTCGTTGTATAACCTCCATTTCCCAGTTTCACTCTTGCCCAGGTATTTTAGTATAGAGCTTTTGTTGCCTCTAAAAGTTTGGTCTGCATACCCCAGGTCTTTAATTTTCCCCATAGACACTCTCTGTTAACCCGGTCGAATGCCAATTTGATGTCGACAAAACAGGCATACAGCCGTGCTCCCTTTACTACCGATCTGTCTATTAGTAATGACAGCCATGTCAACTTGGTGATTGTTCCCATTTTCTGCCTAAAGCCTGTTTGGAACCGGGGAATTCTGTTTGTTTCTTCAATCCAATCTTGCAGGTTTAAAAGAATGCAAGAGGCATAGAGCTTTGCCTCCACACATATCAAAGATATAAGCCTGTAATTTGTTGGTTTACGATGGTCACCATGCTTATATATTGGGTGAATAATGTTGCCCTTAAACGAAGCAGGGACCTGGTCTTCTTTGTAGATGTGATTGAAAAGTGGCGTTAGAGTCTCTGCCCAAAAGGCCGGGTCATGTCTGAAGATATCATTTGGCAGCCCATTTGGGCCTGCTGCACCTTCTGCCTTTAGTCTTAATATTAATTTACCCAGTTCCCCTTTGGTGGTTAATTCCGGAGTTATGGTCGCCTCTTTTAAAACCTCCTCCGACTCCAAGCCTTTGGTATCAATGTTATTTGTATCAATTGGTTCTTCCTCATTTGTGTTTATTGCCCATAGTCCATTTGTAAGGCCTGCAGCTGTTGTGCAATATAAGGTTTGTACGTGCAGGACCCAAGAATCAGCTCCCACACCTGCTTCTTGATGAAGTTTTGATCCTTTATTTAGATCATTAATAATGCCCCAAAAGTCCTGACAGTTAGGGTGTTTTCCTGCACTTAGAAGTTTATTCTACAACTTTTCCTTAAAGGCAGACTTTGTAACACCCAGTGACTTTCTGTAAGAGCTTCTGGCTTCAATCAGGTTCCCCTTGTTTGTCTGTAACCCCAGTTTTTTTTGGAGGGCTAGTGCTCGAACCTCTTTAGCTACCCTTCTTTTTTTTGTTCTTAATTCCGTATTAAACCAGGGCTCCTTCTTGAAGATAAACTTACTCTGTTTCCCTTGTGTTATTGGGAACTTGTGAAGCAAGTCCGAGATCAATTCCTCCCAATTTCTTACGAGGGCTTCGTCTTATTGTGACCCCAGGTCAGATATTCGAGCTTTTGCGGCGGACTGAATTTTTTCCAACCCTTCTCCTCGCCATTTTAATTTCTTTAAGTTGAATTTTGAAGCATAATGCAAAAGGCAGGGCATATTCTGTGCCAGGGTGAGCACTGAATTCAAACTGGTTATTTGGGGGAAATGATCACTTTCTGACCGTTGAGCGATTTGAAATACCTCAATGCCTGGGATTAGCTCATCGCTTACTATGGTATATTCAATTGTGGAGTGGACCCTTCCAATCAGGTATGTAATACCTGCCGGCCTGTCCCCCCTTGTGTTGCCATTTAAAATCGTCAGGCCTAGTTCTCTTATGATGGTTGAAAGCCTGAGTCCGCCGCTGGACGATGGCACGTTTCCTTTTGCCCTCTTTTTGCCAATTAGATCGCAGTTGAAATCCCCAGAGATGAACAGTGGACATCCTGAGTACGTTCTTTGCATCAATTTTATCAGAGATGTTAAGCTTGCATGTTTTTCTTGATGTAACTTCCTGTCTGGATGAATGTAAACGTTGATAATTAAGATTTGCCACTGTTCGAGCCCAGCTTTCAAAGTTTCAGAAATTCTAATCACTTGAGCCCAATTTAATCCCACATCCAGTTCTTCCGATTCCCAGTTGTATTTTAGCGCTATATAGGTTGATAAGCCCCCCCGTGGGTGCCCGAAGTTTGAGAGTCTTTCTGCCAAGATGTGGTGGTCTTTAAATCCTGATATTACTGTGGGTGTTAATTTCCATGACTCCTGAATCATGATTACATCTTGTTGATAGAAAAAGGCTTGTGTGTCATGGTCTATCTCCATTTCTTGGAAGCCGTGTACATTCTAGGAACAAAATGAGAGACTTGTTGGTTTGTTTACACTCAGTATTTCCTTCCTTGTGCAGGATTCCCTAGAGGATTTTTGATCTGGGTTAAGTAGCCTTATTGCTCAGTACCATGGAGATCCAAGTCCAATCCATTCTTTCCCGGCCATGCTGACTAGTTCTTTGCTCATTTTCTTTCGGGGTGCCCCATCCCTTGTACTTGATGCAACCGGTGAGATGGCATGAGCACCTAGTAAACAGGAAAGGGAGGTCCTCTTTTTCCGTTCCCCTTTGTTTCGTTGTGGGAATTGTTTTGTAAGGGTTAAGGATATCTTAGATGTTTATGTCAGGCAATTGATATACCCCATGTTTCGAAATGGGGTTTTGTGGAGAATATCTTATCTGCGATGGCCTTTGAGGCCCAAGTTGTTACTGTGTCTTCGTTGCCTTCGTTATCTCTCTTACTGCTGGAGTTGCGTAAAACAGTTTTAAAAGGTTGCCATGATTGAGGGTGTCCTGTGGCCCCTTTTTTGGATATTCTGGGATAAATATTAATTTGTGATTTGGTGATTCAGGATGGTAGAGGAGTTCTTCGGACAATTGTGAAAAGCCTGCTTTAAACGATATAGGCTTGATGGATTCATTAACAGGGCTTCTTTTGGTGGAGGGTTCTCGTTCCTGGTCCGTTTTCACTACCTTCGTTGAGTTTATTGTATTTTGGTTTTGTAAGGAATTATGTTGCTCGTTTGGAAAAGGTATAGGCTCCCTTTGAAATAGCGTGCAGCTACGTTTGTTTTCTGAAACTGTAACGCACATGCGGGATTGTACCAATTTAGACTTTGGTTCTGATAATCCTCCTTGTTTTTCGTTTAAGATTGTACCCAATTGTGCAGGTGTTTTCTGCATGCTTGTAAACACTGGGCCTTGGTTGATGTCTGTTTTGGGCAAACTTTGTGTGCCGATATTTTCTCCCACGGCTCGTTTTAACTTTGTTTGCTCAGGGCCTCCGTTATCAATAATATTCGTAGGGTCTATAAATCCTTGCCGCGGTTTATGAACTTTCGTTGAGGCTGATCTAGTTTCTCTTTTATGACTATCGGCTGTAGTCGATGAGAAGCTTGTGATACTGTGTTGTTTGGAGGGTATTGTTATGGCTCCCTGACTTGGTTCTCCATCCCTCTTGGAGATGTGAATGCCCAACTTGTCTGGCGAGTAAATTAATCCCTCATTTCCGCCCTGTGGCGTGATCAGCAATGAAGCGTTGGATTCCTGCACGGTATTTGTTTTGAAAATCGGGATAAAGTTGGCTAGGTCTGTGTTTTGTTGCTTTTTGTACTTTAACCTGGCTTTCCTGACTTTTTTCTTTTGTCTCTTGGTTGGTTTTTCCCCCCTCTGGGTTTTTTGAGTGGGCTGTGTTGCTTCCAGGTCTAATGCTGACTTTTTTTGCCCCGCTTCTCTTAGGTTGTATTCTGTAACCATTTGCGGATTACTACTTATGAGCTCGTTTCTGCTCGTCGTGTTAACTGAAGGCGACATTCCCAATATAAAGTCAGTTTCTTTTTTAACCGGATTGCAGGACTGTTTTACATCCCCTACGATATCCGACAGGATGGCTGGCAAAGTTGCTAACTTTTCGGTTATAATTCCGCATCCACAGTTACACTGTAGTTTGTTAAAGCAGGTGTTGGCATCTGATTTCCCCTGATTTATTACTAGTGACGAAATTGAATCCAATTTTGAGTTTATGCCCGCAATGTGGCCCGCCACTAAAGTAATAAGGTCAATCTGCACCTCCATTTTGTTCGATTGGTAGTTCAGGACCTTAATGGCTTGATCTAAGGAGCTTAATAAGGTCCTGGTCCATGATGTAGATGGCTGATCTCCTTGAGTCTTGCTTAAATCTTTAAGATCTGAGTCCGTCATGCTGCCTGATGAAATGGTTATCGGTGCAGTTTGGTTTGGGTGGCAGTAATTTATTGGCATAATATGGCTGTCGTTTATTGTAAGGTTTTCTTGGTCTCTTTTTTCCGCTGGGCAGCGTGGAGTAGACATCGCCATGCCAGAGCTCAGCTGATGATTTTGGAACTAGGTTCAGTTTGTAGGGTTCTACCTTGTGTATCTAAGTACATGGATAATTCAGAGTCATTTGATAAAAACAGCGGTTTTAGCCATGGATCCCCTTCACGAGGGGATGAAAAGGATGAATTGCTGTGTCTTGCGGTTCCCTCCTTTGGGCTTCTTGAGCCCTTAAGAGCTGTTTCTTCAACCAGTTCGGTGGATGTTGCGCTATTGTTCACGTTCTGATGGGAAACATTTGCAAGTGGATCATCCGCAGTGTCCTTTGAAATTTCAGTGTAGTCTTTTGCCCCTGAATAGGGGTTTGGGTGATGCACTTGGGCAGTAACAGCCATTTATTTTCCCTGGGGTAGAGGGCCCGTGGACTGCGGAGAGGGATTTGAACCTTGTTGCTCATTGGTCTTGTTCGACGGGCTTTTGGGCAGTGGGGAGGATACGTTAATCGGGGATATGGGGTTTGGCAGTTTGCTGGTTTCGGCTGTTGGTGCGTAGATCGCAGCGATTGGGTCCTTTAAGTAAAAGAATTTTAAGAGCCCAGTTTTTCGTGTGGGATTCGTTGTAGTTTCTGGGGTTGGTGCTGAAACCAACCTCTCCCTTGGGCTCAATAGGACCCCTGTTGGTTTGTCTTCCGCGTTTGTCTTCCTTAATGTTTTTTTGGGGGCTTTTTACTTTCCGCTGGTAGACGCATTTTCCCAGATCTCATTTCCACAACTGGAGCTGGGGATACGCTAGGGATATGCTCCTGTCACCTCCTTATGCTCTTCCTGGTGACTCTTTATCCCCTCCTAGTCCCCCTGTGTGCCTTAATAGAGGGGTACTGAGGTCTTGGCGTGGTCCAGTACCAACCTACACAGCAGTATATGGAGGAAGAAATGCAGGTTTTGGGTTTGTGAGCCAAGAATAGAAGAACCGGGCTCCCTCTTCCTCCTGAAGAATATCTTCGTCCGTGAGCCTGGCTCTTCAATTTTCTGTCTGTCTGTCTGCTTATCTGCTTATCTTGCTGGGCTACGGGCATCCATCCACTGTTCGTACCCTTATTGCCCTTATCACCCTCGTAGCGCAAGGGTGGCGGTCGCCTGTTGTCTTGACTGTTACTTTGCACCCCCCTTCTAACCCTCACTAATGGCCAGATTCATGAAAGACCCGTTTTGCGAGTCTGAAATAACGATTCATAAAGAATCGCTATTACAGACTCGCAAAACGGGATTCATGTAGGAATCGCAAAATTAAATGCGATTCCTACAGATTCCTTATTTGCGATTAGCAAATTGCTAATCGCAAATAAGGAATAACTCCCCATTCATCCCTATGGGCCAAAAGGCCCATAGGAATGAATGGGGAGTATTCCTTATTTGCGATTAGCAATTTGCTAATCGCAAATAAGATAGCGATTTGAAGGGTGCCAGGGGTGTCCAAAGGACACCCTGTAGCACCCCTTAAATGCACATTTCAACAGGTGTTGCGCACACACATGTCCTAAGGACATGTGTGTGTGTAACACGCAACTTAGAAAAATGCTTTTAAAAGCATTTTTCTAAGTTTTCGCTATTTACCACGAGGTTTGACCTCGCGGTAAATAGCGACCGAAATTTGCGATTTCGCAATTTTAAAATGTTTCAAGAATAGCATTTAAGGAATCTCTAATAGAGATTCCTTAAATGCTATTCCTCGCAAATTTGCGAGTTTCTAAATAGCGATTTTTGCATTTGGGATGATGAATCCCAAATGCAAAAATCGCACTCGCAAAGGGCCAGATTCTGAGAATCTGGCCCTTTGCGAGCCGATTTCGGCTTGATGAATCAGGCTGTAAGTCCTGGAGGGTGCTGGAGGGGGCTGCTATAGTCTGGCAGCAGTGCTAGCAGTCCAAGGTGAGTACAAGTGAATACAAGTGAGTCAGGACCGTTGCGCGGCCTTTACGCGTGACTGCGCTCCTTTCGTTGCTACCCGCCCGCTGCTTCACTGCTTGCCGCGGCTCTCCTCTCCTCTCCCCACCGCTGGGGGTCACTGGGGGTTGCGGTTGAGTGCTGAGATCCGAATACCTAGGTGCCTGGGTGCCCATATGCCCGTAAAACCAGTTACCCCGCCGCCGCCGCAGCTCCACCCCATATTCTGGGGGGGGGGGGTGTTTGTGGACCCTGGTCTGGCTCCAGTTGAGGCAGTTAAAGCGGGTAAAGGCACGGCACACTCGGGCTCGGGTCGGGCGACGTCTCCCGGCCTCGTCCGGGTTCTCCCAGTTTTCTCTGGCGGCTTCTCCCGCGGGGTCTGTTCTCCCGCGGCTTTCTCCGCGATTTTTCGCTGCTTTTTTCTTCACGGCGCTCGCGTTCACGGCCGCGCTTGTTTGCTCTCCTTCTCTGCTCCTGAACTGCTGAACTCCGTGCTCTCTAGCGCCACCGGAACTTCGTACTATACCTAAGAAGACTGTGAGCAGCATTGCCAGCACCCCCAAATTTCACGTTACTCTCTACTGAAGAAGGGCAACAATCCTGAATCAAGTGCCTAGAGATACACTGCACTGGGTGCACCAACAATGGTGACCACTAATGACTCTCAACTATAATGTGCTTTATCATGCACTGCCTTTACCACAATGCATCTGGGCTAATTGTGTGCTGGTATGCCAGGCAGTGTGTTCTCTCCTTTTGTATACAGTCTGGGAATCCTGGGATAGGAAAAGATATCATTTGAATTTCCCATGAAGGAAAATTGATCCTGAATAAAGTTCTGAAATACAAATATGGTATGTAAAAGGCAAAAATGTAGGATTACCTGAGAAGAAAGTCCTACTGATTGTTACTTGAGACTACTAGTGGCTGAACTCACTTCTTCTAACAAGTACACCTTAGTGACAATCCTTTTAGCTAGTGTCCAATTGAAATTTCAGGTATCTGCATTGCAGTATATTCTGCACAAAATATTTAGTACAAAAAAACATAAATGGATTATTTGTAAAATATTTAAAACGTAAATGCAATGATTTAACACAGGTGCAACTTCCAGTTCATTCGTCCTTGTTCAGGCTTGCTTCTTGCATCCTGCGCTGTGCTCAGCATCTGCAATCGAAGAAAGAACTTAAACCGTCTTGTGTTTCCAAATTTACAACCACTTACCAACATATTTATACATACTGCGTATGTTAAAGCCTTGCATGGTTTACATAGATATTCTTTTACTGTCATTCTGAAAAGCGTCTAAATTATTTATGAGTCCAAGGCATGTCAGTTTAAGAACGCCAGCACAGCGCTCATCCAAATAGCAGCATACATTAAGCTTTGTTTAGTGTCTCTGTAACTGTAATTCGTCTTTTCAAAACAAAGACTCCCGTGGCTTTAAAACAGGATTTCAACATTTATTATAACTCTATTTACAACCATTGCAACGCTGTGAACTGTAGAATTTTTTAATCTGAGGAATTGAAATTCACCCCAACGTTCATGACGTCTCTAAGCACTCAAAGACCCACCGCTTTGGAAGACATTAGAAAAGGGGCAAACCTTACTCTTTTCCCTCAGAAATTGAATGTTCAGATCCTGTGTATTTGTTTTCTCTGGAAACCCCTTCATCGCCCTTGGGTTTTGAGTCTTTTTTTTATGCCATCATTCACTTACACCTATTTGACTATAACCATATCGTCAAGTAAGTAATGTGGAATTAAGAATAGCGCATCTTCGCTAAGCATGGGCGAATTTTGCGAATTTGCGATCCGTGAATTTGCGAATTCGCGATCCGCAAAATTCATGAATTTGTGCGAATTTTTGTTTTTTTGCGTGTTCGCTGGTTTTTTTGCGTGTTCTCAGGGTTTTTTGCGTGTTCGCGGGGCTTTTTGCGTCTTCGCGAGCCGCTTGCATAGCGAAGTTACCCATGCAGTCGTTTATGGGAGATTGAGGGAGAGAGAGATAGATAGATAGATAGATAGATAGATAGATAGATAGATAGATAGATAGATAGATAGATAGAAAGAGAGGGAAAGGGAGAGGGAGAGAGAGAACGAGAGAAATAAAGAGAGGCCGGATCTCTGAAGGGCCAGATTCCTGAGTTGCCCCTACAGAACATACAGCTTTTTATTTTTAGCAAAATGCATATGAAAATTGTGCTGTAAAGGTCTCTTTTAGTTTAACCCCTCCTGACAACTCAAAATGGGTGTATTTGCCATCCTCTCCCTTCTTCCTGTTTTTTATATCTGTAAGTGCTTCCTGATGAGGTTTAATTCCTTGGACAGGTGCCTCGTTGCCTACTTGTAAATATTCTCTGACCCTGCTTCAAGGGTCAGAACGGTCAGAGAATAGTTGCAAGTAGGCAACGAGGCGCCAGGAAGCAATTAGCAGCAGGTGTCCAAGTTGAAGTTAATTTGTTTGTAACCCTTTTGTAAAAGGTTACAAAGAAATTACGTTCAACTTTTGCACCTGCTGCTGTAACCCTTGCTTGGCTGAAAATTCGTCCCCGCTGATTCGCGGATTTTACCGCGATTTCGCGAGATTCGCGGTTCGCGAAATCGCGGAAAATCCGCAAATTCGCCCGCTAAACGGATTTTACGCCCACCCTTAATCTTCGCATCCACGTGTATGCTTAACTTGACAATATGTTTGTAATCAATATTGAATTGAATTGAATTGAAAAGGCATTTCTAGAGCGCATGGCTAGCCGGCGGCATTCCAGCGCTAAATCTATACACAAACCTATGTCCAGGCCGGTATTATTGACCTTACAATTTTGACATACAACCTGCACCTAAATTAGGTCTGACCTCTGCAAATACCTTTATAATTAAATACCATTGTACAAGCTGGCAGGAGAACAGCTGAGCGGGACATCTAGCTAGTGGCATCCCATTACTCATTGCAATAGATTCTGAACTGGACTTATAGAACAATAAAAAACGTTTTTTTTGCCCATAACGTCGGCGACAACTACTATAGCTAACATGGTAACACTGGATGTGGCTTGGTTTTACCTAATAACACTTAGGTCCTCATTAGGATGTTGGTGGGACCACCACCGACAGGCCATTGGTGGCGGTCCCACTGACATTCAGGACAGCGGTCCGACTGCCACATTATGATGCAGTCTAACCGACCGCAGTAGTTAGAGGGACAGATCGACGCCTCCGACAGGGTCAAGGAGCCCGTCAAGTTATTGATCGGACCGTAATCCCTACAATGAAGACAGTACCTACGTAGGTACTGACGTAGGGATTCCAATGTCCATTTCCCACATCCTTTCTATGGTGTTCCCATGGCCAGGGAAAGGCTGTCAGAAAGAGACTTTGGGACCCCTAGAAGGGCCCCCATCCCTCACGGGCCTCCATTATGTGGCCAGGGGGGTACATGTGGTTCCCCCGAAACATCCTTGCACTGTGTGCCAGGCACCACCTGGTGCCTGGCACACGGTACATGGATGTTTAAAAACATCCCTTTTCCTATTGCAGCTTGTGCTGTGGCCCTCTTCTCGGCTGCAGCATAAGACGCAATAGGAAAACTGATGTTTCTGAGCACCTACACAGTGGTACCATCAAAATCTGGTGGGTGGGACCTCCGACTACTTGTCTGGCTGTCCCACAACTGCTGCGATGGTGGTCGGATGCTTATCTGACCACCATCGTAAGAAGGCCCTAAGTGCCCTGCATTTCCTCCAGATAAAGTTTGCCCAAGCATTTCATAGGATCCCCTTCGTAAACGCTTTGCAGTCCTTAGTTTACGTGGTCTTTTCACACTGGTTTATTGACGCTTCAGAGATAATATCTTAAAAGAGTTGCAGCTTTTTCCTCCTGCAACAAAGCAAAGACTGTACTGAGATGCTTGCTCACATGTATATTTACATCTTCGCCACTTTCGCAAAGGAAATAGTTCTACATAAACACCTTAAATGATCAATCCCTGGCTGATTTACATTCAGCCTTCTTAGTCACATCAATAATTGCTATATTATCCCTTTTTGTTTCTACTCACCATAACACATTGTTTGATCGATATGATACACACTCATAATGGCATTGGATAGACCGATTTTGATTGAAGAATGTTGTGGTTATGAATGAGGTGTTCAAAGTTTAGGTCTTCTGTAAGAAAGTATGGGGAATCCTCCTGGCTATCGCTTTCTTAGGAGGCAGGGCATAAAACAGGCCCTTGCAGCATCTACAATGCTGGGGTGGGGTGGGGTGGCAACACGCCAGGGCCACCCAAGCAATCAAGACGACCCCAATCAGCATAAAGCCAATGAATATCTGTGAGATATGAGAGACTTGGGGGCCCCTTGCCACATTCTGCTGAGGACCCCCATGATTTTGTGTTTCACCACTGTTAGGAGCAGCCCTGGCCCGTGCAGGTAAGAGTAGTGAGGCTGGCCCGTGCAGGTAAGAGTGGTGAGGCCGGGTAGGGGTGATACGACAGACGACCATGAGGGAAAATTAAATAAATAATACATTTTCCCTTGTCGTCTGTCAAACCACTCCCTCCACCCCCGCCCCACCACTCTTACCTGCATGGTCTGCAGCTAGTTAGGAGCCTATGTCACAGCTCGTTTTATGAGCTTATAGAAAGGTATGGATCAGTCCATAGGTAGCTGTATGGCTAACTGCACTAGGGTTTGCAAAAAAAGACAGGTAAAAGGATAAATGGATTTGGACTTTCTCAGCAGGAAGGGGTTGGTTGGCTGGATGGATGCAAGAAGGGGCTTTTTGATAGAAGGAAAGGAATTTCTTTATCGGTTCTGAAAGCCATTGTTGTGATGTTGATGAGCTTTGAAAGTCTCCTTTTAATGGATAAACAAGAATACCATTGGAGGCCCAGCCCCCAGAGTGACCATCTATTAGAATAATTGTAGTATTAATGTTGATAATTGCCTTTTTTGCACACTCAGGGCGGGATGCGTCTACTTCCCTGTCAATTAATACAGGAATAGAGTAAACGGAGTGTCATACATCAGCATTTGATGTTTCATTATAATATTTCAGATATGTATTATGTACGATGAAGATGACTTTGTTCATGCACGTTTCATGGCATGAGTGTAAGGTGATCACTAGGTGATGTAGATACAATCCACAGTCAGTAATCATCTAGGAGCGGCTGCCAACACGTTTCCCCGCCCTCTATGGCCAGTAAGCCTGGGGCTTGAACATTCCTGATCAAAAATACAGTAGGAAAAAAAACCTTAATAATAATTATGAAAGTATATCTTAGTATCTCCTGAGGGACAGTAATTTCAGGTGTAAATGTGGAAACACTTTAGTCTCAGGTGGTTTTATAAAGAAAAAGTATGCATTCGGTGCAGAAAAGGTGCTAGACCTATGAACCACAAACGTGTTGTGTGTTTCTACATAGCTGATTGCTGACAGTAGAATTGATCTCCACACTTGTCACTTCCGGTGTCAAGGTGGTCTGCAGGTTGTAGTCAATCTCTGTATAACCAACTCTCTGTGCTTTGACAGTGCATGGAGATTTCAAGAAATTTCAAGCTATGCCACTATGCGATCATTTGTATAATGTGAATATAGTTTCTACCAGGCTGCTGTGGAATTGACACAGTTTGAGTATTAATAATTGCGTACATAAGAAATGTCCTGTTAGAGACTCGTGTTCTATCACAGGGGCTCTTAGGAGACAGAGAGAGAGAGAGAGAGAGAGAGAGAGAGAGAGAGAGAGACAGAGAGAGAGAGAGAGAGAGAGAGAGAGAGAGAGAGAGAGAGAGAGAGTAACAAATTCCCAAAAGATGCAGTTTGTAGCCAATCAGCACCCCACAATCTGTATTAACCACAAACATTCCCTTTACTGAAAGGTAATGCTTCCTCAGACATGAATCCAACTTCACGGTAAGCAGCACTTCCATCCCCATGACCTGACACCAGTCCTGATTGTTGGTAGGAAAAGAGTGCACGTGGTTAGCTTGTTTAAAGTGATATCTGCCTGGTAGGCCTTCGAAGATCGTAACAGTAGTCACCTCTTAGCAATAACTTTGTTTGGTAGCAAAGCTAGACTCTGATGCGGAGTCATATTAAGATATGGTTTGGGGTTGAGTGAGTACTGGTCAGACATGGAATGGGAATTGCAATGCCAGATTATGCCACAGGTGTTGTGAGTTTAAGCCCAGGATTTAGTTAGTGGAACGAAGCAGATAGGAGCTCATCTAGACAGATGCTAGAAATGTAGATGGTCTCGCAAAAGGAACCTTGATAATTAGCTAGTTGCTTCTTAGGTACAAGAAACTTAACATAATCAGAGTAGGCAATCTTGTGTCGCACTAGTGTGTCTGTCGTTTTTTATATAAAAACTGTTTCACTCAACTTTTATTGACCCCCACTGCTTAAGAATCATACTTCGTCAAAACATGTACACAACAACTGAAAAAGGAGTACAAATAATCATAATTAGTATGTCTCAGTATGAAAAATGAAAGTTCAAAGCATAATATTTAGTTATCCAAAAGCCGCAAATCCAATCGAATTCAGTCCATCAAGAGTCGTGTATTTATGTTAAGATCCAATTATATTGATTCCTTCATCAAAAAGTCAATCAGCCCATCCAAAGCATTTCGTCTAATAGGACTTCATCTAGGCTGTGAATTTAAAACATATACAGACAACATATAATATATGTACATAAATACAACATTTCCAACAATAATACATATAAGAATCAAATACATTACATAAAAAAACAATTTACAAACATTACACGACTCCCTACCGATATACATCCTGTAACCCAAAATGCACCAAACAATTTTCTTAAAAACCTCCCACCATTTATATCAGCATCATTATAAATTCCATATGGCCACATCCCATCAAAAGACCAATATTTTTGCTTTCAATATGTCCTAAATTATTATGCTTCGATCCCTCATTTGTTTTACTACACTTCCCTACATTTTGTTGCTTGATAAGAATGTCACTATCTAGATTAAGATCCTAAAAAATTAACTCACTTTGTATATCCATGTGCCAAATATCCCAGCATAGAAACTACATTTCTCCCATATCCAGAATCATAAAGAAAATGGTCTTAATTTCAGGTGGTTTTGTATGGAAAAAATGTCCCACTTCTCCATACAATCACTCTGTCAAGTTTAAATGATAGATATGACAGTATGATTGCATTGAGAAGTGAGACTTTTTTTCTTTTTTTATGGGAAGTCTGCTTTTCAAATATTGTGTGCTCATGACTGTATTGTAAATTGAAATGTAGATTCTATTGGGGGTACTACACCATCTGAAATTAAGACAATTGTTATGTTTCTGGGTATAGGAGAAATTTCGTAATATGCTGGGATATTTGTCATGTGGGTCAGGCATCAGCAAGGAGGTAGAGGAGGGTGAAGTTCGCAGAAAACACAAATTGCCTCTGGTGACTGACCAACACACTCATTTTAAGTAGGGATTAATGTTGACTCACATGAAAGCCCCAGTTAATTTCACCTTGTACTGGATAATGACCCTCGCAGTACTATGTGAAGTTGAAATTGGCTGTTGCCTATCTATCTAGAGGTGAGCATTTATTATTATGTCTTCTTTGAATTAGTATATTTGGTTCTCCATTTTTTAATGAATTCCTTTCGATATAACCAGAGGTCAAGGGGTAGAGCTTGGGATCTGAAAAGTGTTTATGGGTTCTTGAGCCTGAAGTTGATAAAATATTCCCAATACTGTGTTGACCTGGTTGTCGCTAGATGGGTCTTAATCAAAAGTAAAGCCAAGATTTTTACTTTATTTTAGACTGTGAACCTCAGATTGAAAATGGAAGGGGGGACTATAGAGGATAAAGAGAATAGAATGTGTCACCATTTATTCAGAAAGGAATGAATTCTGTTTTGGTACTATTTAGTTGTAGAAACTTGACTTCCAATTCTCCTAGGACTCTTGGAGGTCTTTCGCCAGTAAGCAATCTTTGACAATTTCCATATAAAGTTGTATATTTACTGAATAAGATTTAATGATGAGCACACATCGAAGCGACTTCACCTGACAAGAAGGGACCAGGTAAAACATCTGGGCTTACTGACTCAAAAAGATTACAACCATTTAAAGATGACTTCATTACCATTTGTGCTAGAGGCTAACCTGCTAAAGAGAACAAATTGGTCCATAATATTAAAGGGAGGGGTGAGGTATACCTGTAGAATTGCTGTTTTAGAATCCTTCATTAGTGAGCGATGGATAATTTTATCCTGCATATGCAAATGACTCTTCCACCTGGACATATCCTATAATTAGCCTCTTTCATTTGTTTTAATGAAAGGTCATGCCACAGGGTGAAGTGAGTTTGAGCCCTGAATTTAGCTAGAAGAACAAAGCAGATAAGAGCTTGTCTAGGCACATATTAAAAATAAAGACGTCTTCACAATAAGAATCCTGATGATTAGCGTGTTGCTTTCCAAATCTTTCATGTGGTGGGCTAGCAAATCCAATTAAAGATTTACCCTGAAATACTTGCAACAGAAAGATTAAGTCTGGGCATAGACAAGGATAGATAAAGAGATATGGAGATGATCTGCCCAAATGACCGGAAGAATACTTAACATGGAACATTTTAATTTTTTGAGAAAAGAGAGCCTAGTCTGTGTACCTTACTGTATGAAAGATATGACACCAATTATTGGTGACAAATTTCAGGAGGTGAGGAAATAAAAGTATTTACAAAAAGATCCAAGGGATTGTCTATCCAAAGAAGAATATCCATTAATGTCATAAGGGAAGTGTAAAGATTACTCCAACTCAGGAAAGAAGTTGAAATATCTTTATTGGTAGTAGAAGAGAAACTAGACCTCCAGCTTCATCGCTACAACTCCAATGTCTGTTCCCACTTCAAGAAACAACATTCCAAACTCATAGCAACTACTTAACATTCCATCAGTAGTCAATCTCGACAATAAGCTTATAAGGGAGACAAAGCTGAAAAAGGTCAAGAAGATTCTGAGGTTTCACCATGGGTGTGGTAAAAAAAAATGCCAGACATGTAAGTGTTAAGGATAGAGCAATGGATGGACACCATTACACCTCTACAGACTGGCAGTATTTAGATGTTAGGTGTCAACCTGATTTTGAGATTGTTTTCATAAATATTAGCTACCCAATGGAAACTAAATAACTTTTAGTGGAACAGCTCCTGTGAAAGTGAGTGGAATATTTTGACATAAGTTTAGCAGTCAAGTAAAGACTAAGAGTTGCAAAGCCATTGGATAAAAGGTGGGAAATAATAATAAAAAATTGTCCTATCTCTCCGGTTTTAGAAATTCATCGAGCCAAAGGTCTGGGGCGACTCTCCATGAGCAGAATTATGGGGCCTAGACCAGACGTAAGAGTCTATAATTAGCTGAAAATAAATGTATAAGGTCATTATTGAAACTGGCAAACAGTACCCCACTTCTTCCGGTCTGGTTAGACCTTTGTCTAAGATGTTAAATCACATAGCAGAATTGAAATCTCTATTGTTTTGCGTTAGAATAGGGACAGGTCAAATCCAAATTCCAGTGAAAGAAGCCATTGAGGAAGTTCTGAACCTCGATGTAGCAGGTCGGGTGAAGTGGTTTGGAGAGGTGAGACACTGGCTAAGGAGACTAGGGTTGAAGACCCTAAATCCCAGATGAAAAATGCACTACCCCTTTTAAAAGCGAAATTCTGGGCTTACATCGAAGACTCCAGTTACTTTGCTGCAGCACAGGGCATTTTAACAGGAAGATTTTCAGATGTTAAATATACTTTTTTATTTGAGGATATTTTGGATGAAATTGAATCACCACATGCATGTGTCAGGAACTGAGAGTGGTATGCGCCTACATTGCTACAGACATCAAAAACTACATGCCCCAGAATGCCTTCTAGGCGGAAACAGCGCTTATTGATAAAAATCATGTGACAACGCGATAGCGTTGTACGTGATTCTGGCTTTTCTTGCTTCTGCCAACAGCCGTACTGATGGAGACTGGGGATCCTGCGTTCCTTCCTTGTTCTCGGATAATTGTTCTGGGGAGAATCCGGAGGCTCGGCTGAGCCGCGTCAACTACTCGTGTCTCCCATTCTGTATGAGAGAGACTGGACCCTTCGCTTTTGCCCGCTCGCGGCTGCGGTGGGCGTCTTCTCGTGTTCCGCTCATCTGAGCGTGAACTTCTCCTGTTTCTCGCCCGCTCGCGGCTGCGGTGGGCCGCATTCCTGATCACCGCTCGGCTAAGCGCGTGGATCGAAGAAGAAGAGTACTCTTGCGGAGTTCAAGACTTTAATTTTGTTGGGAGACTAAAGTCCTGGATTTACCTTGGAGTTTCACACGTATAAGGATAACCTATCCTGGGTGTTTTTTGTTTCCGTTGCTAAAGACTGACACTGAGTGGTTTCTACCAGGAACTTATTGGATGTGAAATCTATTCCTTGATTTTTGGAGACAAACTGTTCTGTTCTATTTTTGTTCTGGGAAATACGGGGTGTGGATGTGAGTATGATTGGATAATAAGTTTTATGGTGTTTCCATACACAGTTACTGGAGTGGTGTTGATTAGTGGTTCTTGTCTCTTACAGGGGGCGTTCTGTTCACAAGAAAAAAACTCATGTTTTGGAAAGACTTATAAGGTATAGTTTAGATTCTAGCGAGAATCATATGAGAGTAGATAGGATTACTGTACAGTATTAATGTTATTTTTTTGTTACAGGAAATCCCTTTCCACCGCAGTTCTTACCCTTTCCCATCCCTCGCTTGATCATCTCTATACTCTGTATATATTTATAGTCAGAGTGTAGGGGAAGTCAGGAGGTGGACCCCATTTAACATCACCCTGATCCTGAGGAGCTAGAGAGGATGTGACAAAATCACGTACCCACGAAATAATACTCCTCCTGATCAGGGTCGCTCTTGGTATGGCGTCCCTAGATAATGTATTGCAGGCCTTAGTCTTAGTACAACAGGAATTGGCAACATTCAGGGCAGAAACCGCAGCATTGAAAGAGAGAATGGACAGGCAGGGCAGGAATCCTTTCGTTGCCGCTACAGGGAATCCACAAATACAGGTAACCGTACCTCCACCAATTTCTCTAGCCAGTCCTGAACGGTATGCAGGGGACCCCCTTAAGATACAGATTTTCTAAACTCAGATCACTCTTCATTTCTCATGTCGACCAATCTCTTTTCCCACCAACTTGTCCAGAGTGGCCTTTGCCATTTCATATTTAACGGGGGATGCAGCAAACTGGGCAGTGTCTTTTGTTAGGAATGATGATCCGATCCTCTCCGAGTGGGCCGCTTTTCGGAAGGAATTCGAGAGAGTGTTCGATCGTAGGGCCACCACGCTCAATGCTGACCGAGAACTCTTAGATCTACATCAAGTTAAAAAAGACCTAGTAACATAAATGACACATTTTAATCGAGTAGTAGTTGAAACAGCATGGCCAGAGGAGAAGCGAATGGCTTTAAACTATCAGGGTTTGAGGGATGACATAGAGGACGTGTTGGCTCAAATAGATCCACAACCCACCTCTTGTACTGATATAATTAACCTCACATACGGTTAGACCATAGAATGGGGGAGAGGAGTGGTGTCAGGAGAAGAGGAGAGAGAGGGATGTTGGGTAATCATCCAGAGATACGCTACCGGCCTTCTTCAGGGAAGCTGACCACGAACCCATGGATGTGGGTGCGGTTAGACCCCCTTTGACCAAAGCTGAGAGAGAAAGCCGGCGGGCTCAAGGCCTTTGCATGTACTGCGGCAAAAAGGGTCATTTGGTTAGGGAATGTCCGATTAAACCTAAGAGAAGAGGGTTGTTTATGCCCAGTAAACAAGTAGCGGTCACCTTCAGAGGAGACCCCGACAAAGAAAGCACCACGATGGCCGCGGTCTCGGGAGGTGAGACAGGGAGTAGGGAATGGAAACTGACGTCTCTTGCAGTTACTGAACATAGAAATACGGAATCCCACATAGTACTGTTAATGATTCTGAAGACAGGTCAACAAACCCATAAGGTACTAACCATGATCGATACCGGGGCCACAGGCAATCTCATCGATGATGGATTAGTTCAAAGACTGGGACTGGTTAGAGTACCCAGTGAGAAACCAGGGAAAGTACTAGCGGTAGTTGGCACTCCGTTAAAATCTGGGCCCATCTCAGAACACACTGAAGAGCTACGTTTGATCCTCCAGATCATGTGGAAAATCTCATTTTGAACATCATCGAGGCTCCCAAATATGAGGTGATCTTGGGTATGCCTTGGTTATGGCAACACAAACCCACCTTGGATTGGAGGTTGAAAACACTTAGTTTCCAGTCGTCTCAATGCGTTGACAATTGTATGATAAACGCGTTTTCAGATGTTCTGGCACTGACTCGGGGTTACCAAATAACGACAGCTGCGGAAAAAGAGACCATCCTACCCAAAGAATATGAGGCATATGCTGCGGTGTTCAGCGAAATACAGGCTGAGGCTCTACCACCACATCGCGACTACGACTGTCGCATCGATCTGGTGGAGGGCACGTCTATTCTAATCCCAAAACCAAACACCTGAGGGAATACCTGGATCACTATTGTTCAATTGGCTTCATCCGACCATTACGATCACCTGCTGCATCTCCTCTTTTCTTCACTGCAAAAGCAAATGGTGAATTGAGGACGTGCATCGATTATCGCATGTTGAACAAGAACACCATAAATAAACGGTCTCCTCTTCCACTCATCC
This sequence comes from Lissotriton vulgaris, assembly GCF_964263255.1. NCBI lineage: Eukaryota > Metazoa > Chordata > Amphibia > Caudata > Salamandridae > Lissotriton > Lissotriton vulgaris. Next base: position 585,046 of record NW_028252521.1, read on the forward strand.
CCGTATTGTTGGATCAGGTGAAGGAGGCCCAAATATACACCCGTTTGGACCTCACGGGGGCCTACCACTTGGTATGGATCCGCAAAGGGGATGAGTGGAAAACAGCCTTCAAAACGCGGTATGGGTTGTTTAATTATCTGGTAATGCCATTCGGGCTTTGCAATGCCCCGGCGGCATTCCAGTACTTCCTCAACGACTTTTTGAAGGAAAACATTGATCTGTTTGTTATCGTCTATATTGACGACATCTTGGTTTATTCAGCTGCTACAGAACAGCATCAAAGCCACGTTCTACTGATTCTAAAGAGATTACAGGAAAATGGATTGTTCTGCAAACTCAGTAAATGTGAGTTTCATGTAGAGGAAGTGGAATTCTTAGGGGTGATTATGACCCCTGAGGGGTTAGGTATGTCTGTGAGAAAGATTGAAACAGTACAGAACTGGCCTGTACCCAAGAATCTCCAAGAGATGCAATGTTTTTTGGGTTTCTCCAATTAATATAGGAGATTCATCTCGCAGTTCTCATTGCTGGCCGCACCCATCACACGTTTATTACGAAAAGGGACACCATATCAGTGGTCTGTCGAAGCGTCAGAGGCTTTCAGTCAAATGAAACAGGCTTTTTGTACTGCTCCTATTTGTACTGCTCCGATTTTGCGACACCCTCAAACTGGCGTTCTATTTGTGGTAGAAGCGGATGCCTCTGACGAAGCGATCGGAGCGGTGTTGTCTCAGCGTGATCGACATACCGGCCTGTTACATCACGTAGCTTTCCTCTCCAAAAAATTGAACGCCGCAGAAATTAATAATACAGTGGCCGAAAAAGAACTGTATGCCATAACACGAGCATTCCAGGAGTGGAGACATTATCTGTGGGGGGGGCTCTTCACACCATCACGGTGTATACCGACCACAGGAACCTTCAGTACATGAGAAGCGCACGACACCTGTCACAAAGACAAACGCGCTGGATGTTATTTTTCACGGAATATGACTTCCTAATCACCTTCAGGCCAGGGGCCATCAACAAAAAAGCGGATTCACTGTCCAAACAGGGAGTAGATACATTACCTCGTCAGGAAACCTCCAACAGCATCGTGACTCCAGAACGAGTGATATGTGAGGTTACCGTGGAACAATTTCTGGATCAAGTCAGACACCACAGAACCTTGAATCAATGGCAGCATTGGGCGGGACAAAACGATCATCGTTGACTGAAGCATGGAATACCGATGTATGAAGACAAACTGTATTTGCCTAGCCATGCTTTGAGACTCAAGGCATTCAATTGGTGTCATGATGCAGTGGTGGCAGGGCATCCTGGTGCCGTTAAGACATTGCATTTGATCAAAAGACGGTTCTGGTTGGAAGGAATGGTGAAAAAAGTGAACGCCTGGGTGGGCGAATGCGAGACTTGTGCTAGGGCAAAAGGTGAACATAGCAAAAGTAAAGGACAACTGATGCCTCTTCCCACACCTTCCCAGCCTTGGCATACCATCAGTTTTGACTTTGTTCTGGGGTTACCGCTGGACCAGGGGTAGTGATAGACAGTCTGACAAAAATCGGTCATTTTATACCTTGCAAGAACCTACCCACAGCATGTCAAACCTCCCAGTTACTTCTGCAACATGTGGTGCGAGCAAATGGACTGCCCAGGGTAATCGTTTCGGACCAAAATTGAAGCTTCCTGCGTCCTTGCGGATACATCCCGTGCTCCACTGCAGTTTGTTGAAACCTGCTAGGGCTGCTCGTCGTGCGGCTCCACCTCCAGTCCGGGATGGTCAACTTGAATATGAGGTCCGACGTATTCTGGACTCCAAGACACGTCAGGGGCGTTTGTGGTATCTGGTGTCCTGGAAAGGATATTCGGCGGAGGTCTTGGGAGCCTTGCTCGGTGATTCATGCTCCAAGAGCCGTTTGCCTTTTCCATGCTCGTCATCCCGGTAAACCAAGTGTGAGAAGGCGCTTGGGAAGAGGGCGTACTGTCAGGAACTGAGAGTTGTATGCGCCTACATTGCTACAGACATCAAAAACTACATGTCAGCGCTTGTTGATAAAAATCACATGACAAGGCGATAGCGTTGTACGTAATTCTGGCTTTACTTGCTTCTGCCAACAGTCGTGCTGTTGGAGACTGGGGATCCTGCGTTCCTTCCTTTTTCTCGGATAATTGTTCTGGGGAGAATCCAGAGGCTCGGCTGAGCCACGTCAACTACTCGCGTCTCCCATTCTGTATGAGCGCGACCGGACCCTTCGCTTTTGCCCGCTCGCAGCTGCGGCGGGCTGCATTCTTGATCACCGTTTGGCTGAGCGCGAGGATCGAAGAAGAAGAGTACTCTCGCGGAGGCAGAGACCTGGTGGATTCCTATCGAGTCTGGGGTTTTCTCGGTAAGGAGCAGAGCAGCATTTCATCCTGTACTTTCTACTGAGTGTATGGCAGTACCTTATTCTAGCGCAAGACTTGGCCCCATGCTTATTTGAACTAGTGACTTTCAAACTGTTCAAGACATTAATTTTGTTGGGAGACTAAAGTCCTGGATTTACCTTGGAGTTTCACACGTATAAGGATAACCTATCCTGGGTGTTTTTTGTTTCTGTTGCTAAAGACTGAGACCGAGTGGTTTCTACCAGGAACTTATTGGATGGGAAATATATTCCTTGATTTTTGGAGACAAACTGTTCTGTTCTATTTTTGTTCTGGGAAATACGGGGTGTGGATGTGAGTATGATTGGATAATAGGTTTTTGGTGTTTCCATACACAGTTACTGGCGTGGTGTTGATTAGCGTTCTGTTCACAAGAAAAAACCTCATGTTTTGGAAAGACTTATAAGGTATAGTTTACATTCTAGCGAAAATCATATGAGAGTAGATAGGATTACTGCCCAGTATTAATGTTATTTTTTTTGTTACAGGAAATCCCTTTCCACCGCAGTTCCTACACGTTCCCATCCCTCGCTTGATCATCATTGATATACTCGTGACAGCATGTGCACATTATTTACAAGTTAGGTATGGTACTTTACCACTAAAGTACTTTAGAAGTAGGTGGACTCAGGCTTCTGTAACCCAGACGTGCCCAGCATGTTTCCTTAGTTCGAAAACATTAGATCACTACATGTTTTTTTGTCCCTGCTATGCACAGACTAGGAAAAAATGGCTAATACCTGTATGTCGGCTCTTATCAATTAAGCAACAAGTAGAGGCGATGCGAATATTTCGATCAGACCCCACAAAGTGCTTAGCATTCGCCATATTACTGTACCTGCTATATACCTGGCGCATTAGGTCCAAGATGCTATTCGTGGGGTAAAGCCTGGTACAACACAAATACAGACACAATAAGCAAATGTCATTACGAGACTGATGATATCACTTGTCTTTAACAGCATATTACCACATTTGTTTTGTTCTTTATCCATCCTAGAATTGTTGATCTTTTTATCTCATGCCTCCTATTTTAATATTGTATAATGTAATTTATTAGGAAGATCGTTGTTTACGATTTTTGTGAATGATCTCTGTTTTGATCGAATAATGAACTACTAACTACTAATAAAAAAAGGCAGGAATGTGTGGGGAAGAAACCCTTTGCAGGAATAATAATTATGATAAGAGGAAGAAGAAACAAGCAATGCCTGGGCCAATAGATCTGGCTTGCACTTGCAGTTATAAGCCAGGCTTATTTGTGTTGCAAAGGCTCATTATCAAGGTGTCATTTTGTGCTCCTTGCCAGTACCTTTCCTGCTTGAATATGTCCCATATCTGGAGTTCCTGTTTATGGATATTACGGAAATGTGATGTGTGCCTTCTGCTTCCTGTTACTTATTGTCACCATACCTAGTAGCCAGATGTGATATGGGATGCTAATAAAAAACAAAAAAAGACCACAATCAATTTAGCAAATTCTCTAATTTGCCAGGAAACCAGTCACTGACTGTTCAGTGCATTCAGCACATGAGAACAAGACAGCAACTCTCAGTTACAGCCTAACCCAATATGCTTCATTAAAAAAACATTATTAATGTAATAACTTCAGAATTAATTGATTTTATTCATACAAACCACATGTAATGCTGACAAAAAAAACACATTCGGGATTTAATGGGGCCGACCATATTTTATTTCTGCAAGTGTTCTGGTATGATATTGATAAAATTACATTTCATTTCACAGGGGGTTTGGGGTATCAGTCACCACTCTGGCACGATGGCTGGTTACCTAGTCAGAGCCAGGTTTTTTAATCCGTTCTTCCATCCCCCTTTGTTAAGGGTTGGAGGGGTGATTTGTGTGGAGGTGCTTAATTTGAGCCAGTGGTAATTTTTGGGGACAGCCACTTACATTTCTGAAACAGATATTAACAAATAGAGCAAAAGAGGGAAAAACACAAACAGGAAGAGAAAGACAGAAAATCATTCACACAGGGAGAAAGCAGGGACAGTTACGAGAGAGTTACCCGCATCGCTGCTGCGGTTATTTTTGCGCTGTGCGGCTATTTTCTAATTACCGCGTTACATGACGAGCTCAGCTCGTCATCAGCACAAGCCACCCGTGGCTGATGACGAGCTGAGCTCGTCATCAGCATCGAAGGGGTTAAAGAGGCAGTCAGTGTCTGATAGCGAATTAAAGAGGCCTGAGAATGACTGAGGGCTACCCAACATTGGCATTCGTCACACCAACATTAATTAGCACCAGCTGCGGAATTCCAGCAGGGCCTTGGGCACCGGCACTCATTGTTTTGCAAATTAAGCAATGTGGGCAGGTGCTTAGCTGCTGATTTGCAGAGATGTTTTCAAGGTTTTAATCGGTTTTATTGCTGATGTGGTGGTTAAAGCAGCTTGAATGGGAGGGTGGCACCGTGGCAGTAAGTTTACACTTGCAGAAGACAGGAAGTTAAAGTTTAAAGGGGCATATTTACAAGCCGCTTGCGCTACTTTTGCGTCACTTTTAACATGGGAAAAGTGACGCAAAAGTGGCGCAGGGGCTTGTAAATCTGCCCCAAAATGTTTAAGACGTAAGGTTAGTTCAGCATGTGGAGTATAGGTATAGTGACAGACAGTCGAGGGGGGGGGGAATTGTGGGGGGCAATTTGGCTAGGGGGTAATCAAAGCGGTACGTTAAGTTTGATGTTTAGTGAGGGGTATAGTTTTCTAAGGTAATTTACCTATGGATATATAAATATTTCTCATGTGCGGCTGCTTCATCAAAGTGAGCTTTTTCACACTACAAGTTGTCATTGGTCAGTGCCCTATGGCCAAAAAGCAATGTGAACAAAGGTAGTGGGGTTGCATTTCAGTGTAGCGTATTTCTTGCATTCAGTCATTTAAACTATTGAAGTCTTGCTTTCTTTACAAAACTTTTTGTTAGTGACTTTCTTTCCGTAGTAAAGTACAGGGTAGGCTGATGTCATTAGACTCACCTACATGGATTATAACTACTCCAGTCCGACATAGACAAAGGACAAGAAAAGGATCTGAGTGGAGTACATGTGTCAGCCGTATTGACCTGCCAGATAGGTACAAAAATCTTAATTTGCAACACATTCAGGGGCGGCTGGTGTCATTTGAAAGTGGTAAGGTGTAAATACTGCACTGTGACGAGCGCGCGCAGCGAGCGAGGCCCAACCACCTATGGGGGACTCGGGGGTTCTCCCACGAGAACATTTTGAAAAAAGAGTGGGCAAATGGTGCATTCTTAAGCACATTTGAGAAAGAGGTATCTTGGCCAATACATCTATGGGAGTAGCCAGACAAGTCTCTTTGCACTTGCACAGATACATCTCTCTCCCTGCATTCGCATAGGCACAGTCACCCTGCACTCATAGACCCATTACTCACCCTTACCTGACACATCACTAAGCCAGCATTCACCCATCCACATCACTCACTCTGGACTCACACAGGCACACTGCTCAACCTGCACTCACACAGACATCACTCACCCTGGACTCACACGGGCACACTGCTCACCCTGCGCTTACACAGACATCACCAACCCTGCACTGTCACAGACATTACTCACCCTGGACTCACACAGGCCCACTGCTCACCCTGCGCTCACACAGACATCACCGACCCTGCACTGTCACAGACATCACTCACACAGGCACACTGCTGACCCTGCACTCACACAGACATCACTCACCCAGGACTCACACAGGCACACTGCTCACCCTATACTCACACAGACATCACTCACCCTGGACTCACACAGGCACACTGCTCACCCTGCACTCACACAGACATCACTCACCCTTCAATGCACTGCACTCAATAGGTTTCATATCTTTCAGCCTGCCTAGGCCCGACATTGCCTGGTGACAGACTCCAGTACATAACACCACGTCAGCTGGGGCCTCTGAGCAGCTGGGGGTGCTCAGCACAGACCCAAGAATGCAAGCAGCCCCCCCACAGACACTGGGCTGTTCGTCACTGCAACACCCTACACTGCAAAGGAAAGTGGGACCGTGCTGGCATTCAGCCACTTTTTCCTGTTCCTTGGTATCTGGCCTTTTTCTTGAGCTCATCACTTTAGTCCCTTTGCCCACCCTTGCGTTGTATCCAAAAGCCTCAATAACATGTGGGAGTGACAGTGAGTGTTGAGGCCTGTAGTCTCTCACACACAGACTCAACTAAGCACTGATCTTCCCTCGGTGCCTGGAAGCGGTCTCCTGAACAGTGGTTACACGCCTTATCTTCATCTTCTTTAACAAACTGACAAATCAATGCAGTACTCGTGAGGGTGGGGGGTTGCGGGGGGGGTTGCGGGGGGAGGTTGTCGCAGTGGGGGGTGCGCCAAGGGAGAATAACATTAAGAAACCTTACCTGACCGCCTGTGCTCCTGGTCCGCGTTGGCTCCTCATCTTCAAACAGAAACCGGAACAGGAACAGCAGCACTGAGTGGCAACCCCTAAGCCAATCTGCAACGCCAGGGCATAGTTAATCCTGCCCGCAGCACGCCCATTAGGAGACCGAGGGGCTCCTAATGGGCATGCGCTAACAAGTTAAAACACAAGTGCGCATGAGTGGGCACAGTGCGAAAATTCGCCCTCCGTCCCCTCTCATGCGCACTTGTGTTGTGCTGCTGCCTGCTGCCCCTATGTCTGACAATGCATGTCAGGCAACATGAGGCTAGACCGCCCAGGAGGTGGGCGGTCAGACGCCATGCTGGCTGGCATGCATTGTCAGTTCTCCCTCGGCGTCGGTCTTTGAACTTAAGTAAACTATTCAGTTTACTTAAGTTCAGAAACGTCGGAGTTGCGGGCGGCTGCGGGCGGGGGGGGGGGCTACGCCCCCACGCACTAATGGACGCACCGCGCCTGAACACATTTTCACCTCTTATCGCAGCAAGAAAATGCAGGATAAATAACAGCAGTTGTCAAACACCTCTCATGCTAAATAGAGAGAATCTGTTAGTGATGGATCACCCGAGTGATAAGATCTGAATCTCAAAGTGGATTCACACTTTTAAAGGCGCGAAGGCATTTTGTTGCCGCCTGGTGCTCTGAAGAAAAATATGGAGTGGCCCAGCGGTATCACTGACAAGACAGGGGGAGGTGAGATGCGGGGGCTGCATTTTTGCTCATTCTGTGTGTGAATGTGTATATTAACCTCTCACCAGACAGCTTCAACTGTTTGTATGCGAGACGTAAAAAGATAATCCCTTGATTTTTCTCTGTATAATACATGTCTTTTGCTCAAAATTATATACATTATGAGATTTACTATGAGCAGTTACAACAACTTTTTGCGAGAGCTGTCGATGCAATATTCTGCATTCAATTCAACGTGCGCGGCCAACACAGGTCACAGCAGTGAGGCTGGGCAGGGGCCGTGTGGGGCGCGTGGGAAGTCAACTGAAGATGGGATACGGAAAGTAAAATAAAAAAGTAAATAAAACCACTTACCTTGCGCTCGCCGCATCGCCGACGCTGCACAATTGTTTACCCTTTGAGCCCAGAAGCACTGCAGATTTTATGGCGCTGCACTGCTTGAATTTTAGGAAATCTGGCTTTCCAGGACTGTTCTCTGCAGCAAACGGCTAAGAAGAGTGGAGCCTTCAGCAGTGTTGTCAAGACCACATGCCCTTGTCTGCATGTCCACAAAGTGGGGATGGTGTTGCTTCCTGGTGAGTAGTTGTTTTTAATGATAATAACCGAATAAAGTTTCTAATGAATGAATGAATGAGTGCCAGGTCAAACAGAGCGTATCAAGGCAGATATATGCAGCGAGCATCACACCCACCACTGATTGGTTACATCCCTCAGGCTGGAAAATAACCGGAGATATGCTGCTATCTTCATATTGACACATAGATGCTATTGATGCTTGACCTCTTGTACTATTAATGATGGACAATACCCATAAGAGCTTGTACTTGTGGATAGTGTAATACCGTAATGTAAATACCGAATCTTACCGATTCAGTATTTTTTACCGAATTATTATCTACATTGCAATTACCGATTCGAAAATACTGAATCGTGAAAATTCGGTATTTTCGAATCGGTAATTTACAATTACCTACATCTAGCCCTCAGTGATTTGCCCAGAATCACAGGATATTGAGCGTCCTTGCCAAGACTCAATCCCGGTTCCCCAGCTTTGAGGTCGACCGCTCTGGCCATGAGGCCACATCCTCTCCCCTATTGTCTGACATGCAGTGAGTGTAGGAAACTCCATCTTCAACCATTAGTCATCGTGTACAGGGTGCACATTCTTTTGTTCCGTATTCAACATTGCTATACAGGGTATTACATTGTAACCGATTTCTACAAGTATTGTACAGAGTTTTAAATAATTTTACCATAGGAGAAGTGCCTTCCATATTTCGATAAAAGGGGTGTTGATGAGAAATCTTTGTATTGAGACATATAGGAGTGGATTCTTGGTAGCGGTTAGTCTGTAGCGTCTCTGGATCTTAAATATTTCAGCAAGGGTTCCCAAATGTCCTTGGGACGGGATCTTGATGGCAGCATGCTCCAGTAGTGCGACAATTGATCGGAGCATTAAACCACGTCAAATAGCTAGTCGTTCACGCTCTGTGCTAGTTTTCTGCTCCATTTCATTGGTACCCTGTGCTTAGCCAAAAGGAGAAGCTATTGCAGACAGTGAGGATTTGGGGGACGGTCGGCCAGAGGGAGGTCTGCCCTCCGGGGTGGCGCAGTCCATGGTGGGTTGGGCCTTATTTGGGCTATGTTATAGTAGCCCAACATATATAGCACACACACTTTGTGTGCCAGCCACCATTTTAACTTGGTGGCATGGTGGCTGGCACACTCTGCTAGTTTTTGGTCACTCTGCTAGTTTTGGTCCGTGGTAGCGTAGTTAGGTAGGTGCAGGGGTGAAGGTTCTGTTCCCCTATTTAAAAAGTTAGGAATAGCTAGGAAGGCTTGAACTGTTGAAGGATGTTGTCCGGAGTGAAGTCGTGCCCCCCGCAGAAGTCCGCGGGGGTTGCTGCTGTGGTTCTGGCCTGCGTCCCGGAGCACAGGACTCCACCCCTACGGCTGGTGAGAGGGAGGGGCCGCTCACGAGTGCTGTCCTGCATGCAGGGACTGAGGCTGCTGGCAATGGTGAGAGTCTGGGGCGAGCCCAGCCCCTCATGGGCAGCAGGGCCGATGTGTAAGTGTGCACATGGCTGGCGAGGCCTCCGATGGGGAAGGGGAGGTCTCGCCTGAGGAAAAAGACATTGCTGACTGCAAGGCCTCCTGGGGCCCAGCGGAGGCCTCGCATGACGCTTCAGGGGGCGTGGCCAGACAGCGTAAGGCTTTATATGTGCCCAGCAAGGCTTCACTGCCTTGCTGAGCACATATAAGGCGCCCCTCCTGCCATGGCAGAGGAGCCAGCAGCCCCACGTAGCCAAAAAAGGCAGGAGGGAAGGCAGGAGGGTAATCCTGGTCAGCAGACATGGGGGGGGGGGGGGTTTGGAGGGCAAAATAAGCCACCTCAGGGACTTGAGGGCACACAAGGCCCCTTGGCCTGAAGTGGATTTCAGGTAAGTGTACAGGCAGTGGCTGGAGGGGGGATGAGGTGGGAAAGTGCCAGGTGGGGACCAAGGGGGCAGGGTGGGACAGGGAGTGGCATGGGAGATGGACTCATGGATTGACAGAGCTCCTTCTGAAGCCAGAGAGGGGTTGCGCAAGGGCTTTGCAAGGGGGGGCCTGGGGAGGGTACTGGGGATCCCAGAGCAGGAGTCTCCGGATTTGAGTGTTCAGGCAGGCTGGTGAATGCCTTGGAACGGAGTGAAGGGGAGGAGCTGGGAGGGGGGGGAGGGAAGGATTGGGCACCGGGCAGGCCGCGGGTGATTAAGCCCCCAAGCAGGGTCTATGACACGTTGGGGGTCGTGAGCAATTCTGGTGCCTAAGGGGGGCCGTGTTGAGGGTGGGGGCAGGGACAAGGGGTGGACTCCAAACTGGGGTACCATTGCCGCGAGCAGGGCAACACAGCATGGGTTGGGGGAACCACTAGGTAAAGGTTTTGACTTGACCAGCATACCGGACCATGTTCTTTTTCTGCAGGGCGGAACGCCTAAGGAGGGCCTGACTTGGGTGGGCCACGTGCGGCTCAGCGGCCCAGAGGAGAAGAGAAGCGTGGCATGAAATGTTGGACCCCAAGATCATGGCCACAAGTGGGTACAGCACAACCCCAGTGGTGCAACAGGTGGAAGGATTCTGAGAATACTCCACGACTTTGGATCAAGGGCGTACGTACTTGATACCAGTAAGAAGATGGGGGGCAGGGTACAGCCCCCATTTAAGTCCCCGGCGCAGTGTTTGGGTGATAGCGCTGGTGAGGGAACACACATGAAGCAAGATTACAATGAGGAAAGTCTGGAGGAAGAAGAGCTGAGGGAGGAGATGGAAGCCCAATGGTGGGAGAAGGGAGCAGTGGGGGGAGTCCGCTGACGTATGTGCTACTAGTATTTTTCAGGAGGAGAGAACCCAGCAATACAGGGTGGGTCCAGAGAGCCATGTTCCACAGTTGCTGATGAAAAGGTGGGCCCCGGAGCATGCACTGACCTTGGCATCAGGTAAGAAGACGAAACAGGAGGTGCATGCAGTTACAGAGGGTAGGGAGTGTCCGGGGGGACACATTCGGTGAGGAGGCCGGCGTGTAGAAGGTCTCAGTGGGGATTAAAGCCAGAGAGCCTTCAGCAAGTGGGGAGGCCCAGTTAACTATGGTATCCATAAGGGTGGAGGCTGAGGAGCCCAAAGCCAGCGTGGAGGCCCACTTAAGGAAAGGGCGCTACGTGCGAGACACCATAGTAGAGATAGAAGACCCCCCTGTGCGCATGGCCCTGGAAGTGCCAACCCCAGCAAAGACAGAAGAGCGCAAAGGGGATTCAAGGGTAGGACAGGAGGAGGGGGCACAAGGGTGACCAGCAGGACTCGGGGACAGAAAAGAGAGTATAGAAGTGTAATTTAAGAAGTTACCGTACATGGAGACAGCAAAACCTTTAGGAGCGCATCTAATGTCGTCGATGAAGGAGAAGATTTGTAAAGGGGAGTATGTCGAGATCCTTAAACTACTACACAGGGAACTCAGGTCCAAAGAGGGCTCTAAAGAGGAGGAGTTAGAGATATCCAAAAGCCCAAGAGTTCCGGTGACTATTGAGAACTGGACTGTGGCTTTCCTTATATATGCCAGTGTGTACTGTGAAAAGTTCCCAGAGAGGGCGGTAGCCATATTCAAGTACATAGATGTCTTTAAGAAGGCGCATCTAAATTTCGGGGGAATACCTGGGCCCAAATTGATGAAGAATTCCGGGCTCGACTGGCAGTGAACCTGGACGCCCAATGGGGGAGCTAGACACAGACTTTTGGTAACACACTATGGGGCTGGAAAAATTCGGCAAAACCATATTTACAGCCAGTAGTTTACCAATAGTATGCAAGCCCTTTCAGGATCACCCCACCTGAGGCAGGGTGGGGGGGAGCAGCAGGAACCTGGGGACTCAAATGAAAGCATGCTGGGACTACAATAAAGGCTTATGCACAAGCGAACTCTGCAAATTCTACCACAAATGCTCAAAATGCTCGGGCAGACACGCGTTGGTCGCCTGCTTCACGACAGGCACCTCTACCGCCACGGGTTACAGGCACCAACAAGAAAATGCAGACAGTGAGACAGGGGTGCCCCAGGGGAACCAATACAGACGAGGGGATTCCGGCTGGGTAGTGGGGCACGGGGATCTAGAGGAAAAGGCTCATACACCCATTAACATTGAAAAAGTGCCAGGACTCACTGGAAAGTTTCCAAGGCTTGATGCCAGCTTTGGTGGTGCCCCTGGCCCTGGAGAAAACAGTGAGGCCCACAACAGTGATGGCATTTATGAGTATCAAAATTGACTCTGTAGCAGGGGAGGCTCGACTGCCGAAGATTAAGAAGACCAAAATGGTGTCTCCACTGAACATAATGCTGGCAAAAAAGAAAGTGACAGTGAAGGAAGTGCAAATGCTTCTGGGGCATTTGAACTTTGCCTGTAGGGTGGTAAGAGCAGGGAGGACTTATTGCAGGCTCATAGGTTTGTCCCTTTCAGGCCAACCTTTGCCTCATCATAATGTCTGACTGATAGCAGGGGTGTGGGAGGACCTGCACATGTTGAAAGTCTTTTTACAAGCCTTCAATGGGATTCCCCTGGCATCCTGGGTGGACATGGAGTGGGATGTGTTCATTTTCTCTACTGCCGCCGGTGCCTGAGGGTTCGGTCTGTACTGGCAGGGACACTGGTGTGCCGAGGAATGGCCTCCAGAATGAAGGGAGGGTAGACGCAGCATCGCCTTCTTGGAATTTTTCCCCCTGATAGAGGCTGCCATGATTTGTGGGGCACAACTGTCCCACAAGAGTGTCCTTTTCTCAGTAGACAACATGTCAATGGTGCAGGTGGTCAACAGGCAGTCTGGCAGGGAGCCACAGCTGTGGCTGCTGCACAAAGTTTTTGTATTGCATTGCCTTAGATTTGATATTGCCTTCAGAGCCTGGCACGTATAGGGAAACTATTAGACCTCTGGAAGAGAACCTAATTCTGTGCTGCGTGTGATGCTGCCATATTCTGGCCGCCAGAGTTTCCATCACTATTGTGAACAATTGCGGCGAAGATGGCATCCCTATTGTGTTCCTCGAGTGATTTGTATGGGCTCTGATAGGGTCCCATTCAGGCGTACGCGTGTTGTGAGGAGCGTGTATAACAATTTTGTATATTGAAGAAAAGTGGAGCTAAGTCCTAGCCACTGAAGCAGTGGGAAGAGGTAGACCCACTCCAGGCAATTGAACACCTTAGAGGCGTCCAATAGGGCGGCCACTGCCTGTACTTGAGGGTCCAGATGGTCCATGACTGCAGCAAGCGTACATAAATTGTGGGCGGTTTAGCGACCCAGAGCTCACAAGCTCTGGTGCATCACAGGACTAGCGCTGCATTATCGTGCAGCTCCGCGTGCATATTTTAAAATGGCCTCTTTTTGTCTAATCAGTTTGATTTATTTCTATATTCCCCTGTTTTTAACTGGCCTCGCATACTTGCACCTCTGTCCCGCTTACCTGCACTGTAATTGGGAAGAACACCGCATTTCGCGGGTCCCTCGCCCTGTCTCGTGTGGCGGCCATCTTCGGTGGGGCACACGCCCGGCGGCGCTTCATGCTCCCAGCGGTCTAGTCGTCGCTAGGAGGCTAGACCAGCATAAAAGCAAGCCATGCTGACGCGCAGCGGTAACGCGCAGCTGGATCGCCGGAATTTCGCCGGAGTTACGCCTGAGTTCAGCCCGTCTGTGCCCGTCTGCGCTGAGGACGGGCTGCAGGACGGGCAGTACACTGACACCTTGTATTTCAGCTCAGGTTGGTTACCCCACGATCTCTCTGCCAATCGTTTAACGTATCCTGCTTCTACTTTACGATCTTAGCGACCCCACATATCCGCCCCTTGTACGTTTTGTACTCTGCCTACTCATTACTTCACCTGTGCTGGCTGTGGCTTTTCCACCGGTAAGATGTTGCTTTCAAAGACACAAACTACCAAGGCGCATCACCGGGGTAAAAGGAAGCCCACTAAGAAACTGTTAGCCTCCCTTCCTCTCCAATTTTGGAGTATAAATTGCAGATCGCTCCCCAAAAATAAATTCAATTTATTTGACTTTATAAATGATGAGTCGCCAGATGCATTGTGTCTGACTGAGACCTGGCTTCACGAAGGCTCTGGACCTGACATTGCCATAGCCGTTCCCAACAATTATGCAATGGTACGCCAGGACAGGGTTTCCGGGAAGGGCGGGGGATTGCTAATTTTTTTAAAACCATCTACCAATGTAAAATGGAGTCGTTCCCCCTTCCTGGAAGTGAGGCCGCACTCTTTAAATTAATGATTGGCCCTCAACTAACGCTTTCCGGTCTTTTAATATATCGCCCTCCGGGCAATGCTGGCCCTTGGATATCATCGTTGGCTGATATTATATCTCCCGTGCTACTTAAAACGGCTAATTTCACCATTCTTGGTGATCTAAATATCCATCTTGAAGATGTGGAAGGTACTCTCCGTCAGTCGTTATTGTCTGACCTTGAAGTTTTTAATCTTTTACTTCGTAACTCTGGGGCTACTCACTCGGTCGGTCATCTGCTAGATCCAATCATTTCTAATTTGCCTTATGATTGCTCCCAAAGGGCCCGCCCATTAGAATGGTCTGACCATTTTGCGGTACACTTCATGTTACCTTTCTCTTTACCCAACTCTAAGCCCTGTGTTGGTAAGAGCAATCCTTCCTATCGGTGGGACAAGCTTAATGTGGTGACATTCAATCAACATCTTACTGAATCTATTCAGATTCTGGAAAGCTCTGGATCAGAATCTAATGCTGCAGTTTCCCAGTGGTTAATGGATGCTGTAATTGCATCCTCTCCTCCTTTATCTAATAACCACAGATCCCTTCATCCTCTTGCACCTTGGTTCTCTGAAGATTTAAAATTACAACGAGCCAAGTGCAAGGCGTTCAAAAGAAAATGGAGACTTTCCTATTCTACCTCTAGTAAGGTGGCTTATAAAGTTGCATTAAAAAGCTACCATGTTAACTGTAAATTGGCCAAGGCCACCTTTACCGCATCCACGATTACCCAGGCACAGAACTGTCCACAAACTCTTTTTGCTGTGGTGAAGAAGCTAACGGGAGCAGACACAGTACCTTCTGCTCCGGCATTGGATAAATCATAGTGTGATGCCATCGCAGATTTTTTTATTTCTAAGGTGTAGCGTATTCATGAATTCTTGAATACTTCCCCGCCACTTGCTGACTCCCAACCTGTGGCTACTTTTAGCAGTCCTCTCCCTCCCCCTTCAATGTATATTCACGACTGGCTTCTGTTTGATGACACCACTTAGCTCTCGTGCCTGAACAGTATCAGGTCAGGCTCCCCTCGGGACCCTGTTCCTATGAAAGTCTTAAAACTGTTGGACCTCGAGCCACGGAGAGTACTAATGAGACTCCTAAATTCATCTCTTACAGAGTCTCTGGTGGCGCAAGAGTGGAAGCATGCCAGGGTTGTTCCCCTGCTGAAAAAGACCGGTGCGGACACCTCTAACTTAGCCAATTTCAGGCCCATATTCCTGCTGCCTGCATGTTCTAAAATCTTGGACCGACATGTGAACACTCAGCTTAATTCGTTTGTCGAGAACGTGGGATATCTTCATCCGTCCCAATCCGGGTTTCGCGCACACTATTCCACTGAGTCCGCTCTCCTCGGGGTGAAGGAGAGGCTTCGGCACAGTATCGATCGTGGGGAGACCTTTGCACTCATCCTTTTGGATTTGAGTGCAGCGTTCGATACCGTGTCTCATTCCATCCTTCTTGATTCTCTCCACTCCCTTGGTGTAGCTGGATCTGCGCTGGCCTGGATTACCTCCTTTTTAGGTGAACGCACCTTTCAGGTGTTCTCGACAGAAGCTGAATCTGCTATCAATTCATCGGCATACGGCGTCCCCCAGGGGTCGATTCTCAGCCCTTTGCTGTTTAATATCTATATCAGACCCCTTGCTACTATCGTGGAGGACGCCGGGTTGACAATCTATTCGTATGCCGACGACACGTCGTGTTCTCTCTTTCCAGCAGTGAGGGCCATGAGATCTCGGCCTTGAAATCTGGCCTGTCACGCGTTGCTGCTTGGATGCACAACCATCTGCTCAAGCTCAACGGTGAAAAGACCGAGGTTGTTATCCTGGGCAAGAATAAAGACCTGTGGGGCCCTCGACATTGGCCCAGTGATATTGGTCCTCTGCCGAAGCCAGCCCCCGTTGCCCGCAACCTAGGTTTCCTCATACACGATAGGCTCTCTATGAGACAGCAGGTAACAAAGGTCGCTGCAATCTTTTTTTCCATCCTAAGATGGTTGCAGAAGATCCTGTGGATGCTGCCTTGCTCTACTCGGAGAACTGTTGTCCAGGCTCTTGTGATTTCTCGTACTGATTATGGGAATGTGCTCTATCTTGGGGCCGATAAGGCCACTATAAATAAGCTTCAAGTGGTGCAAAACACGGCAGCCCGTTTATTGTGTAATGTACCTCGGAGATCCTCCGCAGTTCAGGCTCTGCGTGACCTTCATTGGCTTAAAGTCCCGAACCGTGTAAAATTTAAAACCTTATGCCTCCTTTTTAAAATCATATTTACAACAAGGGGTGGTGAGGGACAGAGTCTCTGAATTAAGCAGAAAGCTCTCACCCAGTCAAGAGATCAGGGCTAGATCCAACACCGTTTTTTAGCTCACTGCACCATCCCAGTTTCAGAACCTGGCTGTATGCAGGTGATGGATCAAGCCCTGATCTTTGGACTGGGTAAGAGTGGTCTGTTTAACTCAGACACTCTGTTCATCACCACCCCCTTTTCTAAATCGTTTTTGGCCACTATAGGTGTGGCAGGGTATACTCAGACATGAGTCCCTTTCTCACTGCTCCATCAGGATTCAAGCAAGCTGGGCCGAAGAAGGCTGAAATGCCAGAAACCGGTCCCCGGTAGCTTGTCTCCTTTCTGGTGAAGAATTGGCTTGGTAGTTTAGTCTGCCCTGTTCCCATGATGCACTGGGCCAGGGACAGACTGATTTGCATATAGCCAGGTTCTGAGCTGGGATGGGGCAGTGAGATAAATAACGGTGATGGATCAAGCCCTGATCTTTGGACTGGGTAAGAGTGGTCTGTTTAACTCAGACACTCTGTTCATCACCACCCCCTTTTCTAAATCGTTTTTGGCCACTATAGGTGTGGCAGGGTATACTCAGACATGAGTCCCTTTCTCACTGCTCCATCAGGATTCAAGCAAGCCGGGCCGAAGAAGGCTGAAATGCCAGAAACCGGTCCCCGGTAGCTTGTCTCCTTTCTGGTGAAGAATTGGCTTGGTAGTTTAGTCTGCCCTGTTCCCATGATGCACTGGGCCAGGGACAGACTGATTTGCATATAGCCAGGTTCTGAGCTGGGATGGGGCAGTGAGATAAATAACGGTGATGGATCACGCCCTGATCTTTGGACTGGGTAAGAGTGGTCTGTTTAACTCAGACACTCTGTTCATCACCACCCCCTTTTCTAAATCGTTTTTGGCCACTATAGGTGTGGCAGGGTATACTCAGACATGAGTCCCTTTCTCACTGCTCCATCAGGATTCAAGCAAGCCGGGCCGAAGAAGGCTGAAATGCCAGAAACCGGTCCCCGGTAGCTTGTCTCCTTTCTGGTGAAGAATTGGCCTTGGTAGTTTAGTCTGCCCTGTTCCCATGATGCACTGGGCCAGGGACAGACTGATTTGCATATAGCCAGGTTCTGAGCTGGGATGGGGCAGTGAGATAAATAACGGTGATGGATCAAGCCCTGATCTTTGGACTGGGTAAGAGTGGTCTGTTTAACTCAGACACTCTGTTCATCACCACCCCCTTTTCTAAATCGTTTTTGGCCACTATAGGTGTGGCAGGGTATACTCAGACATGAGTCCCTTTCTCACTGCTCCATCAGGATTCAAGCAAGCCGGGCCGAAGAAGGCTGAAATGCCAGAAACCGGTCCCCGGTAGCTTGTCTCCTTTCTGGTGAAGAATTGGCTTGGTAGTTTAGTCTGCCCTGTTCCCATGATGCACTGGGCCAGGGACACACTGATTTGCATATAGCCAGGTTCTGAGCTGGGATGGGGCAGTGAGATAAATAACGGTGATGGATCAAGCCCTGATCTTTGGACTGGGTAAGAGTGGTCTGTTTAACTCAGACACTCTGTTCATCACCACCCCCTTTTCTAAATCGTTTTTGGCCACTATAGGTGTGGCAGGTTATACTCAGACATGAGTCCCTTTCTCACTGCTCCATCAGGATTCAAGCAAGCCGGGCCGAAGAAGGCTGAAATGCCAGAAACCGGTCCCCGGTAGCTTGTCTCCTTTCTGGTGAAGAATTGGCTTGGTAGTTTAGTCTGCCCTGTTCCCATGATGCACTGGGCCAGGGACAGACTGATTTGCATATAGCCAGGTTCTGAGCTGGGATGGGGCAGTGAGATAAATAACGGTGATGGATCAAGCCCTGATCTTTGGACTGGGTAAGAGTGGTCTGTTTAACTCAGACACTCTGTTCATCACCACCCCCTTTTCTAAATCGTTTTTGGCCACTATAGGTGTGGCAGGGTATACTCAGACATGAGTCCCTTTCTCACTGCTTCATCAGGATTCAAGCAAGCCGGGCCGAAGAAGGCTGAAATGCCAGAAACCGGTCCCCGGTAGCTTGTCTCCTTTCTGGTGAAGAATTGGCTTGGTAGTTTAGTCTGCCCTGTTCCCATGATGCACTGGGCCAGGGACAGACTGATTTGCATATAGGCAGGTTCTGAGCTGGGATGGGGCAGTGAGATAAATAATGGTGATGGATCAAGCCCTGATCTTTGGACTGGGTAAGAGTGGCCTGTTTAACTCAGACACTCTGTTCATCACCACCCCCTTTTCTAAATCGTTTTTGGCCACTATAGGTGTGGCAGGGTATACTCAGACATGAGTCCCTTTCTCACTGCTCCATCAGGATTCAAGCAAGCCGGGCCGAAGAAGGCTGAAATGCCAGAAACCGGTCCCCGGTAGCTTGTCTCCTTTCTGGTGAAGAATTGGCTTGGTAGTTTAGTCTGCCCTGTTCCCATGATGCACTGGGCCAGGGACAGACTGATTTGCATATAGCCAGGTTCTGAGCTGGGATGGGGCAGTGAGATAAATAACGGTGATGGATCAAGCCCTGATCTTTGGACTGGGTAAGAGTGGTCTGTTTAACTCAGACAATCTGTTCATCACCACCCCCTTTTCTAAATCGTTTTTGGCCACTATAGGTGTGGCAGGGTATACTCAGACATGAGTCCCTTTCTCACTGCTCCATCAGGATTCAAGCAAGCCGGGCCGAAGAAGGCTGAAATGCCAGAAACCGGTCCCCGGTAGCTTGTCTCCTTTCTGGTGAAGAATTGGCTTGGTAGTTTAGTCTGCCCTGTTCCCATGATGCACTGGGCCAGGGACAGACTGATTTGCATATAGCCAGATTCTGAGCTGGGATGGGGCAGTGAGATAAATAACGGTGATGGATCAAGCCCTGATCTTTGGACTGGGTAAGAGTGGTCTGTTTAACTCAGACACTCTGTTCATCACCACCCCCTTTTCTAAATCGTTTTTGGCCACTGTAGGTGTGGCAGGGTATACTCAGACATGAGTCCCTTTCTCACTGCTCCATCAGGATTCAAGCAAGCCGGGCCGAAGAAGGCTGAAATGCCAGAAACCGGTCCCCGCTAGCTTGTCTCCTTTCTGGTGAAGAATTGGCTTGGTAGTTTAGTCTGCCCTGTTCCCATGATGCACTGGGCCAGGGACAGACTGATTTGCATATAGCCAGGTTCTGAGCTGGGATGGGGCAGTGAGATAAATAACGGTGATGGATCAAGCCCTGATCTTTGGACTGGGTAAGAGTGGTCTGTTTAACTCAGACACTCTGTTCATCACCACCCCCTTTTCTAAATCCTTTTTAAAATCAGGCAGGGTTCTGCCCCTAAATACCTGCAGAATCTGGTTCAAGACTATAAGCCTGGTCGGACTTTAAGATCTTCCACTAGTGGCGATTTCTTTGTTCCCAGAATTAAACTAGCCAAAATGGGCGGCCGCTCGTTTTCTTATCTTGGCCCAAAGATGTGGAATGCTCTCCCGCCGGCTTTGAAAGCTGAGACTGATCTCCTTCCTTTCCGTAAAAAACTGAAGACCCGTTTGTTCAATTAATTTCCCTGCACAGCCAGTTCTGTTCCGGGCCTTCTGCTTGTTTTCTTTCTTCTATCTATCTCTGGCACCGGGAAACCCATTGAGGGTAGCTGTGCGCAATACAAGTTTAAATAAAAAAAAAAAAAAAAAAAAAATGAATCCAGCCTGATCCAGCCACACTATCCTGGGCAGCAACAGTAGTATGCGATTTGACAGGATCTTTGCCAACATGTTGTTGTCCATATTTATTAATGATAGGGGCCTGTATGAATCTCATTTGGTGGCAAGTTTGTCTGGCTTGAGGAGTGGAATGATTACTGCCTCTTTAAGCGTGGATGAAAGAGCACCCTCCCTTAAGAGAGGCTTCGAACATGGCTAGCAGGTGAGGGCCTGAGAGGTCAGCATATTCCTTATGAAAGGAGGTGTGAGTTGCGAGGGAACTGATAGTCTGTGTAATTTCCTCTATCGTAATGGGAAAATCGAGCAACTCTGTGTGTACATTTTCAAGCCATATCAATTGCAAGGTGTCTAGGTTTGCCATTAGCACCTTCCCGGTAAGGGATGAGGAGGAGGTGCAGAGCCTGGCATTAAACAAGGTCATTTTGTCCAAGATCCCAGTGGGTGTATCCTGAACATGATCGTCTTTGTCTAATAGTTCCAGTACATAAGTGGAGGTGGGTGGTTTCCTAAGATTTGCCAATGTTTTACCAGGACTATTGTCCTCTCCATAACGGTGTGCTTGAGTATCTCTTCTCAAATATGGCACCTCGTGCGCTGCCTCCTCTGTGTACTCAGATATTTTCTCGTGAATGGTTGCTAATATATTTGCATCATTTGACCAATGATATTCTGACTCGAAATTACGTATCTCTCCTTCAAGTTTAGTTAATTGTGTGCGATTAGCCCTGAGTACTCACGTCTGTTTGGAAATGCATGTGACGCATGTTACTGCCTCAAACATTTCCTAGAGGATCGATGGTGATGTCACTGTATCTTTGTTTTGGTCAAAATATGCAAATATGTCTGCTCATATTTCTTCCTGGAATACAGTGTCCATCAATGCCCCTAAGGGCAAGTGTCATGAGAATGCAGGGCCAGGGACATGGTCCGACAGTGTACGAGCTAAATGTGTAGCCTGTGCACCCCACAGTTGTATCTCCCGGGAAATTAGCCAATAGGCTATTCTTGCCCACATATTGTGGTGAGTGGAGACACAAGTACCCTCCCTTTACTCACCCAGCAACCATCTCCATATGTCTAACAGGTAGTTGTCCTGTATAATTGTGTTCAGTGTGGCACTGCTCCAGGATGTGGATGACGAGACAGACCAGACCGATCATAATTGTTGTGTACGACCACATTGAAGTCCCTTCCCCAAATTGTCAACCCATAACTTTTTCCCTCTACCAATAGCCACAGCTTTGTAAAGAAACCAGGATCGTATTAGGTCCATACACTGCCACCAAGGTCAGGGGTTGTCGATACAGTGTTCCTGTCATGATAACATATCTTTCCTCCATATCTACGATGACCTCCTCGGATTGCCAAGGCAACCCTTTACAGAGCAATAAGGCCACCCGTCTAGCGTAATTATAATACAACAATGTATACGCCTCTCCATACCATCTTGCTTTTAACCCTGATGCGGTACGGGTAGTAAGGTATAGCTCTTGTAGAAAACATATCAATTCGATGCCGTACCACATGCATGTGGACTAGCCGGGATTTATGATAACGTTTAGCCCTCAGAAATTCTAGATGAGACATTTTAACCCCATCTGGGTGGGGCTTGTGTGTTTAACCTGAGCTTAAGTGATTATGTGCGTTTAATGAGTGAATAATGCCGAGTCGGCCAATGTATTGAGGAGTTGCTGCATACCACAAGCATTTTTAAGGCTAACTCAACTGCAAAATACTGTATAACGTACACCTAAACGCCCACCCACACCCACTCCAACACCCAAACATGGTTCAACTTCAGCATCCCCCCCCACCACCCTTACTCCCACAATCATCCCTAAACAATGCAAAGGGAATCATCACAGGAGGCGGAATAGGGCCGGGCTAACTTTACCACCATCAAGGTTGCACTGCACTCATATTTAACAATAACATAATAGTCAACATGGGACACCAGCGTGCCAAGTACAAAAAAGATAAGGGGGGACCGCTTGAATCCTATCTGGCATTTGCCCGCCATGGCTCCGAGTTGTACTTCTGCCTGCATGAGGGCACATCCAGACAATCTCAGTCATTCTCATTTAAGGGATCTTCCGTAGAGCACCTGCCCGATCTCGTCGGGGACGTTTGCTTCTTGTTGAGTTGCTTGGTAAACTTGAGGGCTGTTTTTGCATCTGTGAAGAAGTGGGGTTTGCCACCTCGCATAATGCGGAGCTTCGCTGGATAAAGAAGAGCTTTTGGAATATTCACCTGGTTAAGTCTTTCTGCAGGCAGAACTTCTTACCTGGTGTTCTGAACAGCAACAATAAAGTCCCGGCAAAAGGACAATGAGTTCCCTTGATGAATTATAGATAGTTTCTTGCAGGCTAGGAATAGGATGATCATGGCCTTGTCTTTTTAATTCAATGGATGTGCCACAATAGGTTGCGCCACTGCCCTCTGGGAGACCTCGGCCCAAGGGTTCTGCATGCCTTTTTCCCGATAAACACAGGTGACATGGCCTCTCCAAACAAATCCCTGAGACGGGACTCAACAAAACCTTCCACAGTGGTGATGGTGGTGGATTCTGGAATTCCAGTAATGCAAAGGTTGTTGCGTCTCAATCTTGATTCAAGAACTTCATTCTTGGCTCTTGTGAGGTCGAGCACCTTATCCATCTGCAGTGTGGTTAAGTAATTTAAATTAGGTTACCTAGTTCATGTATCTCGATTGTGATTTGTATGAGTGTGAACTTTGGAAACTAAAGTAAAAGTAAGAAAGTAAACACTTTCAAATAGAGCACTGCACCTCACACGGTTTCCAGGTGCTGCTCTAAAATCAAACTGAAATAAACTAGTGTATTCAGCGCAACCATGGTATATATCTGTAAATACAAGGTTACAGAAAATTTGCTGTGATGAGATCTTCAAAAAGAGAGATCAACCATTTGCAAGTTGAGGTATGACTCTCCTACTACCTCTTGGATAGGGGTTGATGAACTAGTGTAGTTTTTCATCCCAAAGTACATCTAAGTCTCATATGATCTACGAAAACCATGTGAACGCATGCATGCAAACATTTTACAGCACAAGTTCTATTTGTGCTGAGTCACTCAAGAGGAAAAGCTAAGCAAAGGTAGACACTTGAATGAAAACTTATACAGAGCTTCCAGCGGGAGCTGGTTTGAGGAAACCTAAGTGCACTTATGTACAAAATGCTTGTGAGTTACCAGTGCAAAATAGTTATTTGAAAGGCAAAGCCAAGCAAAGTGCACACACACATGCAAAATGCTGCTCGGAATTACTGGCAACTACCTAACATTAACTTATGAAAATGAAGCAAGATCATCGGTAAAGTAGAAATCTGAGCAAGCTAACGTTAGACCAATAATCATAAACGATGAGAAACTACAAGTGATTTGAACAGCCCTACACTTTGTTACATTCTGAGCTTTAAGATATTTATCATCTTTTGTTTCAAGATTCATAAGTTACTGTAGAGTGGTATGTACATATGTTATCCTGTGTTATCCAGGGTCATGGTTTCAATGACCTGGGAGATGAAGTGCATTTTTATTGTTAATGTTCCCAGGGCACTGCTGCCAGCAACCATTCACACATTTAAAAATGTTTTGGTGGTGCCCCTGCTGCTTCTAAGGGCACCACCAGGAGGAAAAACTATATTCTGAAAAAGTTCTCAGAGGGCATTATGGGGAGCTCCTTGAAGGAACTCCTGCGGCTCATATATTATTCTTTTTTTAATGGGTACTCCAGTGCCCACCCAGAACACACACACACCTTTGTTTTTATGTTAGGGTCATGGGGAGCCCCAAGGTTTCCCCTGCCAGCTTCTCAGCTAGCTCCTTAAGTGAGTGCCAGCATCTGTTTTTTTAAAGTTGGTGTTCCTGGTGCCCTCCCAGGGCACCCAGAACAGCCAAAATTATTGGGACCTATGGGGGGATCCTAAGGCCCCCACAGCCTCTACCAGCTCCCCAACCACCACCCATTGTGGTGATGGCAGGAGCCAGCTTTTTTACTTTCCTCCAGTGGTGGGAGGAGCATTTTTCTCTGCTCCCACTTGGGTGGAAGCAAAGTTGTAATCTTTGCCTGTGAGATTTTGGGAATGAATTAACATTTATATTCAATGCCCCCAATCTCCCTGGCAGGGGCCATAGCAGTTTTCCGGGGATCTGCAGCAGTCATCAGTCCCCAGGGGATGAGGTCCCTGGGGCTCATCCACAGCTTGAGGAGGGAAATCCCCAAAAAAACAGCTCTGGAATATGGCATCCCTAGGGTGTCCATAAGCCTCCGGGAGAAGGGCCTCTTGCCTCACTCTCCTGAAAAACAAATATCAGCCCCAGGTTATTAGGGCCTAAATGAACCTCCGGGAGGGGGGTTCGAGGGCCTCCTCCCATATTTAATAAAAAGATGCTCAGGGTACAGGGTTCCCGAGCCATAAAGATGGCTCAGGGAGAGGGACACACGCCCCCTAGTCATTTAATGAAAAGCAGTCCAGGGCATGAGGTCACCAGGGACAAAAAAAAGGCCTGGTGTGTGGGCCCACATACCCCATCCTCTTAAAAAATATAAGTGCCGACCACTGGGTCCCTGGCCTACTCCGGCAGACTCATATATTTACAAAGGACAGGAGCCCGCATTTCTTTTTTTCCTCCCTTTCTCTGCTCAGTCCCAGTATTAAGGATAATACTTGTCGACTTCAACCTGTCCATGCCCCTATTAGATCGAC
Organism: Lissotriton vulgaris; assembly: GCF_964263255.1. Lineage (NCBI taxonomy): Eukaryota > Metazoa > Chordata > Amphibia > Caudata > Salamandridae > Lissotriton > Lissotriton vulgaris. The sequence goes on from NW_028252521.1 coordinate 610,149, forward strand.
TACTTTGACAGCCTTTTTTGTCATAGCTGTTCAATAAAGCTGTTGGCCATTATGTTCAGCTCCTCTACTAACCATTACCAAGCTGCTGAGACACTACACCAACACTGACTTCTCTTTGAAATCCGTCTGTGACATCCATGGGTGTTCTCAGCTTATGGAAACAAACCCAGGTGATCTCTCTGTTAAAGAACACCTTAACATTGTATCTCACTTGCACCAAATTTCTCTACTTCCTGTTACAAGCAGGTTCTTAAAAGGTGCTGCAAACAAAGAGACCTTCTTGTTCTGAAACATCATACTGTGCGTGATCCTGCATAAGTGGGTTTTATGACTCCCATAGTATTGCAATTGTGCTAGAAACAGCTTTAGATGAGCTTTGCAGGACAGTGTATGAGAGTGATGAAGCATTCATTTGGCTCTCTCTGTGCCATTTCTCAGTGTCTCATTTCATCCAGGCTGAATGCCTTAAGGCCATCAGGGTAGAGGACCTTGCTTTTCAATGGCTACACTTGTGTCTTTCAGCTGAGAAAGGGGTGCTTCATGAGATCTTTCCTGAGTCCCAAATCCTCCTACTCTTCTTATGTCACCCTACTTGCACAGATAAATCGCTAAGAAGACTCAAAAGCAAGTCCTGTGAATGAGACTGTGTGCCACAATTGCAATCCTCACTCAACATCACTAAGCATGTCAACATGTGTAGTTTTGTGCTATCATTATAAATTATACAACTCTATACCCCAGAGGTATTCCACCAAAATATGTTTTCAAAAATATTTTGAGACTCAAAGATCATGTGAAGAATGTTATGATTTCAAAGATATTGTGGGGCAAAATACAAAATGTAAGAATATCATGTTTTAAGAATTTTATAAATAAATGTTTAAAAATGTTGCACATATTAAAGTTTATTGATTAGTTGATTTCAATAATTTTTTGTATCATAGGTAGTTAATATTTATTATGCTAAGTATGCTCATTCATTTTGAGTGTGTTTCTTTGATTTGGTAATATATTTTGCATTTTTTCATTTTATATATATTTTTGGGTGGGAATGGGGAGGGAAGGATTTTAAAGATTTATTTTTAAGTTTTAATATGTTAATTAGATAATATAAGAATACATTTTTGTTCATTGTTTAATTAGATAGTTGATTGTGTTATCTAGTTTAAGAAATTTGATATTTATGAATTATATAAAAATGTTTGTTTAATTAATGTTATAGTTGTAGTATTTTTTAAACAATATGCATTGTTTTTGTGGCTTCTGGAATTGTTGGGCAATAGGGTGAGAAGGATTTGAAGTATTTTAAATCAATTTTTATTTTTATCGTTTACTCACATTTTACTCATAATTTTATATGTTAATTTTGGTTTTTTTTTAAAATAATTTATATAAATTATAAAATGCTAGACATATTTTTGTATGTTTATACATCTTTTTCAATTTATATATATATAGTTTTTTTTTAAAAGAATTTAGGATAGGACAAATTAACTCTGACCCCTCCAACTTCCAACTCTTCCTTTAGTATTGTTCACATAAGAGTTGGGAACTCGCTTCCCTTAGTGTTGCTTATTTTGTAGTCAGCATAGTAAATCTAACCCCTCAAATGTCCAACACTTAGCCTATACATAGATTTGCTTTTTTCATTTTATAGATTAGTTTAATGTAAAATATTTGTTTTATTTTTTTGCAGAACTTTTTTTTATTTTAAGTTTTGAAAATATTTTTAGTATCTCGTATTTGTAATTATGATTACTTTTATCAGTATTTTTATTAGGCATGTTTAACCTATAATAGGATTTTTTACTTTTTTGTTAATTTTTTAAAGCATATGTTTTAGTTTTATGCTTGTAAGTTATAAAATGTCATCTAGCACCTAATTGTCTAATGCCTACTTCTATGCACTATACTATGCGAGCATGGAAGGTAGAGCAACTTGCAGTCTAGAGTTTCTTAGGGAGAAGACACACACTGCAGACCTTGTTGACTCCAAAAACTGTCTTTATCAACTGAGGCAGAAATACAGTATTACTCGCGAAGGTTAAACACACTCTGCTGTAGCAGTTAGTCAGTCTTCCTCCACGACTCAGCAATATAAGCTTCAGGCACGATGCAGCCTCTGCAAAGTGCAAAGTGGGCCACCAGTATGTGAGACTGTCTCTGGCAGATCCTCGAGCGATAAGCTGGGCAAAGTACCTCTCCTAATAAGTGGTGAAGTGGTCCTCCTTCTATACTAAGACTTATCAAAAACTGAAATTTCTGACATAAGATTATGAATGTCTGCGAGGATCATGTGCATGAAGGTATGTATCCCAGACATTTTCTTAGGAACATATATGGTAAAAGGACTACATTATTTTGACTATATGTCTGTATAAGTTATTATATTTGACATGGTGGAAATTAGACTTTTGCCCCAGACAAATATTGCCTTGAAGGTTGTTTCTGTGTCATTAATCAAATGGCTTGATGCTTTCACAGTTCTTAGAAACATATGGTCAGGCAACATCTGTGTTGAATGGCAGACATGACAATGATTCTGCATACATAAGGAAAGATGGCGACTCCCATTGTGTGAGAGGTGGAAGGTGGTGCCCTCTTCTAGTCAAGATAGAATTTAGGCCTACATAAGATGTAGTTGGACGTTAGGGACTTTACATCAGGATTGATACCTGACACAATTGTAGGCAGTTAGACAAAAGTGCTAGCATTCTTCCCATTTCCTTTTGTGTGTTTGAAGTAACTTTCTAATTGACAAAGGCGTGCCCAGAAATGGGTTCCATCCTCACTGTGTCACTGGAACTAAGCAATCCCCAACTGTTGAGCCCAAATAATGGGTGAAATGGGTTTTGGGTTGCTTGTGTTCCTGTTCAGGCACAACCAGGGCTGGCAGTTGTGGCTGGACTTTTCCTATTGGAGCAGGGTTGAGACTGATTTGCATATGACCAAACTGAGTTGGCATGGTGAGTAAAAGAACGATGGGTTGGAATACTAGCACAATTTGTGTGTTCGATCTATACGATGCACACTCATAATGACAGTTGTCGCAGCAAATTTAAATGATGCATTTTCTGGTTATAAATAATGTGTACACAGTTTAGTTCCTGTTTAAAAAAGTACAGGGAATCTTCCTGGCTGTGACTTTCTTAGGAGCTGGGGTGTAATACAGGCACTTACATCATCTACAATGCAGGGGTTGGGTGGCAAAACGCCAGGGACACCCAACCCGTCAGGATGGCCACAATTAGCTTATCAGACCAATGAGGGATCTGGGGGTATCTTGTCACATTCTACCATCGACCCCTACCAGTTTGCGTTGCACCACTGTTAGGAACCTATGTCACAGTTTGTTTCATGAGCAGATACAAAGGTATGGTCCAGTTCATAGGTGGGTGTATGGATGACTGCACTAGGCTTTGCAAAAAAGATAAATGGAGATGGGCGTCCAGCAGGAACGTGTTGTTTGGCTGAACTGAGACAAGGAGCTCTTAGATAGAAGGAAAGGATTTTGTTCATTGGTGCTGGTAGTCATTGTTGTGGTGTTGATGAGCTTTGATGAGTCTTCTTTTAACCCCTTCACTGCGGCGGCTATTCCGTCCGCAGTGCTAAGGGGGCGGTGCGGAAGGGCGGCGGGCGCATGCTGGTGACGGAACCGCTCCGTCAACAGAGTCGGTTGCGCTCTGCTTATGACGGAGTGGTTCCGTCATGGCCCCGCCCGCTGAATAGAACGCTCAGCGCAGGCGCGGAATTTGCACTGCGCATGAGCGGTGGGCGGGCCATGATGGAACCGCTCCGTCATCAGCACAGCGCCACTGCAGCTGATGACGGAGCGGTTCCGTGATCAGCATACAAGGGGTTAATGGATTAAAAAGTATAAAATTGGAGGCAAAGCCCCAGAGGTTCAATCTATTAGGATAGTAACAGTAGTAGTAATAATGTTGATAATTGGCTTTTTTGCACATTCTCTGGGCGGGATGTGTCTACTTTCCTGTCTATTAATATATTAAAATAGTAAATGGAGTGTCATACATCAACATTTCAAGTATAATTATAATATTTCAAACATGTATTATGTGTTTTATCAGGCACATGAGAAGAAAAGGAAATATGTATTTTTAGTCCGTTGAAGATGACTTTATTCATCCACGTCTCATCGCATTGATTGTAGTATGGAATGTAGATACAGTCCACAGTCCATAATCACTTAGGTGGGGCACGTGTTTTTCCCTCTCTACATCTGGTAAGCCTGGGACCTGATCATTCTTGGTCATAAATGTAGTAGGAAAAGAAACATTAATAATAAGTAGTATAAAAAGGACTAAAGTATATCTTATTGTCTTCAGAGGCACAGTAATTTCAGGTGTAAATGTGGAAATAGGTTTAGTCTCAGGTGGTCTTGTAAAGAAAATGTTTGATGTGGTGCAGAAAAGGTGGTAAACCTATGAACCACAAACATGTTTTGTGGGTCTCTACATAGCTGATTACTGACAGTAGAATTTATCTCCACACTTGTCACTTCCGGTGTCAAGGTGGTCTGCAGGTTGTAATGGATGGATGTACAAACAACTCTCTTTGTTTTGAAAGGGTATTGTCAGTTCTCAAGCTCTGCCGCTATGAGATCTTTTGTATACTTTGAATATTTGAATATAGTTTCTACCTGTCTGCTGTGAAATTTATAAACTGAGAGCATTAATAATTGTGTACATAAGTAATGTTCTCTTAGAATCCCCTATTCTAACACAGGAGCTCTTAGCAGAAAACAAAACTCAAATCTTTTAGAGTTCAAACATGTATGGAAAAAAAAGTTCCAAGTTTGTTTTCAAACTACACACAATTTCAAGATACTGCACTAAAAACCAAAATGGACATAATTCAATCTTTGGAAACTAGAAGTATTGATGCTTCAAAACCAGCATCCATGTAGCAAGGCGCCACTGCAGCAGCAATGTGGCTCAAATTGCCTAGCAAGGAAGCCAAGCATTACTGGGGAGTTGTCAGCCTGGGCTGTTCATTTTTATCACTAATCATTTCTCTGGTGTTACTGGAGGCTGTGGAAGCTGGTTTTAGGGCATGGGGCAGCTGCTGGCACCTTGGTCACTTTCTCCAACTTCCCCAGGTGACTACAGCAGGCACAGGATGGCTTCTTCTTCCCTTTTGTGCTCTCTTCATTGGTATCGTAGACCTCCCCCCAACCCCACACAACTTACCGCATCTGCCGTCGCAGATGTCACTGGCCCCGGGAAATTCCCTAGGAGGGGGCTGTAACCCCTCCTACACAGGAAGGGGCCTTGACCGCCTTTCCTCTTCTTTCGGCGACCCATCCTTAGAAGGGACCGCCTCCCCGTTGAGGGGCCAAAGGCCACCTCCCCCGAGCGCTCCCATCCGTGTTGGGTGACGCCCACTCATAGGGATCTTCCAATTAGTGCTCACCGATCATGACCTTACCGCCTACCGCCTGACCGAAATAAATACGACAAATGCTAACTAAACGAAACTACATTGGCCACTATGACCGAAAAACGCTTGTTTATAAATGGACCTTGAATCCGAAGTTCTCTAATCACAAACTTGTAAAATTAGACCAATCTTTATTACACATTAAATATCAACATAACACCAAAACAACCTGAAAACGAAATAGAATAACTGATCAACTTTATTAAAACAACTAGCTGTCCTCAGGGGCTGGTGGGTGGGTCAAAATTGGCTCTTCGTTCCGTCTCGAGCTCACGTGCAGCGAGGAGGTGCAGCTTCAGAGCACAGGAACAAGAGGATGTCTTCTGGACTTGCGTCTCTTTTTATCCATCTTCAGGGCGGGCGTAAACCCGCCCCTGCCTGCCCCGAGGGCGTGGCCGGCTGCGTCAGTGTCTAGGCCAGCCCACTCTAGGGCGGGAAAAAAGCGCGCCCCGGCTACGCCGCTTCGGGCATACCAGCCGAGACGCGCCTCCCGCCCAAAAATGGCTTCCCGGGGGGATCGAGGCACTCTGCCATACGTTCGGGGGGACCGAGTGGTCGCCCCTTTCCATATGGCTGAGATACCCGCCACCCCCTCTCAACACAATCCCCAAATGAGGGAAACCGGAAACAGTTCTTGAAGTTTTTGGAAGTGGGAGGGAGTGACCCTCCCGGCCGTATTTATTAAAACAAAAAATTAAAAACATTTAAACATTAATGTACAATTTCATACCACATTGCGATGTTTGGCTAACCTTAACAGATTCTCTAATACAGAGGTTCTCCTAGCCGAACTAACATCCTACAAAACATTTACTTGAAATATTGAAATTGTACATCCTAACGTTTAAGGGCCAACGGCAAGGTCGTAACCGGTGTCAAGATCCCTAACCAGACATACCCCCCCCACTTGGGAGGGGCGACAGCACTGAGGCGTACTCACGTGCAACTACTACCAATTTCCCTTGACTTGACGGGGGCACTTATCAACTCGACGCCAGTTAAAGGTCGTTCGAAGACTCGTGTGAGGTATCTAGAAGGTATCGTAGACCTCCCCCCAACCCCACACAACTTACCGCATCTGCCGTCGCAGATGTCACTGGCCCCGGGAAATTCCCTAGGAGGGGGCTGTAACCCCTCCTACACAGGAAGGGGCCTTGACCGCCTTTCCTCTTCTTTCGGCGACCCATCCTTAGAAGGGACCGCCTCCCCGTTGAGGGGCCAAAGGCCACCTCCCCCGAGCGCTCCCATCCGTGTTGGGTGACGCCCACTCATAGGGATCTTCCAATTAGTGCTCACCGATCATGACCTTACCGCCACAGGCCGGATAGTTGACCGGCTATCCGGACCCCCCACAAAACTCCTACCTAAAGGTCATGTTTCAAAGATTTTAACCATGCTAAGAAGTCTCTTAAGAGTAACTCATTCCCCACCCAAGACAAATGCACACCATCCCCCGAATACATACTGTCATCATTAATACAGCTATGAGAAATAGAATGCAATGTCCTGGAACGGAACAACCTACTCACTTTATTGTTAAGCTTTCTAACAGAATGATTCAAAGCAGGTATAGAGATAGCCCCCCGCCACACCCTTCGTGGAATCAAATGGGACCATGCAATCGTGCACCCCGGAACTCTCCTTGCCAACCAACTTACAGTGGAAAGCATTGCCTCCAGGAGTAGTCGTCTACCGATGGTGACCAAATCATTGCCCCCAACATGCACTATAACTATTGACGGCGGTGACCTTGTCCGCCCTAACAAACCCTCGAAAAATGATTGAAACTGGTCAATACAGAGACCGCCCCTTCCGTAGAAGGACATCTTGTACCCGTATTCCCCAGCTACGTGAATCATGTCACCTGCTTTGAATACGTCTGCGGCACGCCTCACGTATGAGTGGCCCACGACCCACACCTCCTTTTTCACAGTCGGTGATGTCTGACCGCTGGCCCGGTGTAGGGTCGACTGCATAGTCCGCCCCGCCTCGTAGGCTTGCGAAACTGAAAACCAAACAAAAACAAGAAGCGTGAGTACATTATTACAGCTTCACAACATGTGCAACCGCACGTATCTCTTATAACAATTGGAGGACCAACGCCCCACTCGTTTCACTTGCTCAACATTAAGACCCCTGGCTGTAGCTTCCGTAGCAGCCCCTATCCGAAAGGAATGGGTCCCAAACTCGCCCGGGTTAAAGCCCGCAGCGGCAATTGACATCGCAAGCACCCGCTGAAACTGAAATTTCGTCAGTGGGGTGGCGTCCGCGTGTCTTAACAAAGTCCCCCCCCATGATGCCACCCTTCGTGCTAGGTAATCCTCTAAACACTTTACCGGACATATGGAGGATCCAGGAATCCTGCGTATGATGACGCAGTCACCCATCCCATCTTGGTCAGTCTTGGACCTTACAAAGGAGACAGTCATTGTTTCTCCCCTGATCTGAACGTGTTCTTGGCACAAACCCCCCGCCACATCCAGTTTGTTCCTTGCAACTAGTTCGCTTACCCGCATTGCTCCGTGAAATGCTAGCGTAAAAGCGGCTCGGAACAGCACCGCCTCAAACTGAGATGAACATGTGGCAGGGAGTGTCGCCAACAACTGGGACAATCTATCCAAACCTATCGGGCGCCTTTCATCTACTCTGCGACCCTCAAGGCGTTGCCACCCACGCAGCGCTTTCTGTACAACGAAAGACGCTGTTGGGTCCTGGATGGCGTGTGCTCTGGCAACAAAGGAAATGGCAGCACGATGCCTCTGGGCCGTAGCCACCGATTTACCAGCCCTCCGTAAGGACATCAGGAAATTCACTACCCCTTCCTCGTGACCCCAAAGTCGCTCTTTATCACTCCCCAAAAAGGCTAAATAGGCCCGAAACGCCCCTTCATATGCCTTCCTCGTCCTTGGTGCTAGACTCTCTCCCACGAGGTGACGAAGTTCGGGGCACCGAGAGACCAGAGAGCTTCGGGAAAGGGTGCCGGCTCTGGGTCCGCTGAGGGAAGGAAACCCGAAAAAGCCTGCATTTGAAAACGAGACAGTGCGTCAGCCGCCTGATTCATCACCCCCGGAACGTGTTTTGCTCTGAATAGCACGTTCAATTGCATACACAGTAAAACAATTTCCTTAAGCAGTCTTAAAATCAGTTTACAATGTGCTGCCTGACTATTGATGCACTCGACCACGGTCATATTGTCCGACCAAAATATGACAGAGTGATCTTTGAACCCATCGGGCCATGCTCTCAAGGCCACCAAGATGGGAAACAGTTCGAGGAAAGCAATATTACTCGTCAGACCATTCTCATGCCACCATGTCGGCCATCTTTGTGCCGACCATTTCGTGCCGAAGATGGCGCCAAAACCTATGCTTCCTGCCGAATCTGTCCATAGCCCCAGCTCTTCAGAAGACACGGCTGGTTCATTCCAGACGATTCTACCATTGAAATCCGCCAAGAATGCTAACCAAATACGCATGTCCTGGCGGATCTCGGCCGATAGTCTCGTGCGATGATGGGCTTCTTTAAGGCCGACCATCGCTTGGGCAATTGAACGGGAAAAGGGGCGGGCCATTGGTATTACCCTCAAGGCAAAATTCAACTGTCCCACCACCTGCTGTAATTGTTGCAGCGTAACTTTCGAAGCATTTATACACATCTGCAGCGCAGCCCTGAACTTCAACACTTTCTCGGCTGGCAAATGGAAACACCCCTCAATGGAGTCCAACTCGATCCCCAGAAACTCGAGGCAAGTCGTAGGACCCACTGTTTTACCCGGCGCCAATGGCACACCAAACTGTTTCATCAACACACAAAATTCGGCCAAGGCCCGGCCACATTCAAGACCCCCGGCTGCCCCAAGAAACAGGAAATCATCAAGGTAGTGCATTACATCTTGGAAACCCGTTGTCTTTGTGAAGACCCATTGTAGAAAACTACTGAATTTCTCGAAATAAGCACAGGATATAGAACACCCCATTGGCATACACCTATCCATGTAATAACAACCCTGAAACATGAAACCTAGGAGACGCTGGTCGTCTGGGTGTACCGGGAGCAATCGGAACGCTGACTCGATATCTGACTTCGCCATCAGCGCCCCGGGCCCCAGGCGATTCAAAATGGCTACGGCCTCATCGAAGGATGCGTACCGCACCGAACACACTTCTGGATCGATTGCCTCATTTACGGAAAGACCTCGTGGAGCTGATAAATTATGAATCAGTCGGAACTCACCAGGGTCTTTCTTGGGGACTACCCCTAAGGGAGAACAAACAAAATTCTGGACCGGGGGTACACTAAACGGGCCGGCGACCCGACCTCGAGTCACCTCTTTCCGGATCTTATCCTGTACTACGGTTGTATGCTGCAGGACGGAAAGTTGATTTTTACACTTATCCACACCCTGAAAGTCCCCTACCGGGATGCGGAAACCATACGAAAAACCGTTCCGCAGCACCCCAGCAGAAGTACGATCCGGGTAATCACTGAGCCAAGGAATCATCGCCAGGGTATCAATCGGAGTGGGTAAAGGCGCCCCTCGGACTATATTAGACCTGTTTGGCACCTCCTCTCCCCCCGTTATCACCCGTTCTGGCTCTGCACGAGGCCTCAGGATGGGACGACCCACAACCACTACATTCATGTTTGAATTTACACGATCCCTGCGGTCTCGTACATTTACCTCTGTTGTAATTAAAGCAGAAACCCTTTCTTCCAGTATTGCCGGTAGGTTTCGAGTGATCGTCGGCACCCGTACTTGAACGAAAGGGGGTCCCCCCATACTGCTGGGAGGATTCGCCAACATTACTTCCAACCAACGGCATTTTCAACATTCCTGACTCCCTCATTTTATCCCAAGTCAAGGCATCATAACAATCCCAGGTTAAACTTTTATTATGCTCCTTTTCTTTTCTGAACATATTATCGTAACAAAACCAATGATTACCCTGGTGCGATGTCGAATACCCCATGATTCGTGATTGATAGATTGGGAACTCGGAAAGCAACTCCGGTCTACGTTCCCCCAAGATTGATGTAAAGATTCCCCAGGCATTGCCCCAATTGCCAATATTCTCATTCACTTTAAAGGCGGCCATTTTTGCGCGCCAAACACTCGGATGCATGAGATCCTTCTGACTCTTTACATGCTCTACCTCATAATGGTCAACAAGCAATGAAAAAATATTCACATACTCCCCCGCCCAAATCTTTTCCTTAATTGCCAAAGGAACATGTTGCCCCAACTTTTCTCTCCGAGAGGGTGTTGACTCATCCCTCGCGATCGGCAATGGCCGCTTACCTGCACCTGACGCTGCCTCTGTGGTCGCAATCGTCCCTGGTGTCTTGTCCCCTACTGCAGCCGGCACGGGCACCTTGGCTGCTTCACGTTTCTCACGCAATTGCTTTATCAGCGCCTGCGCCTCGACAGCCGTGGCGCCCTCGTTACCTTTACCCAACCACGCTGCCAATTGTGCTGCCAGCTCGGGCGGCATATCATCCTCGGACACGGGGGTGACCACAACGGGAATCGGATTCCCCTCCTCCGGCACGGGAGTTGGAGCCTCGAGCGGGGCACTGGGACCGGGGATGTCTTCACCCGCTGCCCCCCTCCTGGGCCTCTTGTTTTTCCCTCCCGGGGCTGCTCCCGCCAAAGGACGTTTTGGACCCTTTTCCTCATTCTTGTCCACCCGCTTCTTTAGCTCGGACATCTCCTTCATGAGAACACGCAGCATCTGGTCGGTAGTCATGCGCTTTCCCACCTTCTTCGGCATTCTCCAACAAAGTAACTGAAAAACAAACAAGAACGATTAAAACACTCAAAATTGGCTCTTCGTTCCGTCTCGAGCTCACGTGCAGCGAGGAGGTGCAGCTTCAGAGCACAGGAACAAGAGGATGTCTTCTGGACTTGCGTCTCTTTTTATCCATCTTCAGGGCGGGCGTAAACCCGCCCCTGCCTGCCCCGAGGGCGTGGCCGGCTGCGTCAGTGTCTAGGCCAGCCCACTCTAGGGCGGGAAAAAAGCGCGCCCCGGCTACGCCGCTTCGGGCATACCAGCCGAGACGCGCCTCCCGCCCAAAAATGGCTTCCCGGGGGGATCGAGGCACTCTGCCATACGTTCGGGGGGACCGAGTGGTCGCCCCTTTCCATTTGTCGTCAAAGCTTTGCTCATTGGCCAGGTAGATCGTTAAGATCTAGTGACAAACCCCCGCGTGCTGCCCCTCAGATAAGAAAGTCTCACTCAGCAGGCAGGCCTTTCTCTTACTTAGCCCCTTTGTATTGGAGTGAGCGTCCATTCTACTTACGTCAATGTACTGATCTTTTTAAATTCAGGAAATTTCTTAAGATAGAGCTGCTTGCGGCTTAATAGTTTTGATTATGTTTACAGTCTGGGCTTTTTTTAAAAGTAGTATCTGCCAGATAGGCCTTTAATGGTACTAACATTTGTCACCTCTTAGCATTACCTTTGTTTGGGAGCAAAGCTATACCCTGATGTGGCCATTTGAATGGGGTTTTAGGGTGAGTTAGTACTGATCATATAGGGAATGGCTATTGTAATGCAAGATTATACCACAGGTGTTTTGAGTGTGAGCCCTGAATATAGCTGGCGGAAAAAGCAGATAAGAGCTCCTCTAGGCAGATGTTTAAAATTGAGATATCCTGACAATAAGAAGACTGATGATTAGCTAGTTGCTTTCTAATGATTTCAAGTGATGGGCTAGCAAATCCAACAAAAGATTTGCCAAGAGGAATATGTTTGGCATTATTTCACCCTATCCCTGTTTGAAATATGGCATTATTAGCATTTGTGACACAGGCCAACCTGCTAAAGAGAACAAAATGGTCCATACTATTAAAGAGTGTAGTGAGGTATAAGATAACCAGGAGGCAATTGTATTCCTTATCCACAAATCTTAGTACTTCTGATGCTTCCGCACTGCAATGTTTTCAATGATATTAGACAATGCTGGTATTAGGCATATAGTTAGTAGGTTTTCAGGTGCCAAGCCTGTTTTTTTTGAGGAGGGCAATAATGATAGTGCCTATTATCAAAGAAAATGAAATGTCTTCTAAGATGGATATGTTCACAAGGAGGCAGATGCTGGGAGTAGCATTTATTTGCAAGCATGCTGGGTCCAATGGAGAGTCAGTGGGTTTTAAAGCATATACGGCCAGATGTATCAACGCTTTTTGCAATCGCAAACGGGCCAATTCGCAGAATTGGCCCGATTGCAAAGGCAAAAATGCTTTTGCAATGTATTAAAGATTTTGAATTTGTAATATGGCAATTGCAATTATTTGCGATTGCCTAAATTGCGAATGCAGTTAGGGAATTGCAATTTGCGATTCCCTAAATGCAATTCTTGTGGCCATCGCAAATTGCAATTTAGCATTAAGGAATCACAAATTACCACCAACTTCTAGTTTGTGGTAATTTGCAAATTCCTAGAAACATTCACTTTTTAGCATTTTTCTAAGTGCCCCATGGCGTAAATACATGCCCTAAGGGCATGTATGTGTGCCACATGTGCACACATGCATATTTCAGGAGTGCAACAGGGTGTTCCTTTGACACCCTTGAAATTGCATGATCTATTTGCGAGTACCTATTAAATACTCGCAAATTGTGCATGCAATTACCATTCAATCCTATGGGCCTAGAGGCCCATAGGAATGAATGTGAAGGCATTCCTTGATTGCGAATCACAATTTGTGAATCGCTATTAAGGAATATGTAGGAATTGCAAAATATTTGCAGAAACCTATATACATTGCATTTTGCGAGTCTATAATATTGAATCGGTAAAATTCTCTATTATAGAATCTTGCTACATCTGGCCCATAGAGTCTACTACTGACTGGTCAAAGAGCCTTTAACGAGAACGATTTTCCAGGGTGTTCTCCTGAGGTACATGGGTGGGTTGGCTGATTATCAGTCACAGTCAGCCATTTTCTAGTTTTTTCAATTATGCCTATAAACAAACAATTGAATTGATTGAACAAAAAGTAGCAGCAAGGAGAACACAACAGTAGCAGTGGGTGAGTCTTCTTGAAAAAGGTACTAGCTTAAATAGGTCTTGATTCGGTACTGGCTCTACCAATGGTTCCCACCCCCATTATGTTGTTGTTTAGCTGTGGAATACCTGCGTTAGTATCCTTTAGTGGTGAGTGATGGATAATTGTATCCTGCATATGCAAATGATTCTTCCACCTGGACATATCCTATAAGTAGCCTCTTTCCATTTGTTTTAATGCAATACCATGCCACAGGGTGTTAGGAGTTTGAGCCCAGTATTTAGATCGAGGAACAAAGCAGATCAGAACTCATCTAGGCGAGTGTTAACAATTGAGACGTCTTCCCCATAAGAATCCTGAAGATTAGCGTTTTGCTTTCCAAATATTTCATGTAGTGGGCAAGCAAATCCAACTAAAGATTTACCCTAAAATGCTTGCAAACAGGAAGGGTAAGTCTGGCCATAGGTAAGGATTGATAAAGAGATATGGAGAGGGTCTTCCCAAATGACTGGGGAGATACTTAACTTGAAACGTTTTAATTCTTTGAGAATAGCGAGTCTAGTCTGTCCTTCAGTATATGAAAGATCAAACCCCAGTTGTAAGAGACCAATTTCAGAAGGTCAAAGGGAGTGCCTATGCAACGATGAATATCCCTTAATGTCATGAGGGAAGCACATAAGAGAGACAGATCTGCAATAAAGACAAAAAGATTCTGAGGTCTCACAAGTTTACACCCTGGATGTGGTAATAAAAATGCCAGACAGTTGAATGTTAAGAAGAGTACTGGATGGACACAGTTAACAGACTGGCAGTATTTGGGATTTAGGGGTCAACCTGATTTTGAGATTGCCTTCATACATTATAGCTACACCTCAACCCCTTTCCTCCAACCTATCTTGGTGGAGAATGTGTTACCCAAGGGGAACTAAATACCTTTTAATGGAACATCTACTGCGAAAGTGAATGGAGTACTTTGACATGAGGCTAGCACCGACAATTGGCAGCTGGAAAGCCATTGGAAAGGGGGGCAAATAATAATAAAGAAGCAGGAAGGTGTGGGGAAGAAACCTTTCCCAGGAATAATAATAATGATAATATTAATAAGAAACAAGCATCGCCAACACCAATAGCTCTTGCTTACACTTTCAGCTATAGGCCAGACTTATTTATGGTGTAAATGTTTATTTTAAGGTGTCATTTTGTGCTCCCTGCCAGTACCTTTCCTGGTTAAATATGTCCCATATCTGGCACCTTACAGAAATGTGTTGCGTGCCAACTGCTGCCTGTTATTTAATTTCACCATTCCTAGTAGCCAAATCCGACAAGCGATGCTATTCAAATACAAAATAAACCACAATCATTTTTTAAAGTTCTCTAATCTACCAGGAAACCAGTCACTCAGTGTTCAATGCATTCAGTACAGAATACCAAACAACAATTCTCAGTTACAGCCTAACCTAATATGTAGCATTAAAGATAAAGCATTATTAAAGAACTGTAAAAGTGATTGCTTTTGTGCATATCAACCACAGTGGAAAGCTGAAATAAGGCCGTATTCAGTATTTAATAGGGCAAAGCTGATCACATTTTATCCCAGCAAGTTTTCTGGTATGATGTTGATAAAATTACATTTTATTTTCCAAGGGGTTTAAGGTTATCAAACACCATTTTGTGTGAAGGTGGCATGGTGGCTGGTTACCTAGTCGGGGCCAGGTTTTTTGGCCCGTTCTCCCACCCCCCCTTTGTTAAGGTTTGAAGGGGTGCTTTAGGGTGAAGGTTGGTTCTAAGGACCAGGTCTACAGGGAGGGGTTTTATGTATGGGATTTTATTGCTGATGGGCAAGCAGTGCTTAATTTGAACTAGTTGTTGCAGGTGCAGCCCACCAGGTCTCATTTTTGGGGACCACCACTTACTTTTCCGAATCAGATATTAACCGAGAGCAAGAGAGGGAAAAACACACAAACAGGAAAGAAAGAGGAAGAGAGGGACGGAAGTAACATCACAAAGGAGGAAAGCAGGGACCGGCAAGAGAGAGTTAAAGGGGCAGGCAGTGCCTGATAGTAAAGTAAAGAGGCCTGAGATTAATTGAGGCCTACCCAACATTGGTATTCAGCACACCAACATTTACTACCGAAACTAGAAAAACAGTCACCCACGCTCTGGTCACGAGCCGACTGGACTACGGAAACACCCTCTACGCCGGCACCACCGCAAAACTCCAGAAAAAACTACAACGCATCCAGAACGCCTCAGCCAGGCTCATATTAGACATCCCGCGTAAAGAACACATCTCTAATCACCTGAAAAACCTCCACTGGCTCCCCGTCAATAAGAGGATCACTTTCCGGCTCCTAACCCACGCACACAAAGCACTCTACGAAATCGGACCCGAATGCCTCAACACACGACTATCCTTCTACACCCCCTCCCGCCAGCTACGATCCTCCAACCAAGCCCTTGCCACTGTACCTCGCATCAACAAAACCACCATGGGAGGTAGATCCTTCTCCTACCTAGCAGCTAAAACTTGGAACTCACTTCCCACTCACCTCCGCCTCACTCAGAACCACCTAGCTTTCAGAAAGCAACTCAAAACGTGGATATTCGACAAGTAACTCCCCACCCTTCTTCAAGCGCCTTGAGACCCTCTGGGTATGTAGCGCGCTATACAAATCTTTTGACTTGACTTGACTTGACTTGACTGAGGGCTTCTAGCAGAGCTTGGGGCACCAAAACTTATTGTTTTGCAAATTAAGCGCTGTCGGCAGGTGCTAAGCTGCAGTTTTTTCAGATATATCAAGGTTTTAATCGGTTTTATTGCTGTTGGGGTAGGTGAAGCTGTAGTAAGGTTTCAGGCCTCCTTTTGCATGCATGGTATGTTAGCATGGCTTATTAGAAGTTTAAACACCATTTTACCTTTTGCTGCTTTTGCACAAGATACTGCATAGATATTTTTGTACGTTAGCCTTCACGAAGGTACACATGAGAAAAGGTTTGTTTTTCGACATCTCTAGATCGTGCCCCTAGTCTGAACAGTGAGTCGTGAGCCGTCAAGGTTTTCAAAACATGTTAGCTGTTTTTCGGCATGTCCGTGTAACGCGTTTTAGACACAACATTTTGGCAGCTGTGAGACAAGTAAGATTCTGGCACCTTTATTATCACACACTTGCCATGATTTCACACACTCGGAAGATTTTCCCTTTCCAGGGATGCAGAGAGCCATGCTGATCTAGATGTAATTTACACTTACTGAGTGGAAAGGTAATGGGGTCCCCCGAAACAAGCCCAAGAGACCTTGTGCAGTTTATAATACATACGGGCACATGCATCAAGCGATTTTGGAATCGCAAACGGTGCGAATCGCAAAATTCGGCCGTTTGCGATTCCAAAATCACTTTTTGGGATGCATCATTTATTTATCATGTATCGCAATTTAAGAAATCGCAATGTTGTGCGATTTCTCAAATTGCGATAGCATTTAAGAAATCGCAAATTTTGCGATTTCTTAAATGCTATGCATGATTAATTTCATTTTGCGAATTCGCAATTTTGAAGGGAAAAATTACCATGAAGTAAACCTTCATGGTAATTTGCGAAAAGTTTCAAAAATGCAAAAAAAATGCATTTTTGAAACTTACATGTTACACACACACATGCCCTTGGGACATGTGTGTGAGTAAAATGTACTTACATGACATTCCAGGGGTGCAGTGGGGGGTCCTTTGGACCCCCTCCTGCACCCTTGAAATTGCATTCTCATTTTGCGATTCCTTAATTGCGAATTCCTTCCCATTGATTCCTATGGGCCTCTAGGCCTCTAGGCCCATAGGAATCAATGTAAAGCGATTCCTTATTTGCGATTCGCAATTAAGGAATCGCAAGTAAGGAAAATTAGGAAGTAGCAAAAAAAATGGCGATTTTTTGATGCATAGGAATTTACGATTCCTAAATTGCGATTCCTTAATTTTCGCAATTTAGGAATCGCAAATTCCTACAATGATGGATGTGGCTGATAGTTACTATATAGGGAGGGTGTTAAACTAGGCGCTATAGGACCTGTTTTCACCATCATTGTAATATGCTTTCTCCTTTTGTATTTTAGGGAGTTGTAACCATGCTGACCAAGTTATTATGAATCATATGTCTGCTTAAGTTGGCTAAGACACTGCATATAAGAACCCATTGTTAAAATAAACATTTTAACCTTATCGTGTCTCTTCTTTACTCCTGTTGTGGACTGGTATGACAAAAGAGTGTTCTCACTTCCCACCATTCCAGAGATGGTCCTAAGTTGCATGTTCTAGGTTTTCTAATCATTGGTTACTTTGATATAGGACGAAGAGCTAATGAGACACTGATGCTAGCTGGTTGGGGTTTTTCTAGGTACTGAGGTGAGTTTTTGATACACCACAATTCACTGATGTTCTGGGTCTCCGTGCACAGTTCTGTGTAGGAGCAGAATCCTTGCAACAAAGCAGCTTGAATCTGAGGGTGGCAGCAAGTTTACACTTGCAGAAGTGAGTAAGTTAAAGCTTTACATTTTAGAACGTAAAGCTAGTTCAGCATGTAAAGCATAGGTATAGTGACAGTTGAGGTGGGGGAATTGTGGGGGTCAATTAAGGATAGG
Organism: Lissotriton vulgaris; assembly: GCF_964263255.1. Classification (NCBI taxonomy): domain Eukaryota; kingdom Metazoa; phylum Chordata; class Amphibia; order Caudata; family Salamandridae; genus Lissotriton; species Lissotriton vulgaris. Next base: position 628,247 of record NW_028252521.1, read on the forward strand.
GGTAATCAAAGCGGTACCTACATTTTGATGTTTTGTGAGGGCCATAGATTTGTAAAGCAATTTTTCTAGGGTTATATAAATATTTGTAATGTGCGACTGCTTCATCAAAGTGACCTCTTTCACACTACAAGTTGTCAGTGGTCTGAGCTGTGCCATCTGGCCCATATAAGGCAAAAAGCAATGTGAAGTAAAGTAGTGGGGTTGCGGTTCAGTGTAACGTATTTCTTGCAGTCAGTCATTTACACAATTAAAGTCTTACTTTCTTTACAAAACGTGCTCTTAGTGTAAAGTACAGGGTAGGGTGTTGTCATTAGACTCATCTACATCGATTGTAACTTCTCCAGCCCAACCTATACAGAGGACAAGAAAAGGATCAGAGTGAGTTACATGCGTCAGCCATATTGAAATGGCAGACCAGTAAATATATCTAAAATTGCAACATATTTTCACCTCTCATCACTGCGCGAAAATGCAGGATAAATAACAGCATGTTTCAAACACCGCTCATCATAAATAGAGAGAATCTGACAGTGATGGATCACCCGAGTGGTAAGATCTGAATCTTAAAGTGGATTCAAACTTTTAAAAGTATGAAGGCATTTTGTTTCCCCCTGGTGCTCTGAAGAAAAATGGAGTGGCCCAGCAGCCCAGCGGTATCACTGATAAGGCAGAGGGAGGTGAGGTGCGGGGGCTGCCTTTTTGCTCATTCTGTGTGTGAATGTGTGTATTTACTTCTCACCAGACAGCTTCAACTGTTTGCAAGCGATACGTAAAAAGAAAATCACTTGATTTTTCTCTGCGTAATACATGTATTTTCCTCACAATTATATACATTATCAGATTTGCTATCAGCAGTTACTGTTGTGTCGCGCGCGATGGCAATGCCGACACAATCTGGGGAACAGCTGGTGTGACCAAGGTAAGTGACCTTAATAACGACAGGAGCCCGTTTTGCTTGTGACTAAGGGGCTTGGTCTCCGTCGCCCGAACAGGCGGATGTCGACGTGCCCTTTGCATTTATTAAACTACGGTCACGTGGTTATCACACATATTGCGTGGTCGTGACGGAACGTAACATCACGACATTACATTCCTCCCCAACAATAAACAGAACAACAAAAATAACAAAAATGTCACTATGAAAAGGGATGAGAATTAGTAGTGTCTACATTATAAACACCCTGGCATTCCTAACAGATCCCTACAATATGCGGAACAGTCTTACGTGAAATAATTTTTTAGCCGACAGGATGGCTGAGGGTTTCTTCGCAGCAGATATTGGGACTGGCTTCGCCCTGATGGAACGTCCACTCCGGCTTCAGCGGCATCTTCACTACAGCTGACTTCCAATGGAGCAGGAGACACTTCCAGCTCCGCAGGGCAGGTATCAGTAGGGCATGAGTCATCCACACCGTCCAGATCACCATCATCACTCGAGAGAACCTCTTCGTTAGCACCAAGGCAGTTGTCCCCACTTTCCGGTTGAGGTGAAGATGTTATCAGGGGCTCAGGGTAATATTTCTTGAAATGGGAAATATTCCTAGTCACAGTCTCACGTCCTCTTGTGGCAATGACCCTGGTTCCTTTGATACTGATGACAGTCCACAGCAGTTTTTCATATGGGAGCTGAAATTTTCCTGTGGACAAGCGATTCTTGAGCAGGAGCGCATCCCCTTCTTGGACCTTCGTTGGTTGAGCGTTTTCTCCTCTGGCTTGTTTGAGCATACGCCTGTTTGCACCGAACATCAATTCGCACATCATCAGGGTTTTGGGGCTGCCAGCGAGGATGATGGGGAATCGAGTCCGTGACCACTCGACCCATCAACAAATGAGCCGGGGCCACTCCAGTGGTGGAGTGAGGGGTTTTTGGCCAAGCTGTGGAATGCTCTTCCCCAGCATTTAAGGTCCAACCCCGATTTCAGCTCTTTTCGCAAACAGTTGAAAATGCTCCTGTTCATTAATTAGTAGTTGGGTAGATCTCCTTCCCTCTAGCAACCTTTGTCTCAGTTGGTAATCTTAGCGCTTGGACGCCTCAGGGCAGCTATGTGCGCTTTATAAAACTCAACTCATTCATTCAGTAGAAAAGTGAATATGGCCAATTCTATGGATTGTTTCTTGTCATGTGCAATCCTGATTACCTTATTTAGAGTCCTCATAAATCTCTCCGCTTCACCATTGGCTTACGACCATCTTGGAGTGATTCTACGATGTCGAATACCAAGCGTAGCAAGATACATGGCTAGTTCTTGTCCTTGGAAAGGAGGCCCATTGTCAGTGCGCAATTCTTGCATCAACCCATGTGCAGCCATGATCTTCTCGATTTTGGGTATTACTTCTGCTGCATTGGGAGGCACCACAATCTCCACCTCCGGATACTTGGAGTGGTCATCTATGGCTGCTAGAGTGTGGTGGCCATCCGGCAGACTACGAAAATCCATGCTGACACAGGACCAGGATAACCTCTGCCGAGGCTCTGCAATGACTGGAGCTGGACAGGGCAGGTCTCCAGTGGCTTGACACGAAAAACACGAGCGAACAGTGGACTCTACCAGCTCCTCCATTAGCGGATACCATACCTTGGTCCGAAGTCGAGATTTTGTTTTTACCATACCCTGATGCCCCATATGGGCTAATTGTACACACTGATCCATTAGCGATGTGGGGATTACCAGCCGATGTCCTCTTAGCAGACAGCCCGTCGGGTCTTCAGTGAGTTCTTCTCAGACATGGTATAGATTCTCCATAAAACGCTGAGCTTGAGCCGTCAGGATTTTCCATTCATCCTTGATATTACGCCAATTATTGCGTTGCAGAGCTAGTTTAGCCCTCTGTAAGCATTCATCAGTGGAAGTTGCTTCTGCTAAATCCTGCATAGACAAGGGAATCGGGCAGGACCGGGCTGTGACACACTTTACGTATTCTTCGGTGTCAGCTGCATCCTCCATCTCCTTGCTGGTAGCGGCTCGGGGATGTCGGGACAAGTAGTCCACTGGATTGCGGGACCCCGGTTGGTACTCTACTTTACAATTATAGTCTTGAAGCTGCAGCATCCATTTTTCAATCCTCGGGGGAAGTTTAGTGGATGTTCCTGAAAAGAGAGCCACCAGAGGCTTGTGGTTTGTTGTAACTGTGAAAGGCTTTCCATAGACGTATAAGTGAAAGTGGCGACACCCCCCAATGAATGGCAATAGCCTCTTTCTCAATTTGTGAATATCTCTGTTCCGTTTCGGTCAGTGATTTACTTGCAAAAGCCACAGGAGTCCAGTCCTCTTCTTGTTGTCGTTTCTGCAGCAATACAGCCCCCGGCATCCACTGCTATTTGTGTCAACTTTGCAGGATCAAAGAAAGTCAATGTTGTTGCATCAGAGAGGGCATTTTTTATCTCCTTTATTTATTCAATTCCCGAAGGGATATCTCTGCGCTGTTGCTAGCAGTTTTAGGACAGCTTACTGCAGTGGTGAAATGCTAGGGGGGGATAGGTATTATGGCCTAGTAAAAAGGTACGTTTTCAATTTTTTCCTGAACAACACTAAATTGCTAATCTGTTTCAGTTCAGTGGGCAGGGAGTTCCAAAGTAAGGGTCCTTTGTAGGACAGGGCTCGACCTCCCTGCCTAGCTCTTCTTATTTTTGGAACTTGTAGCAGCAGATGGTTACTAGAGCGGAGTGCGCGTCTAGGGCAGTAAGGTACAAATTTCTCTCGTAAGTATTTGGGGCTGGTACCGTACAGGCATCTGTGTATGATGTTACAGATTTTAAAATTGATGCGCTGCTTCACGGGAAGCCAATGGAGTTGGTGTAGTAGGGGGCGGGAGGGCGTTCTGGGGGGGGCGTTGAGGGCCAGCCTTGCTGCCGTATTTTGGACAACCTGAAGTTTGTCTATTTGTTCTTCGTTCGCCGATAGGTAAAGCCCATTACAATAATCCATTCTGCCTAGGATTAAAGTTTGGATGAGGGTCTTTCTGTGGTTGTCTGGCAGGAAAGGAAAGACACGTCTTAGGAGCCCCACCACGTGAATGCAGGCACCTGCAACCTGAGTGGTGTGTTCCTTAAGCAGGAGTGCTTGGTCCAACTTAATGCCAAGGTTTTTTGCTATGGGCTTGGGGTTGGGGACCGGGCCTAGTTCCAGAGGCCACCAATCTGGTGACCAGAGGAGAGTCGCCCCTCCAAACAGCATGACCTCTGTTTTGGTCACGTTGCATTGAAGAAAATTTATTGCCATCCATTGTGCTATCGTTCTCATCCCACTGGCAAATGATGAAAGAATTTCCGGTGTGAGAGTTGTGAAGGGAAACAGAAGTTGGGTGTCGTCAGCGTACGACACCGGAGTGAATCCAAAGGATCTTATCATATTTGCTAAGGGGGCCACATAAATGTTAAAAAGCGTGGGGCTAAGGCATGAGCCCTGTGGCACACCCTTAGTAAGCACTCTAGATGGAGAGGAGTGAGAACCTAGTCTGACTCCTTGTGTGCGATCGGAGAGAAAGCTTTTTAGCCATGAGAGAGCCGTGCCTCCTATTCCCACATCACTCAGTCTTTCTAAGAGGAGTTCATGTGATATCCTTGAATGCCTGGGCTTGATCTGGACCCCATTTCCATGGAACTGAGTCTTTGGTGAGCTCTTGTAGCTGCAGCATTAGAGTTGTTAGATCCCGAATGAACCTTCCACAGTAATTTATCATGCCACGGAAGCTGCGAACTTCCGTCACACTAGTGGGGGCTACCTTCTCTTTGATATCCCGAACTTTCTCTGGATCCGGGTTGATTCCTTCGGTGGAGAAGGCATATCCAAAGAACTGTAGTTTTTTCTTTAGGAATTCACACTTCTCTCTGTGGAGAGTGAGTCCAGCATCCCGTAGGCGGTGGAGCACTTGGGTAAGCCGGGCATTGTGTTCAGGAAGTGACTTTGCATGTATCATGATATCGTCACTTACATTGATCACCCCTGGGATGTCCATGATCAGTTCATGTATGACGTTTTGAAAAACTTCAGCCGCACTTGACACTCCAAAACTCAACCTGGTGTAACGTCGCAATCCCACATGAGTTGAAAAGGTGGTGAAGTTTTGCGATGCCTCATCAAGTACCAGTTGATGGTACCCTGAGTGTAGATCAAGCTTCGAGAACCAGCAGGCTCCAGCCAGCTCTCCAATGAGATCATCAATGGTCGGGGTGATATGGCACTCCTGTTTGATTGCTGCATTTGGTAAGTGCATATCAACACAAATTATCACCGCTCCAGGCTGTTTTGGTTTTCTCGTGACCACAATGGGAGAGACCCACGGCGTGGAACCAGAGATTTTCTCGATGATTCCAGCAGCCTCCAATTTCTTAAGTTCCTCTTCTACTTGTGGGCGCAAATGAAATGCTATTCTTCGATGTCGCAGAGCGACAGGTTGAACTGTGGGATCAATGTGAAGGTGAATCTAATTTCCTCGGAATCAGCCAATTCCTTTGAAAACTTCTGAAAACTTGTCGAGTAGATGCTGTATGGATTCATGGTGTACACTGAAAGCAAATGTCACGACTCCAAGGTCTTCTGCCGCCCAACACCCCAACAGCATTCCTTGCCCATCCTCCGTGACATATACATAGGTGTTGACAATCCGTTCCCCGTGAGTTATGGAAGTCTTGAACCGCCCTAGAATCTTCAGAGGGGTTTCTTGTCCCTAGGCAAATACTGTGATTGCGGAGGGGCGTAGTACGGGTGCAGGACGCCGAGTCCGGTGTAGAGCAGCTGTCATGTTATTTATGGTGGCTCCAGTGTCTATTACGGCCATCACTTCTTGAGACCCCACGCAGATGTTACATTGTGGCAATCGATGAGCCTTCCGGTGGTAGTGCCAATCATGTGTACCTTGCGTACTACTTTCTCTTCTTCCTCATCATCGTCCATGTCTCTGGGAGTTCGATCCCTCTCCGACACTGCATTGGCCCTCTGTCGTGGCCTTCGATACTTCTTAGATCGGTATACTTTTTCAAAGTATTTAAACCTTCCACATCCAGAACATTTCTTCCCTTTTGCTGGGCACTCTGCTGGCGGGTGTGGCAGCCCGCCACAGTATCCACACGTCTTGGCTGGTCCAGCCACTGCAGCATTGGGTCCTTTTTTTGTCCACTTTGTCCCGGGTCTGGTGGTCACCACATTGACCGGTTCCGTTTTCACCGGGACTTGGAGAGCAGCCTCCATGTGGGCAGCATGGGCTTTGGAGAGCTCCTTGGTGCGTCCCAGGGTTAGGATGTCAGCAAGTGGTTTGCCAGATGTTTCTAGTATATGTTCTCGAAGTTTGGCTGATGCGCACCCCTGAATTATTTGACCCCTTATTTCTTCCGTAGTATCCTGGAATCCACACGTGGAGGCGAGGTTCTTCAGCCTAGCGTGATATGTGTCCAGTGATTCGTCGGGAAGTTGTCGTGCTTGTCTAAATATAAACCTTTCGTAATCCTGGTTGGCCATTGGCTCAAAATGCCCATTGAGCGCGTTTATTAAGGTGTGGTGGTTCTTGGGGGTAACTTCCACAATCGTTTTAACGATGTTATGTATATCTTTCCCTCCTAGGTGCAGTAGCATTGAACGTTTTTGGTCCATATGTACCTTAGTGGCCTCAAAAAATATTTGTACGCGATCCACCCAGTCTTTCCATTTGGGCGCAATGGAGGACGGGGATCCTTCTACTATGAAGGGCTCCACTGGCGGCATCTGTGCCATGGTTCAACTTTGAAGAGCAGCACCTGTAGCCCTTATGGGTGTAGTTACTTTCCACCAGCTACCCACCTCAGGGTTTTCAACTGCACGGGCAATCAGTTCTTCTATAAGTATACACTGGCTGTCAATTCCCCTTAGTTATAGGTATGTGTCCTTGTTGTCCCCTGGACCGGCGTTATTTTATTAGTCCCTCACTTTTTTTATATAGATTGGTGTTTTATTGTGTTTCACCAGGCAGTCCACACCCATGCACTTTGTTTTTAATGGTCTGCAGCCTCCTATGTATGGCACATTGTGTTTTACCAGGCAGTTCTCACCCATGCACTGTACCTTTAATGGTTTGCAGCCTCCAATGTTTTTTTTTGTATTTTGAAGTTTGTGAGAGGATCTTTCCTCTAAAGGGGCGTGGCTCAAGTGCTCTGAAAGGGGCGTGGCTCAAATGGGCCTGCAGGATCACTTCTCCGATCCGTAGGCCTATTGCCGGTTTAAATCTGTTACGGGGTCACTTGCAGGCTTTATTCCTCCAGCCCTGCAGCATCAGCACATAGGCAGCCCCTCCCGAGTGCCGACCGCACTCACACCGATAGCTGGGAGCAGACGGGGCAAAACGGCAGCCAGAGTTCAGGGAGGGCGTGGCCGAGAGCCGCGCACAGCCGCAGGGATACACGCGTGGCGGCGGCTTCAAAACAACGTTGCGCCTCACCTCCGGGTCACCGCAGGCCTCCGGAGCAGCAGAAGGCGACAGGCAAAGTGTAGTGGCACAAGCGTCGCGAGCACCAGGACACGCTTGCGGCTGCCTCACCGACAAACACACCGACAGACACAAAGGCAATCCCACCCTCGTCGCCAGTTGTTGTGTCGAGCGCGATAGCATCACCGACAAAATCTGGGGAACAGCTGGAGTGACCCAGGTAAGTGACCTTAATAACGACAGGAGCCTGTTTTGCTTGTGACTAAGGGGCTTGGTCTCCGTCGTCCGAACTGGCGGACGTCGACGTGTCCTTTGCATTCATTAAACTATGGTCACGTGGCTATCACACATATTGCGTGGTCATGACGTAATGTAACATCACGACATTACATTTACCAAACCTGTTTTCGAGGGCTATCGATGAAATAATCTGCATTCAATTCAACGTGCGCGGCCGACACAGGTCACATCGGTGAGGCTGGGCAGGGGCAGTGTGGGGCGCGGGGGGAGTCAACTGACGATGGGATAGGGAAAGTAAAATAAAAAAGTAAATAAAACCACTTACCTTGTGCTCGCTGCATCGCCGACACTGCACAATTGTTTAGCCTTTGAGCACAGTAGCACTGCAGATTTTACAGCGCTGCTCAAATTTTAGGGAATCTGGCTTTCCACAACTGTTCTCTGCAGCAAAGTACTACGGAAAGTGGTGCCTCCTCCACCAAGGCTCCGACTTGGATTGGTATCAATGATCACTTGTCCTGAGGAGGAATTGCTGAGGCATCACAACAACAAAATTAAAATACCATTAACCAACAACAAAATTAAAAACAAAACAGTTGAAATTAAATACACACCGTTCCAGGTAATGGCGGACTTTAAAATCAGCACCAGTGGACATTTTCTTACACAATGATCACTAGATAAGAGTTTTGCTTCATTCATTCATCATACACAGCTTGGGAAGGTTCCATAAATTTCAAGGGGTTAAGAGTCCATGAGAGGGGTTGCTAAGTATGTGAGATGCAAATTTACAAAAGCACTCTGTAGAGGTTCCTTTTCTAAAGCTAGGCTGAACAACTCACTTCATGTAACTATGGACACTGTCTCCAGTCTTGAGCATTTAGCTGCAACTCATTGATTTGAGGTGGAAGTCTTCTTAGTGTAATGGAAACAAAACAAGACAACAACACCAAAATGCATTAGACTATCGCACAAAAAGTCCAAGGCCAGAATCTGTGTCTAGGAGGGAGGTGATCACCCTACCCAGTGGCGGCTTCTCCACAAAGGTGGAGGAGCATCGCCTCACTGCTGCTGTGCAACAGTTAAAGAGAGGAAAAATTAAATGATAATAACTTGATGTTGATATCATTTTATTCTTCCCTGCTGAGTGCAGGGCTGCTCTGTTGAAAGAACAGGGGAGGAGTGATGAGCAAACTAAAGTGCGCATGATGCTTTGACCGGCACTCTCGGGCCTGCCAATCAGTGGTGCATACTTTAGCATGTTTTCCATGCAGGCTGCATTTCCGCCTGCATGGAGAACAAGCCCGTTCCCCAGTCTCGATCTGAGAGCTGAACCACAGCGCTCAGACCAATCACAGTGCTTCATTGCAGCATTATGATTGGTTTAGGTGAGCCAATCACAATGCAGTATTGCGATTTGCTATGGGGAGCCTGGCTGCTTCCTGTTCAGTAGGGGAGAGACGACATGGGACAGAGCGAAGAGGTGGCAAGTGAATTATCTTTTTTTTACTATTATACCCCCTAACCCCCTTGCCCCCCTGCTACACCACACCAGATTCATGATGGCCGTCACTGACCCTACCAGGTGCTTCCCTAGCAAGGACAAGCATTGAGAGGTACTGCAGCAGAAAATGTAAGTCCTGGCATAGAACATGTGTTTCAGCAGGGACTACATTTGAAAAAATGGTTTATGGAAGCATATGTTTCCTAATAATGTGACAGAGAACTTTTGTACCTACGTTGGCCCTGTGAAAAAAGGCAGTTTCATTGAGATTATGGTACACTTGACAGTTTAGCGCTTCATCTATGCCCGGGGTAGGATGCATCAAGTCCTTTTACCTACTGTCGCAAAGTCTCTGTTCAAGAAACTTGTGCAATATATAGCAGTAATATGTGTCCATGTATCACCTTGTGGGTAAGTAGTTTAAGTTAGCTAGCCTAGTTCATGTAACTCCATTATGATTTGTATGAGTTTGAACTTTGGAAACTAAAGTAAAAGTAAGCTAGTAAACACTTTCATATAGAGAACTGCACCCAAAAGGGTTTCCAGGTGCTGCTCTAAAATCGAATAGACACAAACTATGCATGTAGAGCAACCATTTTATGTACCTCCAAATACAAAGTTACAGAAATTTGCTGTGATGAGAGCTTAAAAAAAGCGATCAACTATTTGCAAGTTGAGACTTAACTCTGTTTCTGCCTCTTGATCAGGGGTTATTGAAGTAGTGCATTTTGTTTGTATCCCTAAGTACATAAAATCTGCCAAAAGCATGTGGAGAACGCATAACTACAACCATGTTACAGCGGAAGTTCAATTTTTGCGGAGTCACTCAGGAGGGAAAGTTAAGCAAAGGTATACACTTGAGTAAAAACGTATACAGAGCTACCAGTGGGAACGGTTTCAGAAAATCTAAGTGCATTTAAGTACAAAATGCTTGTGAGATACAGTTGCAACTCACTAGCAATTTTGTACTTAAATGCAATTAGGGTTTCGGAAACTGTTCCCACTGGTAGCTCTGTATTTACAAGGCAAATCTAAGCAAAGTGCACACCCATGCCAAATGCTGCTCAGGATTACCGCCAACCAACTAACATTAGCTAGTGAAAATGAAGCAAGTGCATTAGAAAAGTAGAAATCCTTGCAATCTAATGTTAGACCAGAGGCCGGTTGAGTCCCCCAGCGGAATTGTTTTAGATGTCGGGCCCCCCACCACCTGACAGAAATTTCTGGAATCTGGTACACTACATAATTGATCGCCACTCTAATATCCAGGGCAATATCCGGCAAATCATTTTTAACAAAATAAGAGTGTTTAGTAAACTGTAGGTTTGTGAGTGGGTGTGGTTAAATGACAGAGGCTTATTACACAGCTCAAAAACAATTTTCCAAGATAAAATGTGCGCAAATCTCCAAGTAATTCTTTTTATTTCTGGCAGGGCCACATTAGCTTTCCATTCTTTCAAGTTTGTTAAATTGATCTCGCATGCACTTCCATGCAGCTCCTTCTCTTCACACCCACTCGCCTATAAGCACATTGTTTCTTCTACTTGTGCCATGTTAATATTTCAACACCTGTGCAGTTCCTTCTTGCATTTTGCACAAAATCACAACTGGCACCTGATACTAATGTAATGTACACTCTGCAGAGAAGAGCAGGATTGGATGAGCAAGTGTTTGGAACAACTTTAGGACCCACTGTCAGGCACTGTGAGAAACTTGTGTTTCTAGGGAAGGAGAGTGGTCCACAGGAAATGCCAAGTCCATATCAGTTTTCACGTATTGTTATTAGAGAAAACACACTCAAAAAAACTCTGGACCGCTTGAGTTTTATAACAATAAAGTCTTGAAGGGGGTAATGAGTGTGTTTATCCAAATTTGTTGATATCCTTAGGCTCAATCCTTGCTCATGTAATCAGAATTAAAAGTCCATATTATGTAGAAAAAATTACTTTTATTAATTTAGGTAAAAACATGAACAGCCGACACGTGTTTCGCCCCCTATGGCGATTTGTGCCGGGGCTTTTTCAAGGCTATTTACAATATCATGTGTTCATTTACAGATCTTCATAATATGGGCTATTTTTTCACCAAAGTATCCGGTTTGTTTCAAAAGTGGCAAATACCGAGCGGATGAATAATGACGTGATCTGGGAATTACACCCTTACAAATTGAAATTTTGAAACAAACCGGATACTTTGGTGAAAAAATAGCCCATATTATGAAGATCTGTAAATGAACACATGATATTGTAAATAGCCTTGAAAAAGCCCCGGCACAAATCGCCATAGGGGGCGAAACACGTGTCGGCTGTTCATGTTTTTACCTAAATTAATAAAAGTAATTTTTTCTACATAATATGGACTTTTGATTCTGATTACATGAGCAAGGATTGAGCCTAAGGATATCAACAAATTTAGTTAAACACACTCATTACCCCCTTCAAGACTGTGAGAAACTTGTACTGCCTTTGATTCTCAACTTCAAAGGTCTTAATTGTCTTTTTTGAACAGTAAGTATGGATACATAGTTTTCATGGAGCCCTGGCCTTTGCAATATTACCAACGGACGGCCAGGGCAAAAAAGCACTAGGAAAAATAACGTATTATACTGCAACAATTAGGGTTCATACAATGTGTGCTGCTGAATGGCATCTGGAATAGAACAAGGATGGCCTATCAAAGACCTCCTACTTGACCTCTATTTCTTTACTTTTAGGACTAGATCTGCTCCTATGGGTAATTGATATACAATCTGAGACATGATAAATACAGCAATGTCACTTTATCAAAACATTTTTATTGATTTTTTATTATTTTTATTATTGATAACAAACAAGTTAAAAGCCATACAAATTCTTTATCATTTTTTCAATTTATTCTTTTTTGGACATATGTATTATACATTACATAAATAGACAAATGTCATGAACATTTTTGCACACAGAGTACAATTTTTTCAATGAAACCCCTATCAATTCCCACATACTCATTGTACCTCTAGCATCCACCCTCATACTCTTCTATACCATCCACACTTTCAACCCACCCAAGAACACATACGCAAGCTGGTCAAATAAGGATCAAAGATGTTTAAGATTCTGTGACCATGTTGTGGGCTGGGTGCATAACACATACAGGTCGGCGCACGTTTCGGTGGTATTAACCACATTATGACCACCTACCTCAGGACCATCAGAATTTGTAAACTTTAGGTTAGTGGTTGGGGTCTCTGTAATATTTAAAATGACATGTCTTAGAGGACCCATCTGTTAAATATAATTTTTAACTCAAATGATTGAACCAAAACAAGCTCCAAAAAGTGATTCAAACTCAAAGATACAGTGTGAAGACCTCAATCCAAAGTTGCCATAATTCTCTGGAGACCTTAATGAACCTGAAAAACAAATTGAAGAAAAGGAAGGACATAGATATGTCCAGAAATTGCTGCATCACCGCCCACACTGTACCTTATTTGAAATTTGTATTCAAAATATAAATCTTTCCTACGCCAATGCTAAGGCTCCCTTGGTTAATACACCACCTTGATATATTGGGAAAAATGAGTGCCAATAATTACATTACACAGGGTCAGATTTATTACAATACGCATAGATGAATACATTATTTTGTCCAAGATCACAGGATGTTGCTCCAAGGCTAAGATTCAAACCCGACTCCCCAGTTACAAAGTCAGTAGCACTGACTATAAAACCACATCCTCTCAGCTTCAATTTTACAGACATCCAACGTCCTACGCACCCAGGTAGCCATGAAAAGTTAGCATTCTTATGTAAACAAAGCCTAAAAATGCCAGAAATTTTAATTTTAAGTATGCTTTTTCAGCCCAAATCAATCTTCAAAGTGCAATAATGTGTGTATGACGCTTTAAATCCCTGCAACTTCTATAGAGTTTTCAATGCTGCTAGTAAACATGTAAACATTTGAGTGTCTATAAGGGAGACAGTGTTATCAGATTTTTTGAACACTCCCTAGCTCAGATCTGGTACACGAGGAACAATTCTTCTCTAGAAATCATTAACAAATGTTTTAGGCAGTAGTATAATGTGATAATTGCCCACTAACCAGTTATGGATCTGAAGACAAAGGTGAAGGTCTACAGAGAGGGTGCTGAAAGAACACCTCATTGAGAATTCCTTAGTGGTATGAAAAGTTGCTTGCCTGAAACAGTGGGGGTTTAGCACACATGATGGGCTTATGTTAAAAAAAAGAACTAATAAAATATTAATTATGTTGCCTGTTTTACTTCAGAGCAATGTTGTCTGACAGACTTTGTGTTGATATAGGCATCTTAAGGATTTTGGGAGCCCTGGGCCAAAACTATTTTGGGGGCCCTTGTTCAGAACAGCTTTGAGTTTATGATTCACTTTCAACTCTGCCATACTCTCTTTAGTCAGGCTACTAATGTCTAATTTTGACTAAGGTCAAAATTCAAAATGTTTGCATCTAATATTCAGAGATAGTGATGTGTGTTTTCACTGTTGTAACACAGCAGCAGCCCACTAATTTTACAGCAAATAATATCTGTGATATCCTCCAATTTCTCATATGTGAAGACCTTATTTGATCTAAAATAAACATTTTTATGGTTGTTGCATGAAACAAACATTTATCTCCAAATAGTAATAGACCCTCTCACATCAATCACATTAAAATGAAATGAAAATAAAAACGGTATTTAAAAGAATCTGTTTAGGAATTATTACAGTATATCAACAAGAAGGGGAACCGTGAGTGGACAATATTTAACAGGGTCCAGTGTACAAGTCCAGGAAACTAGTAGCACAAGAGGGGTACAAAGTTCCCCGATGGGAAATATAAGACACAAGAGTGCGTGCAGCGTAGAGGAAGGTAAAAGGGGAAAGGGCATTTCCTTTTTTGGAACTAAAACCCTCACACACCTAGCAAGCTAGATGTCTCTTGTGCTACTAGGAATTATTACAGGCCATCAGGTCTGGATTGCAGTGGATGTATAAATGTACTTTTGTAATTTAGGACGAAAACATTGATGGGGCATGACATGCCCATACTTGTGTACAAAGGCCCAATTAGACACGAACTTCCAGGGGGATGGGGGGGGCTAACACTGCCAGCCAGGGCTGGCCCTATCACTGATCTCACACAGTGCAACAGTCTTTTTTGGCGCCCCCACCCCCATTTCCTCCTTCTCCATGAATTCCCTCACTACCACTCACCAACAATGCACCTCGCCTCTCTATAGCACCTTTCTGACAAACATTTCTTTTCTTTATAGAGCTACTCAGTCAGTCAGTCAACTCATTAACCCTCTGCACTGTGTGGGTGGCAAGAGTGCCCATGTGAGTGTACGGTGAGCCATGTGAGAGTAGGGAAAGAGGAGTGCCTGCAGGGTGAGTGAGGTGGCCATATGAATTTGGGTGCTAATATAAGTGCGGAGTGGGACGAATTAATGTATGGTTAGTGATGGGCTTATTTGAGTGAGATTGTAGATTGAGCAGTGAGGGGGACAGGTGAGGAAAATGTCACATGAGTGCAGGTTTAGCAGTGTGCTTGTTTGTCTGCAGGGTGAGGTACAGGGTGAACAGCGCAAGTGCATTGTGAGTGCAGAGTGATCACTGTGAGTGCAGGGTGAGTGGGTGAATGGTGTGAGTGCATGGGATCAGTGTGAGGACATTGTGATCGCTGTGAGTGCAGAGTGACCTTGAAAGTGAAGGGCAATATTGAAGAGTGAGTTGTCTGAATGCAAGGTGCATTCAAAGACACTTGAAGTAACTCAGTATGTTATTGTCAGCGGCGTAGGGTTTCAGATATGTTAAACTATTACTATTATGGCATTAACCAGGGATTGAAGGTGGTAGAAATAAATAATGTGTTGATCTTGTAACAAACTTCCAGTTTTATGATTAGGGTTGCCAGCTCAATATTTTGATGTCCCAGGCAGTACAAAAATAACCAGTCACCTAAAGCTGTTTCTCAGCACTTATCTGTGCATACTTTGAACAGCAAATAGAAATAGAAATCATTTTTAATTGTGTTCTAGGCTTCCTGAATGATCCATGACTGATAAATAATGGGAGCAAAGACAGACGAGTCACATTACAAATGAATACATAATTCTTTATTTATAACCCGTATTTAGAGTCAAGACAAGCAATTTGCAGGCTGTTTAAACAACCCATGTCTGGCATTTTTCTTTTGGCAACTTGAAACCCTTTTAGCCCTGTGGGTGTTGCACGCCTGCCTCTGTAATTTTAAAAGAAACTTTGGTCCAGATGTACGATGTGCAAAATGGAGCCCCGAAAAGTGCAACTCATTTGCAACTCGCAATTTGTGAGGCGCTATTTGGCATGTACAACAATGTGTTTCACGCTGTTTGTGATTCCCAATAGGGTCGCAAATTGGGAGGCTCATGAATATTAATGAGCCTCTCGCAATTTGCGAGGCCATTGGGAATGACAGGCCCTCCCAATGATGGTGGACTGCTGGGCTCAGCACACCACCATGTCTGGGACTGCTTTTGAATAAAGCAGTTTTTTTTTCAACGTAGACCGTTTACCTTAAAGGAAAACAGAATGCATTGGAAAAAAATGAAACGTTTTCCTTTCATTTTTTAAGGGCAGGTAGTGGTCCCTCAGTTCACTGCCTGCCCTTAAAAATATTTTTTGAGACAGTCACAAATTGCGACTGCATTACCACCCTCTAGAAGAGGGTGGTAATTTGCGAGAGTTTTGCGACCGCAATTGCGATTGCAAAACATTTATGCCTGGGGCTGTTGTTGATATTAGGAAGCGAACGCCTCTTTGTCATTTGAGATGTCATCAGTGATGTCATGAGTGATGTTACTGACCATGTCATGAGTGATGTAATATGTGACATCATCAGCAGTGCATTGTGGGTGCGCAAGTTATAGTTAGCTGAACTAACTATAACGGGGGAATTTCAATGGTTGTGAACGAGTGAAATGTCGAGCTAACTATAAAGCCCCTGAAACCTATGGTTTTTTCAGTGAATATATATATATATATATATATATATATATATATATATATATATATATATATATATATATATATTACCTACTGGCGATAGCCAGTAGGTATATATAGTTAGGATTTTTTTCCTATGGGACTTTTGAAAATTCTATGTCTAATAACTTTGGCGTTTGTGGACGGAATCGGCTGACATTTTCAGGAAAAATGGCACATGTTGTTTCTAAGCAGCCCTTGAAAATTTGGGGGGGTTTCGTCAAGGGGGGGCCGAGAAAAAAGGGGGGTCCCAAAACACGTTTTTCCCATGTTAATTTCCATAGGGCGTTTGGCCTCACTTTTAGCTCGAACGGCTGAATGGATTTGCACGAAACTTGGCAAAATTGTAGGGACTGTTAGCCCGATGTGCCTTTGCTGGGTCTCAATATATGTGCTCCAGTGGATTTTGAGAAATTAACGTTTTAAAAGATGTATATATCTGTGACAGCGTCCCAGATAGCGCACCAGTTCGCGTACTTTTCGCGTCACGGAGCTTTGCGAAGCGATGCTGATTGGCTCTCCGGTGTCTGTCAACATTCTAAACAGTCCGGAGCGGCCGCCATCTTGTCTCTCGGTGGGATCGAGAGACAAGAAGAGGTGAAAAACGAAGGGGGAATTTAATGAAAGGGGGCAAGGTAGACCCCTCTTGACCCCCTAGGAATGATGTTGGGGTTATTAAAGGGTCCCGTGGGGAAAATTCAAAAAATTTGATTTTTCACGGTAGAAGCGCTTCTCGGTTCGCAAATTAACGGCTGAATGGATTTGCACGAAACTTGGCAAAATTATAGGGACTGTTAGCCCGATGTGCCTTTGCTGGGTCTCAATATATGTGCTCCAGTGGATTTTGAGAAATTAACGTTTAAAAAACAGGTATATCTGTGACAGCGTCCCAGATAGCGCTCCAGATCGCGTACTTTTCGTGTAACGGAGCTTTGCGTAGCGAAGCTGATTGGCTCTCCGGTGTCTGTCAACATTCTAAACAGTCCGGTGCGGCCGCCATCTTGTCTGTCGGTAGGATCGAGAGACAAGAGGAGGAGAAAAACGAAGGGGGAATTTAATGAAAGGGGGCTAGGTAGACCTCTCTTGACCCTGTGGTAAATAAAATTACCTGGTACTTAATTTCTATGTGGTAAAGTTCAATAAAATAGCTCAATCAAAATAAGAGACACAGAGTCCGTGGCATCTGAGGTTTAAGGGGTTTTATTCCATAAAATGGAATTGGTTCGAACCAGGTAGCATGATCCATCACTACGAGGGTTCAGGAAGGGAATCATGGACATGTACAATGATTTATTAACAGTACACAGTATATATAGTATCATTACAGTGGTGATGGGTTCAGAAGGCGTAACAGCTGAAAGAAACAAGATAAGAAACATGTGCGTAACAATATGTAATCAGAAGGCGTGCACAAGGGTGTACACGGAGGTGGGTGCCAGAAACGTCACATAGAAGAAAAAAACATTTCAGCATTTCAGTCATAGAAGTGACGCAAGTGGGTGGATCCCTAGAAGAATCCTGCAGTGTCAGCAGAAATATATGGCAGAGATGCGCGCGCAGCAGCATGACGTGTGACTGACGTGGAACTGGAGGGTGAAGGGGACTTGACATTTAGCGCTAGGATTAGAGACAGAAGTCTGGTGGGTCAGATCGACTTGTTCCTAAATCATATCTGGTATTTTGTGTTTGGAGAACTGTATTATCTAGAAGGAAAGGTCTCTCGGGCAGAGGCTATTCTATACTGACTGCTAATGCGTGCATATGTGTCTACGTGTAATGCGAGGGGCCATGGGCCTATCATGGTAACAGGAGCTATGAATTATTTACATGGAGACAGAAAGGCCGGGCCCTTTACTCTGCAGCTGGGGGGATGTTTACCTAAACTACTGGACAAGAATGTATTTTCGAGGAGCGGAGCAGATAATTTGAAGGCTGAATACAGTTTTGGCAGGCAGTCAGGCAGAGCCGGGCACCACTTGCCGCGCAGGGAGTAAGTCAAAGTTCAGGGATGCAGATGCAGGTCCAGGCTGCAGCTTTTCAGAGGCAGAAGTCAGGAAAAGGCTCGATGGCAGAAATCAGGGCCTTCGCCAGAGCCATGAAAACATGGAAGTGCACCATGTAAAGACGGTGGCACGGCATACTTAGGAACTGAATTATTGATCCATTCATGGCGGATCTGAAAGAGGACATGTTAACGTTGGACGCAAATGTATTTGCGTCTTCATAGCGGGTTGTGGAGGGAACTTACATGCACTTTAAGCACGTACATGGAGCCGTTGGGGTACGTAGTAGGGGACACAATTGAGCATAAAAATTTATATTACCTCATTCCCTCCTTGTCCCCTACGGACCCTTCATGATATATCAATCTTCATTAATCCATCTATTTGTTCATATAACATCATTTGCTGAATTTGAACTTGAACTTGAATGGGGAATACATGATGTGGCGCACAAGCCGCATATCGCCGGCCCACATTGTAGACATAGGCAACAACTGAATACTATGAGAAGGGCTATTCCTAGGAAGGATAGGACTTTCCATCCCCAGGTGGATAACACGCTCCAGAATCAACCGGACCAAGTCCAGGTGCCTGGATTCTGGTGTATCTGACTAGCAATTTTGTGAAGACGGGTAATGGCTTTATATATCGAAGGTGCGTTTTGTGGAATGAAAATACAGCAACTCGATCCGATGACTCTACAAGCTCTGCCCCTATCGGCCAAGATGACGTCAAGAACAAGACGATTTTGAAGGACAACAAGTCTCATAGCAGACTGTTCCTCTGTTAAGTTGCCTAGGGCGGAAGTAGTTTCATTCACTACTGCTTCAAGGGTTCTGGTCAATCTACGTATCAGTTTACTATTCGAGACAGTACCTAAGTAGGGAAAGAAACCTTTATTGAAATCTGTATATTGCTCCCATGCTGTTTCAGTATAGTCTACAATCGGGAGATCTCTCTTGTGTCTAGTATGTACTAGGTGGGAGTTCCTATGATAGTCAGGTGGGGCTAGAAAAACAGGTGGCAGAAGGAATGCAATGTAACAAGTGCCATCCCAATCTAGAGGTAAACGTATGTATGCTGTATGGCCACAAACAAAATAGGAATGACGGGAAGCTTTGAATGTAGACTTGCCTTTATCACTAAATTCGACTACAGTAGTACATTCGCTATGACCTAGGTGTACTGAACCATTCTTTCTGACACATAATTCACCTTTAACAGGTAATACTGACATAGAAGGTAAGTCTGGCTTCGTTTCGGACTCGACATTCAGAATCATGAGGTTAAGTGTAAAGTTACCTAATCCATATACTTCGTTTTCTAGATCGGTCCCTGTCCTTTTGGGAAGACCCTCCTTGTCAGGGAAACATACTTTGTGCAGAACAGTGTTCAGATTTCCCCATACCCAATTGCCTTGGTAAACTACGGAATCAGAATCTAAGGAATTTATTAAACTAAACCATGCACCACAGGAACCATTGTGTGTGAACGGGTACGGAAAGAGGGGCAGAACTCCCTTGTATTTCTGATAGGGGGGGAGTCGGCCACATATCCAACAATTGGTAGCATTGCTGGTCTGATGGGAATGGTGTAACATACTAATGAATGTATTGTTGCGCAGCGCAAGTCTGTATGACAATTCATGCGGGGGCAGTTCACTGAAAGTGTGCTCGACAGTGACATTTGAAGAAAAATGTGTACGGTTGAATATAGGGTAGTATAAGTTTAACAGTATACTTGCAGTAATAATCATAAAGCTCAGAAAAAACATAATCAATAATGTCACTATACAGTGACTGCGGAGAGTTTTACAATATTCATGTTTCTTGAGCTGTTTCTGTCTATCTCTCTCTCTGTCGGGGTCTAACGGGTACATGTCAGAATCAGGTTTAACCGATTCACCTAGGGGAGGACTTAAACAATTAAACTGTCTGACTTGCTAGACCTTAGTTTGGATTTATACTCCTCGGACGGAGTCTTCTCTATCAGGGGAAGTTTAGAGTCACTGAAATCTGGGCAGTCCTTAGAGGGGGAGGGCTGAGAGTCTGTAACTGGAAGCAGTCCATGAAATATCTTGGCGTGGCTGGAGTGGAGCCACCCTTTGCGGCCCTCGACCTTGATTGCAGTCCTCGTGGTTAGCAGGACAAGTTTCGGCTCCTGCCAACGGGGCTCCAGCGGACTCCTCCGATCAAAGTTCCTGACGAGAACAAGGTCCCCCGGAATGATCCCATGTGGCTTTACATCGGTGTTGTCGGGAAAGGCTGCAGCAACCTGTGAACGACATGATTGTAGTGCAGACATCAAGGAGGCAAGGTAATCTGTCAGCATATTACAGTCAACATCTGTGATTTTTCTAGGCAGAGGCGTCCCCCACATATTCGGTGGCCTGCCAAAGACCACCTCATATGGGGATAGCCCTGTTCTCGAGTGCGCTACCATCCTCATGTAGAAGAGGGCAACGGGTAATGCAACTATCCAGTCTACGCCCTTTTCTTTACAAATCTTGGCGAGACGAATTTTCAGAGTCTGATTGTGACGTTCCACGAGACCTGCTGCCTCGGGATGTCGGACACAGTGAAACTTCCATTGATAGCCGAGCAGGAGTGATACCTGTTTCATTAACTCGGACGAGAATGGCTGTCCATTATCTGAGTACACGACACGGGGCAAACCGTACCGTGGGAAAAATTCACGTACCAGCTGCTTGGCAGTGGTCGGAGCAGTGTAATCTGGGACTGGATATGCTTCTGTCCAACGGGAAAGTGCACAGACAACTACGAGGACATATTTAAATCCTCGACAACGTTCCATCTGGATATAATCCGTCTGGAGGACTTCAAAAGGGTGATCGGGAGGATGAAATCCACCTTGCTCTACGGGAATGCCTTTACCTGGGTTGAACTGACAACAGATCATGCAAGTACGCACTTTCTGTTTTGCTGCTGCTCGTAAATGTTTATTGAACCAGAGATTTTGAATGCTGTCCAACATGGCTTTTTCTCCTAGGTGTGCAGGACTATGTGCTGTGTTAATGATAACTTGAACCATAGAGTCGGGGAGAAACCATGTGGCTTTTCCCTTCGTCATCCATCCCTGTTCTGTCTAGATCCCTCCTAGTTCAGTCCATTTCCTGATTTCGTCTGGTGTAGCATGTGTCTGTATGTCAATTACATCTAGGGCGGGATCCTTAACTGTCATGCAATGAGTTGGCGTCGGGACTATTGTCTTTGTCAAGTCAGGTGTGTGAGTCTGTGCTGTAAGCTTGGCTGTTCGGTCTGCCAGGTCGTTGCCCTGGGAAATGTTGTCAGTGACTTTAATATGCGCTTTACACTTCATGATGGCTATTGCTGTAGGCAAATGTATTGCTTCTAACAGAGCTTGAATGAGGGGACCGTGCTGGATCTTGGCACCGTGTGAAGTTAAAAAACCTTGTTCTTGCCAGAGGACTCCGAAGTCGTGTACAACTCCGAATGCATAACGGGAATCTGTGTATATGTTAACTTTCTTATTCTTGGCTAGAATACAGGCTTGGGTCAGAGCAATGAGCTCTGCCGCTTGGGCTGACAGGGTGTCAATACGATGTGTTTCTATGACATCAGTTTCTGTTGTTACTGCATATGCAGCCACTAACTCTCCTATACTTGTTCTCATACATGAACCATCCACATAAAGTGTCAAGTCTGGATATGGTAATGCGGTATCTGTCAAGTCTTGTCTGGGTTTCGTCGTAATGGTAACAACTTCAACACAATCATGTGCCAAAGGGTCTGTCATATTTAATGGCAAAAGTGTAGCTGGATTCAATGTGTTACAGCGTCTGATTTCTATGTGTGGCTGAAACAATGTCAATTCATATCCTGTCAGTCGTGCTATAGTCAAATGTTGAGTTTGTGTTCGGTTTAAAAGAACTTCCACGGAATGTGGAACTTGTACTGTCAATTGATGTCCTAACACTATAGAATCACTTTGTCTGATTGCTAGAGCTGTTGCTGCTACTGATTTCAAGCACGCAGGCAAAGCCTGGGCTACTGGATCTAATGTACTAGAAAAATAGGCACACGGTTTGTGTGAACTGCTTGGTCTTGAGTGAGGACCGACAATGCAGTACCTTCACGTTCTGTGACAAAAAGTGTAAAAGGTTTGCTGTAACATGGTGTCGCTAAAACAGGTGCTTGACATAAAGCTTTCTTTAATTCGTCAAAAGCCTGTGTATGTTCCTGAGTCCAAGGGAGGACAGTCGTTGACGCTGCCTCCTGTGTTGTCAACTGTATAAGTGGCTTGGCTAGAAATGCATACTGAGGGATCCATTGTCTGCAATAAGAAGTGAGGCCTATAAAGGCCCGTACCTCCTTTTGTGTTCTGGGCTGTGACATATTTACAATTAACTGGATACGGTCGGGTGTTAGCTGTCTCCCCCATTTGGACAGCAAGTGCCCAAGGTATACCACTTGCTGAACACAGAATTGTAACTTCGAAGGGGACACCTTGTGTCCCTTATCAGCCAGGAAATGTAAGACTGTCAGTGATGCATGTTCACATTCGTGTTCACTTCGAGCGGTGATCAACAGATCATCGACGTACTGGAGTAGGGCAGTGTTGTCAGGCATGTGGATACTGTCAAGTTGTCTTTTCAATGCTTGGCTATAGATGCTGGGGCTTTCTGTGAATCCTTGAGGTGCGCGTGCAAATTTGAAGCTTCGACCATTTAAACAGAATCCGAAAAGGTATTGGCTATCCGGATCAATGGGGACACTAAAGAAGGCGTTCTTCAGATCAATTACAGTAAAGATCGTGGCTTCAGAATCAATTGCAGTCAATAAAGACGATATGTCTGGGACCACAGGATACTGTGGTACAATACATTTATTCAATTCGCGTAAATCGATAACTAATCGATAAACTGGAGGTGCACTCGGATCAGTGCGTGTAAGAATCGGAATGATAGGGGAATTACAGATATTGGAGTCGGTCTCTACAACCACTCCTTGGGCAATGAGCTCGTCAATAATTTTCAGTAAAGCCACTACAGCATCTGGGGGTAACTTGTATTGTCGAATTCGGGGTAAAACAACTCCTGGCTTGAGTGTAACTCGATATGGTGTAATGTGCATACAACCTACATCAGTTGGGCCTTGTGCCCATAACTGTGCAGGAACATTCTGTAACCTGGGATCAATATCTCTCAACACATAGTGACCTTTAAAGTCACGTAAAAATAATCTAACTCCTTCCGGAGAACAACATATGACTGCTCCTAGAGCCTTCAGTGTCTTGATACCTAACAAGTTTTCTGGACATGATTTCGTAAGCAATAAGTCTGTAGTTCGTGATAACGGACCAACTGCTAGAGGAACTGGTTTCGATACTTCATTAACAATAGGTTTTCCTGAAAAACCAAGGGAAACATTCTGTGAGCCTGAGAGGGGTGCCCCTGGAACCTCGTCGTAACTTATCGTTGTTCTGCTTCCCCTGTATCAATCAAAAACTTTCTATCTTTCCCTAATACCTGACTATGTACATAAGGACCCTCTTGATCTACAGGAATCTCAATGAGAGGCAAGCCAACTTCCCCCTCTAGGCTGTTTCATGTGTATCGCTGATACTCGGGATAGTCAGTTTGTGCATACTGGTACATCTGCTGAGTTGCATGTTGTGTTGAGGCAATTGGCTGTTGCTGGGGTACCGCTACGGTCTGTACTGTCTGTTGTGGAGCATGCATAGGCTGTACATTCTGTGGTACGTGTTGCTGGACCTGATCCTGTCTAGGAGGACGCGGTCTCTCCTTAGTTTTACCTGTTGCTATATTGTATTTTAAAACAGTACATTCGTTTATATAATGACCTGGCTGTTTGCAGTAGTTGCATGTCCCTTTAACGGGAACTGCTGAATTATTGGACTGTGTCATGCCCTTTTTCTGACTGTCAGCTGGAACTGACTGAGCAACTAACATTTTCAGTTTCGTGTCTTTCATGCGTCTTTGTTCGTGATCATGTTCTTCCCTAATTCTGTTCTGGTGGTACTGTAACATTTGTAACATCTGGGAAGGCGTGTTTGCTTGCCATGTGCTCTCGACTTTTAATACACGATTCTTAACTTGAGGCAAGGAATTCTCAACTAGTTTCGTTACAAAAAGATGTGGGTATGACTCGCTACTTGGTTTCAGGCCACTATTAATAATAAAACATTTCTCAAATCTAGAATAAAAATCACTAGTGTCTTCATCGGGTTTCTGTTTGCAGGCTGAGATTGCACCCCAGTCTTCCTTTTTAGTTGACAATAATCTTGGCAAAACCTGTACTAACAATCCTGGTAATGCTTTAGTTTTGTCCCCAAGCCCTAGACCTGGAGTTCGAGTCGTTTCTTCATTCTCTAATGCAGCCCAATCAATCTTTTGCTCTCCCACCTCCCAGTCTTTTTCTTTGAGTTTCTCGTAAATACCAGCAGGCAGTAATACTTTCAATATTTTCATAATGTCGGGATAGGTATAGTCTCCCATAAGTAACATGTCTTTTATTTCTCGGTGAAAACCTGCTGGATCTTTATCATGACTAGGTACTATTTTCTTCATTTCCAATAATTCCATTTTAGATAACGGTGTGTATACGAATACACGTCTAAGGGTGTCATCGGCATTCTGGACTGGATGTACTTCTCGTAAGGGATTCTGTCTGTCGAAGTAAAACATTTTCCTTTCCGGGGGTGGGGCTGAAACAAACTGTGGATTCAAGAAAGCACTATATCTGTGTCGCTGTTCTAGAATTACTTTAATTAGATCGGTACCTAGACCTCTCCATTTATTCATGAGTAGTTCTATTAGTACATCAGATAAGGGACCTGGATCAGAACGTTGGCATTTATACAACAAAAGAAGGTGTTGTATCATGTACATACCAGCCAGTCGCTGTTCGTCTGGGGACAGATTCAAAAAGGTTCGCGCTACTGTATCATCATTATACATACTAGAATTGTCAGCCCATTGCACTGCTGACCTGGCTAATTCTTGTTCATCCATAGAATTGAGTACATGGTACCCCATCCGATGTTGAAGTACTTTATCGGTAGCCTGAAATAGATGTTCAGGCGTTTTCGGATTTGACATAGCAGAGTGAAAAAGTTGCTTGCTTTCTGGGCGTAACGTTTTATCAAAGGATCTACCCTTACCTACATAGGCTATCGTGTCTTGACTTATTAGCTGCGATGTTTCTACTGTTTTCTCTGATTCATCCTCCTCCTGGGAGGAGGCTAGATCGTCTGATTCGAGTGGCTCATCTGTTTCTCGACGAGCATGTATATCTATGATTTCTTTATGGATCTTTCTAACCATAGTATGTATACTTTTCTCTCTATCATGTTTACCCTCAGCCATGTTCTGACTCCATCTGTTCAATCTATCCATCTCACTTTGTGGAAATCCTGCCTGATCTTGTTCTCTTATCAAACAATTAACCAAAAATCGCATAATTAAACCTTTGTTCTCAACTTTCTGACGTGACATGCTGTCACCAACACTCTCGGGTCCTTCTCCTGTTCTAATAAAGTGGTACATTTTGTCTAGATGTTCTGGCATTTCTGGTAACATTATCAGATAATCTGTAACTCGTCTTAAGCGTAAGGACGCTAACAACATGGGTCCTGACGTACCAGGCACAGTGTCGTATCTACAATCTGTAAGCTGTTGTCTGAGCTGTTCTGCTGTGGCACCTTTAGGTGTCCGCGCCATTGCGAAATCTCTCATTGTCACTCGATGTAACTGCGGCGGGGTTCGAAAACCTCCTGATGCGCCTCCTGAGCCGGAGGCTTGACCATAACCTGGCTGCGTTGGGACCTGAACTAGGCCAATCCCAAAAGGATTAAGCGTATTTATAGGGGGTGCAGGATTCGGGACAGGAGGGACCTGCTGTTGCGGACCCGGGGGCTGCTGATTATGGGGTACAGGTACATGTGGGACGGGTACATGAGCAGGTGCATGAGTATAAGCTGGAGCTGCATCATCCAAATAGGAAGAAAGAAAAATCTCTGCTGCGGTCTTGTGACGCAATTTAGTCGGAACCAATGGAGGGGGCAGATTCTTTGGTACTTCTGGGGTCGCCTTGGGCAGGCCCTCGGCCCGAACTGGATACATGCCATTATTAAGCGTACTTAGTTGTCGGTCTACTTGTTCTGTTCGAACTCGTATACCTTCCTTGACTAATTCGTTTTCTCGAGTCTTTTCTGAATCTTCTCTATGTTTCTCTGCTTTTCTGAATTCTTTTTCTGTACGTCTATGTGATTCTTTACGCCATAATTCTATGGCGTCTTTCTGTGACTGTCGGGCTTTCTTTTTCAATAATGCTTCCTCTACTCTCATGATGCACTCGGCATCCCATGTTCCTGAAACAGGCCATCTATATTTCTCTTCTAAGTGTTTGGTATAATCGACCCACAAGTCTAAGTACAGTATGGCATCTATGCCATGCTTGTGGTACATAAAGTGCCCTGGAGTGTCCCTAGGTGGAACAGGCACTGCTTCTTCTAGAATCCCCTTTCTAGTTCCTATCTGTCGTAACTTACTGAACAGCGGCATTTTTGAACCTTGATACTTGATACTTACTCGAACTCGAACACCATAAATACAATATACACAGTAATGCAGATCAAACAATCACACATACCACGACATTAAAACACATTTAAACATTTCGAACAGAAAACCACATATTAACTAGTAACATTTACTTGATGTACTGCTAAACAGCACAGATACACTGCTAAACAGTGCAGACCGGGTCTGTGTACCCAAACCCGTCTCGACCGGGGCAAACTAATGCACCCGTCTAGATGCGTCCCCAGCAACGGTACTCACCGGGAAGCATGGAACAGAAGGCCTCGGAAAACTCGACACTGGGCTGGACCCTGGACCGGACTCGACTCGACTCGTGACGTAGGTACTTCGGAACTTCGGAACTGGTGGGCCTCAAGACACCTCGGACCTTGCACTCTCGGCTGGACTCGGGTCGGGATCCTCCGCACTCCTCACCGCCTCGTCTGGGTGTCGATCGCAGTCTCAGTCACCTCCGTTGGCCTGAGGGAGATACAGGAAATCCTGCGGATGCGCATGAGTGTCCGTCCGGCTGCGGCAGGGGACTAGGCCTGCAACGCACCGCCGGCGCGTAAGGTGGGGGAGGGTCCCATCTGGGGTGCCAATTTATGTGGTAAATAAAATTACCTGGTACTTAATTTCTATGTGGTAAAGTTCAATAAAATAGCTCAATCAAAATAAGAGACACAGAGTCCGTGGCATCTGAGGTTTAAGGGGTTTTATTCCATAAAATGGAATTGGTTCGAACCAGGTAGCATGATCCATCACCACGAGGGTTCAGGAAGGGAATCATGGACATGTACAATGATTTATTAACAGTACACAGTATATATAGTATCATTACAGTGGTGATGGGTTCAGAAGGCGTAACAGCTGAAAGAAACAAGATAAGAAACATGTGCGTAACAATATGTAATCAGGAGGCGTGCACAAGGGTGTACACGGAGGTGGGTGCCAGAAACGTCACATAGAAGAAAAAAACATTTCAGCATTTCAGTCATAGAAGTGACGCAAGTGGGTGGATCCCTAGAAGAATCCTGCAGTGTCAGCAGAAATATATGGCAGAGATGCGCGCGCAGCAGCATGACGTGTGACTGACGTGGAACTGGAGGGTGAAGGGGACTTGACATTTAGCGCTAGGATTAGAGACAGAAGTCTGGTGGGTCAGATCGACTTGTTCCTAAATCATATCTGGTATTTTGTGTTTGGAGAACTGTATTATCTAGAAGGAAAGGTCTCTCGGGCAGAGGCTATTCTATACTGACTGCTAATGCGTGCATATGTGTCTACGTGTAATGCGAGGGGCCATGGGCCTATCATGGTAACAGGAGCTATGAATTATTTACATGGAGACAGAAAGGCCGGGCCCTTTACTCTGCAGCTGGGGGGATGTTTACCTAAACTACTGGACAAGAATGTATTTTCGAGGAGCGGAGCAGATAATTTGAAGGCTGAATACAGTTTTGGCAGGCAGTCAGGCAGAGCCGGGCACCACTTACCGCGCAGGGAGTAAGTCAAAGTTCAGGGATGCAGATGCAGGTCCAGGCTGCAGCTTTTCAGAGGCAGAAGTCAGGAAAAGGCTCGATGGCAGAAATCAGGGCCTTCGCCAGAGCCATGAAAACATGGAAGTGCACCATGTAAAGACGGTGGCACGGCATACTTAGGAACTGAATTATTGATCCATTCATGGCGGATCTGAAAGAGGACATGTTAACGTTGGACGCAAATGTATTTGCGTCTTCATAGCGGGTTGTGGAGGGAACTTACATGCACTTTAAGCACGTACATGGAGCCGTTGGGGTACGTAGTAGGGGACACAATTGAGCATAAAAATTTATATTACCTCAACCCCCTAGGAATGATGTTGGGGTTATTAAAGGGTCCCGTGGGGCAAATAATAAAAATTTGATTTTTCGCGGTAGAAGCGCTTCTCGGTTCGCAAACTGGTAGCGAAACGTGAATTCGCCATTTTGTGTTTCGATTTCATTAAATTACTAGGTATAAGGGGGTACGGGAGACGTATCCTGACCCCTTTTGTTTTCTGAGGGTGGCTGAGGAGGCTCATGTATGTTGATACATGTCTTCCAGCGGCTGTGCGTGAGCGTTTTTTTTTGTTGCGTGACGTCTGTTAACGTTTGATTCGATGGAAATCAGGAAGTGTTGACCGCCATTTTGTCACTGAGAGTAAATATTTTGTTTTAAATAATTGTTATAAATTAATCCTCATTGATAAACATTGTCTGCGCCATCTTGTCTTTTTTACAATGCCACACTTTTGTTGAGCACGGCAGCCATTTTAGATGCCTTGACCAGACCCACTCTCTGCACGCCGCCGATCCTCAGCATGGCTCCTCACCCTCGCAAGCATATCCCCCACGCACTGGTCACCCCCGCTCTCTCTCTCATGCATGGGCCAGAAACCTCCTCCCATGTGCGCTGCTCTTCCCTAAGAATCACACCCTGTGCCCGCCCGACACCACCCTTTCACCCTATTCACTACCGCACCCTCTGACACTCTTCTTCCTCTGTGTCCGATTGTTCAGGCCGGTCCCAGGCTATCACCTAGCCCTGCAGATGTAGTTTATGGCCCCAGCTGTAGAGAATCACCCCTCTTCAAAGGAGTTACAGTAGATCTGTCACACCACACGCGTTCCTACTATCTGATAACCATCCTGTATTGTGCTTGGGGAGGGGATTCTCACTGTGAGGGTGTGTGGGACCGAGCCTGAAGCAGAAGATTCCAGGGATGCCTCTTTGTACATCAAAGTTTTTACAATTATGTGTCACATTATAAATATATAGTACTCCAACAAAGTAGGATTATAACACTTTAATAACTTTTAAATATATAGAACGCAACAAAAACAGTAAATACATTTAAACATTTTTTTGAAAAAAGAAGCAACAATGGTCAGTAGCTGTGTTTTGTGCGAATAGTCCCAAGGCAGCACAACGTGCTGAGTTCTGGAGGGCACCCAGGTGATGTTACCTGGGTGCCGCACTGGTTTTTGGTATCCTACAATGCAGCTCCGAAAAATGGCGTGGGGCGTCCCGGGGGGTGTGCGGGGAGGCCTCGTCAGTAGCGGTCTGTTGTGCGAATAGTCCCAAGGCAGCAGAACGCGCTGAGATGTGGATGGCACCCAGGTGATGTCCAGTAAGTTGTCGCACTGGTTTTGGCATCCTACAATGCTGCTCCGAAAAACGGCGTGGGGTGCCCCGGGGGGGGGGGGGGGCGGCGTGAACGGGTCTCCCCAGGTGGAGGCTCGTCGGCTGTACTGGGGCGCCCCTTTACCGTTTCAGTTGCCATTCCGCCCGCTTTTGCTACACTGTGCCTCATCCGCCATTCAGCTGTTTATCGCCCGCTCTTGCGGCTACAGCGGCTCGCTCACCATGTAGTTGAGTTGCGCCCACTCTTGCGGTGCAGCGATAGGCGGCTGCCACAGGACTCTTAAAATGGCAGACGGCTCTTCGGATTTGGGCCTGGTCCACTAACATGGCCCTGGGACACCTTGGAACTCGGACGTCCCCTGAGCCTTGAAGATTTTACAAAAGTCTTGGGGGCTCCCGACTCCTGCAGGCTTCCGGTGGGGAGCGGCTGCCATGATTGCTCGCGGAATGACCACGACGGAGCCACGAGATGGTGGTGCTCTCAGGCTGACGCCAGCTTTAGTCTGAAACATCTAGAAACAAGGTGGGGCTTTCATCGTTTGGGAAAAAAAAATCTTTTAATCCAATGAAAAGTGATATTTTTAGGTCATATGATCAAGCCTTCCATCATTAGGAAACCAAAAGTAAAATGAACCAATGAAAAGTTTTATAAAGAAGTCACATGACCTGTTATGCTTACGTTACGCGCTGCTATAAAAAGCGTAGAAAATCCGTTGGCATGTGAGGCGGCGTCAGTAGCGGACCGATGTGCGAATAGGCCGAAGGCAGCACAACGCGCCGAGATCCGGATGGCACCGAGGTGGTGTCCAGCAAGTTGCACTGGTGTGGCCATCCTACAATGCTGCGCCAAAAGTCGGCGTGGGGTGCCTGGGGGGGGGAGGTGGCGCAAACTGGCCTCTCTCGCCTCCCCAGGTGGAGGCACCTGATGTGCAGTGCGGCGCCCCTTATCTTTTCACTCGCCGTCCAGCAGAGTTGCGCCCGCACTTGCTGCTACAGTAGACCGAAGGCAGCACAACGCGCCAAGATCCGGATGGCACCGAGGTGGTGTCCAGCAAATTGCCGCACTGGTGTGGCCATCCTACAATGCTGCGCCGAAATTTGGCGTGGGCCGCCCCGTTGGCCTGTGAGGTCGCGTCAGTCAGTGGGGGCTGTTTGAGAAAGCAATGTGATGCTGTGCGTCGCCCCCAAGATGGAGGATCCTCGGCTGCAGTGGGGCGCCCCTTGGTGTTTCACTCGCTATCCAGCTGAGTTGCGTCCGCACTTGCCGCTACAGTAGGCCGAAGGAAGCACAACGCGCCGAGATCTGGATGGCACCGAGGTGGTGTCTAGCAAGTTGCCGCACTGGTGTGGCCATCCTACAATGCTGCGCCGAAAGTCCCATGGTCCGGCGGAACTTTTTTCCTTTTCCTTTCTGCATCTTGTCCCACAATCCGTTTAACCTTTAGACACGACCAGGTCCCTGAATGTGTGCAGGGGGGCGCTATTGATTGAATCAAAATGACGGCTTCACACAAAGCTGACTCAAGCGTTGCTGGTGATGCTATACAGACAAAAAATGGTTTTCAGTTTGTACATTCTTCAGGATTTTTCCATCCAAGTCTGCTTGAGAGTTTGTAGAACAATGGCTTTAGAACTTGCCCTCCCCTCTTTTGACTGTTGGTCTTGTTGCCTATCTCTTCTGTTGTCATTTAATTGAACCTTTTTTGACTGCCGAAAGGGGTTCTGGTCCGACCGCTGGTTGGTGGAGATATTTTGACTATATCCTGGACCTGCCCGGCCTCGCCCAAAATGGCGCCGGTATAAATGGGACTCGTACCTCCTTGTTGTGTACTAGTTGCACAACCTTGATATCACGAGATACGTATGCAGTTTTGAAGCACATGGCGGGCGGGAATGAGAATTGATTGAATATTTCGACATCCCTATTGATATTAAGTTCTGATATGTTATTGATTACTGTACTATTGAAAGTTCGAATTAACGTCACCCATGGTACTTGCCCGCAAATGTATATCTAGATAATTTTATTGTAAGTGGCCCTGTCGTATTTTAATTACAAAATGTACGTCCACCGATTCCGCAACTGTTAGACACCTTAGTTCTTGCAACCTAATGGCCCGCTCGTTGCGTTCCTCTACAGTGTAAATGTCTCCTCATCATATACGATTCCAGTTTGCTCCGTGGCCGGCCCACGTGGTTATAGGCCCGTATTTGTATACTGACATTTTCACAATAAAGGTTTTTAAAACAAAACATGGTAGTAGTATTTACATTGGTAAAGTTTTTAATTTTAGTTTCTGTTTTCGAATCAGTAAAAGGCAAGTGAAATAAAGCAGTCCAATTACATGACGGATAAAAGGTATAATACGCAGGAACGCAGTAAAGATAAATGGTCAAGGGCTGTTGTGTTTTTTACTCCTGCAACATAAAGTGATCGATAAGAATCTGATATTCAGGCGTATCGGCGACTAAGACAGCAGGCCGAGCATCTTTTGCTCAACGGCTCCGTCATGGGACAAAGAAACGCCCTTTTGCTAGAAAAAGGAATATATTTTACTTGCAGGACAGTTGTAAATTTTCCGGGAAAATACATTAGCCTGGAACATTATAACATATATGTTTAAGAAAAAATAATGTTCGAAAGCAATAAAAAGCGTAATTTTTAGGTCATATGACCAAGCCTTTCATCATTAGTATAACAAAAGTAAAATGAACCAATGAAAAGTTTTATTAACAAGTCACATGACCTGTTATGCTTACGTTACGCGCTGCGCGCCGCACGCAGCGCCCCGGATCCCTTCCGGGAAGCTGCGCTTCGCGCACTGGAGTACTTCCGGGTGCGCTAACGCGGCGTGTCATATAACGCATTACGCGACAACGTAGGTCCAGAATATAGTCAAAATGTCTCCACCAACCAGCGGTCGGAACACAACCCCTTTCAGCAGTCTAAAAAGTTCTGTTAAATGACAACAGAAGGGACAGGCAACAAGAACCATCAGTCAAAGAGGGGAGGGCAAGTTCTTCCCTACCGGGTCACGTTGGGGCGCTACCGGAACTGATCGAATTGGTAGTCTAGAGTGTTTCTGGATGTTTCAGACTGAAGCTGGCGTTAGCATGAGAGCACCACCATCTCGTATCTCAGTCATGGCCATTCCACGAGCAATCATGGCAGCCGCTCCCCACCAGAAGCCTGCGGGAGTCGGGGGCCCCCAAGACTTTTGTAGAATCTTCAAGGCTCAGTGGACGCTTTCGAGAATGGGGCCCAAGCCCTAGCAGACAAGCGTCCGAGTTCCAAGGTGTCCCATGGCCATTTTAGTGGACCACGCCCAAATCTGAAGAGGCGGCCGCCATTTTGAGAGTCCTGTGGCAGCCGCCTATAGTTGCATCGGAAGAGCGGGAGCAACTCAACTACATGGTGAGCGAAACGCTGTAGTCGCAAGAGCGGGCAGTAAACAGCTGAATGGCGGAAGAGGCACAGTGTAGCAAAAGCGGGCGGAATGGCAACTGAAACGGTAAAGGGGCGCCCCACTACAGCGTGTCTTCAGGTCAAACGGATTGTGGGATAAGGTCCAGAATGGAAGAGTCATCAAAAGGCAAAAAGTTGAGCCGGACCCCGGGAGCCGGCCGCCTATGTCGGGGGCGATCTTAGGCCACGCCAGGGCAACACGACTTGGGGAGGGGGCAGAAGTCAAGCGCACCCTCCCAGTCCGCGCCACCACACCGTATGTTGAAAATCTGAAGCCATCGTTCTACAAACTCTCAACCAGCCTTGGATGAAAAATCTTGAAGAATGTACAAACTGAAAACCAGTTTTTGTTTGCATAGCATCAGCAGCAACGCTTGCTATCAGAATGCATGAGTTTCATGCTCGATCGATTGAGCTAGCCGGATCAGGCAACAAAAAGTATAAAAAAGTTATGTAAATAGTTATTTAATAAAATGTTTTACCCTGTTACTTTGCTGGTGTGTTGTATATATTTATAATATTTGCATAGAGTTTATCGTTATTTTGGGCGGGGTGGGTGGCGGAGCCGAGCTGTCTTGCAGCCATCATGGTGTGGAGCTCAGTTCATCTCACTAGTTTTGTATTTCTCATGAAGGGTTGTTTCCTAATTTTTTTATTTTAGCGAGGTCAAAAAGAGATCCCATTAGTGGCCTACTGATTTTGCTCGATTATTTTTTTTTTTAACACGATTTTTCACTATCTGCAAAGACTAAACAGAGTATTGCGGCTTTGTGCTTGTTAGTAAATAGAGAATGAACCAAAGAGAATAAATTCTAAAATAGTAAATGCTTGGATAACAATCAATCAAATGGAGAGACAAGCAGGCACGACGGATTACAACGGGGGCAAAGGCCTGCGTTAACTACCCTTCACTATCTGCAAAGAGAGAGTACTTCTAAGAGAAAAGAGGGGGGGGGCAGCGTTTAAAGCACATCAGCGTGCATAAACACGAAAATGTTTTTACCTATCACGTACTTGACATTTGACAGCTTTTGATATTTGTTATTAAAAAACCATTGAAATTCAATGAAAAAACCATAGGTTTTAGCCCATATATAGTTAGGGATTAGCATTTTCAAAACCTTATTTTACTCGCATAAAACCATTGAAATTCGCATATATAGTTAGATGCGCTAACTATATATCGCGCACCCGCAATCCACTGCTGATGATGTCACATATTACATCATTCATGACATGCTCAGTGACATCACTGATGACATCACTGATGACATCTCAAATGACATCACTGATGACATCACTGATGACATCTCAAATGACATCACTGATGACATCACTGATGACAACATCCAGTGACTGTATGTTTCTGTAAAGTTAAAATATGTCTTACATATTGAAGAATGAGTGGATGTATAAGTGTCTGGATGAAGGATTTAGTAGGTGCATGACTGACTGTATGAGTGAGTGATTAAATGTGTCTCACTGAGTGAATGGGTTAGTGACTAAACTGTCTTAATTTGTGCATCATTATGTCTGTTGTTCTGTAAACTGCTGCATGTGTTGATCAGTAGCTATATGAGTAACTATATGGGGTATTGATTCGTTGCCCAAGTATTTGTATGGGAGACTGACTGTGTGTGGGTGGCTGGGAGGTGTATGACTTTGTGCATAGATGTGTGAGCAGTTGATTCACTAGATGTATGGGTTCAAAAGTGCATGTGGAAACAGCTGTATGGGCGGTTGACTGTGTGCATGAGTGTATTGGTGAGTGAATGGATATCTCAGTGCTACATGTCAAAGTAAGTACATATGTAAAACACAGTACATGTGAGAGTTGACATATATAAATAACTGTGCATAAGACCCAGTGAATGTGTGAGTGGCTGTATGGATCATTGTGAACTTGTATCAGGGATTGTATAAGAGAGTAAATATGTGTTAGTATATGTTTGAATAAGTAAGGTGTGTATAACTGTATAGTAGAGGAAATGGAGGTGTGATTGATTCTTTGCATGACTGACTAGGTGTGTGAGTAACTCCATGGATGAGTGACAGTCTGTGAGTGTCTGTTTACACTGAGTGTATCTAAGGTTATATTAGAGTCTGAAGAGGTTCATCGTATTATCACATGAATGATGTCATTAGTGATGTGCTCAGTAATGTCAAATAAGATGTCAAATGAGATGTCATCAGTGATGTCATTTGAGATGTCTTCAGTGATGTCATCAGTGATGTCATTTGAGATGTCATCAGTGATGTCATCAGTGATGTCATTTGAGATGTCATCAGTGATGTCATCAGTGATGTCACTGAGCATGTCATGAATGATGTAATATGTGACATCATCAGCAGTGGATTGCGGGTGCGCGATATATAGTTAGCGCATCTAACTATATATGCGAATTTCAATGGTTTTATGCGAGTAAAATAAGGTTTTGAAAATGCTAATCCCTAACTATATATGGGCTAAAACCTATGGTTTTTTTCATTGAATATATATATATATATATATATATATATATATATATATATATATATATATATATATATATATATATATATATATATATATATGTATATATGTGTTTGGAGTATTGAGCGGCCTGCCTGAGCCGCGGGAAGGACCCTGCTGTGTATTGCGCAGTCCTGCTGGGATGCTAATCACGTTCGAGCTAATGGGGCAGACAAGTGCTTTTCCATTGGAACAAGTGGCAGCACAGAGCACAGCTTTCCATGTGCAGACCCACTTGGGACTTTATTGAGTGGCTATTTAAAGACAGCATCTTATTTTAAGAACAATGCCTGAACTACGAGGACCAGCAGCCTCAGGAGAGGCGCCGCCCCAAGGCGGAGTTAAAGTGGTTATCGGGTGAGCGAAACAGCTGTCCTTAGTCTCCACAACCCCAGACCTCCATGATTAAGTGCTCACGGCACGAAACGCGTCGGAGGGGTGAATTTCCATGCCGTGGTTGCTGTTCTTTGTGTGTGCCTCCGTGGATTAAACAAGCTCAATACTGAACTCTTCTGTGCGGTGTCCTCCCTTTTTGCAGGCAAAACTGTGTTTGGAATATATATATATATATATATATATATATATGTTTCAAAGGTATCCTGTGCTTGAGACTGCCACTCCACGGAAGTTAGTGTTCAACGAAAACTTTATATCTCAGACCGGTACTTTTCATTCCAATCCTTAACGTCCGTGACTCATTTCTCCTTCATCATAGGAAAACTGCCAGTCCCGGACACACCCAACACGCACTCTCTCCACCTAAGCATGCTGTTAAATAAATGCCTTCCGGGGGGCCTCGCAGGTGAGTCATACTTTCTCTGCATGCTGGGAGATGAGTGCTTGTGTTGGACCATTTCTTTCCCTCCATTGAGGACCGTGTGCTAACAGGTTGTATTCATTTATTAAATGTCAAAGCCCTCCGGTGGGCATCAGATCAAAAAGCCGGTTGGTAATGGCAAAACTTCCATGCTGCTGACCGGACCAGAACAATTCAAGTCCTGCAGAACCTGGTTTCTTCTCTGTGGGCGGTGCAATCTCCATGGCGGGACCGCCGCGTTCAGATATGTTTCCAAGGTAACCAAAGAGAAGAGGTCAGAAGAGAGCACAATCCTAGAACACATGTACACAAGAGACCAATAGGTCATATAGTATCCACAATATCTAAGTTGTATGTATCCTGTACTTTCGATTTCAGGACAAGACAAAAAAGCAAATAAAGTTCATGTTCATAAAAAAAGCAACTACCAGGATCAGACAATCTAAACGCAGTGACTTACTTAAAAATAAGAGAAAAAAGTGCAACATAACTAATCAAAACGTGTAGCGTTTATCACACAATATCATTGCTACAGCAATGAGGTTTTTTACATATTGCGCAAACACTGGCACCTGCTTCAATTGGATCGAGACCTTGATCCTTTCATTAAGAAAAGACCTCAAATGACATATAGAAGAGAACAGACCCTACGTAATCTATTGGGACCCACTGGTCCCAGCATTAATACCTCTGGTTCCAAAACTTGGCTTCCCTCCAAACCAAAAGGTTTTTTCAGTTGCACTATGTGTAGTGTTTGCCAATTTGCATGTAACAAAACTGCTGCATTTCGCTATAACACCAAATAGACTTATCAAATTCAGGATTTTATCAACTGCAACACCAAATTTGTTGTCTATTGCATCAAAAGTCAATGTAAAAAGATTTATATAGGAAGCACTATTCGTCCGCTCAAGGAACACATACAAGAGCACATCAGGGCCATTCGTACCAACAATCCTAATTATCCGCTAGCGGCACACTATAACACAGGCCATAAATCGTCTGAGTTAATTAACATTAAGTTTCATGGAATTGCAACTCTCAAACATGACCCCCGGGGCGGCAACAAGACTGCAGCTCTCAGGAAATTAGAAACACAATGGCTCATCAAATTAAGAGCGGTAGATCAGGGGTTAAACACAGACAGGGAATTGCATGTGTTTATTTAGAGATTATCTTACCCCTGATATTTCAGGTGCTGCGATAATTCCATCCCTACTCTTCTAAGTGCTGTTATTAACATTTGTGTCTGTATATCGAGCATGATACATTATTAAATTGAACAATTGATGTAATTGTTTGCATTTTAATGCTAGATGAACTTTTAAATGTTTCATTATCTTCCATCCATTTAAGTATACATTGATGTGACTGTTCCGGCCGGTCTTCAATCGCGTTTGTGTACTGTGTTTTCATGGATGCAATCAACTGTGTTTTATATTTCAATTTTTGATGATCTCACATGCAGTGTTTATGAATGATATGACAATACTACATGTTACCAACATCAGTACACCATAATGTTGTGTTACTGCTTTCTTTTGAATTATGTGTCAATGCAACATGAACTCTTGCATGCCGTTCTGCACTAAGTGTTGCGTCCTGGTATTTCTGGGCCACCTGTGGCCTAGGTGGGCTGATACTCTTGCGCGGGGGCAGGGCGCGCTGCAGCAGCAATGACCACACCGACACTAGCCTCACTGTCGGAAGTGACGTGTACGAGCGCCCGTCCTTCTTTTATTGGACGCCACAGGCCACGCCTGGCCTGCGGATGTAGGGGTGCATGTACGTGCATCAGCTAGACCGCTACAGTCATTACATCCCTATCCAACTATATAATAATTTTTCTTTCAACAAAAGAAATCAATCTTAGTCTCATAACATTTCAAACAAGATGCCTGGGTACTTGTGTGTCCCTTGTTGAAGGATTCAGGGTCTTAGCAGGCAGGCATAGTCTTTCAGCTTCTGGCTCGGTGGTGGGTTGGGCCTCAGATTGTATCTCCGGGCGTTGCCCCTGCCACCTTCAATATTCTGGTGAGTGTCTCTGGCTGCAGCCGGTGGTGTTTGGGACACCACTGTGGATTCATGTTCTTCCGCTTCGCGTTCTGGGGGGTTAGCGTGTTCTTCCCCGGGGGTCGCTGCCCCGCTTGACTGGCTGCCTTCTTCTGATGTCTCCGATCGCTGTCTGGACTCCGACTGGAGGGCCTTAAACCAAGAGGTGTTTCGCGATACTTCCTCTTCACCCTTTTGGGCCGTGACCATGGTGCCTTTTGTTGATTTTACTGTCCAAGTGCCCGGTTCATAGCGGGTTTGGAACTTCCCTCCGGGGCGTCTGTTCCGGATGATCACTCGGGCCCCCATGCTTAAGTTTCTTGGATTAGCTCTCCTGCGTCTGCTGGTACGCTGATTTCCTTGTCGTCTCCGTGTCTGGGCTTCTTCTGCGTCAGCCGGGGGTGGTGTCCAGCCCGGGGCAGTGGGGAGGAGGTCTCTCCGTGGCCCTTGGAACATGAGAGTCCATGGGCTCCTTTGTGTGGCGCAGTGGGGAGTGTCCCGTTACTCTCGCAGGAATTCGTGCAATCTTCGTTCGGGATCGGCTTGTTCCACTAGGGCTATTCGGAAGACTTTATTCAGGGTCCGCATAAACCTTTCCACGTCCCCGTTTGCCTGGGGCCACTGAGGTGTGATACGATGGTGTTGAATTCCTCTTGTCTTGAGGAACGTTGCAAATTCGGCCCCTTGGAATGGCGGCCCGTTGTCGCTCCGTATTTCCGATGGGTAGCCAAACATAGAGAATATCTTTTCCAGCGCCGGTCCTACGTGTGCAAACGCAGTGGAGACAACCCTCTCCACTAATGGGTACTTGGAGTAGGAGTCGATGGCTACTAAAGTATGTCCTTCTCCTGGGAAGCTTCCGAAGTCTATGCTAACCCTGGTCCAGGGAGATGTGCAGGCTTCTTCCGTAATTATTGGCACGGGTCTCTCAGGGTCCCTCGTCAATTGGCAGGCCATGCAGTTTCTCACATATTCCTCGACCCTGGTCTCCAGATCCGGAAACCATACCTTCTCCCTCATGCGCGCCTTAATCTTTGTCGTACCTTGGTGCCCTCCATGGACAAGTTTCACCGCCCTGTGTCTCAGGCTTTGAGGTATGACCGGCCGTGGCCCTCTTAGTAACACTCCGTTGTCTGTGGCGCTCAATTCGTGCCGTATTCGCCACATTTTTGTGAGTGATTCTTTGTCTTCCGCGGCCCAGGAGGTGGGGGGGCGTAGCCCATGATCCGTCTTGAACTGCTTGAAGCGATCTCTGGAATACATTGTCGGTGGCCGCTGCTTCTTTTATGTCTTCCATTGTCATGCTATTCGGGCATGAGGTGAGGGCCACCCACTGAGCGTATTCCTCACAGTCGTCGTCCGCAGGTTCAGGTTCTTGTTGTGAGGGATGGCGCGATAAGTAGTCTGCCGGATTCTTGGCCCCTGGGCGGTAGGTAACTTCCATCTCATACGATTGTAGTTGGATCACCCATCGTTCAATGCGAGGTGGCGGATGTGGGGCAGTTCCCTTGAAGAGAGACACTAGTGGTTGGTGGTCAGTAACCATTACAAACGGGTGTCCTTGTAGGTATAGGTGGAAGTGACTGCAGGCCCATTTAATAGCGAGAGCCTCCCTCTCGATCTGGGCATATCTGGTCTCAGTCGGAGTTAACGCCTTGCTGGCAAAAGCTAATGCCGTCCACTGGCCGGGTTCATGTTCTTGGGTCAGGACGGCACCGAGGCCCACCGGGCTGGCATCAACGATTACCTCTGTACGTTTGGTGGGGTCGAAGTAGGAGAGGGTGGCCTTCTCCAGGAGTGCATCCTTTATTCCCTGGAATGCTTCGTCTTCTCTCGAGCCCCACTGCCAGGGGGCATCTGTCTTGGTCAGTGCTCCTAGCGGCTCACTCCGGGTGGCCAGGCCTGGTATGAACCAGCCACAGTAGGTGGCCATGCCGAGGAAGCTTCTCACTTCTGTCGGGGACTTCGGCGCCAGAGCGTCCTTGATGGCCTTAGACTTCCTTAGATCAATCTGGATGCCCTCCTGGTTAAAGACATAACCAAAGAACTCTATGGAGGGCTGGAAGAACTGACATTTCTCTTTGTGGAGCGTTGCTCCGTGGGTGCTCAGTCTCTTTATGACATCCCTCAGGTGCTTGTGGTGCTCTGACGTGGTGGCGGAGTGTATTAGAATGCTCATCGCTGACATTTATGACTCCCGGCAGTCCAGAAAGGAGTTCCCGGATGGTGTTTTGGAACACCTCCGCCGCTGATGAGATGCCGAAATTCAGCCGTTTGTAGCGTCGGAGCCCTAGGTGGGTGCTAAAGGTGGTGATAAAACGGCTTTCCTCCGCTAGGGGCAGCTGATGGTATCCAGCGTTTAAGTCTATCTTCGAGAACCACTTCGACCCGGTCACATCAGCAACGATGTC
The DNA here is from genome assembly GCF_964263255.1 of Lissotriton vulgaris. Taxonomy (NCBI): domain Eukaryota; kingdom Metazoa; phylum Chordata; class Amphibia; order Caudata; family Salamandridae; genus Lissotriton; species Lissotriton vulgaris. The sequence goes on from NW_028252521.1 coordinate 669,415, forward strand.
ATCCATGGTAGGGGTCAGATGCCTCTCCCTTCGGATGGCGGTGTTTGGCAGCCGCATATCGATGCATAGGCGGATTTCGCCTGCTTGCTTAGGCTTCTCTACAATGACCATGGGCGATACCCATGGTGTGGGCCCCGTGACCTTTTCTATGACGCCCAGGCTTTCTAGTTTTTCCAGTTCCTTCTCCACCAGTGGGCGTAGGTGAAACGGTATCCGACGGTGGCACAAGGCAGTGGGAGTGACCGATCTGTCGATATGCAGCTTGATGGGCTCACATTTAATGCAGCCCAGGCCTTTGAATAGTTCGGGGAATCTTCCCAACAGTTCATCTACTTGATGCACCCTTATACGATTTGCAAAAGCTATCAGTTTCAGATCTTCTGCTGTGTGGCTGCTTATCAGAGTGTCGGCCTCTCGATTGATGATATGAATTGTTGCCATTACCTGTGACTCATCAGCCTGGATTGGTATTGTAATTTTCCCCTTTAAGGGTAGTGGTGTGTCTGCTCCGTAGGCAAAAATCCTGGTCTTGGACGGCATTACCTCAGGCCGGGGACGTAGTTTGTTGAATTGTTGCAAACCCATCACATTGACGGTGGCGCCGGTATCAATTATGGCTTTGACCTCGTTTCCCGCCATCTGCACGATGCATGTGGGCTGTGGTCGTCGTCGTTGTTTAAGCTCTCATGCGAACGAGACGATATATGCCTCCTCGTCCTCCGAGTCGTCGTATACTGTGGGTAGGTGTTTCTCTGCCCTTGCTGGCCGTGAGTTGTTCAGTGATAGTTGACGGACGGCTTTTGTAGGTGTCCGTGACTTCCTGAATGTCTTTGATGTGTTTCTTTTGCGGCACACCAACGCGAAGTGGTTTGGGATTCCATAGTTCGCACATGTCTTTCCTTGGGGCGGGCAGTCCTTGGCCGCGTGGGGCTCATGCCCACAATACCCACACCGTGCTCGGGGTGGATCCCTCCTATAGTCCTTTTCCGGTGGTCCACGTGGTTGAGACCGTACTGCATACGCCCTTTCCACTTTGATAGTCTTGGTCTTGACCTGTGGCTTGTGTAGTGCTTGTTCCATGGCGGTGGCTCTAACGCTTGAGAGCTCGTGGGATCTGGCGAGGATTAAAATGTCTTCCAGCGATATGCCTGGTTTGCGCAGAATCGACCCCCTCAGCGCCTTGTCTCGACATCCTTGAATTATCTGCCTTCTTATAGCTTTAGGTTGATCTTCGTCGGTGGAGCTAGCTAGCTCCCTGACGCAGGCATGGAACTGACCCATTGTCTCACCTTCCCTCTGACGTGCTTGTCCCAATTTGAAGACCTCGAAGTCTACGTTCAGTTGGGGGTCAAAATGACTGTTCAGAGCAGCGACCGCCGCGTCATAATCATCGGCCGCCCCCGTATTGGGCAGGTGCTTGAATAGTCTAAATATTTAGTCGCCAGCGTAGTGTAGCAAAAGCGATCGTTTCACCGCTTTGTTTGTCTCTCTTGTTACTACAAAGTAGTTTTCCAGTCTCTCAAGCCATATCTTCCATCTTGGGGAAGCTGTGGACGGGTGCGTTTGGGTGGCGCCTGTGGGTCCCTCCTGACTGTTTTCCCCTCCTGCGCCGGTCCTGTGACGCCACGCGGTAGCTGTGCGGCTCACCTCAGTTCCGTTGCGACGTCTGAAGGCCTTATTGGCGCCACGTGGTGGCCGCGTTGCTGGCCGTGCCCCGACCCGGGCGTCGTCAATTCCAGGTGGCGTGCAGACGTTGCGATCTTATCTGGAGGCTTCCCCACCTCTGGTCACCGGTAGAGGTCCTTCTGAGGTACAGTGGGCACACCCCCAGCGAAGTCCACCACTCACGCTCAATGCGTGAGCCTCTGTAGGGCGTATTCCGCGTCTCACGCGCAATGCGTGAGCATTCGCAGGGTGTAGAGCCGGTCCGCGACTCACGCGAGATGCGTGGGAAATGGCAAGGAGTCGCACAATGCGGACCAGCTTCGCGCACTTCGGCGCCGCGTTCACTTCACCGCACCAGGGACGATGCCACACTTCAGGCGTGGGGGCAAAAGACAGGCACGCAGGCCCCAGTGTCCCAGTGGAGGGGTGTGCTAGGCAGTCGACGCGCGGTAAGCACCGCGGAACGGAGCAGGATGCTCCAAGGAGGCACAGGTGTACAGGCGAGGGTTGGGCCCCCTCCGCTCGTCGCCAATGTTGCATCCTGGTATTTCTGGGCCACCTGTGGCCTAGGTGGGCTGATACTCTTGCGCGGGGGCAGGACCCGCTGCAGCAGCAATGACCACACCGACACTAGCCTCACTGTCGGAAGTGACGTGCACGAGCGCCCGTTCTTCTTTTATTGGACGCCGCAGGCCACGCCTGGCCTGCGGATGTAGGGGTGCGTGTACGTGCATCAGCTAGACCGCTACAGTCATTACACTAAGCTATGAATTTCTCCCTCCACTTTCCACTAGCGGCTTTGCTAAGTGTACACTATCACTAATGTTTACATTGTTGGTACAAAGCTCCTCAATAATCCACCTTATTCGGTTCACCCTATTGTTCTTTAGTACATCTTCTAACAGAATGCCTAATTTTAGGCTTACTCGATTGAACCAACATCAACATGGATATAGAATATACACTCAACTGGTAGCGCAGTAGTTATGCTGTGTTCACTAATTTTATACTGCTTTTTACTTTATGCTGTATTTGGTTACACAATATTTTTTCTGTTTTCGTTTACGTTTATATTTTACTTTCCAGTATTGTCCACTCGAATATGGCGTGTTACAACCACCCCTCTTTCTAGGTTTCGTTCTATGCCTTTACTCTTTCAATTCAGTCCGTTTCATATTATCGTGGCTTCTCATTGTTATCCACTTTAATCTGGCGTGTTACAATCCGTTTTCTCTTGGGGCTCCGTTCTTTGCTTCTATTCCTTCAATTCAGTCCCATTTCTATCACCCTGGCCCCTTCACGCGAGCGTGTGATTCTACGTTGCCTCAGGTAACACTCATTTATAACGCGGGCGTGTGCAGGGGCAGACCACTTTCCAGGCGTTATTACTATGTGGTGCCATTTGTAATACTACCGGTAAGCTTGCTGTTGCGATTAGGTTAGGCAATACTGCGCCAGACACTAGTCGGTTTTATAACGTTTGAGTACATTTGGATTTCATGTTATTTGTTTTTTAGCCTTTACATCTTCTCGAGGCCATGCCACAGGTAAGATTGGCCTTAAAGTTACCAGTCTTTACAAGTTTTCACCGGTTCGATATTCATAATTGACCTCGTTTATTTTATATTTTCAGCAGTTTATAAACACACGTGCGCTCTGCTCTATTTGCGCTATTATCCTGACCCAGGACTTTGCCATTTGACCTATTGTGGAATATCACTCGTGCACTTCTTGCAGGGTACGCATCTCCAGCTGGTTATGTTTTGAGTATTACTGACGACTTTACCAGACATGTGCGTGTTGTGTTTTAGGTGTCGGGCTACCTGTATCTGGTAATTTTTCATTTATCGTTTGACATCAATCATTTAAACACCGTCTTTTAGACATCACGCTTTTTTTTGTTTGTTTTATAAATAAATTTATGTGCAATGCCTATACAGGTACTTGGTTCCAGATTTCATACACATTTTTGTCTTTCAGGAGCCCAAATTGTACATTCTTACTGAAAATACCCTTAAACTTTTGTGGATTTTGTTTATCATTTGCTGGTGAGTCTTACTTCCTTGGTTGTCTTTTAACATCAGACTTTGGACCGAGGAGTACTATCTATAGCTTTTAACCTCCTGGCTTACAGTATTCCTTTATAATTACAGCAATCTTCATTACCTTCTTATGTACATCGAGTTTGGCAACATATGACAGTACTTCTCTACCTTAGTAGTACTTTCAGTTCGGTTAGTGTTTGTATCTTTGTTCTTAATATGACAGGTTTATTATAGATACTACAGTCTAGTCTAGTTATGTATTAGGCCATGCACCAGCAAATGGGGTATATTGAATCGCACTTTATTCAGTTTTCATATTATTATTTATGAAATAAAAATATTTTTCTTGTAGAGTTCGAGCTGTCACTTTGATCTACCATATTTTATACAATCGCACTCCGGATGACTTTATTGGATGACATGGACCGTTGCTCTTTACTTTGGTGAGCGCATTGTGTTCTTTGTGCCAGTGTCACACATTGTTTTTGTCAACTTCTAGGATGAGTGACCGCCTTAGTAGCCGTTTGGATTCTAGAGCTTGTTGTGTTTTGTTTCTTATACATGTGATAGACTCTTATAATTTTAAGGTACATTATGCACTCATGTACCAACTCTTCTAGAATTCAGAACCACTGTGTGATGTTTGTGGTTTATACATATGCCTAGACTTCTTATGCGACTTATACTTGTATTCCTCACCACCAGATTCCTGAGTCTTACTATCATTGTCATATGCATATTACATGAGGTCACATGCGCCGTGATATTCCTACTTCATAGGTTAGTGTGTTTAGATTACCCTACATTAATGATTCACTTGGTGAAGGTTTTGTACTTAACACATATCACACTCTGTGTCACACTTTGATGTGGTGTATATGACTTACCAGGTACTTGGTTATCTATGCTAGGATCTTTTCGTTTCTCTCCTCTATTTCACTACACCTTTTTCTCTCCTTATCACTTATCACGTTTCTGGTTTCTTGGTTTCTAACGTCTTCTCTATCATAATTACAACACTTCTTATTGTTGTATTTTAGGCCCTCAGATGTTGCTTTTCTAGATTTATATTTTTACACTCATGTAACGTTATGTATATATTTCTTGTCTTGTTTCACAGCCTTGAAAAAGTCTGAGTACTGTTTTTATCTACTCTAACTTTATGGATCTCCAAATAAAGAAAATGAAAATATGAACATGAACTTTATTTGCTCTTTTGTCTTGTCCTGAAATCGAAAGTACAGGATACATACAACTTAGATATTGTGGATACTATACGACCTATTGGTCTCTTGTGTACATGTGTTCTATCGATTGACATTGATCCCTCTTGGTAGTGGGGGATAGCGGTCTATGTAGCACTTTGTCTTTAAAAACTAAAGATTCTTTACTTTTTTCCAGCATTATTGTCCATTGTACTAACATTTGTGTATGTGCGGTTCTATCCATCTTGGATACACCACTACCGATCTCCTTATACCATGTTTCCAAGGTATCCTGTGTTTAAGGACACCACTCCACGGAAGTCAGTTCAACTAAAACTTTATTTCTCAAACCAGTACTTTTCATTCCAAACTGTAGCATCTCTGACGCCTTTCCGAGTGGCTGCTCCTTCATCATAGGGAAACTGCCAGTCCTGGATACACCCAGCACGCACTCTCTCCACCTAGCATGCTGTTAATTAAATGCCCCCCCAGTGGGCCTCGCAGGTGAGTCATACTTTCGCTGCATGCTGGGAGATGTAGTGCTTGTGTAGGACCAATTCTTTCCATCCATTGGGGACCATATGCTGACAGGTTGTATTAATTTATTAAATGTCAAAGCCCTCCGGTGGGCCTCAGAAAAAAAGCTGGTTTGTAAAGGCCAAACTTCTGCGCTGCTGATCGGACCAGAACAATTCAAATCCTGCAGACCCGGGTTTCTTCTCTGTGGGCGGTGCATCATCCACGGCTGGACCGCTGTGTTGAGATATGTTTCCAAGGTATCCTGTGTATAAGGATGCCACTCCACGGACGTTAGTTCAACTAAAACTTTATTTCTCAAACGGGTACTTTTCATTCCAATCTGTAACACATTTCGGAGTGCTGCTCCTTCATCATAGGGAAACTGCCAGTCCCAGATACACCCAACATGCATTCTCTCCACCTAGCATGATGTTAATTAAATGCCGTCCAGTGGGCCTCGCAGGTGAGTCATACTTTCTCTGATTGCTGGGAAATGTAGTGCTTTTGTGGACCAAGTCTTTCCCTCCATTGGGGACCGTGTGCTGACATGTTGTATTCATCTATTAAATATCAAATCCCTTGTTTCTTAAAGCCCCTGGGTGGCCAGGTTCCGGGGGCAATGCCAAATGAGCCCCATGGACCTCCACCGTCCTGGGGCTATATTACAAAAAGGATGGAGGGTCTTGTGCCCCCCCCCCCCCCAAGCCCCGGGGACTGCCACCCCCAGGGCTTATTAAAATAGGGTAGGGAGACCTCTTGGGCCCACCTCAGCCCTGGGGACCACCACCTCCCCAGGGCTATGCAAATGGAGGGAGGGGGATGCTTGGCCACCCTCCTGGAGCCCTTGATGGCCCTGGTGACCGTTTCCCTCCAGGTCCGGCTCCTGCAATGTCCCGGGGTGCCCACCCCCGGGCCATTGCTGTTTGCTATGGCAGTGCGTGAGGCAAACTCTGCTCAAAGAAGCAAAGCATGATTGCTTTTGAGCAAGGTGAGCTGCATGTCAGCAGCTCCGCATGCTCACAAGCTGTCAGGTACCACGCTGCAGGATCCAGTTGTAGCACACAGGACTCCACCTCCCGACCTCACCAACACACTGTTGCTTATAACACAGTGTGTTCGAGGGATAGGGCGAGGGAAAAATAAACAGAACAAGGAGGGGACGGAAGGGGACTGCAGGGAAGGGATAGCTGAAAGACATTAACACTCCAGGTTAAAGGTATGCACAATGTAAAACCTACACTCATTTCATTCTCGCTACACGGATCATTAAGAATCACCTTTGTGTATGAAGTGTAATCCACCTCTTCCCTGTTATAACATATATCGGATATCAGAACCTCTGGTCCCTAAAGAATACAAAAAAGCAGGTTATACTCTCGAAACGTACATAAACACCTATATGAAATTCTATCATTCCTTCGGTGACGTACCCCGCCTTGTATTATGTAATAGTCATATGTTGAATCTGTAACACACCCAAAATCCCAAGTGATTCCAAAGAGAACTAATAAGTGAAGAGCCTGGAGTCTCTCTGAAGATATACAAAACATGTTCCAATCCAGACACCGCAAGACGTAGCCTCCTACTACTGTCTTCCGCTCTATAGATGACAACCAAAATGATTCCACTTGATTCAGACTCCAAACACGGCAAGGTGTAGATCCGCACTACCTTCCGCTTTGGCACTTAACACACTGAGTCACTAGTGACTTTCTTCGTAACGGTAGCGTGTAGGCCAAGTCTCCCCCCACTACGCTCCGCTCTCTCTTCGGCCAATAATAAGAACCCCTTACACAGCCGTGCAAGTCAAAAACACAAGAGAGTTGTCTCTTAACTCCTCGAAGAGCAACAAAAAGAAATCTCAGGCAGCGCGTTGAATCACGCACTTCCTGTATCTTACAGGAACTTGAGAACTACTCCAAAGGTCGCTCTCACTGTTAAGCCTTCCTTCTGGGCTTATGAATCCTCCAGCCACAGACGCACAGCTGCAGCTCGGAACGCTGAGGACAGCCCTGGCAAACAGAGAAGTCCAGGAAAACCCGACCGCCACCCGGTAGAACCCGAGTCAGCAGTCCGTCGTCAAAAAGGCTTAATCCAACAACGGAACACCGGCGCGGCTCCTCCACACGCCGGTAACAAACAAGATGAACAGCAAGCGCTCCCCAAGGAACAGGCAGGAAAGCGCTTCACTGAATCAAGAGGCTAAGGTCAAATCCACTGTCTGTTACAAAATCACGAACAGTGATAGACGGTCCCGCACATCCTTAAATAGTGCCACTCCCACCTCCAGGACTTCTGGGAGATGTAGTCTTTACCATTTAGGTAGGCGCCTTGGTAAATCCTGACAGTATGTCCCCGTCCCTAGCGCCTCCTAGGCCTAGCAGGAAACCTCCTGTGAAAGGATCGCACCGCACCAGGAGCATGCACATGAGAACAAACCTCCCAAGAATCATCCTCTGCGGTGTAGCCTTTCCAAGACACTAAGTACATAAGCACACCCCTGCGCCACTTAGAGTCACGGATGCACTTGACCTCATATTCCAATACCCCATCACATAACACTGGAGGAGGTGCCGCCCTACGAGATGTAAGAGCGGGCTTCAGCAACTGCACGTGAAACACAGGGTGTATTCGCAGTGAACCTGGCAGCCTCAGTTTGTACGTCACGGGATTCACCTGTCTCACGATAGAATAAGGGCCAATGTATCTGGGGTGGAAAACACTGCGCAGCTTAAACCGAATGTTCTTGGTCGACAGCCACACCGTGTCACCCACCACATACTGGCGACTCTCCATCCTACGACGGTCTTCCCACTTCTTGTATACCTCCTTGGCTTTGTTCAAATGCACCTGCACCCCTCTATGAACCTTCCTCAACAATAAAACCTTTTCCTTAACAGAAGGTTGATTATGGAGATCGGCTGGAATATCAACAGGCAACGTGTTTGCATTGTATCCAAAATTAGCTTTGAAGGGAGACATCCCAGTGGAGCTATGCCAAGCATTGTTATAGGCCAGCTCAGCCATCCATAACAGTTCCACCCAGGACTCGTGAGCTTCCTTAGAAAAACATCTCAAGTACTTCTTCAAAGTTTGATTCAGACGTTCCGTCTGCCCGTCTGTTTGTGGGTGAAAACTGGTGGACAGATTAGGTTCGATATTCAGGGCACGACACCACATGCGCCAAAATCGAGCAATGAATTGAGGCCCCCTATCTTAAACAATAACTCTTGGTATCCCGTGCAAACGAACAATGTTACTGGCCAACAGTTGTGCAGTTTGGCTCGCATTGGGAAGGTTTTTACAAGGGAAGAAGTGTCCGATTTTGGTGAGGCTGTCCACTACCACCAAAACGGCAGAGAAACCCTGATCAAGCGGAAGACCTGACACAAAATCCAAACTGATGTTCTGCCAGGGTTGATTGGGAGTAGGCATAGGAATGAGCTTCCCCGCTTTTTTTGTGGTTACTCCTTTGGCTCTCGCACAGGTTTCACAACGAGCAACCCACAGAGTCACATCCTTGATCAGGGTAGCCCACCAAAAATGTCTTTGGACGGTATCGATGGTCTTACGGATACCAGGATATCCTGCTAGTACCCCCTCATGACACCAATTGAACGCCTTTTTCTGCAGAGGAACAGAGGGCAAGAACAACCTGTCTTGAAAGAATGGCAGCCCCTCTCTCACCTTCCTGTCACAGACGCTGTGAGACCCATGTCATCCAGCCTCCTGGAAATTGATGACTACTTACATCATCCAAAAATGTCTCCGCCCTCACCACACATAGAACCTTCCCTGTTGGAATGATGGCCTGTTTATCTTCCTCTCCCACCATGATTGGCAGTGTTTGTCGGGATAAGGCATCAGCCTTTCGATTTTCAGAACCAGGGCGAAACGTGACCACAAAGTTATATTCCGCAAAAAAGAGCATCCATCTCATTTGCCTTTGAGTAAGATGTCTTGCCGAGGACATATATTGCAGGTTTCTATGATCCGTATATACCGTGATGGTATGAAGAGCACCCCAAAGATACTGCCTCCACTCTTGAAAGGCCCTTTTTATAGACAATAGCTCTTTTTCTGCAACAGTATAGTTGAGTTCGGCCGAACTCAACTTCTTTGACAGATAAGCCACGGGGTGCAATTGCCCCGTACCGACATCCCTCTGAGACAACACTGCCCCTATTGCTTCATCCGAAGCGTCAGCCTCTATCAGAAAGGGATGTTCCAAATTAGGATGTGAAAGTACCGGGGCGGTGGTGAACGCTTCCTTGAGTGTTTGGAAAGCCTCCCCGGCTTCTATTGTCCACCCAAAGGGTACCCCCTTCCTCAAGAGCCTCGTAATGGGCATTGCTATTTGCGTAAAATGCAAGATAAAGCGACGATAGTAGTTCGCGAAGCCCAGAAAACTCTAGACTTCTCTCACATTTTTCGGAACTGGCCAGTCCCGAACTGCTTTCACCTTGCGTTCCGACATTTGCAGACCCTATGGACTGAGCATCACTCACAAAAACTCCACGCTGTACACCCCAAACTCACATTTACTGAGTTTTACAAACAAACTGTGCTCCCTCAGTTTGGCCAGTACTTTGTATACCTGTTCCACATGTTTGTTTTCTTCCATAGAATATACCAAAATGTCATCTATGTAGACAACAACAAACATATCAATGTATTCCTTCAGGACAAATAATAAGGAACTGAAAAGCCGCAGGGGCATTACACAGCCCAAACGGCATGACTAAATATTCGTACAGTCCATACCGCGTCTTGAATGCTGTCTTCCACTCATCCCCATCACGAACCCTGACCAAGTGATAGGCACCGCGCAAGTCCAAGCGAGTATACATCACTGCCTCCCTCACTTGGTCAATCAAAACTGTAATGAGGGGGAGAGGGTATCGGTTGCGAATGGTGTTTTTATTCAAGACGCGGTAGTCCACACAGGCTCTCAGGTCCCCGTTGGCTTTCGCTATG